>NC_052162.1:17435150-18183271 GCF_902713615.1 Scyliorhinus canicula
TGGTGGCAGAGTGGCAAGGTTTCTGAGCTAGTAATCCAGAGATCCAGGCTCAAAACCCGCTCGCGGCAGCTGGTGGAATTTGCATTCAATTAATATCTCTGCATTGTAAAGCTAATCACAGTAATGGTGGCCATGAAGCGATTGTCATTAAAAACCCATCTGGTTCTCTAATGTTGTTTAGGGAAGGAAATCTGCCGTCCTTATCTGGTCTGGCCTACTTTTGACTCTGAACATAATGTCTCTGTCATAATGGACTCATTTCAAGGATGGTCAACATAGGCTGACTTTGGCAGTGATGCTCAAGTCCCATGAAAAGAAACAATAACCTTTTGGTTGCCTTGGTTGATTTTAAAATCCTCATTCATGTTTCCGAATCCATCCCCTATCTCTGTAATCTCCCCCAGCCCCTCAGCCCTCCGCGATATCTGCGCTCACCTAATTCGGGCCTCTTCGGCATTTCCTCGATTTTAACCTCTCCGTCATTGGTGCTGGGCTTCCTGCAGTATAGGCCCGAAGCTCTGGAATCCCCTCCCGACACCTCTCCGTCTTTCTACCTCACTGTAGGACACTCCTTAAAACCTCCTTCGAGCAGGCTGTTGGTCCTCTGAGATAATGGATGGAATCTTCCAGCCCCTCCAGCCAGCAGGGTATTCTGGTCTCTCCTAAGCCAACGGACATTGGAACGCCTTTTGGCATTTTCCAGCCCCACCCCCGCCGTGACAGGACGGTAAAACTCCACCCAATATCTCCTTTGTGACATGGTAAGATATTGTGCTTTATCCTGTGAATGACCTTGAGATGTTTTACCGTGTCCCTAATGCTTTATAAGCGTAAACTACGGTTGTTGTCAAGCCAAGGTCACTCGGGAATGTAGATGATTCCACGGCACTACTGAGAAGAAAGTTCTCCCCGGTGACCACATCAACATTTATCCCACTGCCAACATCTAAAACATTATCTGCTTGTTGGAACCAACAATTCTACGAACACATGCTTGTAGGATTAGAATAGCGGTTTTAATATACTTACAACAGAGCCAGCCTGTTAGCCGTTGAACTTTCGGTGAACTGGCTGGCTGACCCTGCGGCACGGATCTTTATACAGCAGCTCCCGGGAGAGGAGTCCTGGGTGGAGCCAAGGGAGGAGCCCAGTACAAACTCTCGAGCACTCCCAGCGCTACTCCACCTGGTGGTCAGGTAGTGCAACTGCACTTACAATATTGATACATATGTACAGATTATAATACCGTGTGACTCTCATTCACCACACTGCTCATCATCATATTGCTGGGATCTTGCTGTGCACATGCTGGCTGCCATGCTTCCCATATCACAATATGGACAATACTTCAACAGTACTTCATCAGCAGCAAAACGCTTTGTGACATCTTTGGGTGGAGAAAGGCATTCTATAAAACGCCATCTTTTCTTTCCTTCAGTTCCACCAACAGTGCAGCACTCCCTTGGTAATGCAACACGGGGAACTCTGATGTGCTTGAGCAGCATTCTGTGTTCATCTCAGCTACGTTATGGATCTCCAAAAAGTGATAGACAAAAGCTGATTGTGGTAGCCCTTAACTCGGAGAGTGGTGAGAATGCTGCACGGGTGGCAAAGTGGTGAGCGTTGCTGCCTCACAGCGTCAGGGTTCGGTTCCTGCCTTGGGCAACTGACTGTGTGGAGTTTGCATCTTCTCCGTGTCTGCGTGGGTTTCCTCCCACAGTCCAAAGATGTGTTGCTTCGGTTGGGTTATGGGGATAGTGTGGGGGAGTGGGCCTCGGTAAGATGCTCTTTCAGAGGGTGGGTGCAGTCTCAATGAGCCGAAAGGCCTCTTTCTGCACTGTAGGGATTCAATGGAATACAGAACTTAACTATCAGAACAGGTAAGGTAAGCAACATTCATTACAGGAGGGAGGGGAAAATAGAAGGATGTGTGGGTTTGATGAAGTAGGGTGGCAAGAGCCTTGTGCGGGGCACCAACACTGGCACAGAACAGGTGGGCTGAATGGCCTCTTTGTATGCTATAAGATTCTATGTAATTCTATGCTGAACCAACTATCTGAGGAATATGTAGAAGCATTAAATACCGGAAGGTATACATTTTCATGCACTGAAGACCAACAGAGACTCCCACATCTCTGTCCTAACCTATTCGGCCTGTTCAATTTTTCATTCTCATCATAGTGGGGCCATTGGCATCATCTTGCTTTATCTCTGGCTTTCTTCACATCTCAATGTTATCCACCCATGGAGGGCCAGTACTGAGGCAAAGACAATTATTGCCTTTACCTCCTTATTTAAAAAAAATTATTTTCCCGGACTAGGCCAGCAGTTTTATTGCCAGTCCTCAATTTCCCTTGAGATGGTGGTGGTGAGGTGGTGGTGGTGAGCTGCACTCCACGTGGTGTAGGACATCCACAGTCCTGTCAGGGAGGGAGTTCCAGGATTTGGGCCCAACGACAGTGAAGGAGTGGCGATATATTTCCAAGTCAGGGGCGGGATTCTCCGGTTACCCAGCCGCATGTTTGTAGGCGGCGCGCCATTCACTGGCGACAGGATTCGCTCTTCCACCGCTTGTCAGTGGGGTTTCTCAAAGTGACCAGCCAATGCCGCCGGGAATCCCGCGGGCAAGGGTGCGCTGCCGATGGGAAAAGTGAATCGCAATGACCGGAGAATTCTGGCCAGGTTGGTGTGTGGCTTGGAGGGGAACTTTCAGAAATTGGTGTTCCCAGGGATCTGCTGCCCTTGTCCTTTTAGCTTAGAGAGATTGCGGGCTTGGAAGGTCGAAGGAGTCTTGTTGAGTTGCTGCAGTGCACCTTATAGATGGTACACGCTGCAGACAGTGCAAAGGGAATGGATGAGGTGGATGGGGTACCAATCAAGCGGGCAGCTTTGTTCTGGATGGTATCAAGATTCTTGAGTGTTGTTGGAGCTGCACTCATCCAGGCAAGTGGAGAGTATTCCATCACACTCCTGACTTGTAATTGCAAATGGTAGACAGATTTTGGAGAGTCAGAAGGTGAGTTACTCGCCACAAAATTCCCAGCCGCTGACCTGCTGTGGTATTTATATGGCTAGTCCAGTTCAATTCCTGGTCAACGGTAACCCGTGGGATTTGATAGTGGAGGATTCAGTGATAGTAATGTCTTTGAAAGTCAAAGGGAGATGTTTGGATTCTGTCTTGTTGGAGATGGTCATTTCCTGGCACTTGTGCAGCACGAATATTACTGCACTTATAGCCACTTATTAACCCAAGCCTGGATATTGTCCAGGTCTTGCTGCATTTAGACATGGACTGCTTTGGTATCTGAGGGGTCGTGAATGGTGCTGAACATTGTGCAGTCATCTGAGAACATCCCCACTTCTGACCTTAAGATGGAGGGAAGATCATTGATGAAGCAGCTGAAGATGGTTGGGCCCAGGACACTACCCTGAGGAACTTCTGCAGTGATGTCCTGGGGACTGAGATGATTGACCTCCAACCACCACAATCATCTTTGTTTGTGTTAGGTATAATTTCAACAAAGATAATTTTTCCCCCTGATTTCCATTGGCTCCAGTTGTGCTAAGGCTCCTTGATGCCACACAATCAAATGCAGCCTTGATGTTAAGGGAAGAGCTTAGCCCTTTTCTCCATGTTTCGACTCAGGCTAAATGAGATCTGGAGCTGAGTTACCCTGATGGAACTCGAATTGATTGTCAATGAGCAGATTATTGCTGAGTAAGTGGCGCTTGATAGCACTGTTGATGATGGAGTGTAGACTGATGGGGCAGTAATTGGCTTTGTTGAATTTGTCCTGCTTTTTGTGGACAGGAGATAGAGTCATAGAGTGGGACGGTGCAGAAAAGGCCATTCAACCCATCAAGTCTGTACTAATCCCATTTACCAGCGCTTGTCCCATATCCTTGTATGTGATGGTGTTTCAAGTGCTCATCGAAATGTTTTTTAAAGGTTCTGAAGTTTCCAGCCTCCACTACCTTCCCAGGTTGTGCGTTCCAGATTCTCACCACCCACTGACTGAAAAGATTTTTTTCTCAAACCCCCTCGGAATTCTTGTCCCTCGCCCCAAAACTATGCCCCCTTGTGATTTACTCCTCAACCAAGGGGAACATCTGCTTCTTATTTACCCTGCCTAAACTCCTCATAATCTTAAATACCTCAATAATATCCCCCCTCAGAAAACAATCCAAGCCTATCCAGTCTCCTTATAGCTCAGATGCTCCATCCAGGTAACATCCTGGTGAATCTCCTCTGTACCCTCTCCAGTGCAATCACCTCCTTCCTATAGTGAGGTGACCAGAACTGCACACAGTACTCCAGCTGTGGCCTAACCAACGTTCTGTACAACTCCAACATAACCTCCTTGCTCTTATATTCTATGCCATGATTGATAAAGGCAAGTATCCATATGCCTTCTTAACTACCCTATTCACCTACCCTGCTGCCTTCAGGAATCTGTGAACAAGTACCCCAAATCCAGCTGTTCCTCTGTACTTCCCAGTGTCCTGCCATTTATTACATATTCTTTTGTCCTATTTCTTCATACAAAGTGCATCACCTCACATTTATCAGGGTTAAAAACCATCTGGCACTGCTCTGCCCATCTGACCAACCTACATCTTCCTGTAACCTACAACCCTCTACTTCACTGTTTTAAAAAAATATTTTAATTCTCCTTTTCCACATTTTCACCCAGATTTACATGCAACAATAAACAATAATCAGTAATGAATGTAATGTCAATCCCCATATCAATAACAACAATCCCATCCTCCCACCAAAGCCCCAGACATTAGCCCGCATGTTAACATAAACAAATGACAAAAAGGAATCAGGAATCAGCCATAGTCACCATTAACACATACAGTCCCCCTCTCCCATCAACACACCCAGCCACACCCTCAATGTTCAATGTGACCCAATTCTCGAAAGTGCATAATGCATAGGTCCCATGAATTGTAGAACCCCTCCATCCTTCCCCTCAGTTCAAATTTGACCTTTACAAGAGTCAAGATTTCTAGCAGGTCCCCCAGCCATGCCAGGGCACAGGGTGGAGTGGTTGATATCCACCCTTAGAGAATCTGCCTTTTGGCGATCAACGAGACGAAGGCTACAACATTTACCTCCGCACCGGTTCCAACCCCGGCTGGTCCGACACCCCAAATATGGCCTCCCGAGGGCCTGGGTCCAGTTTCACGTGCACCACTTTAGAGATTACCCTAAAAACCTCCTTCCAGGGCAGCACGGTGGCACAATGGTTAGCATTGCTGCCTACGGCGCTGAGGTCCCTGGGTCACTGTCCATGTGGAGTTTGCACATTCTCCCCGTGTCTGCGTGGGTTTCACCCCCACAACCCAAAGATGTGCAGGATAGGTAGATTGGCCACACTAAATCGTCCCTTAATTGGAAAAATAATTAGGTACTCTAAATTTATTTTGAATAAACCTCCTTCCAGTAATCCTATAGCTTTGCGCTTTGGGCACGAATCAAAACATATGAACGAGGTTTGCAGCCAGCCACCCCCCCCCCCCCCCACCCCCGCAACATTCACACACATCTTCTACCCCCTCAAAGAGCCGTCTCATCTTCGCCCTTGTAAGTTGTGCTCTATATACTGTACTGGGGCTGGTTTAGCACACTGGGCTAAATCGCTGGCTTTTAAAGCAGGCCAAGGCAGGCCAGCAGCACGGTTCAATTCCCGTACCAGCCTCCCTGAACAGGCGCCGGAATGTGGCGACTAGGAGCTTTTCACAGTAACTTCATTGAAGCCTACTTGTGACAATAAGCGATTTTCATTCATTTCATATACTACCTTCAGCTGCATCAGCCCGAACCTCCTACACGAGGTGGAGGTGTTCACCCTCTGGAGCACCTCACACCAGAACCCCCTCCTCCATACCCTTTCCCAACTCTTCCTCCCACTTTGCCTTGATCCCTTCCAGCGGTGCCTTCCCCCTGTTGGCAGCACCTCCTCCAGCAATGTGGAAGCCGGCTCTACTGGGAAGCTCTGTATCTCCTTTCTACCTCTTCTTCACTGTTAACCACCCTGCCAATCTTGGTGTCATAGAACATAGAGTGCAGAAGAAGGCCATTTGGCCCCTCAAGTCTGAACCGCCCCACTTAAGCTCTCACTTCCACCCCATCCCCGTAACCCAATATTCCCTCCTAATCTTTTTGGACACTAAGGGCAATTTATCATGGCCAATCCACCTAACCTGCACGTCTTTGGACTGTGGGAGGATACCGGAGCAACCGGAGGAAACCCACGCAGAAACAGGGAGAACGCACAGACAGTGACCCAGCGGGGAATCGAACCTGGAACCCTTGCGCTGTGAAGCCACAGTGCTAGCCACTTGTGCTTCCCTAAATCTTTAAACTTACTTATTATTCCCCCAACGTTCTCGTCTATATCCTTTATATATATATAACAAACAATAAGGGACACAGTACTGATATCTGTGGTACTTAGCTAGACACCGGCCTCCAGTTACTCAAACAGCCTTCTACAACCACCCTTGTGTCATGTTACTAAACCAGTTTCGGATCCGTCTCGACAAGTGTCCTTGAATTCCATGTGCTTCAAACTTCTCAATCAGTCTCCCATGTGGGATCCTGTCAAAGGCTTTGCGAAAATCCATATAAACTACATCAACTGCACTTCCTACCTATGCACTGTCACTTTATCAAAAACTTGATCAAATTTGTTGGACATGACCTTCCCCTGACAAATCCATGCTGACTATCCCTAATCAACCCATGCGTTTCCAAATGGAAATTAATTCTCTTCAGAATTTCCTCCAATAGTTTCCCTATCACCGACATGAGACTCACCGGTCTGCAATTCCCTGGTTTATCGCTACCGCCCTTCTTGAAAAGTTCTCTAGTCCTCTGGGACGTCCCCCGTGGTCAGAGATAAATTAAAAACTTGCGTTAGAGCCCCTGCAATTTCCTGCCTTGTCTCCCACAGCAGCCTGGGTTGCAATTCATCCGGGCCTGGGGATTTGCCTATTTTTAAGCCCGTCAAAGCCTCCAGTATCTCTCACTTCCTATGTCAAACTGTTCAAGGTCCTCACAGTCCCATTTTCTGAATTCTGTATCTATGTCCTCCTTCTCCTGAGTGAAGACTGATGAGAAGTATTGATTTAACGTTCTGTGGCTTCACACACATTGTCCCCTTGGTCTCTAATGGGCCCTACTCTTTCCCTGATTAACCTCTTCCACACAATATATTTATGAAATATCTTGGGGTTCTCCCTAACCTTATTCACAACTCCATTTTCATGACCCCTTTTTGCTCTTCTAATTGCTTTCTTAAGTTAAGTTTCTCCCATTGGACTTGCTAAAAGCCTTTCTCTTCCTCCTTATCCAGTCCTGGATTTTCCTGGACATCCAGTGTTCCCTGAACTTATTACTCCTACATTTCCTTTCTGAATGCCCTCCACTGCTTCGCCATAGATTTTCCCGCAATATGCTGTTCCTAGTCAGTTTTGGCCAGACCTTGCCTTATTTTAGTCAAATATTGCCCCAATCCATAGCTGTCATTTTCCTTGTCCACAACACACTTGAACCGTACTGTATTGTGGTCACTCTCACTAAAATGCTCCCCACTGCCACATTGAACACTTGTCCAGCTTTGCCCAGAACCAGATCTCGCACTGCCCCATCTCTTGTTGGGCCTTCTATATATTGACACAAAAAACTCTCCGTAGTACATTTCAAGAAATTGACCCTCTCTCAACCCTTTTCACTATGACTATTCCCCAATTTATGTTTGGGAAGTTGAAATCCCCGAATATAATTACCTGATTATTATTCTTACACGCCTGGATGAGTGCAGCTCCAACAAAGCTCAAGATGCTCAACACCATCCAGGACAAAACAGCCTCTTGATTGGCATCCCTTCCACAAACATTCGCTCCTTCCACCACTGACATACAATAGCAGCAGCTAGAACAGTTGTTAATTTTAAATCTGAGATATATAGATTTTTGTTAAACAAAACTATTCAGGGGTATGGGCCAAAGGCAGATATATGGAGTTAGATCGCACATCAGTCATGATTTCATTGAATGGCGGGATAGGCTAAAAGGGCTGAAGGGCCTCCTCCCGTTTCTATGTCCCTATCTACAAGATGCACTGCAGGAACTCATCAAGGCTCCTTGAGCAGCACCTTCCAAACCCACGACCACTGCCAGCTCGAAGGACAAGGGCAGCAGATACCTGGGAACACCACCACCCTTCCAAGCCACTCACCATCCTGACTGTCGCTGGGTCAAAATCCTGGAACTCCCTCCCTAGCAGCTCTGTACTGACACCACCTGGACTGTAGTGACGCAAGACGGCAGCTTACCACCACCTTCTCAAGGGCAATTAGGGCTGGGCAATAAATGCTGGCCTAGCCAGGGCGCCCACACCCCATAAATGAATGGGGAAAAAAAACACACCTAAATTGCAGAAAGCGAGCTCACACAAACAGCATTGTAATAATGACCAGGTAATGTTGGATGAAGGATAAATTTTGACCGGGGCATGAAGGAGAACTTGTATTATAACTGTTATATCCTCCTGTGAGGACAGACAGGCTCTCATTCAAAAGATGGCATCCTTGACAGTGCAGTCCTCCCTAATATTGCATTGAAATCTCAGTCCACATTTTAAGCTCCAGTCCAAAGATGTACAGGTTAGGTGGATTGACCGTGCTAAATTGCCCCTTAGTCATTTTAAGCTCCAGCATTTGCAGAGGAACTTAAACACTCAACCTGCAATTTAGAGACAATTACTACCATTGAGCTCCAGCTGAGGGGTGCGGAGCAGGTGTGGGGGTGGGGGTGGGGGGTGAGGGGGGGGGGGGGGGGGGGGGGGGGATTCCACTTTGCAAGTTCTGGAGGAAATACAGTTTTGTTCACCAATTTAATCAGAGCCTCGCCCCATTAATCTTCTTCTCTACATGTGACAATAATAATGCAACACGCTGAAAGGTCCTGAACAACACAGGGAAAAAAATGTGCCACAACCCACCACAGTCAACAGTTAAAGAAACCAAACTCTGAACACGTGTTGTTGATAAATACTCAAATGCACGTTTCTTGGCTGCGTCTGTTTTACTAAATGGTCAATTATTTAACCGTTTTGCACCAGGAATGGTTGAAGCGACTAGTGCAGAAGGAGGCCATTCGGCCCATCGAGTCGGCACTGACTCTCTGACAGGGGACCCTATCCCTATAGTCCCACCTAACCTCCACACCATTTGGACTGTGGGAGAAAATAGGAGCACCCGGAGGAAACCCACGCAGACAGGGGGAGAAATTGCAAACTTCACACAGGGAGTCACCCAAGGTCAGAATTAAACCTGGGTCCCTGGCGTTTGAGGCAGCAGTGATAACCACTGTGCCACCGTGCTGCCCCAATCATTCAAAGTGAATTACTAATCCTGAGAGTCTTGTCTTATTTAGTCCATAACAGTCCTATATAAGAGTCACACTGCTATGTTCAGTTGTGTTAACAGTAAAATCCAAAATTAGGCTAAATTCGCCTTCATCCAGTGTCCACTGTGTCTCAGTTGGTAACATAATTCCCTTGGGCTATGGATTCAAGTCCCAGTCCAGGACGTAAACACAAATATCAAGGCTGACACTCCAGTGCAGTACCCAGGGAGTGCTGCACTGTTGGAGGTCCCACCTTTCATATGAGACATTAAACTGCCTACACAGGTGGAGGCAAGATCTCCCATGGCACTATTTTGAAAACAATGCAGAGGAGTTTATCCCCCGTGTCCTGCCCAATATTTGTCCCTCAATCAACAATCCAAAACAGATGATCTGGTCAGTATCACTTACTGTGTGTGAAAGCTTTTTGTGCGCAAATCGGTTGCCACGTTTCCTACATTAAAGCACTGACTACACTTCGGGAGTACGTCATTGGCTGTAAAGCACTTTGGGATGTCAAGTGCTCATGTGAAGCAGGATGTACAAGCAAATCTTTCTGTTTAATTGAATTTGACCCAGGTTTATCCCAGAAAAAAATCCTAATTTTAGCTCAGCCTAGGTCCTTCCGACCCTTTCCCACTTTCCCACAGTCTAAAGTTTCCATAATTTAAGTCAAAGTAAAAGTTAGCTTGCGAGTCTCTCCTCTTCGTGACGATCTAGTGATTATACATCAACATTTCCATTACCCTGGTCTTCCAGGTGAGGCCGAAATGAACGATCTCTTTTCAAAGAGATCGAGACATTGGGACCTTTACTCCAATAGCTCAGATCTGAGCTTCATTCCGAGCTCCAGGTTTCTCTAATGACTTGGGCGCCAACAAAGGCTCAATCAGTAACCACAGCAGCCATTTCACACACAGCAAGGGGTCCGCATGGATTTATGAAGAACGTTGCCCAAAGACACCTGGAGAACACCCTGGGCTGCCTCAAACCGAGCCAGAGGGTTTCTTGTGGTCAACAGAACATTTGGCGGAATATCTCGCTTAAAGGGCAGCGTTCCTGACAATGCAGCATTTCCCCCTCAGAGTCAACCTGGGATCAGTGCTGGAACCTGCTGATTCCAGAGAGATCGGGGCAACTAAACCGGGCAGGCAGATTAGATCCAGAATTGACGGGAATTCGTCGGGGCTCAGTGGGCGGCACTCAACGCAGGGGGCCGAGGGCTCAAAGTGCCTTCTGTGATGATATGATCTGCATACTCGTCTGCCATTGGGCCAGAACGTCGGCTTACCATTGGCCCTGGTCGGTCATGTGCCTCTCGACCGATTGGCCGAGAGGCTGAGTTAACCACGCCTCTATTAACGAGGTACAAATGCTCAAAGAACCAAGCTCAAAATTCAGGTTTGACCCTCCAGCACAGTACTGAGGGAGTGTTGCAATGTCTGAGGGACCCTGCTTCAAAAATGAGGCCCCGTCGACCTCCTCAGGTTAACATGAACGACCCAGTGTGCTATTACGTTCAAAGAAGAGCTGGAGGCCAATATTTATCCTTAACTAATATCAATTCCGGAGGAGTCTCCAGAGGCCAGATGGTCGCCTCTTGCTCCTTTTTCTCATGTTCTTATCACTTAAAAATAACAGATTATCCAGCCTCATGTCTGCGGCGGCGTGCTGTGTGCAAATTGGCTGCTGCACTTCCTACATTACAACAGTCACTACACCAATAAAATATTTAATTTGCTGTCAAGTGCTTTGCGATGACTTGAGGTGTGAAAAGTGCTATTTAAATGCAAATGTTTCTATCATTTCTCATGTCGGCACATCACAAAATCCCCTTCAAACGTTTATAGAGTTTTACACTCCCATCACCCCAGGTTCTGGCTCAGATATTGAAATATTAGACAGAGTGGCTGGGAAAGGATACCGAGCCAAAAGTGGAATGAATTTCTGCTTCGAACTGTGTTACTGCCTCCGTCTTGGTTTCTTTTGACTCAGCTATGACCTTAACGGTTCCTCTGACACATTCCGTGTTGTCGGCTTTTTAAAGAAAAGTTGTTGTTCCTCGTGTAATATTGCTCAAATCCATCTTCCTCCTCTCGCAGCCAGGCATCGTATTGCATGATTAATATCAGTGCTAACTTTTTTCTTAGCCGCTTCCAATTGTCCAGCTACAAACAATCAGGATCAAAGCAAGGCTGAGATCTGGAGTAACAAAAGTAGAAAGGAAATTGAATACCAGGACGCCAATGTGTCAGATTAGAGAGGAGGCGTTTGCTAACAGTTCAAATGCAGACTGGGAAACTTGGGAAGTCTCTGCACTGCCTTTACTGTCCACGGAAGCTATTCCATCGATAGATTCAAAGAGAGCGGGTGCAAGCTGTAACACGTGTCTCCGCAGTCATTTCCTGCAGTGCAGTTCTATAGGATATGGGGTGGGGGGGGTCAGGCTATTGAGCTGGATGATCAGCCATGATCATAGTGAATGGTGGAGCCGGCTGGAAGGGACATAGAATAGAACAGTACAGCACAGAACAGGCCCTTCGGCCCTCGATGTTGTGCCGAGCAATGATCACCCTACTCAAACCCACGTATCCACCCTATACCCGTAACCCAACAACCCCCCCCTTAACCTTACTTTTTTTAGGACTCTACGGGCAATTTAGCATGGCCAATCCACCTAACCTGCACATCTTTGGACTGTGGGAGGAAACCAGAGTACCCGGAGGAAACCCACGCACACAGGGGGAGGACGTGCAGACTCCACACAGACAGTGACCCAGCCGGGAACGGAACCTGGGACCCTGGAGCTGTGAAGCATTTATGCTAACCACCATGCTACCCTGCTGCCCCCAACAACGAAATGCCTCCTCTCCTATTTTCTATGTTTCTGTAGCACGTGTTGTATCAGCTGATTGGGATTACAATGAAAGGGGGCAGGGATGATGCCTAGCTTCGGGAGCAAATGTGGGAATATGGAGTGAGGTCACGGATCAGCCAACACTGAATAGTGGTGGAACCAGCCCAAGGGGATTAATGCTCTATTCCTGTTGTACAAAGTGTATTTAGATAAAGCCTTCAACAGAACTAATCCCCCCCGCCCGACCCCCCAGTAAGGAGATGTTAAAGCCAGTGACCAGAAGCTTGGCCAAAGAGGAAGATAGGGATGGAGTGGAGGGAATTACAGAGCTGAGGGCAGAGGCAGCTGAAGGCTCCGACGCCAAATTGGCTGCTCAAGTGGCTTGAATCGGAGGAGCACAAATATCCAAGTGGGTGTGAGGCGGTAGGGGTTACAGAGATAGGGGAGGCTGAGGGTGTGAGGCTGTAGGGGTTACAGAGATACGGAGGGGTGAGGGTGTGGGGCTGTAGGGGTTACAGAGATAGGGAGGGGTGAGGGGTTGGGGCTGTAGGGGTTATAGAGATAGGGAGGGGTGAGGGTGTGGGGCTGTAGGGGTTACAGAGATACGGAGGGGTGAGGGTCTGGGGCTGTAGGCGTTACAGAGATAGGGGAGGGTGAGGGTGTGGGGCTGTAGGGGTTACAGAGATAGGGGAGGGTGAGGGTGTGAGGCTGTAGGGGTTACAGAGAAAGGGGAGGGTGAGGGTGTGGGGCTGTAGGGGTTACAGAGATAGGGGAGGGTGAGGGTGTGAGGCTGTAGGGGTTACAGAGATAGGGGAGGGTGAGGGTGTGGGGCTGTAGGGGTTACAGAGATAGGGAGGGGTGAGGGGTTGGGGCTGTAGGGGTTACAGAGATAGGGAGGGGTGAGGGTGTGGGGCTGTAGGGGGTTACAGAGATAGGGAGGGGTGAGGGTTTGGGGCTGTAGGGGTTACAGAGATAGGGAGGGTGAGGGTGTGAGGCTGTAGGGGTTACAGAGATAGGGGAGGGTGAGGGTGTGGGGCTGTAGGGGTTACAGAGATAGGGAGGGGTGAGGGTGTGGGGCTGTAGGGGGTTACAGAGATAGGGAGGGGTGAGGGTTTGGGGCTGTAGGGGTTACAGAGATAGGGGAGGGTGAGGGTGGGGGCTGTAGGGGTTAGAGAGATAGGGAGGGGTGAGGGTGTGAGGCTGTAGGGGTTACAGAGATAGGGGAGGGTGAGGGTGTGAGGCTGTAGGGGTTACAGAGATAGGGAGGGGTGAGGGTGTGGGGCTGTAGGCGTTACAGAGATAGGGGAGGGTGAGGGTGTGAGGCTGTAGGGGTTACAGAGATAGGGAGGGGTGAGGGTGTGGGGCTGTAGGCGTTACAGAGATAGGGAGGGGTGAGGGTGTGAGGCTGTAGGGGTTACAGAGATAGGGAGGGGTGAGGGTGTGAGGCTGTAGGGGTTACAGAGATAGGGAGGGGTGAGGGTGCGGGGCTGTAGGGGGTTACAGAGTTAGGGGAGGGTGAGGGTTTGGGGCTGTAGGGGTTACAGAGATAGGGGAGGGCGAGGGTGTGAGGCTGTGGGGGTTACAGAGATACGGAGGGGTGAGGGTGTGGGGCTGTAGGGGTTACAGAGAAAGGGGAGGGTGAGGGTGGGGGGCTGTAGGGGTTACAGAGAAAGGGGAGGGTGAGGGTGTGGGGCTGTAGGGGTTACAGGGATAGGGGAGGATGAGGGTGTGGGGTAGGGGTTACAGAGATAGGGAGGGGTGAGGGTGTGAGGCTGTAGGGGTTACAGAGATAGGGAGGATGAGGGTTTGGGGCTGTAGGGGTTACAGAGATAGGGGAGGGGTGGGGCTCTAGGGGTTACAGAGATAGGGAGGGGTGAGGGTTTGGGGCTGTAGGGGTTACAGAGATAGGGAGGGGTGAGGGTGTGGGGCTCTAGGGGTTACAGAGATATGGAGGGGTGAGGGTGTGGGGCTGTAGGGGTTACAGGGATAGGGAGGGTGAGGGTGTGGGGCTGTAGGGGTTACAGAGATAGGGAGGGGTGAGGGTGTGGGGCTGTAGGGGTTACAGGGATAGGGAGGGGTGAGGGTGGGGGCTGTAGGGGTTACATAGATAGGGGAGGGTGAGGGTGTGGGGCTGTAGGGGTTACAGAGATAGGGGAGGGTGAGGGTGTGGGGCTGTAGGGGTTACAGAGATAGGGAGGGGTGAGGGTATGGGGCTGTAGGGGCTACAGAGATAGGGGAGGGTGAGGGTGTGGGGCTGTAGGGGGTTACAGAGATAGGGAAGGGTGAGGGTGTGGGGCTGTAGGGGGTTACAGAGATAGGGGAGGGTGAGGGTGTGGGGTAGGGGTTACAGAGATAGGGAGGGGTGAGGGTGTGGGGCTGTAGGGGTTACAGAGATAGGGAGTGGTGAGGGTGTGGGGCTCTAGGGGTTACAGAGATATGGAGGGGTGAGGGTGTGGGGCTGTAGGGGTTACAGAGATAGGGAGTGGTGAGGGTGCGGGGCTGTAGGGGTTACAGGGATAGGGAGGGGTGAGGGTGTGGGGCTGTAGGAGTTACAGAGATAGGGAGGGTGTGGGTGTGGGGCTGGAGGGGTTACAGAGATAGGGGAGGGTGAGGGTGTGGGGCTGTAGGGGTTACAGAGATAGGGAGGGGTGAGGGTGTGGGGCTGTAGGGGTTACAGGGATAGGGAGGGGTGAGGGTGGGGGCTGTAGGGGTTACAGAGATAGGGGAGGGTGAGGGTGTGGGGCTGTAGGGTTACAGAGATAGGGAGGGGTGAGGGTATGGGGCTGTAGGGGCTACAGAGATAGGGGAGGGTGAGGGTGTGGGGCTGTAGGGGGTTACAGAGATAGGGAAGGGTGAGGGTGTGGGGCTGTAGGGGGTTACAGAGATAGGGGAGGGTGAGGGTGTGGGGTAGGGGTTACAGAGATAGGGAGGGGTGAGGGTGTGGGGCTGTAGGGGTTACAGAGATAGGGAGGGGTGAGGGTGTGGGGCTGTAGGGGTTACAGAGATAGGGGAGGGTGAGGGTGTGGGGCTGTAGGGGGTTACAGAGATAGGGAGGGGTGAGGGTGTGAGGCTGTAGGGGTTACAGAGATAGGGAGGGTGTGGGTGTGGGGCTGTAGGTGTTACAGAGATAGGGAGGGGTGAGGGTGTGAGGCTGTAGGGGCTACAGAGATAGGGAGGGGTGAGGGTGTGAGGCTGTAGGGGTTACAGAGATAGGGAGGGGTGAGGGTGGGAGGCAGGAGGGGTTAGAGAGATAGGGAGGGGTGAGGGTGTGGGGCTGTAGGGGTTACAGAGATAGGGAGGGGTGAGGGTGTGGGGCTGTAGGGGTTACAGAGATAGGGAGGGGTGAGGGTGTGGGGCTGTAGGAGTTACAGAGATAGGGAGGGGTGAGGGTGTGGGGTAGGGGTTACAGGGATAGGGAGGGGTGAGGGTGTGGGGCTGTAGGGGTTACAGAGATAGGGGAGGGTGAGGGTTTGGGGCTGTAGGGGTTACAGAGATAGGGAGGGGTGAGGGTGTGGGGCTGTAGGGGTTACAGGGATAGGGAGGGGTGAGGGTGTGGGCCTGTAGGGGTTACAGAGATAGGGAGGGGTGAGGGTGTGTGGCTGTAGGGGTTACAGAGCTAGGGGAGTGGTGAGGGTGTGGGGCTGTAGGGGTTACAGACAGGGGAGGGTGAGGGTTTGGGACTGTAGGGTTTACAGAGATAGGGGAGGGTGAGGGTGTGAGGCTGTAGGGGTTACAGAGTGATAGGCCATCAATTGCACGAGAGACGAGTTGCTTTACAAAAGTTAGGCTTTAATAAACTAGAACTTAGCCCTGCGGTTGTCTACAATAAAATGGACGACCGCCGGGCGCTTCGACTATTTATACCTCGGTAAGGAGGCTTGGTTAACTCAGCCTATCGACCAATCGGAGAGCTGTCACATGACTGGTCTCAACCAATCGGTCGAGAGGCACATGCCGACCAGGGCCAATGGTAAGCCGGTGTTCTGACCCAATGGCAGACAGCTATGCAAATCATATCAGCACACAGAGATAGGGAGGGGTGAGGGTGCGGGACTGTAGGGGTTACAGAGATAGGGAGGGGTGAGGGTGTGAGGCTGTAGGGGTTACAGGGATAGGGGAGGTTGTGGGGTGGAGACCCAAAGAAGGATCTGGTCTGAAGAAGAATGATACCAACTTGAAACGTTAACTCTAGTGTTTAGCACTATGACTTCACAGCTCCACGGTCCCAGGTTCGATTCCTGGCTTGGGTCACTGTTTGTGCGGAGTCTGCACGTTCTCCCCATGTCTGTGTGGGTTTCCTCCGGGTGCTCCGGTTTCCTCCCACAAGTCCAAAGATGTGTAGGTTAGGTGGATTGGCCATGCTGAATTGCCCTTGGGTTAGATGGGGCTGCAGGGTTACGGGGATAGGGTGGACGTGTGGGGTTAAGTAGGGTGCTCTTTCCAAGAGCCGGTGCAAACTTGATGGGCCGAATGGCCTCCTTCTGCACTGTAAATTCTATGATTCTATGATTCTCTCTAGGTGGCGCAGTGTTAGCACTGCTGCCTCATGGCGCCGAAGACCCGGGTTCGATCCCGGCCCCGGGTCACTGTCCGTGTGGAGTTTGCACATTCTCCCCGTGTCTGTGTGGGTTTCACCCCCACAACCCAAAAGGTGCAGGGTGGGTGAATTGGCCAGGCTAAATTGCCCCTTAATTGGACAAAAAAGAATTCAATACTCTTTCTTTTTAAAACTCTTTCTCTCTCCACAGATGCTGCCAGACTTGTGGAATTTATTCAGTATTTTCTTTTGGTTTCAGGTCCGCAGTTGTTTCTAATATTCATTAATAGGCCCAAATAGGATAGCTGAGGTTTGAGAGCATTTATGGTTTTGTGGGAATGTATTCCAAGGAGACAGATACTCAAACAGATGCTTCGAAACTAAGCAAATTGTATTTAAATGTCAATTAGCACCATTACAGACTTCAACATGGAATTAAATGCAAATCTTTCATTGCATTTGTTAAACAAACTTCCAATGTAGTTATCTGAAGCTTATCCTGGGCATTTCTGACACATTTCTGGAGGGGTTTGGGGTGGGTAGGAGGTACGTTTCCTTCAGACAGCACAGGTACAATGCAAGACAATGCAAGGGGCTGGTTTAGCTCACCAGGCTAAATCGCTGGCTTTTAAAGCAGACCAAGCAGGCCAGCAGCACGGTTCGATTCCCGTACCAGCCTCCCCGGACAGGCGCCGGAATGTGGCGACTAGGGGCTTTTCACAGTAACTTCATTGAAGCCTACTCGTGACAATAAGCGATTTTCATTTCATTTTCATTTCATTAGGATGACACACAATATGTTGGTGTTTTGCCTTCCAGAACCCCTTGTAACCAACACTCCAGCTGGCATAAGCACATTTCAGATTATAGCACCCAGGGACATTTGAGTGGAGGATAGTGAGTTTGAGGAAGGAGAATTAACAGCTTACAGTGAAAGCTAGTAAAGAGCCAAACGGGTGAAGGATTGGACCCGGAATAGCCTTCCTTTAGCAGAGATATGATCGATGAATAAAAGATGCAAAAAGCAAGATGCTGGAAATCTGAAACACAAAAAAAGGGAAAATGCTAGAAATACTCAGCAGGTCAGGCAGGAGCTGTGCAGAGAAACAGAGGCCGCGATTCAGTGGCCTTGTTGCACTCGAGCGAGAGTACAATGAGGCCGGTGAATAGTGGGAGAGGCCAAACATGAGTACGGTGACGGGCGTCAAACCAGTTGTGAAGCAACCGGCCTCGCTCCCATAGCAGAAACGGGATCCTGCAGTAGTGTGGCGAGAAACCCAAAATCGCCTATTTCTCTTGCATGACTTGCCAGTTTTTATACTCAATGCCCCGTCCAATGAAGGCAAGCATTCCGTATGCTTTCTTGACTACCTTGTCCACTTGTGTTGCCACCTTCAAAGATCTATGGACCTGCACGCCCAGATCTCTCTGACTTTCTCTGACTTTCTATAAAGTCCTAAGACTATTGCCATTTACGGTATATTTCCCCTCTCTGTTCGACCTACCAAAATGCACGACCTCACATTTGTCTGGATTAAACTCCATTTGCCATTTCTCTGCCCAAGTCTCCAACCTATCCTTGGCCTGCTGTATCTTCTGACGATCCTCAACACTATCGGCCACTCCACCAACCTTTGCGAACTTACTAATCAGACCAGCTACATTTCCTTCCAAATAGTTTATGTACACTGTTTGTACTCTGCTTTAACCTGCCTGTTTACAATCCTATGGGAGTATGAGCTTCCCCAATGAGGGGGGAGGAGAAATCATTAGCAGACTCCCTGCATAAATAGAGCTGGCCAGTTTGGAACCAGCAGGGAGAGGAGTGAGCAGCAAGGGAAGTTGCTGCAGCAGCTGCTGCATATTATTGTAAATAAATGTTATTTCTTTGTATCCTGAAAACTCGTGCTGGATTCTTCGTGGCCCTCACAAAATACTCTTAGGAATATAGAAAGTCAGAGAGATCTAGGAGTGCAGGTCCACAGATCTTTGAAGGTGGCAACACAAGTGGACAAGATAGTCAAGAAAGCATACAGAATGCTTACCTTCATTGTACGGAGCATCGAATATAAAAGCTGGCAAGTCATGCTGCAGTTGTATAGAACTTTGGTAAGGCCGCATTTGTAATATTGCGCGCAATTTTGGTCACCACACTACCAGTAGAATGTGGAGGCTTTAGCGAGAGTGCAGAGGAGGTTGACCAGGATGTTGCCTGGTCTGGAGGGTGTTAGCTATGCGGAGAGACTGAATAGACTCGGACTGATTTCATTAGAAAGACGGAGGATGTGGGGTGACCTGATAGAGCTCTACAAGATTATGAGGGGCATGGATAGAGTGGATGGGCAGGCACTCTTTCCCAGGGTGGAGGGGTCAGACACCAGGGGGCATAGGTTAAAGGCCGTGGGGCAAAGTATAGAGGAGATGTCCAAGGCTGATTTTTATGCAGAGAGTGGTGAACACGTTGCCAGGGGAGGTCGTGAAAGCAGATACATTAAAGGCGTTCAAAAGGCATCTTGACAAACACATGGAAAGGATGGGTATAGAAGGATATGGCACAAGGAAGTGCTGAGGCCTTTGGCAAAGGTTGGTATCATGACCGGTACAGGATTGGCGGGCCGGGGGGGGGGGGGTCGAAGGGCCTGTTCCTGTGCTGTATCGTTCTCTGTTCTTTGTTCACCCAGAGGAAACCCACGCAGACACGGGGAGAATGTGCAGACAGTGACCCAAGCTGGGAATTGAACCTGGGAGCCTGGAGATGTGAAGCAACAGTGCAAACCATTGTGCTACCTTACTGCCCAACTGTGCTACCGTTTATTTGTGGCGCGAAGCCCGTGGGGACTCGTAAAGTGGACAAGTTAACATTGTATTGCGTTGCCGGCCTGGCTGGGTGGAGCGCCGGGAAGCTCGCGGCAGTTCCCGCTCACTACTACACTTAGAAATCTTACCGGAGAATCGTGGCCAGAGTTTTTGCACATCCCAGATGCTGAATTCTCCACCTGACTCCCACTCTGACCGTTCTGTCCTCAAACTACTGAGAAGTTCCAATGAAGTTCAGTCCAAGCTCGGGGAACAACTCATCTTTTGACTCGGTGCCCTACAGCCTTCCAGACCCAACATTGAGTTTGACATTTTGGACCAGAACCTCTGCGTTATCTCTGAAGAGCTGTACGGCCTCGAGACGCTCACTTCTCTCCCCACAGGTGCTACCACACCTGCTGAGTCCTCCCACCGTTTTCTATTTTAGTGTCAGGTTTGAAGACAGCGCTGACCACACTTCAAGAGACAGGAGGAGGCCATCCAGCACCCCCCCCCCCCCAAACGGCCTCCTCCGCTATTCAATTAGGGGCTGATCTACAATCCCCTTCCACTTCCCCTTTGAATCCTACTTCCTTCTATGTCCAGCCCCAGAAAGAACTCTCCCCCAATTCACTTACAACGGCACTCTCAAAATCTCAGTGTCTGCTCTTCAGCCCTCTGTTCTCATGACATAGAGTCATAGAGGTTTACAGCATGGAAACCGGTCCTTCGGCCCAATTTGTCCATGCCGCCATTCTCCGCCAGCTCCTGCACAGAGTCGGTGCTTCCTCCCTCCACAATGAGGAAGCCTGTGGTTCTCCCACGTCTGACATGAAGGTACGGTACCGCCGCACTGCTCCTGTCACAGCTCCCCAGACCACCCCCCCCCACCTAGAGAAGGATGCCCAATCCCCCCCTCCCAGAGCAATGCTCAGGTCTCTCTTGTTTGCCAACATTCTTAAATAATGAGGATGCCAGGGTCTGCGAGCTTGTGTGTCTGGCCACCTCAACACGAGGTGGAGACAACACTGGGACCCCTGACCTGGGAGGAGGCAGCAGCAGCAGAGATGTGCCATGCAGCCTCTCTGCGCCCCTAGATCACTCCGTTCAGTGGCAGCTCAGCCTCAGCTCTATTTCAGGCAGGAATCAGATATTCGCAGAGGATGAAAGGAGAACCGCTCTGTCCTTACTTCAGGCCATCATCGTTCTCCTGCTGTGTCCAGTCAGTCGTGATGGCGCCTGGCCTGTGAATGGTGTCACCACCAGGACGATCTCCCGCTGACAGATACTCATGAGAAGATGCGAGACCCCCGGGGGGGGGGGGGGGGGGGGGGGGGTCTTGGCACCTTAGTCCCGATCGTCCCCAAACAGAGAAGCAATGAGGATGTCCCTCACCCTGCGCCACCTGCGGGGCCCTGGCCATCGCTCGAGCACCTTCCTCCTCCTGCCCTGGTTGCCCCTCACCACCCTACTTGACATCCTCTTCACCCGAGGTAATGTGGTGCTCCGCCATGTCCTCCTGGTGCAGCTGCTCACTCTGCTGCCGGGCCAGGCTGTGCAGAGTGCTGAGGGCCACGATGATGCGGGGCAGCCTCTGGGTCCCTCCAGGTTTGTAAACAGGGCCCCATGTTGCCATGGAGAACGCTGGGCCATGTGGATGCAGTCAATGACACCCTGCACCTGGGCAGGCCAGCTATGCTGGTGAAGCCCATGGCCCTGCCAGCCTAGCTCGCCAGGCCCTGCTCGAAGTTGATGTACAGATGGGCCCTCACAAATAACCCATGTGTGACCTCCCTTATGCCCTTGTGTGCTGCTGTCTGGGATATGTTGCACAGGTCACCAATGCAGCCTGGCACCTCAGAGGACTCCACCCAGAGACCGCAAAGCTGTCCCCTGTGCTAACCCTGTGAATTCACCCACTCCCATCCACTTCCAGCTGCCACCCCAAAAGGGAAATCCCTCAGCAGACGTATCGCCCGAATCCCAGAAAGGAGGACACAGGAAGCGCTGTCTGCAAACCAGCCGTCAGACCCCTCAAAACCGAGAGGCTCACAGCTACGAAGGACCGCTAAGGCCTTGGAGTGACACAACACCCCCCAAGATGCTGAGATGAACTCCCTCGCTGGCCCCGAGTTGCACTTATCTGGGTCCCCCGCATCCTCTCCGGTGCCCCCTCTGTAATTGACACCCCTGAGGGTGATGGCAAGCTGAGTTCTCGCCTCCGATACCCCCCTTCGCAGGTGGGCTCTCCAGGTTCACGTTTCCATGCAGCTGCTGTAAATGACTCCAGCGTGATGTCACAAAGGTTCCCAACCTTCCAGGGTGGGAAGATCGTTACATCATCCGGTGAGTTGCGTGGTAAATCGGGAAACGTGATCTCACTGGCGAGAATCGCGGTTCCCAACACTCCCCAGATTATGCACCCGCTTTGCTACTCTCGGAGATTGCCAACAGGTGTAAAATTCCGGCCATAGACACTAATCTGCTTAACCACAGCCTCCTATCCATCTTGATGCCTTGGTCCCAATGAAATCCATGGGAAAATGACCACTGATTCCTTGCTCCAGGGAGGGTGCTAGCATGTCGGCAGCATGGAGCTCCCAGTTCGAGCTGCTGATACCAGCCGGAGCATTGCCAGGTCCGTGGCCGCGGATGCGCCTGGCAGTGGCCTGCAGCGGCTGTGCTGTGCTTCAGCCCGCGGACCCGAACCGCAAAAATAGTCCCCCACCCCCCCTTCGGCAGCTCGCACACCCTGGAACGTCCCCCCAGCCCTGAATGAAGCCCCCCCCAGCCCGCGGATCAGCCGTCCCCCGCAGCCACCACGCTGAGTTCACGACGGGTAAGACCACACGTGTCCCACGCCATCGGGAACTCAGCCGGTCGGGGACAGTGCATTGCGGGGCGACCTCAGCCAACGTAAGGGTGGTTACAGTGTGCGGCGTACTCCTATAGTTCGCCACTTTTCGGGGGCGGAGCATCGCAAAGGCGGCGCTGCCCCGATTTGGGCGTCATCAGGGGTTCTCCGCCCCCTCGCCGAATATGATTTTGGCATCGGGGATCAGAGAATCTCGCCCCGCCTTTACCCCTGGATCAATCCTCATCTCCACTCCCTTAAACCCAAGGGTCGCAGATTTGAATGGGTGTGGGCGGGTCGTGAAGCCGTTCTCCCAGCTTCTGGGTTGTCCGGCATGTGGGTAGGTGGAGTGCAGCGTCTGGGGATCGGGAGGGAGAGGAGGCTTCGGATCCTCCCAGTGACAGCTGCAATTCCGGTTGCAGCTCCGAGGTGACAGATGCGGATTAAGGGGACGAGGCTCCAGAGTGGGAGTCCCTCAACCTTCAGCATACTTAACAACCCTCAGAGCCATCTGCTGTAGCCAATCATCTACTACCCCCAAAACCATGGGCTCTTACCTTATTAAGTAGCCTTTTGTGTGGTATCTTATTGAATAATTCTTGGGAATTCAAGTATATTACATCTACAGGTTCCCCTTTACCTATATTGCTCATTACCTCAAAGAATTCTAATATATTTGCCAGGCATGATTTCCCCTTCATGAGGCCACACTGACTCTGTTTGATTACATTTTGGATGTTTAATGGATATATATCTTTAAGGCGAGCAGGGGAAGTAAGGAATTCAAAAGTTTCTGTGCCAGCCTTCTGACAGCTGAATTCAGACTCTCTGGCACCCGAGAGTTCGGTGGGACTCACTTCGATTGGTTGGCTGGTGGCCAATGAATTGGCCAAAAGGACGTATTCTGCCCGGTAACAGGCAGTGATTGGATCCTGCCTGAGTGGGGTTATTCTCAGAGAGCCAGTGGAGGTAGTTGGGAGACCTGGACATTCCGAGAGAAGGATCTGCTCTCTTTCACCTCAATCCAGAAAATCTGCTGCATTTCTGAAACTGCAGAGGCCTGAATGAATCTACAGTGAAAACCACTGCTGACTGGAAACGGAAATTTCGAACGGAAAGCCGAGATTGAAGAAAGGTGCTCAAAACAATAATCTGACACAAAGACTCTTAGCCTTTGACTTTCATTATTAATTTTAATACCCCTCTTCTCCCCTCTGTGTTTGTCTGTCTTGTGAGTGTGTGTGTAGAGGGTGGGGTGAGTTTAAGTGAGCAAGGTGTTAGGAATTAGATAATAGCTGACCTGTTATATTTTCTGCATCTTTAATTATAGTTACTGTTATTAATAAACTTAATTGTGTTTAAATTTACAAACCAGGTGACTGTAATTGTTGGGCTGCCAAAAGCCAAAGAATTTGGGCGTTTTTCTCAGAATTATTTATTAATTTCAATTCTGTTGCGCCTCTAGGTCAAGTGGGGCAGTAGTTGTCCGTGCACTAGCCCAGGGAGTTGGACGCTGACATTTTCCCAATCACAGATATCAAACCTGCCAGTTTTTTTTGTCTCCCTCTCTTTTGAAGCACTGCGAAGAGGCAAACTGCTTCCTTTCAGTAAAAGGTGTTAACTTGATGCTGCCGGCGCTGTGATATTTGCAATTCCAGGGTGTGGCGGCCCTGCGTATTCTCTGCCGTATGTTTCCCCCAATAAACATGGCGGACGCACTTAACAACCGCACATGCGTGACGTTGGCAGCAAACCCAGCCCTTCATGTCACCCCCTCCCCACCCCCACCTCCACCCCATGGCCGAGCTGTAATTTTAAGGTCAAGCCATCTACACCCCCCCCCCCCTTAACCCCTTGTTCTGCCATCCTCCACCAGAGGAGATGGTTTCTCCTTAACTCCCCCAACAAATCACTCAGTCGCCCGAAACACCTCAATTAGATCACCCCTTAAGCGTCGACATTCAAG
Source organism: Scyliorhinus canicula (assembly GCF_902713615.1). Taxonomy (NCBI): domain Eukaryota; kingdom Metazoa; phylum Chordata; class Chondrichthyes; order Carcharhiniformes; family Scyliorhinidae; genus Scyliorhinus; species Scyliorhinus canicula. The sequence goes on from NC_052162.1 coordinate 17,459,584, forward strand.
GGAGGACAAGCCTGGCCTACAAGGCCTGTCTGCAGAACTTAACTCATTCCATTGGTGAAGGGTGCTCTGCAGTGCATCTCCAAACAGTCAGGAGCATATTCCACAGGATTTTCAGAACCGCACAGCGAAGAGAAAATTAACAATTACTTGGACAAGCATGGAATAATAAAGAGTCAGCACAGATTTGTTGAGGGCAAAGTGCGTTTGACTAATTTGATTGCGTTTAGTGATGAGGTCTGAAGGGGTGTGGAGAAAGGCAGTGTACTTGATACTGTGCACACGCACTATCTAAAGATATTAGAGAAAGCACCACATAATTAGCTGATTAACAAAATTACAGCCAAATGATTAAAGGCGGCACTAGCTGCATCGACACAACAATGTCTCAGAGGCAGAAAGAAATAGTTGTAGTGAAGGCTTTTATTTTGAATGGGAGGCAGACTTGCCACATCGTCCCCCAGGCTTCATCACCCACACCAATGCTGTGGAGATGCCGCCGTTGGACTGGGGTGAGCACAGTAAGAAGTATTACAACACCAGGTTAAAGCCCAACAGGATTGGTTCAAACACTAGCTTTCGGAGCACTGCTCCTTCCTCAGGTGAATGAAGAGGTAGGCTCCAGAAACATATATAGACAAATTCAAAGATGCCAGACAATGCTCAGAATGCGAGTATTTGCAGGTAATTAAATCTTTACAGATCCAGAGATAGGGGTAACCCCAGGTTAAAGAGGTGTGAATTGGGCAGCACGGTGGCACAGTGGTTAGCATTGCTGCCTACGACGCTGAGGACCCGGGTTCGAATCCCGGCCCTGGGTCACTGTCCGTGTGGAGTTTGCACATTCTCCCCATGTCTGCGTGGGTTTCACCCCCACAACCCAAAAGATGTGCAGGGTAGGTGGATTGGCCCCGCTAAATTGCCCCTTAATTGGAAAAAATAATTGGGTACTCTAAATTTATTTTTTTTAAAAAGAGGTGTGAATTGTCACGAATGTCCCGAAGCGTGGTACATTGGCGAGACCATGCAGACGCTGCGACAACTAATGAACGGACATCGCGCGACAATCACCAGGCAGGAATGTTCTCTTCCAGTCGGGGAACACTTCAGCAGTCAAGGGCATTCAGTCTCTGATCTTCGGGTAAGCGTTCTCCAAGGCGGCCTTCAGGACGCGCGACAACGCAGAATCGCCGAGCAGAAACTTATAGCCAAGATCCGCACACATGAGTGCAGCCTCAACCGGGACCTGGGATTCATGTCGCATTACATTCATCCCCCACCATCTAGCATGGGCTTGCGAAATCCTACCAACTGTCCTGGCTTGAGAAAATTCACACCTCTAACTAGCTAAGGTAGACTGGGAGCAAAGACTTTATGGTGGAACAGTTGAGGAACAGTGGAGAACCTTCCAAGCGATTTTTCACAGTGCTCAGCAAAGGTTTATACCAACCAAAAGGAAGGACGGTAGAAAGAGGGAAAATCGACCGTGGATATCTAAGGAAATAAGGAAGAGTATCAAATTGAAGGAAAAAGCATACAAAGTGGCAAAGATTGGTGGGAGACTAGAGGACTGGGAAATCTTTAGGGGGCAACAGAAAGCTACTAAAAAAGCTATAAAGAAGAGTAAGATTGAGTATGAGAGTAAACTTGCTCAGAATATAAAAACAGACAAATATATAAAACAAAAAAGAGTGGCTAAGTTAAATATTGGTCCTTTAGAGGATGAGAAGGGAGTTTTAATAATGGGAAATGAGGAAATGCCTGAGGAACTGAACAGGTTTTTTGAGTCGGTCTTCACAGTGGAAGACACAAATAACATGCAAGTGACTGATAGAAATGAGGCTATGACAGGTGAGGACCTTGAGAGGATTGTTATCACTAAGGAGGTAGTGATGGGCAGGCTAATGGGGCTAAAGGTAGACAAGTCTCCTGGCCCTGATGGAATGCATCCCAGAGTGCTAAAAGAGATGGCTCGGGAAATTGCAGATGCACTAGTGATGATTTACCAAAATTCATTAGGCTCTGGGGTGGTCCCGGTGGATTGGAAATTAGCAAACGTGACACCACTGTTTAAAAAAGATCGGCAGAGAGCGGGTAATTATCGGCCAGTAAGCTTAATTTCGGTAGTAGGGAAGATGCTGGAATCTATCATCAAGGAAGAAATAGCGAGGCATCTGTATAGAAACTGTCCCACTGGGCAGACGGAGCATGGGTTCATAAAGGGCAGGTCGTGCCTAACTAATTTAGTGGAATTTTTTGAGGACATTACCAGTGCAGTAGATAACAGGGAGCCAATGGATGTGGTATATCTGGATTTCCAGAAAGCCTTTGACAAGGTGCCACACAAAAGGTTGCTGCATAAGATAACGATGCATGGCATTAAGGGTAAAGTAGTAGCATGGATAGAGGATTGGTTAATTAATAGAAAACAAAGAGTTGGGATTAATGGGTGTTTCTCTGGTTGGCAATCAGTAGCTAGTGATGTCTCTCAGGGATCCGTGTTGGGCCCACAATTGTTCACAATTTACATAGATGATTTGGAGTAGGGGACCAAGGGCAATGTGTTCAAGTTTGCCCTTGACACTAAGATGAGTGGTAAAGCGAAAAGTGCAGAGGATACTGGAAGTCTGCAGAGGGATTTGGATAGGTTAAGTGAATGGGCTAGGGTCTGGCAGATGGAATACAATGTTGACAAATGTGAGGTTATCCATTTTGGTAGGAATAACAGCAAACGGGATTATTATTTAAACGATAAAATATTAAAGCATGCCGCTGTGCAGAGAGACCTGGGTGTGCTAGTGCATGAGTCACAGAAAGTTGGTTTACAGGTGCAACAGGTGATTAAGAAGGCAAATGGAGTTTTGTCCTTCATTGCTAGAGGGATGAAGTTTAAGACTATGGAGGTTATGCTGCAATTGTATAAGGTGAGGCCACACCTGGAGTATTGTGTTCAGTTTTGGTCTCCTTACTTGAGAAAGGACGTACTGGCACTGGAGGGTGTGCAGAGGAGATTCACTAGGTTAATCCCAGAGCTGAAGGGGTTGGATTACGAGGAGAGGTTGAGTAAACTGGGACTGTACTCGTTGGAATTTAGAAGGATGAGGGGGGATTTTATAGAAACATATAAAATTATGAAGGGAATAGATAGGATAGATGCGGGCAGGTTGTTTCCACTGGCGGATGAAAGCAGAACTAGGGGGCATAGCCTCAAAATAAGGGGAAGTAGATTTAGGACTGAGTTTAGGAGGAACTTCTTCACCCAAAGGGTTGTGAATCTATGGAATTCCTTGCCCAGTGAAGCAGTTGAGGCTCCTTCTTTAAATGTTTTTAAGGTAAAGATAGATAGTTTTTTGAAGAATAAAGGGATTAAGGGTTATGGTGTTCGGGCCGGAAAGTGGAGCTGAGTCCACAAAAGATCAGCCATGATCTAATTAAATGGTGAAGCAGGCTCGAGGGTCCAGATGGCCTACTCCTGCTCCTAGTTCTTATGTTCTTATTCACCTGAGGAAGGAGCAGTGCTCCGAAACAAACCTGTTGGACTTTAACCTGGTGCTGTAAGACTTCTTTCTGTGTACACCAATGCTGGCACAGAAATACATTCATGAATTGGACTGGGTGGCAGAGGGCACAGTTTTGAAACTTGCAGATGGCATCGAACTTATAAATATAGTAAAGGAAGATAGTAATAGGCTTCACAAGGACATAGATGCACTGATGGGATGGGTGAGTGCATGGGAGATAAAATCCGATTCAACAAAGTGTGGTGATAAATTTCAGTCTGACAATTATGGTACACAAATCTTGAAGATGGCAGAACAGGTTACCAAAGCAGTTCATGAATCCTATTGAATCCTGGATTCCATAAAAAGAGGAATAAAAAGAAAAACTTTCATTTATGGAGTGTTATGACAGCTGGACATTATGAGGTGGTTATGTTTAAAACTGTCTCCTTGAATTCAAGGTAGAATTTTATAGTTTGGAATGGGGCTGTGATTTCATACTAAATCTGCCTGGAGACAAGTCCGGTCCATTCCTCCTTCGACGGCAACTTCCAACCCCGTGACCTCTCCCACCTAGAAGGACAAGGTCAGCAAATTCATGGGAACACCACCACCACCTATAAGTCCCCCCCCCCCCCCCCCCCCCACACAAGGCACACTGTTATGCACATAAAGAAATAATATAGGAAAAGAAAGTAAATTTTGCTGCTCCAAATTGTTCATCAGGCAGCATCTGATCATAGAATCCCTACAGTGCAGGAGGCCACTTAACCCATCAAGTCTACACCGGACCTCTGAAAGAAAACCCTATTGAGACACACGCACCCACCCTATCCCCGTAACCCAGTAACTCCACCTCACCTTTAGGACATTAAGGAGCAATTTATCATGGCCAATCCACCTAACCTGTACGTCTTTGGACTGTGAGAGGAAACCAGAGCACCCGGAGGAAACCTACGCAGACACTGGGCGAAAGTGAAAACTCTGCACAGACACCTAAGCCTGGAATTGAACCCATGGCCTTGGCATTATGAGACAGCAGTGCTAACCACTGCACCACCGTGCAACCCTGTGGGTGAGGAAGGGTGTAAGTATCTGGTTGAAGTTGTTGTTGTATTCCTTCACAATAACCCTTTATGATGGATAGTTTTTACACATAAAGTGCAAAGAATTAAAACACTCTTCTCTGGATTGCAAGCCAAAGGAATTGCTTCAAGAAATACTCAAACTTGGACACTCTGGGGTGCTTCCTAGCATTACAATTGCAGTGTGTATGTTGGTCAGTCTGCCTTTATCAGTGGCTCCAGGTGAACCCACTATCAATGTGCTGAAGCAGATAAAGAACTATCACCGTTCGACAATGGGACAAGAGCCATGCTTCATATTAACTGTGACAATGCACAAAAGGTACGTGGACTGCAGCGGTTCAAGAAGGCGGCTCACCACCACCTCCTCAAGGGCAGTTAGGGATGGGCAACAGGGATGAGCTGGCCTTGCCTGTGACGTCCACTTCCCATGAAAGAACAGAAGTGGGGGCTTAATCTGTGTTGGTGCAGACTCGATGGGCCGAATGGCCTCTTTTTGCATTGTATGTCCTATGTAAATATCAGGTGCAGATTTCACCTGGTTCCTTTCTGCCATCTTCACCTTTGTGAAAATGGAAAATCCAAGCTCGCACATGTGAAGGGCAACAGCAACAAAGAGCGTGTTTTACTCAGCACTGGATACTCTTGGGAGAAGCTACACCAGAATACTGACAGCCTCATGGGTATTTGGCATGTATTTAATATGTTATCACAGGTCAGCTACAGCAGCTCAGTCTTTTCATTTGGAGTCAGCTGTAAGTTAATAACTGACTCTGGGGTCTCAATCTCAAAAGGAAGTTCTCACCCACCATTTCTCTTTCAAATTCTGAAACTTCTCTCATTTTCCCGTATGACCCTGCATATAACACACAATAGCGCTTTGCATCCTTATTGCCATTGGCACAATTGACAAAACTATAACTCGAGAAATCATATTTATACTGCTTTCGTAGTTAAGTTTCTTCTTTGTAGGTTGTTAACCAGAAGCCCTGGAGCTCTGTACAGAGCTAACATTAACACTGCTCTATCATGGACTCTCCTGTGCAGTTCTCTCCAGATTCGGATGTGTGATCCTGGCCAGTAGGAACGCTGCCTATTTGAGTTTCTGGCAATCTCCTACATGTAAGAAAACAATAATCTTCACAGTCCTCTTGCCTTGCTTGCCAGCAGCTAGAAAATAGAAGCTCTCCTCCATCTTTTAGCACCAAAAGCACATACGTAGAGGGCATTTGACGTGGAGTGTACGTCCAGGGCATGTGACCTGCTCACTGCTGCCATTTATGGCCCAAAGACTATACACATCCTAATTTCCTCTAATTTAAAAGGCGGCAGCGGCTGCCTTTCTCAATGACAATGCCAGTAGCGGCAGTTCGCCGCTTCGCCCGTGATCGGGACCACTGCAACCGATCGAATCGTGGCTCACCCGCGGGTGCCGGGAGGGTCACATGTGATGGACAGCAGCAACAAAATGCGTGTTTTACTCAGCACTGGATACTCTTGGGCGATGCTACACCAGAATACTTTAAAAAAAACCTGGACTAGACCATGAATGTGATGTTGTGACCTGCTAGGTTAAACAATGGTGAAAGGGTAACTTCTTTACATTGCCCACGGCGCAGTGGAGTTTGGAATAGACTGCCATCTAGTGCCGTCAATGTTAACTGCGCTGAAAAATCAAGACACGATGGATTGAACAGGATTAGCAGAGCAGTCGGGACAGAGTACGACAGGAGCGAGGTTGTGTCTATCTGATTGTGTGTGTCAACATAAACAACATGGTCAGCTAAATGAGACGAAAGGTCTTTCCCTGTTCCTATTGTCTTATTTTTTAATGAATATATCACGTCATCATTTTATGCTTTTAATACAATCTAACGTCTGTCGCTGTCTCTGTTGTCAGACTACCAGAGTTTGTCTTTAACATTTACATAACACGCCTCTGGCTGTGCATAATTTGTTTGCTAAGTTGTGTGCGTCTGAGGACTGTTCTAATGAGTGGACTATATTTAAAGGGGCATTATTACAAGATTCCGCCATACACAAACACAAAGAACACAACAGATAATTAGAGAAGCAATGGTGTTATTGGGTCAGCAGTATGCAAACAGTACTATGAAAGTTTATGCTTCAGCAGGTTTAGTGACTGCTCCCAAAACGACCTTGCCATGGCAACCAGCGTATCATCAGCCTCTGCAGCAGATGACTGCTTCAGGAATGGAGCTTAACTGAAAACTCCCCAATGATGAGTGAACCCGCAGCCCTCTGAATATGTTAACACAGGAGATTTGTCATCATTTTACTTTCCAAACGGCGTCAGTCCCACCACCTGCCTGTTGGTGGCACTGGTGGGCTTATCGGAGTCCTTGTTCCCACACCACTGGTACTGCAGCCTGGACGCACACCACATAGATCAGGGATGCAGAAAGTACGAGAGAATGTATTGGAGTCACACATACAGCACAGAAACTGGCCATTCAGCCCAACTGATCCATACAGTTGTAATGAAAGAGAAAATGCTGGAAAATTTCAGCAGGTCTGGCAGCATCTGTAGGGAGAGAAAAGAGCTAACGTTTCGAGTCCGATGACTCTTTGTCAAAGCCCATATTGCTTTTATCCATATAGTTCTAATGGTCCATAGAATCATTGAATCCCTACAGTAGAGAAGGAGTTCATTCGGCCCATCGAGTCTGCACCAACCCTCCAAAAGAGCACCCTATTTAGGTCCACTACCCCATCCTATCTCTGGGAGGGGGGGGCTCGGGCAGGGGCTGGTTTAGCTCACTCGGCTAAATCGCTGGCTTTTAAAGCAGACCAAGCAGGCCAGCAGCACGGTTCGATTCCCGTACCAGTCTCCCCGGACAGCCGCCGGAATGTGGCGACTAGGGACTTTTCACAGTAACTTCATTGAAGCCTACTCGTGACAATAAGCGATTTTCATTCCACTTCATTTCTTGCAGAGGGTCAATGCAGACACAATGGGCCGAATGGTCGCTTTCTACAATGGAGGAATTCTAATTCTGTCCCCGGATGCAAAGAGACAATTTAACATGGTCAGTGCACTTGCTCATCTTTGGACTGTGGGAGGAAACCGGAGCACCCGGAGGAAACCCACGCAGACACGGGGAGAAAATGCAAATTCACAGACAGTGACACAAGGCCAGAATTGAACCCGGGGCCCTGGCGCTGTGCGGCAGCAGTGCTAAGTGCTGTGCCAATGTGCCACCCCCACATGAACCTCATCCCATCCCCTCCCCCTTTGATCTCACCCTATCAGCATATCTTACTGTGCGTCCTCCCTGTATTTATCTAAGTTCCCTTAAATGCACCAATACAATTCACCTCAACTATTTCTTGTGGTAGCCTGTTGCACATTATAACCACTCTCTGAGTAACAAAGTTTCTTTTCAATTCCTCATTTAATTTATTCAGTGCTGTCCTATATTCATGACCCCTAGTTTTGGAACTGAATTTGGAATATTGGTAATATTGTATTTTAGGTGGGCAGCACGGTGGCAGCACTATGCTGTGAACCCGGGTTTGATCCCGACCCCGGGTCACTGTTCATGTGGACATAGAACATAGAACATAGAACAGTACAGCACAGAACAGGCCCTTCGGCCCTCAATGTTGTGCGGAGCCATGATCACCCTACTCAACCCACGTATCCACCCTATACCCGTAACCCAACAACCCCCCCCCCCCCTTAACCTTACTTTTATCAGGACACTACGGGCAATTTAGCATGGCCAATCCACCTAACCCGCACATCTTTGGACTGTGGGAGGAAACCGGAGCACCCGGAGGAAACCCACGCACACACGGGGAGGACGTGCAGACTCCGCACAGACAGTGACCCAGCCGGGAATCGAACCTGGGACCCTGGAGCTGTGAAGCATTTATGCTAACCACCATGCTACTGTGCTGCCCCTGGAGTTTGCATATTCTCCCCATGTCTGCGTGGGTCTCACCTCCACAATCCAAATAGGTGCAGGGTAGGTGGATTGGCCATGCTAAATTGCCCCTTAATTGGACAGAAGGAATCTATAAATAAATATTGTATTTTATTTATCTTATTTAACCGATCACTTGTTAAAATAATTCTTAGTCCAGAAATACAAAAATCCTAAAACTTCCATGAGTAGGATGTTGAGTTGAGCGGCCAGTCCGATGAGGAGTGATTGACTGGAATGAGTCTCTGCAGATTGGAACAATGGGAGGTGATCACACTGAAATAGTTAGGGTGTAACTTCGGACTAATGTCGGAAAGAGGAGGCCCCACAGGAATTAGAAGAAATAAATACATATTCACCAGCCGGCGACAATTACACTGACACATCGATGGCAGGAGCTAACTCGGGCTTGCATCGAAAGACTCTGCAAAGGCCCCAGCACAGTCCAGCTCCAGCGCATTCAAAGAGGCCGCTTTTTAACCTCACTGGCTGCCGTGTGAATTTGACGGGCCAGTGAGAAGGTAGGTCCAAGGTAAGTGGATGGGATTTGGGTGGGCGGAGATCAGTGGAGGAGGGAGGGGTGAGGGGTCAGAGGTCGGGGATGCAGAGGTCGGGTGTGTGGGGAGTTCGGTGCTCAGAGGGGTTGAGGGGGGTTGGTTGTGTCTGCGGGTTGGGTTGGGTCAGATCAGGCCTGCGGGGTAATCTGAGGTCGGGGGGTTGTCAGTTAAGGTGGGGGTTGTGGGCCCATGGGGGGGGGGGGGGGTTGAGGTTTAGAATCCTTGAGGTGGTGGGAAATAGCGTAGGTGGGCGGGAGGATTTTGGGGATATAGTCATGGGTGTGCAGGGAGCTCCGAGGTGGTGGTTGCTGGTGTCTGGTTGAGTCCTGTGGGGTGGGGTAAGTCCATGTGGGGGGCATTGAGGGTGTGTGATGATTCCCGTGGGGGGAGTCTCCTTGGGCGGTGGGAGCTGCAGGGAGTTGAGGTGTGGGGGTGTCCTGTGGATGTCGGTGTGGCTGTTTACGAGTTAATCCGCTCTGCCACCTGAGCCCAATTTTCCAGGCCTGTGACGAAGGCTCCCAATTTCTCGAAGAGCGACATATACATAGAAATATACATGGAAAATAGAATCAGGAGGAGACCATTGGACACTACGACCCTGCACACTATTCATTATGATCATGGCTGATCATCAGGTTTAATACCCTGATCCCGCCTTCCCCCATTTCTCTTGATCCCTTGAGCCCCAAGAGCTAATTCCTTCTTAAAATTACCCAATGGTTCAACTACTTTTTGTGGTAGTGAATTCCACAGATTCACCACTCTCTCTGGGTGAAGCAATTTCTCCTTAGCTCAGTCCTGAAAGGTTTACCCCATATCCTCAACCTATGACCCCTAGTTCTGGGCTCCCCCACCATCGGGAACATTCTTTCTGAATCTGCCCTCTCTATTCCTGTTAGAATTTTGTAAGTTTCTATGAAATCCTCTCACTCTTCTAAACTCCAATGAATATAATCCTAATTGACTTAGTCTCTCCTCATATGTCAGTCCCACCATCCCAGGAATCAGCCTGCTAAACCTTCGCTGCACTTCCTCCAGAGCAAGAACATCCTTCCTCAGATATGGATACCAAAACAGCCCACAATACTCCAAGTGTGGCCTCACCAATGCCCTATATAATTGCAGGAAAACATCCCTATTCCTATACTCAAATCCTCTCGCTATGAACGCCAACATACCATTGGTCTTCTTTTTTAAAAAATAATTTTTATTGGAATTTTTTACAGAAAATATAACAAGTATACCAAAAAGCAGTAATATGCAACTAACAGCCCCATAACACCCACAATTCCCCCCATACCGTAAGATCACATGTATCACATTCCCCCACCCCACCCCCCCCCCCAAACAAGAGAACTTAACCATAAATTAAATTTAGATAAATCAAATTTAAATAAAATAAGCCAACATAATCAACGTCCTCCCCCACCCCCCCCCCCCCCCCCCCCCCCCCGGGTTGCTGCTGCTACTGTCCCAGTACCCTATCGTTGAGCCAGAAAGTCGAGGAAAGGTTGCCACCGTTTAAAGAACCCTTGCACCGATCCTCTCAGGGCGAATTTAACCTTCTCAAGCTTAATGAAGCCCGCCGTGTCATTGATCCAGGTCTCCACGCTTGGGGGCCTCGCGTCCTTCCATTGTAGCAAAATCCTTCGCCGGGCTACTAGGGACGCAAAGGCCAGCACACCGGCCTCTTTCGCCTCCTGCACTCCCGGCTCTACCCCAACCCCAAAGATCGCGAGTCCCCATCCTGGCTTGACCCTGGATCCCACCACCCTTGACACCGTCCTCGCCACCCCCTTCCAGAACTCCTCCAATGCCGGGCATGCCCAGAACATATGGGCATGGTTCGCTGGACTCCCCGAGCACCTTGCACACCTATCTTCACCCCCAAAGAACCTACTCATCCTCGTCCCAGTCATGTGGGCCCTATGCAGCACCTTGAATTGGATGAGGCTAAGCCGCGCACACGAGGAGGAAGAATTTACCCTCTCCAGGGCATCAGCCCATGTCCCGTCTTCGATCTGTTCCCCCAGTTCCCCCTCCCACTTCGTTTTCAGCTCCTCTACTGACGCCTCTTCCACCTCCTGCATAAGCTTGTAGATATCGGATATCTTCCCCTCCCCGACCCAGGCCCCCGAGAGCACCCTGTCACTCACCCCCTTCGCGGGGAGCGCAGGGAATCCCTCCACCTGCCGTCTAGCAAATGCCTTTACCTGCAGATATCTAAACATGTTTCCCGGCGGGAGCCCAAATTTCTCCTCCAACTCCCCATGGCTCGCAAACCTTCCGTCGATAAACAGGTCCCTCAGCTGTCTAATGCCCGCTCTGTGCCAACCCTGGAACCCCTCATCAATGTTCCCCGGGACAAACCGATGGTTCCTCCTTAACGGAGCCTCCATCGAGCCCCCCACTTCTCCCCTATGTCGCTTCCACTGTCCCCAAATCTTGAGGGTAGCCGCCACCACCGGACTCGTGGTATACCTCGTGGGAGGGAGCGGCCACGGCGCCGTTACCAGGGCCCCCAGGCTTGTATCCCCACAGGACGCTCTCTCCATCCGTTTCCATGCTGCCCCCTCCCCCTCCATCACCCACTTACGCACCATCGACACGTTGGCCGCCCAGTAGTACCCCGAGAGGTTGGGCAACGCCAGCCCCCTCCCATCTCTACTCCGCTCCAAGAAGACCCTCTTCACCCTCGGGGTGCCATGCGCCCAAACAAATCCCATGATGCTGCTGGTCACCCTTTTAAAAAAGGCCCTAGGGATAAAGATGGGCAAGCACTGGAAGAGGAACAAGAACCTCGGGAGAACCGTCATTTTGACGGATTGCACTCTGCCCACCAGCGATAGCGGCACCATGTCCCACCTTTTAAATTCCTCCTCCATCTGTTCCACTAGTCTGGTGAAGTTAAGCTTATGAAGAGCCCCCCAACTCCTGGCCACCTGCCCTCCTGAAGGGGAGCCTCCCAATTCCCTCCTCCTGATCTCCCGGGTGCACTACAAATACCTCGCTCTTTCCTAAGTTCAGCTTATAGCCCGAGAAGCCCCCAAATTCCGCTAACAGTTCCATCACCCCCGGCATTCCCCCCTCTGGGTCCGCCACATATAACAGCAGGTCGTCCGCATACAGCGATACCCGGTGCTCCTCTCCACCCCGCACCAGACCCCTCCACTTCCCTGACTCCCTCAACGCCATGGCCAGCGGTTCAATCGCCAGTGCAAAGAGCAGGGGGGACAGGGGACACCCCTGCCTGGTCCCACGATAAAGCCTAAAATACTCCGATCTCCTTCCATTTGTGACTACACTCGCCATCGGCGCCGCGTAAAGCAGCCTCACCCATTTGATGAATCCCTCCCCAAATCCAAACCTCTCCAGCACCTCCCATAGGTACCCCCACTCAACTCTATCAAACGCCTTCTCTGCATCCAGCGCCACCACTATCTCCGCCTCCCCCTCCACTGCCAGCATCATGATAACATTGAGCAGTCTCCGCACATTCGTGTTGAGCTGCCGCCCCTTGACAAACCCTGTCTGATCTTCATGAATTACCTCTGGCACACAATCCTCTATCCTGGTAGCCAGGATCTTCGCCAGCAACTTAGCGTCTACGTTAAGGAGTGAAATAGGCCTATATGATCCGCACTGCAAGGGGTCCTTATCCCGTTTTAGGATCAAAGAGATCAGTGCCCGCGACATCGTCGGGGGCAAAGCCCCCCCCTCCCACGCCTCATTGAAAGTTCGCACCAGCAGGGGACCCACCAGGTCCGCATATTTTTTGTAAAATTCTGCCGGGAACCCGTCCGGCCCCGGGGCCTTACCTGACTGCATTTGCCCGATCCCCCTGACTAGCTCCTCCAACTCTATTGGCGCCCCCAGCCCCTCAACCAGCCTCTCTTGAACCCTTGGGAAACATAGCCTGTTCATGAAGCTCTCCATCCCCTCTCTCCCCCTCGGAGGTTCCGACCGGTACAGTCCCTCGTAAAAGTCCCTAAAGACCCCGTTTACTTCTGTCCCCTTCTGCACTACATTTCCACCCCCATCCTTCACTCCCCCAATTTCCCTAGCCGCATCTCGCCTACGGAGCTGATGCGCCAACATCCTGCTCGCCTTCTCTGATACCATTTGTCTTCTTTACTGCCTGCTGTGTCTGCTCGCTTACTTTCAGCGACTGATGCGCGAGGACACCAAGGTCTCGCTGAGTATCCACCTCTCTCAATTTACACCCATTCAAATAATAGTCTGCCTTCCTGTTTTTACCACCGAAGCAAAGAACCTCACATTTATATTGCATCTGTCAGGCATGTACCCACTCACTCAGCCTGTCCAAATCCCGCTGTAGCATTTCTGCGTCCTCCTCACAGCTCACCCTCCCATCCAACTTTGCATCGTCTGCAAATTTGGAGATAAATGGGCGGGATTCACCCTACCGCCGCATCAGCTTTCTGGTGCGGCACACTCCCGCCGTCAGTGGGATTCTCCGTCATGCCAGTTGACCAACGGGGTTTTCCATTGTGGGCAGCCCCACACTGTCGTGAAATTCCCGGGTGCGCTATTGGCGCAAAAGAGAATCCCGACAGCGGAGAATGCAGCCCAATACGTTTAGTTCCCTCGTCTAATCATTAATATATAATGTGAACAATTGGGGTTCTATCACAGATCCCTACCTAGTCATTGCCTGCCAATTGGAAAAAATACCCAATTATTCCAACATTTTGCTTCCCGTCTGCTAACCAGCTTTCAACCCACCTCAAGACATTACCCGCAATCCCATGCGCTTTAGCGTTACATATTAATCTGCTATGTGAGACCTTGTCAAAAGCCTTCTGAAATTCTAAATAAACCACATCCACTGGTTCTCCCTGGTCAACTCCACTAGTTATATCTTCAAAGAATTCTAGTAGATTTGTCAAGCATGATTTCCCAAGCATGATTTCCCATTCGTGAATCCATGCTGACTTTGTCTGATTATACCACTGCTGTGCTATGAAATCCTTGATAATGGGCTCCAGCGACTTATGGTGGCGGCCATGGAGTGAGCGGTCGCACATTTGGTAGCTCCCGCTCAAGGTGGAATTTTTCGGTCCTTTCCCCATTTTTGAGGGATGGAATTCTGGATGGAAAGAGGTGTAGGAGTGCCAGGAGAAGGTGTACTTCCTCTGGTGGTGGCTGGTGGATGGATCCACGAACGAGGAGTGGGTCGAGAAGAGGGCAGCTGTTACATAGATACATAGAAGATAGGAGCAGGAGGAGGCCGTTTGGCCCATCGAGCCTGTTCCGCCATTCATCACGATCATGGCTGATCATTCAACTCAGTAGCCTGTGGTAGCCTACTTTCTCCCCGTAGCCTTTGATCCCATTCTCTCCAAGTGCTATATAGAGCCGCCTCTTGAATATATTCACTATTTTAGCATCAACTACATCCTACGGTAATGAATTCCACAGGCTCACTACTCTTTGGGTGAAGAAATGTCTTCTCATCCCTGTCCAAAATGATTTTCTCTGAATCCTCAGACTGTGCCCCCTGCATTGGTAACATCTTCCCTGCATCTACCCTGTCCAGTTCTGTTAGAATTTTATAAGTCTCTATGAGATCCCCCCTCATTCTTCTGAACTTCAGCAAGATTAATACTAACCTCATCAATCTCTCCTCATATGACAGTCCCGCCATCCCTGGAATCAGTCTGGTAAACCTTCGCTGCACACCCTCAAGAGCAAGAACATCCTTCCTCAGAGAAGGAGACCAAAACTGCACGCAGTACTCCAAGTGTAGCCTCACAAAGGCCCTGTACAATTGCAGCAACACATCCCTGCTTCTATACTCGAAACCTCTCGCAATGAAGGCCAACATACCTTTAGCCTTCTTTACCGCCTGCTGCACCTGCATGCTTACCTTCAGCGACTGGTGCACAAGGACACCCAGGTCCCGCTGCACACTCCCCTCTCCCAATTTACAACCATTCAGGTAGTAATCTGCCTTCCTGTTTTTGCTTCCAAGGTGAATAACCTCACAAATATCCAAATTATACTGTATCTGCCATTGATTTGCCCACTCGCCCAACCTGTCCAGATCATGCCGCAGGATCTCTGCATCCTCGTCCCAACTTGGTATCATCTGCAAATTTTGAGATGTTACATTTTGTTCCCTCATCCAAATCATTAATATATATTGTGAATAGCTGGGGGTCCCAGCACCGATCCCTGTGGTACCCCATTAGTTACTGCCTGCCAATTTGAAAAGGATCCATTAATTCCTACTCTTTGTTTCCTCTATTCAAACCAGTTTTTTTTCCTCCTCATTACACGTCCCCCAATCCCATGCGCTTTAATTTTGCACAATAATCTTTGATGCGGGACTTTGTCACAATGTCTTCTGAAAGTTCAAATATACCACATCGACTGGCTCCCCCTTGTCAACTGTACTGATTACCCCTTCAAAGAATTCCAACAGATTTGTCAAGCATGATTTTCCTTTCATAAATCCATGCTGGTTCTGACTGATCCTGCCACTGCTTTCCAAATGTTCCGCTATTAAGTCCTTGATAATATATTCAAGAAGTTTCCCCACCTACTGGGCAGCTAATATAGCCATGATTAGGAAGTGGGTAGTGGGTCGGCATGGGAGCAGATGGAGGCGGCGTCATGTAAAGATACCAGTCTGGGAGCATTGGTAATGGCACCTCTGTCATTCTCGCCAGCCCGATACTCCACAAGTCCGGTGGCAGCTCTGAGGATCTGGGGCAATGGAGGAGATGTAAGAGAGGGGAGGGATCATCGATTTGGACCCCGATTTATAATAACCACAGGTTTGTACCGGGTAGGGTAGATGGCGGGTTCCAGGGTTGGCAGAGGGCAGGAATTGGAAGGATGGGGGATCTATTGATAGACGGGAGCTTTCCCAGCTTGAAAGCTTTGGAGGATAAATTTAAATTGGCAGCAGGGAATAGTTTTAGATATTTGCAGGTGTGAGACTTCCTGAGAAAACAGGTTCCGGTCTTTCCGCTGCTGCTGCCACAGGGGATACAGGATAGAGTAGTTTCCAGTGCCTGGGTGGGAGAGAGGAAGCTATCGGATATTTACCAGGAGCTTTCGGAGGCAGAGGAATCTCCGGTGGAGGAGCTTAAGTGGGAGGATGAGCTAGGAGGAGAGACAGGGGCGGGTCTATGGGCTGATGCCCGAAGCAGGGTTAATAACTCCTCATCATGTGCCAGGCTCAGCCTGATATAATTTAAGGTCCACCGGGCACACATGACAGCGGCAAGGATGAGTAAGTTCTTTGGGATTTAGGATAGGTGTGCGAGGTGCGTGGGAAGCCCAGCAAATCATGTCCACATGTTTTGGGCATACCCGAAGCTTAGAGGGTTTTGGCAGGATTTTGCTGAGGCAATGTCTGTGGTACTAAAAACACGGGTGGGGCCGGGTCCGGAGGTAGTGATCTTTGGAGTGTCAGAAGATCCGGGAGTTCAGGGGGCGAAAGAGGCCGAGGTCTTGGCCTTTGCCTCCCTGGTAGCCCGGAGACGGATCTTGTTAATGTGGAGGGACTCGAATCCCCTGAGTGTAGAGACCTGGGTTAGTGACATGGCTGGGTTTCTCAGTCTCTAGAAAATAAAGTTTGCCTTAAGAGGGTCAATGGTCGGGTTCACCCGGAGGTGACAGCCATTCGTCGACTTTCTCAGGGAAAATTAAAATGTCAGCAGATGCAGTATTCCAACGGGGGGGGCGGGGGGGAGGGGGGGGGGGGGGGGGGGGGGGTGGCGGGAAATGTTTATTTTACCATGTTGATGTCATTGTTTATGTTACTGTTATAAACATTTGCAAATACCTTAATAAAATATTATTAAAGAAAAAAGAATTTTCCCCACTTACTGGTCTATAATTCCCTGCTTTCTCTCTAGCTCCCTTTTTGAATATTGGACTGATATGAGCTACCCTCCAATCTGCAGGGACTGATCCAGAGCCTATAGAATCCTGGAAGATGACCACCAATGCATCCACTATTTCCACAGCCACCTCCTTAAGCACTCTGGGATACAGATTCTCAGGCCCTGGGGATTTATTAGCCTTCAATCCCATCAATTTTCCCAACACCATTTCTCTACTAATTTTGATCTGCCACATTTTCTCCCTCTCACTAAACTTTTCATTCTCCAACGTTTCTGTTGGAGCAGGAGAGTCTTGTGTGCGCCACAGGTCAAGATGGCGGAGGGCAAAGGGCCTGTTCTGCCCGCCCAGTGGTCAACGGAGCAGCTGAGGACTTGTTAAATGGAAGTTCAGTCAGCAGAGGAGGGAGCCCCTGGATGGCCTGGCCAATGTGGTGAAGCCGTTCAAAGCAGAGGTTGACCGAGTGGAGCAGAGACTGGAGTCCCAGGGCCGGGTGATCCAGAAAGTGGAGGAGGCGGTGGAGGAGCAGCTCGCCTCATTGGTGGCTGAGGAGGCGGTGACGCAGGAGACCCAAAAGAGACTGAAGGAGAAGGAGTAGTATCTGGAGAACCGCTCCAGAAGGCAAAATTTCTGATTGTGGGGATGTCCGAAGGCATCGAAGGAGCAGAGCCGACATATAGATGGCCAAAATGCTGGAAAGGCTGTTTGGGAGCGGGCCTTTGACTGTCCTCTGGAGACAAACCAGCGCACAGGGTGCTGATATGAAGGCCACAGGCAGGCCAGTCGCCGAGGGTGATGGTGATGCGGCTGCACCACTTCTCGGACAAAGAGAAGATTCTTCGGTGGGCGAGGCAAACGAGGAGGAGCACCTGGGAAGAGAAAGAGCTGTGGGTGTACCAAGACCTGGGTGAAGACCTGGTGAAGAGGAAGGCCGGGTTTAATCGGGTCAAGGCTGACCCCTTCAAGAAGGGGCTAAGTTTGGAGTGCTGTACCCAGCCCGTCTCTGGGTGACTTTCCTGAACCGAGAATACTCTTTTGGAATGCCAGAGGAGGCGATGGAGTTTTTGAGAGGCAATGGACTGGCACGAGAAGGAGGACATTGAACTTTTGAGGAGGTGTGAGGAGGTGTTTTATCTTTGGTTGTTTTTGGAGAGCTGTTTCTCCTTTGAAATGTTTATGTTGGGTTTGGTGGCAGGGTGCTCGGGAAGCATCAAGGGTCAGTGTACCTTTGTCTGTTTTTTTTGTTTCTTGAGGGAGTGCAGATGGGAGGGGAATCACGGCGGGGGGGGGGGGGGGCGGCGCAGGAGGTTTGGAGGTCTTGGGCGGGGGACGATTCCTGACCTGGACTCGCACCGGTTGATCATTGGGGAAGGATTTTAACACGATCATTGAGCCAATCTTGGACAGGTCGAGCCCGAGGTGGGGGAAAGTGTCAGGGGGGGCGAAGGAGCTGAAGCGATATATGGAGCGTATTGGGGGGGGGGATCCTTTGGAGGTTTTTCGAGGCCGAGGGTGAAGGAATTTTCGTATTTTTCCAATATGCACATGGTGTACTCCCCGATTGATTTTTTTTGTGGTGGATAAGGCATTGTTGGCGGGATGGTCGATTCGGGGTATTCTGTGATTGTGGTCTCGGACTACACGCTGCTCTGGATAGATTTGTGAGTGGACCGGTGGGAGGAGTTTAAGGGGCAATTTAGCGTGGCCAATCCACCTACCCTGCACATCTTTGGGTTGTGGGGGTGAAACGGGGGCAGACACGGGGAGAATGTGCAAACTTCACACTGACAGTGATCCGTGGCCGAGATCGAATCCCGGTCCTCAGCGCCGTAGGGAGCAGTGCTAACCACTGCGCCACCGTGCTGCCCGAAGAGGCATATAAATTAGCAAGAAAAAGCAATAGACCTGAGGATTGGGAACAGTTTAAGATTGAGCAAAGTCAGACCAAGGGATTGATGAAGAACTGACCGAAATCCTCCAAAATCCCCATAATGCTGTCAATGTCCCCCAATGGGTCTGAAATATACAGGTTGTCTGCGTACAACAAAACCCCGTGCTCGACGCCCCCCCCCCCCCCCCCCCCCCCACCCCCCCCACGCACAATCCTTTTCCAATCTCTTGATGCTCTAAGTGTCATTGCCAATGGTTCTATAGCCAAGAGAAAAAGCACGGCGAGAGCGGGCTCCCCTGCCTTGTCCCGCGGTGCAACTTGAAATATCCACACTCACCTGGTTCATCCACACACCTGCGACCAGCGCTTTGTACAACCACCAGACCCAGTCCACAACCCGACCCCAAACCGGTGCAGCACCTTCCACATGTATTCTCACTCCGCCCGGTCGAAAGTCTTCTCCGCGTCCAACACCACTGCCGCCTCTACTTCCTGTCCTTCCAGGGGCATCATGATCACATTAAGCTGCCTCCTCACATTTGCCAACAACTGTCTCCCTTTCACAAACCCCGTTTGGTCCTCACCTATCGCCCCCTGAACACGGTCTCCAATTCGCGAAGCCAACACCTTTGCCAACAACTTAGCATCCACATTTAGCAACGATATCGGCCGAGCCACACTGCTCCTCATTGCCCCCATACTCTCCATCATCTCCCTGGCCCAATAGGGCCCGCAAACCTTGCACCAACTCTCGTCTACCCTGGGAAACTCCATCCCATCCAGGAACTGCCACGTTCCCCCCCCCCCCCCCCACCCCCCCGGCCAGGGGCTCCGACTCATACAACCACCTATAAAATTCCTCAAACACCCCATTCACCCCCCCTGGGTCCAGCCCACTATCCCGTCCTGTCCTTCACTCTACCAGTCTCCCTCGCTGCCCCGTTTCCTAAGCTCGTAGGCCAGCATCCTACACGCCTTCTCCCCATACTCGTATATTGCCCCGCTGGCCCTCCACAACTGCACCACGCCTTCCCCGTGGACACCAGCCCAAACTCCATCTGGAGCCTCTGCCTCTCCCTCAACAACCCAACACTGGAGCCTCCGAATACGTCCCGTCCACCCTCAAAATCTCTTCCACCAGCCTTGCCATTTTTGCCTGTTACACCTTCCTCCTATGTGCATGAATCAAACTAAAATCCCCCCCCGAACCACCGCCTTGAGTGTCTCTCATACCGTGGTGGCCGTGACCTCCCCTGTTCGTTCAGCTCCATGTACCCCGGATGGCAGCCCTCAACTTCTCGACACCTCCTCAACCACCCCACAGCCCCACAACCAACCTCCACTGACTATGACAAGGTGGGGTTGAGGATAATGTCTGTGTGGAGTCTGCACGTCCTCCCCCTGTGTGCGTGGGTTTCCTCCGGGTGCTCCGGTTTCCTCCCACAGTCCAATGATGTGCGGGTTAGGTGGATTGGCCATGCTAAATTGCCCGTAGTGTCCTAATAAAAGTAAGGTTAAGGGGGGGGGTTGTTGGGTTACGGGTATAGGGTGGATACGTGGGTTTGAGTAGGGTGATCATGGCTCGGCACAACATTGAGGGCCGAAGGGCCTGTTCTGTGCTGTACTGTTCTATGTTCCATGTTCTATAATGTCAGATCAGCCGAGGGGCCGAGTGGTCTACTCTTTCTCCCACTTCTGATGTTTTTATAAAAGCACAGATAATGTCTGTTAGTGTATCAGAGGGGTGCCTGTCCTGTAACCTTGTGGAGGCTGGGCTTACAACGTGAGGGTCCTGAAGTATCAAACAGAGACCCTGGGCTGGATTCTCCGATTTTGCGGCTAAATGCCGAGGCCGGCGTGGGAACTGTGGCTTTTAATGACACTAAAATTGGCTGCTTGCCCCTCACCAGTCCAAGGATCACCCGGCCCCCACGTCAACCACGCTGGAGAATGGTTGGGTCCGTGGCCGCGCATGCGCACGGTGACGACCTGCAGCGGTTGTACCATACAACATGGAGCCGGCCGTGCGTGGGCCTGACCTGCTAAGTACTACTCCCCTGCCAGCCCACTGGCCACCCCCCTGTCATGATATGCGGACACACACATAATGATATACAGACAAGCAGCTAATGGACACAAAGAACAGGCCATGACCAATAAGCAGACAGGACACTCAGGGGTGGGATCTGACTATAAAAGACATGAGGCACTCACATTCCGCTTCATTCCACTGATGAACATTTAGAGAGTCAGTCAAGGGTGTTGTTACAATCTCACACCTCCACCACGTGGCTAAGAGCGAGTCTGGTTCAGTCAGACAGAGTAACCACACTTTGGTTAGCAGAGTCGAACTTACAGAAAACTGTGCTAACCATGCTATTAGTTCAATAAACCCGATTGAACTAACTTCAAGGTCTGGAGTATCTTTCTGATCTAAGCTGCATCCTGTTGCAGCCAGTGTTAGACCAGTGTACCTAACACGACATAGTGGAAAGAGGCGGAGTGTGAGTGCCTCATGTCTTTTATAGTCAGATCCCACCACTGAGTATCCTGCCTGCTTATTGGTCATGTCCTGTTCTCCGTGTCCATTAACTGCTTGTCTGTATATCATTATGTGTGTGTCTGCATATCATGACACCCTCCCCTCTCCCCCCCAGCCCTCGCAGAAGCCCCCCCGGCCAGCAGCACCACTCCCGGCCAACTGTGGCAGTGTTGGGCATAGTCCACGGCTACAACACCGGTTTCCCGACCACTGAGACCACACGTCCCCCACGCAGTAGGGAACCCGGACCATCGGGGGCGAAGCATTGGGGGAGGGCCTTCCCAAGACGCTCCAACGCCGTGCAGCGCACGACACATGATGCCATTTCGGAGCGGGCGAAGAATAGAAAATCGGCGTCGAACCGGAGCCAGCCCTGATTTGGGCGTCGGAAGGGATTCTCCGCCCGATCTCCGATTACGATATCACTGTCATGCAACGGAGAATCCCGCCCCTTTTATTTCCCCACAGAGAGAGACAACTCCTATGAACTGTCCAGCCAGTCAGCAGTGCCTTGGGCCCCATAAAGAGATTGAAAAGGTGAGAAAATGTCTAAATTAGAAGGGATTGCAGAATCAACAAGGCATCTCTCTGAAAATGAAAAATGAAATGAAAATCGCTTATTGTCACGAGTAGGCTTCAATGAAGTTACTGTGAAAAGCCCCTAGTCGCCACATTCCGGCGCCTGTCCGGGGAGGCTGGTACGGGAATCAAACCGTGCTGCTGGCCTGCTTGGTCTGCTTTAAAAGCCAGCGATTTAGCCGAGAGAGCTAAACCAGCCCCTGCTTCTTAGCAGAAAAGGATTAAGTTGCACTTGAGTCTCCAGATGTTAATTCTTACAAACCTTCCACATTTTACCTTGCAATCTCTTCCAATTCATTTTTATCAGACTATCTTAAAGAGTAAATGCAAAATTATGCACACTGCTTCGAAATTATGTGCGACTCTCCTCCCCTCATCCCATGCCTCTGTCTGGCCTTATTGCAACCTGACCTCCTTATAAAGTTTTTTTTTTACTGTCAAATGGGGTATTTCAAAAGACGGGGCTTGGAAAAAGTTTCACTTTAAAAGAGTTGTCTGTACTTTTACACACTGCTTAAGGAAACAATTTGCATTAATATAGTGCCCTTTATGACCGCAGGTCATCCCAAAGCGTTTTTACACTCTGAACACTGGTTTAACATTGGAAACACACAAAGATCCCACAAATAACAATGTCCCAATGACCAGATATCTGTTTCAGGTGTAAATATTCAGGCCAAGGACACACTTCTTCTCACCTTGATGCCATGGAATCTTTCCCTCCATCCCAAGATTATCTGCTCAAGTGTCTGAAATGGGTCTTGAACCCATAAACTCCTGTCCTAGAGGCAACAGCGCTAACCTATTGAGCCATGGCTTTGAGCCATGATGCAACACTGCTGAGCTCACTTGAGATTGAAATAAAAGGACCACTTTCTATTGCAAGCATCTGCTTTTATTTGACACGCTTTGGCTCAGTGACAGAATAATGTCCTAAGACAAGGATAATCTGCACTGAAGTCTCCAGATGTTAATGAACGAGACAGGGGTGTTAACGTGAGGCTAACAAGCCAGCCACTGCCTTGCTTCCACTTGCGTCGTCGTCTGAAGTTCATTGTACAGTTTGGCACAAAGCACCAGCATGTTCTGGCAGAAAGCTACTCTTGAGTGAGAATTTCGCCTGGCTTCAATTCAAGCAGCTCTCTGTGAAGGGGGATGGCCGGGGAAAGGCAGAGGAACATAGTGTGTCAGAGCCAGAATTAAATGGAGCTGTATGTTCAGAGTGTCTCAGTCCGTCCAGCCGAGGACTGACAATGTGGTTCCGGCAGCAAAATTAAAAATCCATCCATTTAGACTCCGATTATTGCAGTCCTGAGCCGCAAGATGTCTGAACCTATAGTTACAGGATGCTCAACAGCTGGAACAAGTACATGCAAATACCTTCGACGGGGAAAGTCCAAACTAATAAATGACGGAGCTTACTCAACTGGTAGACTTTGCATATTTACATATCACAGTGAGGATTTTCAGTGATATTCTGCTACTAATAAGCTCAAGGTGCTCCAATAAGGACAAGTTGGTCTTGGTTTCATTTTGGATAGTTACGCAGAGATATTCAAGTGCAGTTGAAGGTAACGCAGTGTGAGGCTTTTCTTCAGCCGGAAGGTGTCTGGCTTTCACTTCGCGCCTCTCCCTGACAGCACAGTTGAGATGTGGACATCACCCACCAGCGACATCAGCATGTCAGCCTTCCTTTCTAGCGGCAGTAGACACACTCTCACTATGGACGTAGTTTCGGTAATAGCTCATCCAGTCACAGAGAAGTAAATACTGCGGATGCTGGCGGTCGGGTGTAAAAAGAGAAAATTTCAGAAACGCTCAGCAGGTCTGGCAGCAACTGTGGAGAGGGAAACAGAGTTAACATTGCAGGTCATCGAAACATAGAAAATAGGAGCAGGAGGAGGCCATTCGGCCCTCCGAATCTGCTCTGCCGTTCATTATGATCATGGCTTTTCATCCAACTCGCCCCAAGTGCTGATCTAACTGCTTCTTGTAAACATGCAATGTTTTGGCCTCAACTACTTCCTGTGGTAATGAATTCCACAGGCTCACCACTCTCTGGTGAAGAGATTTCTCCTCATCTCTTTTTAAAGTAAATTTAGAGTACCCAATCCTACTTAGGGGCAATTTAGCGTGGCCAATCTACCTAGCCTGCGCATCTTTGGGTTGCGGGGGTGAGACCCACGCAGACACAGGGAGAATGTGCAAACTCCACAAGGACAGTGATCCAGGGCTGGGATCGAACCGGGTCCTCAGTGCCGTGAGGCAGCAGTGCTAACCACTGAGCCACCATGCTGCCCAATTTCTCCTCATCCCTATCCTAAATGGTCTACCCCGTATCCTCAGATTGTGACCCCTGGTTCTGGACACACCAACAATCAGGAACATCCTTCTTGCATCTACCCTGTCCAGTCTGGTTAGAAATTTATAGGTTTCTATGAGATCCCCCCCTTATTCTTCTGATTTCCAGCGAATACAATCTTAACCGATTCAATCTCTCCTCATACGACATCCCAGGAGTCAGTCTGGTAAACCTTTGCTTCTCTCCCTCTAGAGCAAGAACATCCTTCCTCAGATAAGGAGACCAAAACTGCAGACAACGTTCCAGGTGTGGCCTCGCCAAGGCCCTATATAATTGCAGCAAGACATCCCTACTCCTGTACTCGAATCCTCTCGCTATGAAGGCCACCATACCATTTGCCTTCTTCACTGCCTGCTGTACCTGCATGCTTACCTTCAGCGACTGGTGCATGAGGGCACCCAGGACTCGTTGCACATTCCCCTCTCCTAATTTATGGCCATTCAGGTAATAGTTTGCCTTCCCATTTTTGCTACCAAAGTGGAAACCATCGCATATCTCCAAATTATACTGCGTCTGCCATTCATTTGTCCACTCACTCAATGTGTCCAAATCACACTGAAGGATCTTTGCATCCTCCCCACAGCTCACCAACCCACACAACTTGGTGTAATCTGCAAATTTGGAGGTCTTACATTTTGTTCCCTCATTTAAGTCATTAATATATATTGTGAATATCTGGGGTCCGAGGACCGAACCCTGCGGTACCCCACTAGTCACTGCCTGCCAATTTGAAAAAGACCCGTTAATTCCGACTCTTTGTTTCCTGTCTGCCAACCAATTTTCTATTCATCTCAATACTCCACCTGATATCCCATGTGCTTTTATTTTATACACTAATCCCTTATGCAGGGCTTTGTCAAAAGCTTCAGAAAGTCCAAATATAACACATCCACTGGCTCCCCCTCATCAACTCTACCAGTCATGAGGGCAGCACGGTGGCGCAGTGGGTTAGCACTGCGGCCTCACAGCGCCGAGGTCCCAGGTTCGATCCCGGCTCTGGGTCACTGTCCGTGTGGAGTTTGCACATTCTCCCCGTGTTTGCGTGGGTTTCGCCCCCACAGCACAAAAATGTGCAAGCTAGGTGGATTGGCCACGCTAAATTGCCCCTTAATTGGAAAAAATGAATTGGGTACTCTAAATTTTAGAAAAAAAGAAAAAAAACCTCTACCCGTCACATCCTCAAAGAATTCCAGTAGATTTGTCAAGCATGATTTCCCTTTCATAAATCCATGCTGACTCTGTCCGATCCTGCCAATGTTTTCTAAGTCCTCTGCTATAAAATCTTTGATAATGATTCTAGAATTTTTCCCCACTACCGACGTCGGGCTAACTAGTTTATAAATAGTGGGGTTACATTAGCTACCCTCTAATCTGTAGGAACGGTTCCAGAGTCTATAGAATCCTGCAAGACGACCACCAAAGTATCCACTATTTATAGAGTCACTTAATTAAGTACTCTGGGATGTTGATTATCAGCCTGGGGATTTATCAGCCAATGTTCTTCCGACAGAATTGGAAAATGTAAGAAATATAACCGGGTTTTAAGCAAATGCAGAAGTAGGTAAGAGGGAAGGAAACCGAAAGGAAGGTTTCTGAGAGTGTGTAAGGCAGCAGAGGTTAAATTGCTGCCTTCCACACTCATAATTACCTTCCACTCCACACTAGCTTCTGGATTGAGAGCATCCCACCTTATTGCCATCAGAGTAAGGAGACCAGAACCCAGCAGCTGGTCAGAATTGGAACACAGGTCCCTTCGATGACATTGTTTTGTGATTCACATCCTATTCCTATTTAAAATAACATGCATGCATATCTCCAGGACTGCAGTACCACCAGCTCGCCTTGCTCTTGCCTCTCTTGTACACGGCTGGAATCCACAGCCAGGTTTTCATTACCCAACACTTGACCACCTCTGGGCAGCATCTTTTGCTGTTCAGCTCACTGATTGGACATCCAGTGAATCTCGTGGCGGGGAGGGCAGCAAGTCGTCCGCCCCGTTGTTACCTCATGGGGTCTACAGTCCTGGTGCCATATTTAAACAGCACCCAGACAATCATTCACTCAGTGCGGGCAGGAGCTCCACAGTCCTTGGGGGTCACAGCTCGTACTGGAGAAACTCACACATGTGACAACCACACCACGGGTCATATGAGGGCGCCACCGGCATTGCCTTTCGCTCATAGGTTGGCACGGTGGCACAGTGGTTAGCACTGCTGCCTCACAGCTCCAAGGACCCAGGTTCAATTCCAGCCTCGGGTGACTGTGGAGTTTGCACTTTCTCCCCGCGCCTGCGTGGGTTTCCTCCGAGTGCTCCGGTTTCCACAGTCCAAAGATGCGTAGCTTAAGTGGATTGGCCATGCTAAATTGCCCCTCAGTGTCCAAAAGGTTAGGTTGGGTTACTGGGTTACAGGGATGGGTGGACGCATTGTCTTAAGTAGGGTGCTCTTTCAAGGGCTGGTGTAGACTCCATGGGCCGAATGGCCTCCTTCTGCACTGTAAATTCTATGATTCTATGATTATAGTGCTCCATGTCTCCCAGCATCTTTCCCTCTGGAAGCCCCGCTACCTCTTCCTGTTCAGCCCTTGCTCCTCATGAACCTGTGCCAACTGGTGATTGGCCCTCCTGCTCCTCATCTCAATGAGAACCATTACTGAGGCAGGATTGCCTGGAGCCCGCATCAGAAATGAATCATAGATACATTGTGCATATGTCCTTTACAGGTTTCCCTCCATCTCAAAGCCAACAGGCCAGTGCTAAACCCTTCGCATGGCCTCCATCTAGTAATGGCATCCCCACCCCACCCTTGTAGGTAAAGGACATCCTGGAGGAAGTGTTGGATGTTCCTCCTGTTCCGAAATGAATA
This sequence comes from Scyliorhinus canicula, assembly GCF_902713615.1. Lineage (NCBI taxonomy): Eukaryota > Metazoa > Chordata > Chondrichthyes > Carcharhiniformes > Scyliorhinidae > Scyliorhinus > Scyliorhinus canicula. The sequence goes on from NC_052162.1 coordinate 17,486,789, forward strand.
CACATGGGACGCGATCCAGCCCAAAAAATGTTAAAAGTGTCATTCTGGACGAGTTTGGTGGGCTGTTTCGCGTCACCTGCAATTGTGAGATCATGGACTATATTCAACCGCATTTAATCTGAAAAATGATTAAACTTTCCGGCGGGGCGGGGGGTCCCGGCGTACCGGAGTGGCGAGAACCACTCCGGCATCGGGCCTCCCCAAAGGTGCAGAATTCTCCACACCTTTAGGGGCTAAGCCCGCGCCGAAGTGGTTGGCGCCCCGCCGACAGGCGCGGGCTCAGCCCCTAAAGGTGTGGAGAATTCTGCACCTTTGGGGAGGCCCGACGCCGGAGTGGTTCTCGCCACTCCGGTACGCCGGGACCCCCCGCCCCGCCGGGTAGGGGAGAATACCGCCCCTGAGTCGTGAGCCCTGGGTGAGGGTCCAGGACCTGTAGATCACATGGTTGCCCAAGAACAGAGCAGTGACCGACCGAAGCCTGGGCCAGAGAAGTGAGGATCCATTGTCCCATCATCCATATGACTGTCTCAAGTGATGTGTTTTTATTTTTAAAAATATTTCTTTATTCTCCTCCTTTTTCGCAGTCAAGTGATGTGTTGATGTCCCACAAAATGATCCTTCTCTCTCACTGATCACATGTCCATTGTTTTGCAGGATCTCCATCTGATGGGGTCGGGCCATCTGGAGTCATACCCCACCCCCTCCCCTCGCCATCCAAGAGAATACCTCGGAGAAGAGCTCCGAGGAGAACATCAACAATCCGCCACAGCTTTCTCCCGCACCTTCCGTCACCTACCAGAGACAACCTTCGGTGGACAACATTATGGACAGGCTTTGGGAGCACAATCTGGTGAGCATCAGACAGCTGCTAGAGGCAGGAACATGCAAGGGATAGAGAAGTTGGAGGTCTGCTGGATCCCTGAACTCAGCTGGGTCTCAGTCAGATGCTGAGCCTCTGGACAAGATTCTCCCAGAGATGATGTAGATGATAAGACCCAGCCATAAGATCAGGAGGAGTTGTCAGCGGCATTCCAGCGATTGGAGGAGTCCCAGGCGTAGGAGATAGTGCTGGCAATGCATGACACAGAGGCCAACACTGCTTGGGTGGCGACCATAGTGGAAAACCTGGAGCATGACATCCGCATCTTGAGCAGAAGTCTCCAAGGCATGGCTCAGTCTGTGACGACCATGGCTGAGGGCCTCAACATCATGTCCAAGTCGATGAGGAACATGTCCCAGATACAGGTGGACCTTGCTGAGGCACTGCAGAGCATGGCCCAGTCACTGAGGAGCATCGCTGAGGGCATCGACACCTGGTGCAGACAATGGAAGGCCTCCAGGACTGGCAGAGCCAGATGACTCAGAGGCTTCTGCAGCTCACTCCAGATGCCCCTCCATCCCATGGAGTCACCCAGGGCCTTACGGGCACCCTCAGGGAGGAGGAAGCACTGGAGCCCAAACCAGAGCCTGTCACCAAGACTACAGCGGTCTCCAGTTCTGGACCACAGAAGATGAATAAGATTGAGGAGCACTGAGTGGGTACAGGTGAGGTCACTATCTGTAGCCAGGGGGAATGGAAATCTTGTTATATTAAAATGTTCACTATTAAATCTTGTCACACCTCATACATGTGAAGCCTCTATCACACTGATCTTCACAGCTGGCCTGCCCGCTCCCCAATCCCTGGTCTTTCTCCGCTCTAAGATCAAGAGCTCCCGAGGCAGACTCCATCATGTGAATAGGTGCGAGCGTGCAGTCAGCAGAAAGCCTTAATCAGATCCTGAGGAGCAGCAGAGCTTTTCTCACGGCGAGTGATCAGCACTCTCCTGCCTTGTATAGTGTCCTTCTGACAGAGCTGACACAAGCCTGGAGTGATGTTACACAGCCCTTTGGAGGGGGGGACAGGATGGTTGAGGAGGGGGCGGTATGATGGAGGTGGAAGAGGTTTGGGGGGAGGGAATGGGGGAGGGGGTGAAATGGGCAGGGGGGGGGCATAGCGGGACAGTAGAAGGGGGTGGAACTGATGGACACAGCCCCGTCCGAGGAGAATCTGGAGACGATAAGCCTCCCTGGACCTCATGGCATGTCGGACCCCTCGAACCCCCCCCTTCCCCCGCCAACCCCCAACCTCCCCACATGCTCCTTCTCGGGGTCGACCTCCAGCCCATCCTGGTCCATCTCCACCTCCTCCTCTGACGAGGCGGCATGTCCCCCCGCCTCCTCCAGGATGTCACCCTCTGCTCTGCCAGACAGCACAAAGTAGGAGACCCTCTGGGAACCACCAGGGCAGTCCAGGCATCGGAACCATATTTTTAGCAACCCAATGCACACCTCAATGACAGCACGGGTGGCAGTGTGAGCCCCATTGAATAGGGTCTTCGCCTCAGTCTCAGGCCTCCGCTCCGGCGTCATCAGCCATGACATCAGCGGGTATCGCGCCCCCACAAGCCAACCCGTTATCCTGAGGTGGTCCTCAGAGACACTGGGGATCTCCGAATGCCCCAAGATGTAGCTGTCATGCATACTCCCAGGGTAGCGGGCACACATGTGCATGATTCTGAGGCGACGATGGCACACAATTTGAACATTCAGGAAGTGGAACCCCTTCCTGTTACTATGGGGCACTCCCTGAATCCCCAGTGCTCGCAAGGCAACTGGTGGGGCAGTGGGGCGGCTGGAGTGAGCTCCATCTATCGTCCCCTGGACATGGGGAATTCTAGCAATGGCGACGAAACCTGCACCTCGGGCACCTTGCCTGGTTCAGGTTGAAGGTGATATTGTTGGATGACCGGCCATGCAGAGCATCTGTCACCTCCCGGATGCACCTGTGAGTGGATGACTGCGCGATGCCACACAGGTGCCCGCTCAAGCCCTGGCATGGAGGTTTAGGGCTGCAGTGACCCTCACGGCCACTGGGAGCGGGTGTCCTCCTCCTCCACGGGGTGTCATGTTCGCGAGGACGTGGCGCAGTTGCTGCAGTGTATCCCTGTTGAGACGCACTCTTCTGCCGCATATGCTGTCGGTTTGATCATGGAAGACCAACGGCGCCTGTATACCTTGGGCCGTCGTTGGCCTCCCCTTCTGGCCCCCTCCTCAGCCTGAGAGGAAGATGGTTCCTGAGGGCGTGAGGCGCCCCGCTGCACATGTGGTGCCACCTCCAGCTTGCGCTGGTGTTGTTGCCTTCTCCAGCATCTGCCCACGACTGCCACAAGGACATGGAGATCAGACTTTGTGGGGTCTACACCAGCAGACATTCTTTATCTTGAAGGAATTGGAGAAGGATGGAGACCACCAATCTGTTACGGCTTCCCTCCCAGGACCCTCAAATTCCCCCAGGCCTCCCCCATCCTTACCATGACTGCCCCGCATACTCTCAGAGTGCCATCCAGTGAGCCAGTTGTGTGTGCAAACCTCACCCTGCACACTCACTCCCAGCTATATCAGGAGCCCCTGGACCTCAGACCTCTGCGGGGGACATTAGGGAGACCGTGCTTTGCTGTCATCCACTTAGCCAGATAGGTATCCCTTGGCCACGAGAAGGTCCTCAGTAGTGAAGCCCTGCTCTTTAGTGTTTGATTGTTGGCAGCTGCTTCTATGGTGCTGAAGCTCCTAGAGCTCAACACACTGTTCAGGCATCAAAGTTTGCTGGACACGCAGTGCACTAATCATCCTCTGAGACATCCTGTGCCTTTGAGGAGGTACTTGGGAGTTCAGGAGCGTGTACTCTCACACCTAACAAGGCTAATTCCTCATTTGAAGTACCCTTCAACTGTGAAGCTAGAGGCCGCTCACAGTCAAAGGGAGTGATAGTGACTTTCAGGAGAGAAGCTGCGGCAAGACCGTATCCTGGGTGAGTTTGGTGGGACAGACGGGCTACAGCTGTGGTTGCCCCTGTTATGGGTCACCACAATATTTAAAGATGGCTTGAAGACCTCACAGACACAAAGCCCCTCTCTCTTCCCTGGCCCAGGGGCGACCCCCGACCTGGCCCCTTCCAGCCCCCGAACAACCCTAACCCCCCTGAAGCCCCCCCCCCCCCCCCCACCTTCCCGAGCACTGGGACAGAAGCTCCGGTGTCCGTGAGCTGCAGGCCGGTTAATGGAAATGGCTACTCACCTCCTCACTTCCCCATAGAAGCCATTGGGTCAGCTTCATGTTTTTGAAAAGGAGCACGAAAGGACCCCTGTGACTTCTCGCCGTGGAGTCAAGTGATTCCCAGGAGGCCACTGCAATAGACTTCAGTCTCATTAATGAGATTGAAATGAATGCAAATGAGGGTGAATGATATTCTCACCATTTCTAGGCGGGATCCAGAACCCCATCAGGAGCCGGCCGGGTGAATCTCAAAATGGTCCACACCCGACGCGAATCTCGATCCTCTCCTGCTATTCATCCGGCAAGCCCGGATCCGTGCAACATGGTCGCTGAATCACACCCACGGAGACATTGCTCTTTGACCATGGTGACGAGAGCTGTGTTCAAGAATCCACACGCGGACACCCTTCACTTGTCTCCACTACCCTCGAACTCTATAGAGAGACCATTGCCGTGGCAGCATAGAAAGACTAAACACACGATCACTTGTCCGCCATGACTATTCAACCAGGAGGATGAAGATTTGGAGTCACAAGCTGGCTGCCCACCACCAGCCGAGCCCCTTGGAGGCACCTAGCCCCCTCCCTCTCTTCAACCTGGCCGCCTCGGACCGCAGCAGGTGGGAAATGGCACAGAATGAACGGCAGCTCCAGACCTTGCTGGGATCTCGAGATTATGAGACCCAGGAGTCAGGAACAAACCTGCTGCAATGTGGGCTTCACCACAGTGAGGAGAACACAACTGAGCATGGTTGACATCCAGTTGCCGTTGTTTGGGTGTCCCTTTATTCAGCCACCAGTGTTGACCTTGAACTCCACCCGTCCATAGAGACCCTCCTCCCACCTCAAGGGATCTCAGTGACTGGCTAACTGCACGGGCAAGGCCAGTTTGGAAAAATGGCCACCTTTCAAACTCTCTCCGCCAACTTCTACCCTCCCCCGGTTACCCACCAACTTCCCCATCACCACAGATGCACCTAGTATCACCATTCTTCTCTGACACCACAGAATCTCCCCCTGCAACCCTATCACAATCCATCACCACAGTCCTTTCCCCTCCCCCCAGAGTTGACACTCATTAGTGTCCTCAAGCCCATCCTAATCCCATTACCTGAGTCACCTATCCTGCACTCTTCTGTAACCCATTGAATGAAACCTTAATCTACCTGGACCTGCCAGGACATCTCACTACCCACTCTTGAGTGTGACCATTCCCTCCTATCGCCAGTAACCTGAGTTGACCTCCCAGGACCCCACCGTCGACACCACTGACCTCTCCCTTGACCAGCCTTGGCACAGTGTTTGCTAATGGCACTCGAGTAAAGTTATGTGAGGTCTCCAAGGAGGAAAAACGAATATCTACAGAACCCATAGTCATGGGAGTGGTGAAGCCGGCCAGGTGCAAACCACTTTTATACAGTTGTAAAAGTGAACGTTCTAACTTCTTGCTGGCAAGGGACTTAATGTGGAAGGGGAGCTTAATTCCAGCGAGGTGACCTTTTAATGAACACGCATGAGATGCTAATATATGCGAAAGGGGTTCCCAACATTGTTCATCGGGAAGCTCAATCCACCTTTAATCTGCCTTGAAAATCGGGAGAACAAATTTCCAACAGTTTATCCCGCTGTCAGGAAACAGATTTTTTTTGCCTCCTGCCAAATTACAATTCCTGTTCCTGACGGTGGGTTTTGCTGCTACTTTATTCCCTCCCTACCTTCAAATCTCCAATGCTTCTAACAGGACCACCGTCCGTGGCCTATCCTACACCAGCTTCTACTCACCAATCATCCCTGACAATGGCAGATATAGACACTTCTTTCTGCCAGCAATTCTGGGACTGACACCTTTTGTCTAGTTCATGAAGGCACCACCTTCTCAACCTTGTCCCTCGCCTGAAGTGTGGTGATCCTCAGGTTAAATCTCCCTCAGAGGGAGCCTGTGATCATCTGAGACTCTGGCGACTTTACCGTATCTAGTTGAAAATATAACCAGAGTACAGCAGTGTCAAGGATTCAGAATGGAGTTGGTGGTGTGACAATGTCAGAATCTTTTCCCTGCAAACTTCCTCCTACTTTTCTCCCTTGTTCTCCTCAAGGTGCTGCTGTTTTTGGGGATATTCTACGTCACCAGCCTTGCTGCCCTCCAGTACATCACTCAAGCACAATCTTCATTTGAGATCCTACATACAGAGTGTTACTGGACTACTTGACAGATAATTGAACTATTTCACCATTGACACCAACTAGGGTTTCCCCCAATATTGGATCGCAACTAAGATGGGGGAGAACCTAGCTCTTTGCTTTCCTTTCCTCGCCAGGCATCTTGAAGCCTATTGTAGCTCTAAACCTGCTGTTCCAACTGAGGTCAACTTAAGCACAGACTGGGCACTGATCAGACCAGCGACCTGGCGCCCTGCAGAATGATTAATCCATTCAAGGCAAAAACAGTGGATACAGACAGTTTCACCATCATTACCACAGCAAGGACGTCCGGTGGTGACACATGGAGAGCAGTCGCACACCAGGTGGCTCCTACCAGAGAACTTTGAATTAAGCCCTTTTTGCTCAGTCTTCAGAGGAGTTTTGGGGGGGAATTTGGTCAGTTTGGTCGGTTGGGTATCCCACGTTAAAGGAATGTCCAATAAAGGCAAAACTAGGCCGCAGAAAAATAAGGAATCATCGTCGGACTCAGAGGCCTCGAGAGCTTTGTCTGTTCAGAAAATGGCGGAGACTCCTGCAGTGTCGATGGGCACTCCACTAACCGCTGAGAGGCTGACAGGCATCTTGGCGAGAGAACTTAAGAAACCATGGCAGGAGGTCTATGAGAGAGCATTTGAAGGGAAGGTGTCCACTATTCGTGTGGCCATTACAGAAGTGGGTGATGTGGTAAAGGTGCAGGGCACAGTGCTAAAGGAGGTGGAGGTGGTACGGGTGACCAATAACAAGGCATTAAGGGCTAAGGTGGATTTGGAAAATCGCTCCACAAAGCATAACTTGGGGGTTGAAGGATTGTGCGATGGCTCGGAAGGTCCAAACTCAACAAAGTTTATGTTGCAGTTGTTTTGGAGGATGGTGAGGGAGGGGGAAATGGCGTACCCTCCTGAGCTGGATCAGGCCCACAGATCGTTGAGGCAGAGACCCGGTGCTTGTGAGCCACCGTGTGGGATCATTGTGCGCATTCACAGCTATCAAGAAAAGGAAAAGGTTCTGCGATGGGCAAAAGATCAGCAGGACTCCAGATGGGACGGCCACGTTGTGAGGACCTACCAGGATGCTGAAGCAGAGCTGACCAAGAGCCGTGCAGCATTTAACAAGGCCAAGGCAGCGCTGTATTGGAACAATGTTCGATTTGGCGTGGTTTACCCTGTCTCCGTGTGACATACGAATCAAAAGTTTATTCCGGAGGAGGCAGCGGCATTCATGCAGAAGCACAGACTGGGAATGAGATAAGTGGGAATGATATTGTCTGGGAGATGTCTGTCTGAGGATGGGAATGTGATTTTTGGGATTTGGTGGGGTGTTTATTGGGCGTTTTGGAGTTTTGTACTTGGATTTTTACTGTGGGTTTTGTGGGATGGGTGTGGTTACTGTTTCTTCCTTTTTTCCTGGAATGATTATAGTTGGATTTGGGCAGGGGGCTGGTTGGCGTTATGGTTTATTTTGTTATGTTTATTACTCTTTGCGGGGCTAGTTAGCTAGCGGGAGCGGAGGAATGGAGGGATCTGCAGCTCATTCTCTGGTGGGGGGATGGTTTAAGCATTAGTTTAGGATTTTTATTTTCATTGTGGTTGGGGTTTGGCAGGGAGAGGGAGGAAGGGGTGGGGAGTCTGTTTGTTTGTCTTGTTGTTGTTTGCTGGGCCATTTGGTTGTGGTATGGATGAGAGGTGGGGCGGGGGGGGTTAGTTTTCTGATGGTGGCTGTAAACTTTTTTTGTTCTGTTTTGATGGGGGCCACCTTGGGTGGGCCTGGTGTTGGTTCTCCTTGAGTAGTTGTTGGACTGCCCCACAGGGGGAATGGCTGGCTCTGGGATGTGGGGCGGACGGGGTAAGATGACCCCCTATTAGGCTGGTCACTTGAGATATGAGGGGATTGAAGAGATGTAAGGTGTTTGGGCACCTTAGATGTTTGAAGGCTGATGAGGTGCTGTTGCAGGAGACCCATTAAAAATCACAGGAAAAAGTCTTACAACACCAGGTTAAAGTCCAACAGGTTTGTTTCAACTGGTTAAAGTCTGTTGGACTTTAACCTGGTGTTGTAAGACTTCTTACTGTGCTCACCCCAGTCCATCGCCGGCATCTCCATATCATTAAAAATCAGACAAGGTTACGGAAGGACTAGGTGGGGCAAGTATTTCATTCGGGATTTGTCAGTAGGGCCTGGTCGCGATAAGATAGTATCATTTTTGGCAGATAAGATTTGGATAGATCTGAATGGGAGTGGGTCATTGTAATGGTCAGTGGGCCATTGGCTGGTACCCCGGTGGTCTTAGTTAATCTATACGCACCAAACTGGGATGATGCAGCTTTTGTCAACAAGTTGCTGGGTTCTATTCCTAACCTGGACTGGCACCAGGTAATTCTGGAAGGGGACTTTAACTGCGCACTAGAACCTCGGCTGGATAGATTGAGACCCAAGGGTGGGGTTCTTCGGCCGCGTCCACATGCTGACCGGAAATTCCCGGCCGAGGTCAATGGACCTTTACATGGTCCGCATCCCGCCTGTGGCGATCTTGTGATGGGCCAAAAAATTGATTCCATCGGGAGTGGCAAAGGCATTATTAGCTTTTATGGAACAGAAAGGAGGAGGGGTGGGGGCAGATCGGTGGTGATTTCTACATCCAAGTGAGAAGGACTTTTCTTTTTTCTCTCATGTCCATCAGGTCTACTCTTGAATCGACCTTTTTGTGGTGGGGGCAGGGTAGATCATGCCCCACAATTTGTGCATTGGCCACACTAAATTGCCCCTTAATTGGAAAAAAAATGAATTGGGTGCTCTGTATTTATTTTTTTTTAAATGTATTTTATTGCAAACATGTATCAAATCAGGTTACAGCGAATACACACCCCGGGAAACATACTTCCAAACAATCACCTATGCAGTCCGTACAGATTTGTCCCCTTTTTCATTTCCCCCCTCCCCCATGACAAACAGCCCCTCAAACACGGTCACAAACATTCCCCACCTTTCCTCAAACCCCCTGAAGAGCCCCTTAACTCATACTTTATCTTCTCTAATCGCAGGAAGTCATACAGGTCACCCAACCATGCTGCTGCCCCCGGTGGCGATGCCGACCGCCACTCCAGCAAAATTCGGCACCGTGCAATCAGAGAGGCGAAGGCCAAGCCATCGGCCTTCCTCCTCTCTATGAGCTCTCTACACAGTGCCTCACTCCATACTCCCCAACTGATCTCCATTCCCAACTCCGTTTCCCATTTCTTCTTGATCTTCACCACCCGCTCGCCTCCCTGCTCCCCGCACAGCGGCGTTAGCACCGACCTCCCTTCCACCCTAAAATGCCTTCTCAACTGATTCCATATCTTTACTGTGGAGTGCACCACTGGGCTCCTTGAATACCTACTCGGAGCCATTGGCAATGCTGCCGTCACCATAGCCCTCAAACTAGACCCCTTACAAGATTCCTCCTCCATTCTAACCCACTCTAACCCTTCTCCTTCCCACCACCGCCATACCTTGTCCACATTCGCCGCCCAATAATAATGAGGCAAGTTCGGCAGCGCCAAGCCACCCCTGCTGCCTCTGCAGCAGGGTCCACCCCACCCTTGGCACCTTCCCCGTCCATACAAAGTCAGAAATGATCGTGTCCACTTTCCGAAAAAAGGCCTTTGGTATAAAGAAATGGAGAGCTTGAAAGATAAACAAGAACCTCCCGGGTCTGCCTCATAAAGTCCTTGGTAGTAGTCCCCAAATGCCTCATTTATCTTTCCTGGCTCTGACACCACATCCCTAACCTCAGTCCATATCTTCACTATTTCCCTGGGTACAGCCTGCTTCCGTAGCTGGTGCACCAGCATGTGGTTCGCCTTCTCCCCCATACTCGTATTGCACCCCCCTTGCCCTATGCAGTTGTCCTACTGCCCTCCCTGTTGTCAGCCTGTCAAACTGCCCCAGCAACTTTTTTCTCCTCACCAATCCCTCCACGGTGGGCAACCTCGAATATTTTCCTGCCCACCACCACAGGATATGGAGAGCTTGAAAGATGAACAAGAACCTCGGCAGAATATTCATTTTCACCACTTGGACCCTCCCCTCCAGCATTAAGTCCAGTGTATCCCACCTCTTAAGATCCTCCCTAGCCTCCTCCACCAGCTTCGTTAAGTTCCACTTATGGAGTCCCGTCCATTCCCTCGCTACCTGAATCCCCAAGTTCCTAAACCTATCCCTCGCTACGGTAAATGGCATCCCCCCCTAAATTAGCCGGCTGTGCCAGCTCATTCACCGGGAATACCTCGCTTTTCCCTACATTCAGCTTGTACCCTGAGAAGCCTCCAAACCTCCCAACAGGCCCACAACCCTTCCCATACTGTCCAACGGATCCAAAACATACAGCAAGAGGTCATCGGCATAGAGCGAACCCGATGCTCCCTCTGTCCCCTCATTATCCCCTGCCACTCTGCCGACCCCCTGAGAACCATCGCCAATGGCTCTATGTCAGCACAAACAGCAGCGTCGACAGCGGGCACCCCTGCCTCGTACCCCAGTGTAAGTCAAAGCTTTGTGAGCTCATATCATTCGTCCTCACCCTCGCCCTTGGTGCCACATACAGCAACCGTACCCATGCCACAAATCTCGGGCCAAACCCAGACCTTCCCAAAACCTCGAACAAGTACTGCCACTTCACCCGATCAAATGCCTTCCCCGCGTCCATGGACACCACCACTCCGGTACCAGAGCCCCCGACGGATTCATCACCATATTCAACAGCCGTCTTATATTACTCGCGAGCTGCCTGCCCTTCACGAAGCATGTTTGATCTTCTGCCACCACCCCGGGAACACAATCCTCCATCCTCCTCGCCAACAACTTAGCCAATACTTTCACATCCGTGTTCAATAGTGATATGGGCCTATACGACCCACATTCCACCGGGACATTCCCCTTTTTCGGGATTAGTGTGATTACTGCCTGCATCATCGTCTCCGGCAACTCCCCCTTCTCCAGTGCTTCATTGAACGCCCCCAACGATGTGGTGCCAGGTCCGTCGCAAATTCCTTATGAAATTCCCCCTCCTCTCCTCCCGGGTCTGCCTCATAAAGTCCCTGGTAGTAGTCCCTAAATTCCTCATTTATCTTTCCTGGCTCAGACACCACATCCATAATCCCAGTCCGTATCTTCAATATTTCCCTGGGTGCAGCCTGCCTCCGCAGCTGGTGCGCCAGCATGCGGCTCGCCTTCTCCCCACACTCGTATTGCACCCCCCTCTTGCCCTACGCAGTTGCCCTACTGCCCTCCCTGTTGTCAGCCTGTCAAACTGCCCCTGCAACTTTTTCCTCCTCACCAATCCCTCCACAGTGCGCACCCTCGAATATTCCCACAGGTTAAGATGGCGGAAGGCAAGCAGGCTGTTATTTTTAAAAAATCAATTTAGAGTACCCAATTCACTTTTTCCAATTAAGGGGCAATTTAGTGCGGCCAGTCCACCTAGCTGGCACATTTTCGGGTTGTGGGGGTGAAACCCACGCAAACACGGGAACAATGTGCAAACTCCATGCGGACACTGACCCAGAGCCGGGATCGAACCTGGGATCTCGGCGCCGTGAGGCATCAGGGCTAACCCACTGCGGCACCGTGCTGCCCAAGGTGGCTGTTTTGCCCGCTCAGTGGTCAACGGACCAGCTAGTGCACCTTTTAGCTGCTTTTGGATTGGATTGGATTGGATTACTGTCACGTGTACCGAGGTACAGTGAAAAGTATGTTTCTGCGAGCAGCTCAGCAGATCATTAAGTACTTGGGAAGAAAAGGGAATAAAAGAAAATACATAATAGGGCAACACCATACAATGCAACTTCATAAGCACTGGCATTGGATGAAGCATACAGGGTGTGGTGCTAATGAGGTCACTTTTTGGGGAAGTGTGGATGGGGGGGGGGGGAATCGGTGGGGAGTAGGGGCCCTTGGGCAGGGGCCACAATGCTAGTGGGCGGCCTAGTTAATGGAAGCGCAGTGGGGGGTTGGCAGGAGGTAGGCGCAGGAGAGGGGGGCGGGGTTGATGTTTTGATTAAGGGTGGGGGGGGAGGGGAAGGGGTGCTGACAAGGGCGTGGTTCATGTGGCGCAGTTGGAAAAGGATCGATGATGGATAGACATCCGAGGGTGGTCCTGGAGGGTCGTGAGACGCGGGCCGGGGTCTGGCCCAAAAAGGGATCTGGTTGAACGGCAGGGGAAGGGGGTTATGGAGCCCCGACCAGGCTGGTCACGTAGAACGTTCCGGGGTTGAATGAGCCGGTCAAACGGTCATGTGTGTTCGCGCATCTGAGGAGTCTGGAGACGGACCTGTCTTTTTTGCAGGCGACGCGCTGAAGGATAGGGGACCAGTCAAGGTTGGGGAAAGGATGGGTGGGGCAAGTGTTCCATTCGGGACTGGATATGAAGACGAGGGGGGTGGTGGTGCTGATGAACAAGTGGGGGCCGTTCATTGTGACAGATTTGGGGGGGGGGGGGGGTGAGGTTTGTGATGGTGAGTGGAAAGCTAGAGGGGATGCCGCTGGGTTTGGTAAACATTTATGCCCCAAATTGGGATGACGTAGACTTCGTGAGGCAGGGGCTGGGGAAGATTCCTGACCTGGACTCGCACCGGTTCTTCAAGAGGAGGGGGTTTAACACGATTATTAAGCCGAGTTTGGACCGGTCAAGCCCGAGGTCGGTGAAAATGTCGGCAGTGGCAAAGGAGCTCAAGAGGTTTATGGAGCACGTTAGGGAATGAACCCATGGAGATTTGGGAGGCCAAGGGCGAAGGAATTTTCATACTTCTCTACGTGCGCTGGGTGTACTCCCGGATTTTTTTTTTGTGCTGGATAAGGTTGGTGGGGATGGTGGACTCGGAGTATTCGGCGATTGTGGTCTCGGACCATGCGACACACTGGGTGGATTTGCGAGTGGACCCTGGGGAGAGGAGAGGGGAGGGGCAGTGCCCGCAGTGGAGGTTGGATGTGGGGCTGTTGGCAGATGAGCAGGTGTGGGAGCGGGTGAGGACCGCCATCCAGGGGTATGGGGAGCTAAATGATACGGGGGAGGTCACTGCCGCCAAGCTGTGGGAGGCACTCAAAGCAGTGGGCGGGGTGGGGGGAAATTTATCTCAATTTGGGCGCATTGGGAGCAGGCGAATGAGTGGAGATGGCAAGGCTGGTAGATGAGATTCTGAGTGTGGATAAAAAGTATTCGGAGGCCCCAGAGGCAGGGCTGTTGAAGTAGAAGGAGAGACTCCAGATGGAGGTTCCTGGACAGGTTGAATTTTCCCAAGGTGGCGGAAGAGTTGCTGCAGAGATTGGGGGCCCAAAGGAATTGGGCTGCGGAAGATAATGGAGAGTACGGGGGCGATGCAGGCAGGGAAGGCCCCGGGCTGGGTGGGTTCCAGGTGGAGTTTTATAAAAGGTTTGGGGGAGGACTGCTGGTGAGAGCATACAACGAGGCGAGGGAGAGGGGGAACTACCCCTACACTACCACAGGCTTCCACCTCCCTGAGTTTAACAATCCAGAGCAGTGCGGGTTATACCGCCTCATATCATTACTGAACGTAGATGCTAAGTTTTTGGCGAAGGTGCCGGCTTCGCGAATCGAGGACTGCGTCCTCGGGGATGATGGACGAGGACCGAACGGGTTTCGTGAAAGGGAGGCAGCTGTCGGCGAATGTGAGGAGGCAATCAATGTAATTACGATTCCTTTGGAGGAGAAGGAGGTAGAGGTGGCGGTAGCGATGGATGCGGAGAAGGTGTTTGACCCGGTAGAGTGGGAATATCTGTGGGAGGTGATGGAGCGGTTTGAGTGCGGGCGGGCCAATCGCAAGTGTGCAGATGAACGGGTGTGTTCAGGGTATTTTGTGCATGAGGAACCAAGGAGTCAAGCTGCAGGCTTAAAATGGTTAAGTGACAGTATTGTACAGTGTTCATAAACTGATTCCAGTTAGTATGTAAGGAAGATTGGTGGCAGTCAATCACTGGGTTTTTGACAGAAATGCTTTAAAATTGAAGCCACCATTGTGTTTGAATTTTACCAGTCTTTCTGATACACTCAGTTACTGGGCTGGCTGGAGCAGAATACAGTCCACAACAGTAAGCAGTTCAGATCATTGCAAGGTCAAAATATAAACTGAACACCACAATCTTCTCAAGGACAATTAGAGTCATGGACTGGGAATAAACGCTGACCTCGACAGTGACTCATATTCCAAGAAGAAATATATATATATATATATATATATTTTTTTAAAAATCGCTCAGCGTCCCCAGGGCATCACTCAGATATCGTTGTCTGTCTAAAGTTTTACAGACAGCCAAGATTAGCTTCTGCAGCGTTTTGCTCTTATTTAAACAGGTTGAGTTTGTGTGAAAGGAGAGAGCAAAGGGCTAAATGGCCTTTCGTCACTCCAAACCATCACCTATTTTTCACTGACAATTGCCTATGGGCATCTGTCGCTGATTGCTTAGGCCTGCCTATGTTAAATCGTTGATGTTAGCATAATGAATTGGTTTGGGCTGGCAGTTCCTGTTTAAGTTTGCAGGCTGCAGGCAGTAGAGAAGGCCGCCCGGTGTGTGTGAGAATAGATCCTCTATTCATTTTCACTGTAGGGTACAGTCAGACCGTAACCTGTGATTCTGGTTCGATTGGTCAATGTGGTCAGTACACAGAGGATCCCTCTGCAGCCCTGGTGTTCCATGAAAAAGGTCAGTCTAGAGTTCACAAAAGGTTTTTCTTTCTCGTTAAATGATGGTTGTAAATAATCCCATTGCATGTGGCCTCCCCGCAATATTGTGTATTGACCAGGAATTGGACCTAACACCCCGCTACCCCACCCCGGGGTGTCCGGGTAAGTTCTACTAATAATGGTTTAAACCCATCTTTAATATTTCATTGTCGGGGCAGCACAGTGGTTAGCCCTGCTGCCTCACGGCGCCGAGGTCCCAGGTTCGATTCCGGCTCTGGGTCACTGTCCGTGTGGAGTTTGTACATTCTCCCCGTGTTTGCGTGGGTTTTGCCCCCACAACACAAAGCTGTGCAGGGTAGTGGATTGGCCACGTTAAATTGCCCCTTAATCGGAAAAGGTGAATTGGGTACTTTAAAAAACAAAGCAATTCTGCTTATGCTGCAACTGTGTTTCACTTTATGGAACAAGATGTTTTTGTTACCTCGAGGCTCAGACCGTTCTGACGCAGTCCTTGCTGATCTATCCTTTGTAAATTTGGGCTTACCCAAAACACTGCTGTCCCTATCCTTACTCACACCAAGTCCCATTTACCAGTCAGCCTCTGCTCGCATGCTGGCCTACATCGGTTTGCAAGCTGGTAATGCTTTGATTTTTAAAAAATTCTCCAACTCGGATTGCCTCGCCCTCCCTGCCTCTGAAATGCCCCACGATCCTCCCAAGATCATTTGTTGCCATTATTCTTTCACAGGATGTGGGTGTTGCTGGCAGGGCCAGCTTTTGATGCCCATCCCTAATCACCCGTGTAATTCTGAGTCAACTGCATTAAGTGGGTCCGGAGTCACGTGTCCGGCCAGACCAGGTAACGACAGCAGATTTCCCTCCCCTAAAGGATGGTAGTGAGTCAGGTGGATTTTTACGACAATTGATGATGGTTGTAATTGTCACAATACCGAGACCAGCTTTTCGATTCCAGATTTATTAATTGAATAAAGATGTGCAAAGAGGCCCAAAGATGTGCAGGTTAGGTGGATAGGCCGGGTTAAATTGCCTCTTAGTCCAGCAATATGCGGGTTAAGTGAGGTTATGGGGCTGCAGGGATTGTGTGGGAGCCTGGTTGATGTGCACTTTCAGAGCGTCGGTGCAGACTCGATGGGCAGAATGGCCTCCTTCTGCACGGTAGGGATTCTGTGGAATTTAATTTCCACCAGCTGCCAAACTGGGATTCCAACCCACGTCCCTAGTTCCTTATTCTGGGCCTGTGGGTTACTGGTTAAATGACATCACCACGATGCCACCATCTCGCCCCTCCGCTTTTTTTGCCCTAGTTTAATGACTGCAGCATCGGTGGTCGTGCCTTCCCCCACCAGGATTCTAAGCTCTGGAATTGCCTCTCTCAACCCCTCCACCTCTCCCTCTCTTCTTTTGAGGCACTTCTTAAAATCTACCTCTGACCACCTGTTCTAATATTTTTCTATGTGGTTTTCCCGCTACATTATCTTGGCTGATGCTCTTTTAAAGTGCTGTGTTAAAGGTGCTCACGTCGGCTGTTGCTGGAATGCCGGCTTACGTGTCTGCGTGGGTTTCCGTGTCTGCGTGGGTTTCCTCCAGGTGCTCTGGTTTCCTCTCCCAGGTCCAGAAAGACGTGCTGTTACATGAATTGGACATTCTGATTTCTCCCTCCGTGTACCCGAATAGGCGCCAGAATGTGGCGACTCGGGGATTATCACAGTAACTTCATTGCAGTGTTCATTTAAGCCTACTTGTGACAATAATGAAAATTATTATTATTGAGACATATCGGATTCTCAGTGAGCTTGTCTGGGGAGATGCTGAGAGGAGGTTTCCTCTTGTGGGAGAGTCTAGGACCAGAGAAAGAGGTCGCTCATTTAAGACAGAGATGAGGAGGAATTTCTTCCAGAGGGTAGTGAATCTGTGGAATTCTTTACCGCAGAGAAATGTCGAGGCTGGGCTGTTGGGTATGTTCAGGGCTGATATAGACATTTTTAATCAAGGGTTATGAGGATAAGGCGGGAAATTGGAGTTGAGGATGATCATATCACATCAATCATGATCTCATTGGATGGCGGAGAAGACTCGATGGGCCGAATGGCCCACTTCTGCTCCTACATCTTCCCCAATTTGGAACAGCCCTTTCTATATCCCTCATCCCTTTAAATCTACCTCGCAGTGGCAGTTTTCTCCTTCCAGAATCGCCCCAGATCATGGTGCGAAATGATTTGGACGTGGCCAGCAAGGGAATAATTCCTTAATTTGCTAACTGTAGGACATCACAGGAGTGGGGTGGGAGAAGGGTTTTAGCTTTGCTAAATTGAGAGGCTGAACGTGTGAGCGACTGCAGGAGGATATCGGCACAATAGAAGAATCAGCAGATCGGTGATAAATCGATCACGATGAGTACGTTCCGATGGGAAGCAAAAGACACGGAACATAAATAGACGTTTAACAGCTAAATAGCCAAACAATTTGAGGAACCAGCCAAAAGATCTTTAACAGAAAGATTGCGAGTGGAAAAATGCTTTAGCCTAAAACAAGTCAAACCACACCCTGGGGTTTATACACAAGAAGTGAGTGGGTGGTGAATCTGTACGAGACGCGTTTGGAAAAGATATTGTGGGCAATTTTAAGCATGTTATTATAGAACAGAAATTAGATCCATGGAAATAGTGCAGTGTAGATTTACTCTGCTAATACAACTGGGATTTGATTATGAGATTGGAAAAGGTTATGGGAAATCAAGCTAATAGATGCTTTGATAATTCCCAAAAGGTTTGGAAGGATAAATAGTAAAAGAGGGTTTTGATTGGCCGGTGAGCTGGTAACAAGGCAGCATCAATTTGGGATTAGTGCTGGAATTACGACGTTTTATTTTGCTACAAAACGATTATTGGAAGATGGAATGTGAATTATCCAAGAGGAAATTGGAGAAACATTTTTTTTTAAACAATAACCTTTAAGGGGTATGAGGAAAGAGCCGGGAAAAGGGATTAGATCATTCCAGAGTGGGGATGTACCAGCATAGATGAACAGGAACAATTCTCGGAATCATCCTATTGAATTTCAACAGCATAGGCGATGGACATTTGGCCCATCGAGTTTGTGCCAGCTCTTTCAAAGAGGTGGTTCCATTCCCCTGTTCTTTTCCAAGATCCCTGCAATCCTTTTCTTCTTCAATATTCATCCAATTGCCTTTGAGAGTTACTTTTGGATCTGTATTTTTTTTAATTTTTTTAAAATTTAGATTACCCAATTTATTTTTTCCATTTAAAGGGCAATTTAGCCTGTTCAATCCACCTACCCTGCACATCTTTGGGTTGTGGGGGCGAAACCCACGCAAACACAGGGAGAATGTGCAAACCCCACACGGACAGTGACCCAGAGCCGGGATCGAACCTGGGACCTCAGCGCCGTGAGGCAGCAGGGCTAACCCACTGAGCCACCGTGCTGCCCCTTTTGGATCTGTATTGACCACCCTAACAAGCAGTGCATTCGGAAGCCTGACTACCTGTTTGTATTAAAATAAAATGCCCTCATGTTACGGGCAGTACGGTGGTGCAGTGGTTAACACCGCTGCCTCATGGTGCTGAGGAACCGGGTTTGATCCTGGCCCCGGGTCACTGTGGAGTTTGCACATATTCCCCCTGTCTGTGTGGGTCTCAGTCCCACAACCCACAAAGGTTCTGCACTGTGAATTCTATGATTCTATGCCGTCTCTGGTTCTTTAGCCAATTACCTCGACTCTGCGTCCTCTTGGTATCAACCCTTCAGCCATTGGAAATAGTTCCTCTTCATACACTCTAAACCCTTCGTGATTTTAAATACCTGTATCAATCTCCTCTTAGCCTTGTGTGATCTTGAAGGAATACCCCATTCTTTTTTTCCCCTTTTTTAAAGCAAATTTAGTGTATCCAATTCCTTTTGTTTTTCCAATTAAGGGGCAATTTAGCGTGATCAACCCACCTAGACTCACATCTTTGGGTTGTGGGGATGAAACCCACTCAAACACGAGGAGAATGTGTAAACTCCACACGGACAGCGACCCAGAGCCGGGGATCGAACTTGGGACCTCGGCGCTGTGAGGCAGCAGGGCTAACCCACTGCGCCACCGTTCTCCATTCTAACCACTCAATTGTAATCTCTCATTCCCGGAATTATTCTTTATTAACTGTTTTGTTAACCTGCCCGAGGATCATGAGAACATTAGAAATAGAAGCAGGAGTAGGCCATTCAGCCCATCGTGCCCCACTCTGTCATTCGATAAGATCATGGCCGATCTGATAATGGCCTAAACGCCACTTTCCAGTCTGTCCCCCATAAACATCGACTCCCTTATCAGTCCAAAATCTGTCTAGCTCAGCAACATATTCAATGATCCGGCCTGCTCTGCTCTCAGGGGAAGAGAATTCCACAGACTAATGACCCTCTTGAGAAAAACGTTCCTCCCCATATCCACCATAAATGGGAGACGCTTTATTTTGAAATTGTGCCCCCTAGTTCTAGATTCCCCCGGGGGGAAACACTCTCGCAGCATCTACCCCCTCAGAATCTTACATGTTTCAATAAGATGACCTCTCATTCCTCTAAACTCCCAACGCGTATAGGCCCAACTTGCTCAACATTTCCTCATAAGACAAACCCCTTCGTTCCTGTCCTACCACCTTCAAGGGTTTACACACAAACACCCCAAGCCCCTTAGGTTTGTGAACCCCCTTTTTAATATTGCACTGATTCTATTTAGCATTGATTGTCTCTCATTCCTTCACTAACTTTGGAATATTCCGGGTGAATAACTTTCGAAAGGCTGAGCAAAATGCAGTTTATGGACAGCAATGAATCTCATTGGAGACAGAGTCTAGCGAACAAACTATTGGTTTTCAAAAATTTGGGGACTGGGGAGTTCGTCATTGTACAACCGGGTATGTTATTAAAAAAAATAATAATGATCTTTATTGTCACATGTTGGCTTACATTAACACTGCAATGACGTTACTGTGAAAATCCCCGAGTCGCCACATTCCGGAACCTGTTCGGGTACACAGAGGGAGAATTCAGAATGTCGAATTAACCTAACAGTCTTTCCGGACTTGTGGGAGGAAACCGGAGCACCCGGAGGAAACCCACGCAGACACGGGGAGAAGGTGCAGACTCCGCACAGACAGTGACCCAAGCCGGGAATCGAACCTGCGACCCTGGTGCTGTGAAGCAACAGTGCTAACCACTGTGCTACCGCGCCGCCCTCGAAAGCTGCAAAACAATCCATACTCTGTCTTGAGTTTGTTTCGTCTGTCGCTGATCAATCAGACCGTTACCCAGCCAATGACTGTTTATTTTATTGACTTGTAGGGGTAGGGAATGCACCAGAAGGGGTATGCAGAAACTGGAACACAGAGCTGATCTCTGCTTATAATTGGAAGTGAAATACAAATTAGGCCTTAAACCTAGACTCTAGCAACTTGCTATTTAGAGTCCAAAATAAATTGATCTCGTCAATTTATATCTCAACCGAAAAAATAACAAAACACTGTTTTCTTTTCAATTAAAAACTTTGGGTCAACAGCATTCGTGGACGAGACTGATGCTTGTGTATCTTTTTCCTGCAGATTCGGATCGGAAACAGGTCTGCTGTAGTTGTCCCTTTATTGTCCCAAATGAAAGTTGGCTGCCTCTCATTCCGCCAGCCATACGCAGGCCTGATCATGAACAGTGTGAAGACAGTGGAAACCCGCTGGCGGCCTCTGCTGGCTGACTTGCAGGGTTGCACCCTGGCCATTCACGTCGCGCACAAGGATTGGGAGGACCTGGGATGGAGGGACATCCTCACTCAAACATTGGGAATGAGCCACTCCCACATACAGAGCCTACTGGACGAAGGGGAGAAGTTTGGCAGAGGAGTGATTGTAGGTAAGATGAGGGATTCCACAATTCTGCTCCATCTTAAGATTTGGATTAGTTGTGTAAATGGGAGTCTGGCACAGGCTCCAAACTCTTACACCCACTTTCTCACCTAGCACACCCACTTTCTCACCTAGCACACCCACTTTCTCACCTAGCACACCCACTTTCTCACCTAGCACACCCACTTTCTCACCTAGCACACCCACTTTCTCACCCAGCACACCCACTTTCTCACCTAGCACACCCACTTTCTCACCTAGCACACCCACTTTCTCACCTAGCACACCCACTTTCTCACCTAGCACACCCACTTTCTCACCTAGCACACCCACTTTCTCACCTAGCACACCCACTTTCTCACCCAGCACACCCACTTTCTCACCTAGCACACCCACTTTCTCACCTAGCACACCCACTTTCTCACCCAGCACACCCACTTTCTCACCGAGCACACCCACTTTCTCACCGAGCACACCCACTTTCTCACCCAGCACACCCACTTTCTCACCTAGCACACCCACTTTCTCACCCAGCACACCCACTTTCTCACCGAGCACACCCACTTTCTCACCGAGCACACCCACTTTCTCACCGAGCACACCCACTTTCTCACCCAGCACACCCACTTTCTCACCTAGCACACCCACTTTCTCACCTAGCACACCCACTTTCTCACCTAGCACACCCGTCCTCTCACAGTCACCGCTGAGGCGGGAGACGGAGATGAGGAAATATTATTCTCACACACAGCAAGTACACCACTCGAAGTCAGATATTACACTCACATTTTGTTCCACTTAAATCTAGAAATGCGAATTTTGAGTTGTCCTAAACTAAATAACATTAGTGCTTCAAAGTTTTTTTAACTTGTTCACTGTCATTTCTTCCTGTGCTAACTATAAAGATCCAGAAGGCCCAAGAAGATAAGTTAACTTGAGTCTATTTAAGGTCAAAGGAACACCCACTATGGAGGTCCCAGGCCAAGCCAGTTTTAGAACATACAAAGAACATACAGTGCAGAAGGAGGCCGTTCGGCCCATCGAGTCTGCACCGACTCACCTTAAGCCCACAATTCCACCCTATCCCCGTAACCCAATAACCACTCCTAA
Source organism: Scyliorhinus canicula (assembly GCF_902713615.1). Classification (NCBI taxonomy): domain Eukaryota; kingdom Metazoa; phylum Chordata; class Chondrichthyes; order Carcharhiniformes; family Scyliorhinidae; genus Scyliorhinus; species Scyliorhinus canicula. The sequence continues at coordinate 17,508,782 of NC_052162.1, forward strand.
CCTTTTTGGACACTAAGGGCAATTTAGCATGGCCAATCCACCTAACCTGCATATCTTTGGACTGGGAGGAAACCGGAGCACCCGGAGGAAACCCACGCAGACATGGGGAGAACCGTGCAGGCTCCGCACAGACATTGACCCAGCAGGGAATCGAACCTGGGACCCTCCCGCTGTGAAGCCACAGTGCTAACTATTGTGCTACCGTGCTCGGGGCAAAGCTGGAATTCTACCAGTCCCACGAGCCCATTAAGGGTTATTACACTAACTATCATCTATCTATTTGTCAACAGCTATTGCCGATCACAAACATACCTTTTCACAATTGGACATGTACGGGTTTGACACTAGGCTAAGAGGAAAAGAGATAACTCAGATAACCAACCAAGAAAGTACTTTTGAAATGCTGTAACGTGAGGAACACAGCTACTAATTTGCGCACAGCAAAATGATAAAGATAAAGTGGTATTTTGTTAGTAAGAAGAAAGTTTCCCACGGATGGATGGGGGGTCAATTGCTGTTATTTTCTCCACGTTCTGATTTCTGAAAGGCAGGTGTTATGCTGCAGCTCTTTTCTGCATTTACCAGCATCCGGCAGTTGCCTAGCAATTCCTCCAGTCTCTAGGATGCTGAGGCCACCCCTTTCCTATCGTGCCTGAGGTCCACAAGTGTTCCAGGGATTGAATATTTGACTTTATCCACGCATGTGTCATCTCCTCACTGGCATCCTATCTTGGAGGGCCGAAGGGCCTGTTCCTGTGCTGTGTTGTTCTACCCTCCAGTCTTTGTAAACTTCAGCTTGTTTCCAAATGCTCTGCCCACTGTAACATAACTCCATGTCCAAATCCCACCCATATCCATTGTTCTTAGTGTACTATGTAGGCTTCAGTCCCCTAAGCCTACAGTTGAAAATTCCCATCCTCACGTTTCAGTCCGTTCATTGTTTTGCCTCTCCCTGCCTCTGTAACAACCTTCAATCCTCTCCGGACTAATCATACTTCTGACTCTGACTTTTCACTTTGCCCTGATCTGGCAGCAGGTCTTGTAACAGTAAATACAGCAGACAAATCCACTTGATTACTTCTTTTACAACAATCATCAATTTAAACAGCTTAATAATTTGTACCATTAAGTCAATTTACAATTACGCTAAACACTGTTCAAGTAAACCAGAGTAATGGCACTAAGTTATATGACCCCAGTAATTCTCAACCACTCATAATTATACAGAGCCTCTCGTGCAGAAAAATTTCCCAAGGCTCTTCGCAGGAGTGTAATCAGATAGAAATCAGCAGAGAGGCAAAGGGGAAGATAATAGCAGCAATAATCCAGCAGCAATAACCCAAACCTCTGGAAATGGACAGGCAGAGAAGGCGAGACAATCCCAGAGCTTGGATCCTAGATGACTGAAGTGCTGGCAGCTAATGATGAGGCTCTGTATAACTGTGAGTCGTTGAGAGTTTCCTGGACCACGTGACTTAGCGCCATTACTCTGGTTTACTTTAACAATATTAGGGCATGGGGAAGCATGGTGGTGCAGTGGTTAGCACTGCTGCCTCACGGGTCACTGTCCATGTGGAGTTTGCACATTCTCCCCGTGTTTGCGTGGGTTTTGCCCCCACAACCCAAAGATGTGCAGGGTAGGTGGATTGGCCATGCTAAAACGCCCTTAATTGGAAAAAATGAATTGGGTACTCTAAATTTATATTAAAAAAAACAATATTACGGTGGCACAGTGGCTAGCACTGCTGCCTCACAGCAGCAGGGACACGGGTTCAATTTCGACCTTGGGTCACTGTCTGCGTGGAGTTTGCACGTTCTCCCCGTGTCTGTGTGGATTTCCGCCGAATGTTCCGGCTTCCTCCCACAGTACAAAGATGTGCAGGTTAGGTGGATTGGCCATGCGAAATGGCCCCTTAGTGTCCAAAAGGTTAGGTGGGGTTACTGGGTTAAGGTGATAGGGCAGGTGAGTGGGCCTAGGTTGGGTGCTCTTTCAGAGTAACGGTGCAAACTCGATGGGCCGAATGGCTTCCTTCTGCACTGTCGGGTTTGCCGTAATTGTAAATTGGCTCAATAGTACAAATCAGATTGCTTAAACTGATGATTGTTGTAAGATAATAATCAAGTGGATTTGTCTGCTGGATTGACTGCTACAAAACCTGGTGCCAGGTCAGCAGCCTTGCTGTGATGTACAGTAGACAGTGTTCACTCTGTCACCCAACACGGCCACTGTATCGCAACGGAACTCAAGGGGGCTTCCCTGGACTGTGAATTGCCAGGTGTTGCTGAGTCACCAGTAACGTTATCAACAGTGTGGGGAAGGGAAGCAGGGAGGTATAAGGGAGGAGAGCATAACCATACCCTGTGGCTCTGAGGTGGGGTAATCCATCTATTCTTCTCTGCTGGAGGCACAGTTGGAGCTTGTGGTAGTCGGTATTGGGTATTGCGGTACTTAGGTTGAGGCTGTAAGATCATTGGTGTGGGAGATACCTCAGACAGGAAGATCATTGGTGAAGCCTGCATGCTGGTTCCGCCCAGTAAGGCGGAGTATAAGAATCTGTGTCCCCCCAGCTGCTGCATTCTGTACCTGCTCTGCTGGGGAAAACATCTAGTCCAATAAAGCCTTCAATTGTCGTCCAATCTCGCTTCTGGAGTCATTGATCGAGCATCAGAGGTGAATAGGGAAAGCATAGTCAGGGTGGGGGGAGGGAGAAGGACTTTGAAACTAAATCAGATGTCGGGGCATCTTTCATTTTATAATTCATTTTTTATGGGATGTAGGCGTCACTGACGAAGCCGGCATTTGTTGCCCACCCCTAATTGCCCTCGATATGTTGGTCAGCTGCCTTCTTGAACCGCCGCAGTCCTTGTGGTGAAGGTGGACCCACGGTGTTGTTTTCATTGAGAATATCTAAGTTTCTGTGTGAGGATTGCATCATTTGAACCCTTGGCTTTTATTGCTGATATAAAGATTGGGACAGCTTAGAAAAATGGATCCTTCTTGTTTAAGAATTCCCCCTCCCCAGCAGACCCTCATCTTTAATGGTCAGGTTCAGTTTGACGATGAACACATCTAACCGTCGATGTTGTCCAAACTAAAACCTCTCCCCATGTGCACTGTAGGCTTGGTCGATGTTGGAGACACTTGGCTCTGTCTGGGTGACTCGGGTTTGGAGGAAATGAGGAAGTTGGAGAAACGTGCTGTCCTACAAGGGCTGGAGCACAAATATCTCACCACTTTATCCAATCCCCGATGGCTGCTCGAGCCAATCCCAGCGCGAGGGCGTAAGGATGTCTGGATGGTAGATATTCCTGATGAACTGATTCCTTGATGGCCACCGTCGGATAGATGGGAAGAGACTGCAGAACCATTGTGATATGGGAAAATGGAAAAAGTATCTGCTCGCTGACTGAGGTACCTGGAAAATATTACTTTTAATTCCCTAGTCTTTATTGTAATGTTGCTTTTTTGGGTATTGTCACTTTTAGATATGTGGAAAAATAAATTGTGGAACAGAAAATCAATCCCCCCCCCCCAAATAAATCACTTTTCTTGTATTTGTTGCAATTTTATATATCATGTGTTGTAGCATCATAAAATCATAGAATTTACAGTGCAGAAGGAGGCCCATCGAGTCTGCACCGGCTCTTGGAAAGAGCACCCCACCTAAGCCTACACTTCCACCCCATCCACAAGTAACCCCACCCAGCCTTTTTGGACAATAGGGGCAATTTAGCATGGCCAATCCACCTAACCTGCACATCTTTGGACTGTGGGAGGAAACTGGAGCACCCGGAGGGAACCCACGCAGACACTGGGAGAACGTGCAGACTCTGCACAGACAGTGACCCAAGCGGGAATCGGACCTGGGACCCTGGAGCAACTATGCTAACCACTGTGCTACCGTGCCGCCCATGTGTATTTTATATACAGTTTTTTTTTACAACAGTTGCTTGTGTACGATGTCTTGATCAATGTCTGAGAGTTGGGAGATATATTTTATTGTGGCTGGTGTCAATCACACTGAAGACAATTTCACAGGGGTATAAACCACAGGTGGCCTCTAGGTAAACAGTCAAAAATAACTTGATGGGGCCGTCTCTATGTAGAGCGTCATGTGGGATTACAGATTGAGTTAAGTCCTGCCCCCCCACTCCCTTTCTTCAAAGAAAGGCACAAGAGGAAGGACTGACTATCACCAATTCCTATGAAAGATAGCCCCAGTTAACTAAACGATGAGTTTAGGGTATTAGATGGTACTGGATAATCGTATTAAAAAAAAAAAGTCGGTGAGCTGATGGATTCTTCCTGTTGATGTTCAAGCCTTATCCAAACATTAACTACAATTTGAAACAAACAGTTGGATAATACTGGAATCCTTTTGTGGTAATCTGTTGGGAATATGGAGTTAAGCAAAACTCACATCCCTCAAAGGGCAGGGAACATTAAAAAGAAAGCGACAGTCCATCAAATATTGTTCCTTTCCAAAAATTACAAACAGTGAAATTAAGAGGTTTCTTGTGGGATCCACTCGTGACAGAATTCATCCTCGTAAAGAGTGCCCAGTGTTTCTTCCACTGAGCACTGATCTTTGTCCTCCTATTAATTCTGTTACCTTACCGCTGGCCACTATAAGCACTCATCAGTTCTTAACGGCACCATTAACAACCCCCTTTGTCTTATGTCCATTGCACCTTTGTCAATCTCTCCTTTGCTCTGATTGATCCCTCCTGTCCTTCTGTTCTGCCCCACATCCTCCACACACACACACATACACCCCTTTTCCAGCTGTATCATTCTGAACATTTCCACTCATCAGTTCATGGTGGAGGCCGCTCGCGGACCTGGCCCGCAAAATAGTGTCCCCCTCCTTTGGCCGGCTCGCGAGCCCCGGGCCACGCCCCACTGTCCCTCCCCCCCTGCCCACGGATCGGCCCTACCCCTTCTGTGGCGTGGCTGGACTGAGTCTGCAGCTCCATGCGGAGTTCCAGACGGATGGGAACACACCCGACCGTCGCCGTCGGGAACTCGGTCGGTCGGGGGGGGCGGAGCGTCGGGAAGGTGGGCCTCAGGCAATATCCTGAGGCCGTCGATTCGTGGCGCGGTGTACTCCAAGTACGCCACTTTGGAGGGGCGGAGATTCGTAAAAGTGCCACCCCCCCTCCCGATTTGGTCGGGAACTGTGATTCTCCGGCCGATTGGCAAATGCGATTTTGGTGTCGCCGACCAGGGAATCCAACCCCTGGTGATTGAAGGGGCTCCTATTTAATGTAGTTTGAAATTAAAGGCACACATTTGAATTCGATAAATCTGGAATTATGGTCGTGGGATTGGGGACAATTCAAGCAGAGGGTTATATCAGGGGCTGGGTTATCCGGACCCCCAGCCGTGTGTTTCTCAGCAGCGTGCCGCTCGCTGGTGGCGGGATTCTCCCACCGCTTGTCAATGGGAGTTCCCATTGAAGCCACCCCCCCCCCGCCACCAGGAAACCCACAGGCGGGAATGTGCTGCCAGCGGAAAAAGAGAATCCCAATGGCTGGAGAATTCCGGCCGAGGTGCTACAGTCTGAGGCTGTCACAGATTAGAAGTGAACATTGATCGAACTCCCATCAATGTGAAGTAATTTGCACAAAGTTAAATCAAGTTTATCACTCGCCAGGAAGGTGGGATTTCAAATCAGAACATGTACTGCCATTGTACAGATCCATTTCAAATTCTAGGCTACCGCGTTCAGCTTTGGCCAGCCTACCTGGAAAAGGATTCTCGATGCACTGGAAAGGGTTGAGAGAGGAGTGAACTGAAGATCCAGGCTTGCGGTCTCTGAACCATGAGAGAGGCTCACACAATCCAACTCACTGTCATTGGAAAATAAGACAAAGGGAATACACAATAAATATCTTTTTAAACAATGGAAGCCTTGGACAAGGTTGCCGATTACAGAATATTTAGAATATAATCCAAAGAAGAAGAGCATTAACTTTTGCCAATCATGATGCAGCACAGAGAGAGGCCATTCAGTCCTTTGTGTGTCTGTGCTGTCTCTTTGAAAGAGCTATCCGATTGGACAGCTGGCATTCCGGCTGTGCCCCGACCTGGCTGGCCATGCCAGAGGGAGAGCCAGGGTGCCACCCTGCCCTGCGTCCAACCACCCAGGGGTCTCCAATAGCCTGCGAGACCCCCCCCAGATGCTGTTACATTTGTGTGGACCAGTACTAAATGGCGCCCAGTCAAGGGCTCGCTGGAGAGGCTGTTAGTTTCAGGGTGTCAGGAGAATCTGGCGAGTGCATATTTAAATGAGCCCAGTGAGAGCGAGGTCCAGATCGTGATGTCCCGCAAGGCGCGAAGCTCGTGGGAGACCTCTCGTGGGATTTAACGGCCTTGTCGCGACACTAAATCGGGCGCCCATGGTGTAAAAAACTTTTTCCTCTCATCCCTCCAGTTCTTTTGCCAATTATCTTAAATCTGTATCATCTGGTTAACCACCTTTCTGTCACTGAAAACCGCTCCCCCTTATTTACTCAAAGTCTCTCCATGATTTTGAAATCCTCTGTCAGATTATACTTTCACCTCTCTCTCTTCCATGGAGAACTGCCCCAGCTTCTCCAGTTACTGCATGACTGAACTCCTGTATCCCTCATGCCATTCTATACAATCTGCTCTGTGTCCTGTTTTAAGGCCTTGACACGAAACTCAAGCTGGCGTTTACCCCGTGTTTCATGAAGGTTTAACACAATTTCCGAGCTTTTTTTACTCTCCGCTTTTATTTATGCAGGCAGTCCTCGCAATATCGACACAATTGGTTCCTGGAAACCTCACCGTAAGTCGAAACCTCATAAATCGGAACCAATTTCCCAATAGGAGCAATGTTAAAAATGGAGTATTAGCTCCCATAAGCTGGGAAAGGCAGCATTGTTTACCCCGGTTCGTTGAGGTCAGTGACCCAATACCGTACTACTAGATGTTGCATTATTTGATTCTGTTTCTCCAGCCCTGCCCGAGGCATGTTGAATAGAAACTGTTTAATCTGTTGATAAATCCCCAGGATCCTTTCTGCCAAAACATGACTGTGTGGCAAAATGTGGCTCCAACTCTATCTATAAGTTTGTTGACGACATGACCGTAGTGGGTCAAATCTCGAACAACGATGAGTCAGAGTACAGGAGGGAGATAGAGAAACTAGTGGTGCAATGACATAATCTCTCCCTCAACGTTCTTCACACCATGTCTTATGTCTATGTATTTACATCTTGTATATCGTCTGTCTTTTTATTTAATGAATGGAACGATCTGATATTTATTGTCGCATGTACCGAAGTACAGTGAAAGTTTCTGCAGCCAAGGGAACGTGCACAGTACGCACATAGTAGACAAAAGAATAATCAACAGAGAACATTGACAAATGGTACATCGTCAAACAGTGATTGGTTACAGTGCGGAACAAGGCCAAACAAGAGCAGCATAGGGCGTCATGAATAGTGTTCTTACAGGGAACAGATCAGTCCAAGAGAGAGTCATTGAGGACTCTTGTAGCTGTGGTGAAGAAGCTGTTCCTATGTCTGGATGTGCAGGTCTTCAGACTTCTGTACCTTCTGTTTGATGGAAGGGTCTGGAAGAGGGCAAAGCTGGGTGGGAGGGGTCTCTGACAATGCTGTCTGCCTTCCTGAGGCAGCGGGAGGATGACAAGCTTATGTAATGCGTTGGGGCTGAGTTCACCACACTCTGCAGTTTCTTGCGATGTTGGGCTGAGCAGTTGCCATACCAAGCTGTAACGCAGCCGGATAGGATGCTCTCTATCACACATCTGTAGAAGTATGTGAGAGTCGATGCAGCCATGTTGAATTTCTTTAGCTTCCATCGGAAGTAGAGACATTGTTGGGCTTTCTTGACTGTTCCATCAATGTGATGGACTGTTGGTCATGGTGGCCCCCAGGAACTTAAAGCTATCAACCACTTTTCACTGTACCTCGGTACACGTGACAATAAATCTAAATCTAAAGTTATAGCCAACTCCTGTAGAAATGCTACCCTGTGATATCTGAGGAAAGCAATGCTCTAAGCATTTGGAATAGTAAAACATATCAAATTTTTAACTGGTGTCAAAATCGGACAATTAAACTTGGCCAACACTCACATTCCACTGTGCTGGCGTGAAGTTGTAAAGTCGGGATCGATGCTGTAAATTCAAAACAGTGTGTTAATTTATAAGCGTCATAACTCAAACGTCATAAAGTCGAGGACTGCCTGCAAAGCTAAGGATTTTGTGTTATTGTTCGCCAGCCATTCCAACTTGTCCTGCCATCTTCAATGATTTGTTTATAACCACCTCCAGGTCTCTCTGTTCCTTACCACCACCAATCCCATTTGCCCAGTTTTGAATTGTGTCACGCTGCTGCTTCGCTTCATTGTTCTGACCAAAACGAATCACTTGACACTTCAAATTTCATTTGACCTCTACCCACCCATTTCACCAGTCTGACTACGTTTTCCTGACGTCAGTACAGTTTACTCGGATGATCCCAGGTATAGAAGACTGCCATATGAGGAAAGGTTAAACAGGTTGGGTCTGCACTCCTTAAAGTTCAGAAGAATGAGAGGTGATACGGTTGAAACGTGTAAGATTCTTCGGGGTTTAAACAGGGTAAATATTGGGAGGGTATTTCCACTCATGGAACAGTGTTAACACTAGAGGGCATGGTTACAGAATAACAGGGTGCTCATTTAAGATTGATTTGAAGAAGTATTTCTTCCCTCATAGAATGGTGTATCTCTGGGATGCTTTACCCCAGGAAGCTGTGGAGGCAGGCTCCTTGAACACTTTCATGGCCGAGATCGATCGGTTTTTCCATCAGGAAGGGTTATGGAGCGAAGGCAGAAAAGTGTTAGATCAGCCATGATCATACTGAATGACCGACCGGGCTCGAAGGGCTGAATGGTCTATTCCTGGTCCTATTTCTTATAGTCTTGTGGTTATTGCCTCGATATCTACTACGTTTCCCAGCTTTGTCATCCATAAACTTTTAAATTATGGCCCATTTAGCCAAGTCCATGCCATGATTATACAGTATATCAAGGAGCAGTGAGTGGACTCCTGGGCAACATTGCTGCATGAAATTATTTCTCTCAAAAGGGTCGTGAATCTGTGGAATTCACAACCTCGAGTGCAACAGATGCCAAGATATTGAGCAAATTTAAGGAGGAGCTAGACAGAGTTTTAATTGGTAAAGGATTGAAGGGTTACGGAGAACGGGAAATAAAATTGAGTTGAGGCTTAGAGGAGATCAGCCATGATCATACTGAATGTTGGAGCAGGCTTGAGGGACTGAATGCCGACTCCTGCTTGTTCTTATGTTTCCCTCCACTGAAAGTTTTTTAAAAAGTTACCAGGTGACAGGGCATTTGCAACCATAGACGTCCATTGGAGTGGCCCATGATTACACTCAGCGAAGTTCGCCATAGCCTTCTGTAGTATGGCTGACCAGGAAACCCACCTCCCGCTCTTAGGAGAAGGATTTGCAGGCTGATAATCAGCCTGTTTGGCCACATTGTAAATGTACCTCCCGTGGTCACCAAGCCTTGAAGCTGGACATGAATCCAGAACTTCTGGCCCAGAGCCACAAGAGCTCCTAAATTTTCCATGACTATCTGCTTTCTGTCTGCTAGTCAATGATATATCCACTCAGCTACTGCCCCTTTAAACATGTGGACTTTAATAATGCCAATAAGTCTGTTATGTGGCATTTAACCAAACTTCTAAACACCCTTTTACACATCATAGAAGAGGACTGGATTTATGATCTATTGGTCAGGGCCATTGAAGACCATGGAGAATTTGGTACCACAGCTTAATTTTTTTATAGGGGATGTAGGGAAAGAGGTTTGATGGAAAGAGGGGCAGCACGGTAGCATTGTGGATAGCACAATTGCTTCACAGCTCCAGGGTCCCAGGTTCGATTCCGGCTTGGGTCACTGTCTGTGCGGAGTCCGCACATCCTTCCCGTGTCTGAGTGGGTTTCCTCCCGGGTGCTCCGGTTTCCTCCCACAGTCCAAAGATGTGCAGGTTAGGTGGATTGGCCATGATAAATTGCCCTTAGTGTCCAAAATTGCCCTTAGTGTTGGGTGGGGTTACTGGGTTATGGGGATAGGGTGAAGGTGTTGACCTTGGATTGGGTGCTCTTTCGAAGAGCCGGTGCAGACTCGATGGGCCGAATGGCCTCCTTCTGCACTGTAAATTCTATGATGATGCACCTAAACCTATTAGAACAACGGATAATGTATTTTGGGGGGGGGATGGGGAAGTAACTCTTGTGGTAGAACATGGTCTGGCTGGAGCAGATTTTCAATGGACTGAATGGCCCTTGCCCACTCTGATGTCAATTTGTGGCTGAGAAACACAACAGCATTAAATAAAATTGCACATTTCAATAGCCATTAACACAAGTCAGTTCCTTTCTCTGCCCAATAGGAAAAGAAAGACTTGTATTTATGTAACACCTTTCGTGGCCACCAGACATCCCAAAGCTGTTTTACAGCAAATAAACAGCAGCATGGTAGCATAGTGGTTAGCACAGTTGCTTCATAGCACCAGGGATGCAGGTTCGATTCCCGGCTTGGGTCACTGTCTGTGCGAAGTCTGTACAGATATATAGGTTCTCGATTAATAAGGGGATCAGGTGTTATGGGGAGAAGGCAGGAGAATGGGGTTGAGAAAAATATCAGCCATGATTGAATGGCGGAGCAGACTCGATGGGCCAAGTGGCCTAATTCTGCTCCTATGTCTTATGGTCTTATGCATGTTCTCGCCGTCTCTGCGTGGGTTTCCTCCCAAAGTCCAAATATGTGCAGGTTAGGTGGATTGGCCATGCTAAATTGCCCTTAGTGTCCAAAAAGGTTGGGTGGGGTTACTGGGTTACGGGGATAGGATGAAGATGTGGGCTTGGGTAGGGTGCTCTTTCTAAGAGCTGATGCAGACTCGATGGGCCGAATGGCCTCCGTCTGCACTGTAAATTCTATGAAACTACTTTTGCAGTGTAGTCATTGTTGTAAGGGACTGCGATTTTTGAGTTGTTGAGGGTGACCGCCCCATCTCAAACAAAATTGAAACATTCGAAGCGTAGACATTTTTCAAAACCTCTCGGTATCCGTTTCCAATGATTAAGCTGAATCATATGACAAGCAATTACTGATCCCATTATAAGTCACTTTGATGAGGGAGGGGCAGAAAAGCAAGTGGCCCAAATCAATAAATGAGTGTCTGTTGAAATAAATGTACCAACTGGAGGGTATTTACATCAATCATTGATTGAAGAGCAAATGATTTGCTTCTAAATTAGATCTGTGCCTAATCAAAAGAGATGAATAACCCTCAGATGAGACACCATTTAGACAGGAACCCGTGATAGAAGGAATCCATGAATAATTGGGACAGTTCGACAGCAGCACAGTAAAAAAGAAGCAAGGGATGTAAAATTAAACGAGGAGAATATGAGGAGATGTTTCGAATTAAATGAAGGTGCATAAGCGGGGCGGGGGGTGGTGGCACAGTGGTTAGCACTGCTGCCTCACAGCAGCAGGAACTCGGGTTCAATTCCAGCCTCGGGTGACTGTGTGGAGTTTCCACATTCTTCCCCATGTCGGCGTGGGTTTCCTCTGGGTGCTCTGGTTTCCGCCCACAATCTAAAGATTGCAGGTTAGGTGGATTGGCCATGATAAAATTGCCCCTTAGTGTCCAGGTGGAGTTACAAGGATAGGGTAGGGGAGGGTAGCGTGCTCTTTCAGTGAATTGGTGCAGACTCGATGGGTTGAATAGCCTCCTTCTGCACCGTAGGGATTCTATGGTTTTAAAGTGGAATAATCAACACAAGACACTAAAAAGGGTGATGGGAGCCACGATTAACATGGTTTTTAGTCGTGAAGGTGAGATATATGAAGCACACTTATGATATTTAAATGTTTGTGGTATAAGCTGAGGAAATGGAACAATAAAAGGAATGAACTGGGAGAATAAAATTGGAAATAGATCCGGGGACAGAATGTTATACACCTTTGCATAAAACACAAATGAGATTCATAGTATTAAAAAAAAATTAGGAATATAGAGGATCATTAAATACTGTTATAATCCATTACCCAGTGACCAGGAAATAACACATTCCTGATAACACTCGTACACCTCAATCAATGATTTCTACAGGTACTTGCCTGATTTTCTTGAATTATTTTTTTCATTCATTTTAACGGGATGTGGGTGTCGCTAGTTAGGCCAGCATTTTGTTGCCCATCCCTAATAAGATGGTGGTTGTGAGATGCCTTCTTGAACCGCAGCAGTCCATGTGGTGTAGGTACACCCACTGTGCTGTCAGGGAGGGAGTTGCAGGATTTTGACCCAGCGACCGTGAAGGAATGGCGAGTTATTTCCAAGTCAGGATAGTGATTGACTTGAAGGGGAGCCTCCAAGTGGTGATGTTCCCATGTATCTGCTACCCTTGTCCTTCTAGGTGACGGTGGTTGTGGGTTTGGAAGGTGCTGCCTAAGGGATCTTGGTGAGTTCCTGCAGTGCATCTTGTAGATGGTACACACGGCTGCTACTGTGCATCAGTGGTGGAGGGAGTGAATGTTTGTGGAAGGGGTGCCAATCAAGCTGGCTGCTTTGTCCCAGATGGTGTTGAGCTTCTTGAGTGTTGTTGGAGCTGCACTTATGCAGGCAAGTGGAGAGTATGCAATCACACTCTTGACTTGTGCCTTGTAGATGATGGACAGGCTTTGGGGAGTCAGGAGGTGAGTTACTCACCACAGGATTCCTAGCCTCTGATCTGCTCTTGTAGTATTTATATGGGTAGTCCAATGGTCAATGGTAATCATCAGGATGTTGATTGTGGGGAATTCAGTGATGGATATGGCATTGAATGTCATGGGGCGATTGTTTGATTCTCTCTTATTGGATGGAGATGGTCATTGCCTGGCTCTTGTGTGGCATGAGTGTTACTTTACCACTTGTCAGCCCAAGCCTGGATATTGTCCAGGTCTTGCTGCATTTTCACGTGGGCTGCTTCAGTGTCGGAGGAATCGCGAACATTGCTGAACATTGTGCAATCATTAGTCAACGTCCCCACATTTGACCTTATGTTGGAAGGAAGGTCATTGATGAAGCAGCTGAAGATGGTTGAGGCCTAGGACACTACCTTGAGGAACTCCTGCAGTGATGTCCTGTAGTGAAATCTCAATTCCATCTTTTAACTCCACAACTAATGTCTCAAATAGTATTAAATAGTGGACAAAAAGAAAGACTAGTATTTATAAAGCTCCTTCCCGAACATTCCAAAGTATTTTACGGTCAGTGAAGTAATATTGAATTTAGGAAACACATGAGCCAATTTTAGCACAGGGCTAAATCGCTGGCTTTGAAAGCAGACCAAGGCAGGCCAGCAGCACGGTTCAATTCCCGTACCAGCCTCCCCGAACAGGTGCCGGAATGTGGCGACTAGGGGCTTTTCACAGTAACTTCATTTGAAGCCTACTTGTGACAATAAGTGATTTTCATTTCATTTAATTTCAATTTGCACACAGTAATGGTTCCAGAAGCAGCATTTAAGTAAGAACAGTGGAAGGTACGAAATAGGAGCAACAGTGGGCCAAACAAACCCTTGAAGCTCCGCTGCCATCCAATCAGATTGTGACTAATCTGATTTTAGCTTCAACTCCACTTTCCTGCCTGTTCCTCATAACCCTCGACTCTCCAATAGTTCACAAATCTGTCTACCTCAACCTTGAATGTATTCAGTAACCGGCCTCCATTGCTCTCTGGGATAGAGAATTCCAAAGATTCACAACCCTCTGAGGGAAGAAATTCCTCCTCATCTTTGTCTTAAATAGGTGATCCCTTATTCTGAAATAATGCCCCCTAGTTCTAGGTTTCCCATGAAGGGAACCGTCCTGTTAACCTTGCACGTTTCAATAAGATCACCTCTCATTTTTCTGAACTCCAGTGAATATATGCTCAACATGCTTAACCTTTCCTCATAGGGCAGTCCTTTCATCCCAGGAAACAAACGTCTCTGAACTGCATCCAATGTAAATACATCCCTGCTTAAATGAGGAAGCCAAAACTGTACACAGTACTCTACTCAGTCTCACCATGGGCAAGACCATGGGCGCGATTCTCCAACCACGTTGCGCTCAAGCGGGAGCAGAACGTGTCCGGAGGATCTTGGGAAAGCCCTCGAGTGAGCCTCCGGACAGCCTCACGAGATTCTCCGGAGTCCCGCGAGACATCGGAGTTGGAACCCCGCCCCAAATGGGCGGAACCGAATCACACTCGAGGAATTAGGTCGTAAACCCACTTACAACCTACTCACACGGGATCCACCGGCCTCCCTCGATTCACCGGCCTCCCCAAGGAGGCTGCAGCCGGGCGCCACACAAGTGTGGACCAGGCGGAACGGCACCCAGGGGGTCTCCCGGCCATCAGAGACCTTTGGGTGGTCAGGGTAAGTGCACAGTGGCCCCCTGGCCCTGCACCTGTAATGTGGGCACCTTGGCACAGCCAGGCAGGCAGTTTTGGTACTGCCACCTTGGCACTGCCAACCTGCCTGAATGGCACTTCCAAGCCAGCAAGAGCACTGCCTGGGTGGCAGTGCAAGGGTGCCTGAGTGCCCAGGGTGGCACTGCCAAGGTTCAGGGAGTGAGGGGGGCCATGCCCAGGAAATGAGAGTGGAGAGGGGGTTTAAAGGGTGGGGGAGTGCAGGGCAGGTAAGTAGGGGCCTCCAGGTGGTTGGATGGGTGATGGGTCTGGGTACTAGAAGGGAGGGGTGCTGTAAGGGGGTTTGGGGGGCCTCAAGAGGGGGGGACCCCCAGGGACCCCACAGCGGGGTGCCCTCACTTGGTGGTGTGTGGGGTAGTATCCGCGTGTGTGTGTGGGGTGACATTGCCCATGGGTGGGGGTGTGGGGGGCCCACAAGCTCACTTAGAGATTTGGGCACCCTTTCAAAATGGCTGCCCAATCTCTGAATTCAGCTCCCCAGTGCTAAAATAAATTCTAAGGGCTGGATTCTCCGTCCCTCCCGCCGCAAGAACGACACGGGCGAGCCGCGTACAATAGAAAAATCCATTGACCTCGGGCTGGCTTCTCCGGTTACCTGACGAACGCAGCCAGAGAATCCCGCCCACTAAGTGTGGCCTAAACCGGTGAAAAACCCTCCAGGACCCCAAAAAAATGACTAAGTGTCACTGAATAACGGTGGGAAACTCGCTGAAAAATCTGCCACAAATTAACTCTGAAATTTTGGGTGGAAATCGCACCCCATCCCATCTCTTTTAGTGATAAATAATGACAAGGGTACTAGGGGGAAATTCTCTGCACTTATTCAAAGAAATGCCATGGGGATATGGCACATCCAGCTGAAAACAGGGCCAGGGAGAGAAATCAAGGGCCCTGGTGCTTGGCCTGTTTCTGGGCCGTTATCTGCCTCTGCTCCTCCTCCCCACACCTCCACACATCCTCCTGCTAAAGTCAGAACAATTAAAAAGGTTTGTTATTGGAGTTAACATGAAGGTGCGTCGCAACATGGGAAGAGTGAGTGAATCCCTTCCCGCAGACAGAGCAAGTGAACGGTCCAGAATTAGGAACCATAGCCACAGTGGGGCGAAACTGTTTTATATAGATTTATTTAGCAAAACTTCCTGGCTTTTGAGTTCTTTGCCTCTGTTTACAAAGCCCAGCTTTGTCGGACAATCATACACAACTCGGTTGTTCAAATTATGCAAATTATGCTTTTGCTTTTTTGAACCTGACTTTATACACTATCTGGACGGCAACATCCAAAAGACTTGAACCTCACAAGCAGCGCAAACAACAATCCCATGTAACAGATTCTACTGGCAACGACTCTTGGTTTCCATTCCAAGTTTAAAAATGGGAAAACCTTCTTGTAAATTAGCACTCACTGCATGCTTGTTTACAACCACATTGGGATGTGATGCAGCCACTTGAGAGAGGAGCAATGCTGCCCAAGTCCAGTCCTCGAGTCGACGCAGGCTCCAGTACAGCCCCTCAACAAGCAATAGTTCAGCACTCCCTCAGTGCCATACTGGAACATCAGCCTATATTAGATGCTCAAATCTCATGGAGTGGGGCTGGAATCCACAACCTTGAATCCACACAGAAGCAAGAGTACAACTCACTGAGCAACGGCGAACGTAGGAAGCAACAACTGAATAAATAATTTCAAACGACCAGAGACCCCCCAAAAAAGCAGGTCCAAAATCATTCTGTAAAGTGATCAATTACAATGGCAATGTATACTCCAAAAAGGTCCCGGTGGGCATGCTATCCCAGCGCCCTTTGGTAAGCAGCTGGAACAAACAACTATGAGCTGTACGGAGGATGCCGTTTGGTCTTACGACCAAAATGTCAGCGCCAGGTTTACGTTAAGTTGAGAGGACACGTGTCCCACACCGTCGGGAAGTCGGCCCATTGGGGGCGGAGCATCGGGGGAGGGCCTCGGGTGACGTCCTGAGGCCGTCCCAACGGTGTGAGTACGCCGTTTTTGAGGGGTCGGAGCATCCGAAAAATGGCGGTGCCCCTGATTTCGCCGTAAAAAGGGATTCTCCGGCTGATCGCCAAACGCGATTTCGGAGTCGGCAATCGGAGAATCCCGCCCTATATATCTTGCCTGGATTGAAACTCTGTCGCTATGAATATTTAGAGGAGCAATATGTTTAAATGCTACCTTCATTGGAATAAGACAAGATAATACTCTGAAAGGAAGTGTTCCATTGACATCAGTAACATACTGACAGCTCTACCAATGAGCTGACTCGGTGAATGGAACGTATAATTCACTGCTTGTTTGTTAATTGTCTCTTAAGTCTGTCACCGGGACACAAAAGGATGTCAGTTTACAGTCTTGTAGCTCACTCACTTGAGCAATTCCATGCAGAGTGCTCAGGCCCAAATTAAGCATTCCAATGAAGATGATACAGAGCAGTAAAGCTACAGCTGTTTGTTTCTATATAAAAGATGCAAGTGCATAATTTGCAATCCTGGTGCATGCACATTACCAGTTTTCACAAGCACAACTTCATTGTTCTTCAATGTTTCAAGGGATGTGGGTGTCGCCGGCAAGTTCAGCACTTTTTGCACATCCTCAATTGCCCTTGAACTGAATGGCTTACTGGCCATTTCAGAGGGCAGTTAAGAATCAATCACGTTGCTGTAGATCTGGCGGCAATTGTGGGCCAGACCAGGTAAGGATGGTAGATTTCCTTCCTTAAAGGACGTTTGTGAACCAGATGGATTTTTACAACAATCGATGATAGTTTTGTGGTCACCATTACTGATGTGATCAGTGGGAGAAGATGGGGGAAAAGTTTAATAGTCTCGGGATAGCTGTCGGAGCAAGCATTTCCTGGGTAAGTTATATCCGATGACACAATGGCTTTCCTTTCACAGTGTTAAATTGGGTAAAAGTTGCATGCAGTGCCCCTTGAACTGTATCAGACTCATCCTTGCACACAGAGGTCACATTTACCCTTCATAGAGCCTCTCTCAAGAATCTCTCCAACTTTTCGCAGCCCCAGAACATGATTCGCTGGTCCCCGCCCGCACTTCTCACTCATCTGCCACCCCGTGAAAGAACCCACTCATTCTTGCCCATGTCACATCTAGCCAATGTACAACGTTGAACTGTATCAGGCTCATCTCTACACACAAAGAGGCTACATTTACCCTTCGTAGTGCCTCACTCCATTCTCCCCAATTTATCTCTCCACCCAGCTCCTCTTCCCACTTCGCCATAATCATCACCTCCCTGCTCATCCAGCCACCTGTATATATCTCCAATCCTACCTCCTTCTTCCACATCCGGAAGCAGCAGTCACTCGAATTGGGTGTACCTCGGCAACCTGGGAAACTATTTCCAAACCTTCCGCACAAAGTCCCTTACCTGCAGGTACATAGAACATAGAACAGTACAGCACAGAACAGGCCCTTCGGCCCTCAATGTTGTGCCGAGCCACGATCACCCTACTCAAACCCATGTATCCACCCTATACCCGTAACCCAACAACCCCCCCCCTTAACCTTACATTTATTAGGACACTACGGGCAATTTAGCATGGCCAATCCACCTAACCCGCACATCTTTGGACTGTGGGAGGAAACCGGAGCACCCGGAGGAAACCCACGCACACAGGGGGAGGACGTGCAGACTCCACACAGACAGTGACCCAGCTGGGAATCGAACCTGGGACCCTGGAGCTGTGAAGCATTTATGCTAACCACCATGCTACCCTGCTGCCTTCCTCTCAGGAGCTCTATGCTCTCCTTCAATTCATCCATACTGGCAAACTCTTCTTCCAGATACAAATCCCTCACCTTGACCAGCCCCATTTCTCTCCACCTCCTATACATGCCATTGTCATGTGTGTGTCCCTTTAAGAAAGGTTTAGTCTCTTATCAGGTGACTTGTAGCACATTGGGCTGTGGCTGTGAGATGAGAGGGGGTTTCAGTTTCAATTTGAAGAGAGGGATGGTTTAGCTCAGTAGGCTAGATAGCTGGTTTTAGGGCAGCACAGTAGCACAAGTGAGTAGCACTGTGGTTTCACAGCTCCAGGGTCCCAGGGTCGATTCCCTGCTGGATCACTGTCTGAGGAGTTTGCATGTTCTCCCCGTGTCTGCGTGGGTTTCCTCCGGGTGCTCCGGTTTCCTCCCACAGTCCAAAGACGTGCATGTTAGAAGGATTGGCCATGATAAATTGCTCTTAGTGTCCAAAACGGTTAAGAGGAGTTATTGGGTTACGGGGATAGGGTGGAAGTGAGGGCTTAAGTGGGTCAGTGCAGACTCGATGGGCCGAATGGCGTCCTTCTGCACTGTATGTTCTATGTTAAAGCTACTTTTGACTGCTTTGGACTGCAGAAGGAAAAATAAGTGTTTTCTCTGTTTTCATTTTAAAAGCTGTCCCAGTAAAAAGCCCATTGGTTGTAGCTAACTGCCTTGGTAACTTTAAAGATAGTTGCTTTCCGGAAGGGGTTTGAATCTGCTGGTTGGGACTGGATCAGAATTTCAAGAAAAGGACCAGTCCCATTCAACTGAGAATACAGTGTGCTGGGCCACCCCTTGAAAAGGGGTTTTAGTTTAATTGGATTTTGTTATTGAATTGGAACAGCTAAGGGGGAATTCATTAAGTGTTACATGTAGAATAACTGCATTCTTAGAATAAACCTTGTTTTGATTAAAGTGTCCAGGAAGTCTGATGAATCACAGCTGCAGTGAAGGCTTTGGTGCTCATCCTAGCCAAATTCAACATAAAGGTTGTAGGTCAGGTGAACGTCATAATACACTTTGGAGTTTCTACGCCTTATCGTAACAAAATTGGGGACTCATCCAGGATAAAAGTCTATCTTTCGCGATTGGGTTGGCTTAGTGAACTTATAGACAGTGAGGGGTGAGCATATTTTTATTTGCTTTTCAGGTGTTGTATTCATCAGGCACAATACCTTACAAACAGAGACTAAAACAAGGCTTTTAGAATTGGCAAAAATATTGCAGTTAACATCACCTGACAAAGTACAGAAAGAAGAGGTAATTGTGGCGGTAGCTGAGCATTTAAACTTGCCTCGGACACAGTCAGGATCATTGGAAATTGCAAGAATTCAATTACAGATAAAACAGATTGAGCATGAAAAATAGCTTGAATTTGAAATGGGACAAAAGGATAGCCCTAGCAGAACAAAAAGAGAAAAGGAGGAACAAAAAGCACAAGAAATTAAACTGCTTGTAGTACGATCAGGGAAAAAGACAAAGAGAGAGACTTTGAACTTCAGAAACTGGCCATAAAATGTGAACGTCAGATAAAATTGCCGGAGGTAAGGAGAAAGGTACAGTCTGAGGATAGTGATGAGGATAGTAAGAAAGAGCAAGAGCTTTGTAGTCAAAGGCTTGGTGGGGATCTATTTAAATATGTCCAAGCATTGCCAAGGTTTGATGAGAAGGATGTAGAAGCCTTTTTCATTTCATTTGAGAAGGTGGCTAAACAAATGAAATGGCCACATGACATGTGGGTATTACTGATTCAAACAAAGTTGGTAGGTAGAGCTAGTGAAGTGTTTGCATCACTATCAGAGGCAGTATCTGGGACATATGAGGAGGAGAAAATATCCAGCTTAGGTGCATAGTGCCTGAAACCTACAGACAATGGTTTAGAAATTTAAGGAAAAAACCTAGTCAACATATATAGAGTTTGAAAGGATCAAACAGAGTGATTTTGAAAGGTGGATAAGGCCTTAGAAAATAGACCAAACGCATCAAGCACTTGGAGAAATGATAATTTTGCAGGATATTAAAAATTCAATTCCTGATGTACTGAGAACTCATGTGGAAGAGAGTTAAAACTGAGATTAGCAGCAGAAATGGCAGATGATTAGGAATTAGTTCATAAATCAAAGTTTGGTTTCCGAGACCAGTTTCAGCCTGTGAGTGACAGAAACTAGGGTAAAGAGAAATACTCAGGTGGTAATGGTAAAGGAGATTTAATGGGAGATAATAAGAATAGTGTACCTCAGATTAAAAAAGAAATCCAGGAGGGTGGAAGAGAAATGAAAAGTTTCAGGTGTTTTTACTGTAATAAACTAGGCCATGTAAAGACACAGTGTTGGGGGTTGAAGAAAAGCATGGGAAGGCTGATGTGGTAAAACAGGATAAGCCAGTGGGGTTTGTTAAAGTGGTAAAGGAAAGCCCAATTGAAGCGAAGGAGGTGCAAAAGAATGTACAGCCTTATCAACCATATCTCTTTAAAGAATTTGCTTGTGTGGGTAAAGTTTACTCGTGTACCAGGAAGAATAGGTGAGGAAGTCAAAGTTTTAAGAGATAAGGGAGCTAGTCAATCTTTGATGGTAAGAGATGAGGAGTTATGTAGTTTGGGAGGAATATTGCCAGAAAAGATGGTAAAGTGTGGGATTCAGGGTGAGAAGAGTAGTGTTCTGTTATATAAGGTGAGATTGGAGAGTCCAGTGAAGAGTGGTGAAGTGGTAATAGGAATGATAGAGAAATCACCTTGTCCAGGAATACAGTTTATCTTGGGTAATGATATAGCTGGATCGCAGGTGGGAGTGATGCCTACTGTGGCTGACAAGCCAATGGAAAATGAAATAACTGAATTGTTGAAGGACGAATATCTTGGGATTTTTCCTGTCACAGGTTAAGACAAGAGGAGAAATGAAAGAGTGAAGATAAAGTTGAAGTTCAATTATCAGAAACAATTTTTGATCAGATGGTTCGAAAAGAACAAGAGCAGGTGGAGGATGAGGCAGATATTTTTAGTTCAGGAAAGTTGGTAGAGATATAGAAATAAAACGGATGTATCAGAAAGCATACATGGAAGAGGAATCTGACTGTATACCAGAATGTTATTACTTAAAAGTGATGTCTGAATGAGAAAATGGAGACTTTACATATGCAGGTGGATGAAAAGTGGGCAGAAGTTCATCAAGTGGTATTGCCGGTATGGTATAGAAAGGAGGTGCTGCAAGTAGCACATGAGGTACCAGTAGGAGGTCATTTGGGAGTAAGGAAAACACAAGTTAAAATACAAAAACATTTTTATTGGCCTGGACTACATAAAGATGTAGTTAAATTTTGACGATCATGTCACACATGTCAAGTGATAGGGAAACCTCGAGTGGTGATAAAACCAGCGTACTTAATACCCATTCCAGCATTTGAGGAACCTTTTACAAGGATCCTAATTGATTGCGTAGGACCGCTTCCTAAAATGAAAAGTGGAATCTATATCTTTTGACTATAATGGATGTGTCTACCAGGTTTCCAGAGGGCATTCCAGTACGTAATATTGCAGCTAAAAAGAATGTGGAGGAGTTACTTACATTTTTTACTAGATATGGACTACCCACAGAAATACAATCGGATCATGGATCAAATTTTACCTCGAGGTTATTCAAGAAGGTTATGGATAGTTTAGGAGTAAAACAATTTACATCAACCGCATACCATCCAGAATCACAGACAGCGTTCGAACGGTGGCATCAAAAGTTAAAGACAATGTTGAGGGCTTATTGTCAAGATTATTCACAGGATTGGGATAAAGGAATTCTATTTGTACTGTTTGTAATCAGGGATGCACCTAATGAGTCAACCAAATTCAGTCCTAATTCAGAACTAATTAAACTGATTATGGTGAAATTGGTGAGTGAGCAGTCTGACACTACATTATTGGATTACGTGTCAAATTTTAGGGAATGGCTAAATAGAGCAGGTGAATTGGCTGGACAACATTTAAAAGTTGCAGAGCATGTGATGAAACAGGAAGCGGGCAAGAATGCAAAAGTGGAGTTAAAGGTTTAGTATTGTTATCAGTGGTAGGTGAACCTTTAAAAGCAAGGTTTTGTGGACCTTATCAGATTGAAAGGAAATTGAGTGAGGTGAATTATATGGTAAGGATGCCAGATAGAAGGAAAACTCACTGAGTGTGTCATGTGCATATGCTTAAAAGGTATTTTGAAAGGGAAGGAGAGCAAAAGGAGGAGGTTTCAGTGATTCTAACTCAAAGTGAAAAACCGAATCCAGATGATTCTGAATTTGACATTCCTCAAATTAAATTGGATAACGAGGATGTTCTTAAAAATTGGGATAAATTATTGAGTTACCTTCCAGAGGGAAAACGAACTGACCTGAAAGAGTTATTAACATCATATGGGCAGGTTTGTGGAAATAAGTTGGAAAGTACTAAAATGATTATACATGATGTAGGTGTGGGAAATGCTGTTCCAATTAAACGACATCCATATAGACTTATCCCTCTAAAATTGGCACAGGTTCAAAAGGAAATTGAAAGTATGCTTGAAAATGGCATAATTGAAGTGGGTTGCAGCGAGTGGAGCTCACCCATAGTGATGGTACCGAAACCGGACGGTACCCAATGATTGTGTGTGGACTATAAAAAGGTTAATACAGTTACAAGAACGACTCTTATCCGATCCCACGGTTGGAGGACTGCATTGAGAAGGTGCGACAATCAGCCTTTATCTCCAAACTGGATATACTCAAAGGTTACTGGCAGGTACCTTTAATGAAATGAAATGAAAATCGCTTATTGTCACGAGTAGGCTTCAATGAAGTTACTGAGAAAAGCCCCTAGTCGCCACATTCCGGCGCCTGTCCGGGGAGGCTGGTACGGGAATCGAACCGTGCTGCTGGCCTGCTTGGTCTGCTTTAAAAGCCAGCGATTTAGCCTTGTGAGCTAAACCAGCCCCTGGAAAGGGTGAAGGAAATTTCAGCTTTTGGGACGCCAAATGGTATATTCAAAGTTATGCCATTTGGCATGAAAAACACCCCAGCCACATTTCAACGTTTAACTAACAAAGTCATTTCAGGATTACCCAATTATGCGGTGTACATAGACGATCTGGTGATTTTTAGTCAGAAATGGAAAGAACATTTGAAACATCTGATGGAGCTATGTGATCGACTTCAGGAGGCGGGTTTGGTGGTAAACCTAGCCAAAAGTGAGTTTGGAAAAGCCCAAGTCACGTTCCTTGGCCGTACAATTGGACACGGGATGTGAAAACAAAAGTTATTGGGAGTTCCCAATACCCTCGACACGAAGGGAAATAATGTAATTTCTTGGCATTAGTGGTTTTTATCGTAAATTTGGGCCGAATTTTAGCAGCGTGGTTGCTCCACTGATGGACTTGCTGAAGAAGCGTAGCACATTTCAGTGGACAGCAGAGTGTCAACAGGCATTTGACGGCCTGAAGGCTGTTAACCACTGCTCTGTGTTGACCACCCCAAATTACACAAAACCAACCATTCAAGGTGACTATCGATGCAAGTGATGTGGGCATAGGTGCTGTGCTCTTGGAAGAAGATGACAAAGGAATAGGAATAGCCGATTGGGTATTTTTCCGAAAAAATTAAATGATCACCAGAGGAAGTATTCAATAATTGAAAAGGAGACTTTGCGCTTGGAGCTGGCGTTGCAACAGTTTAACATTTATGTTACCAGAAATTCATCTGAAACTATTATATATACTGATCATAATCCATTGATGTTTTGGGAGAAATTCAAGAATAAAAATGCCAGACTGTTTCGATGGATTTTTTATTATTACAGCCATTGAATTTGAAACTTATACACGTCGCAGGACAAGAAAACGTAATAGCCGATGCTTTGTCAGGAGTGTGATGAAGAGAAGCAGGTTCGATGTTGGAAGACAAAGAACTAAATGGACTGTATTATTGTACGTTTGCCTGTTTTGATGTTTTAAAATGTATGTATGTTTCTTGTCAAGTGTTAAAATGTAGCCCAGTCCATTACGCAAACCAGCCTCCCATCCATTGACTCTATCTATAATTCCCGCTGCCTCAGAAAGGCAGCCAGCATAATTAAGGACTCCACCCACCCCGGCCGGACATACTCTCTTCCACCTTCTTCCGTCAGGAAAAATATACCAACGTTTGAGGTCACGTACCAACCGACTCAAGAACAGCTTCTTCCCTGATGCCATCAGACTTTTGAATGGACCTACCTCGTATTAAATTGATCTTTTCTCTACACCTTGCTATAACTGTAACATTACATTCTGTAGTCTCTCCTTCCTTCCCTTTGTACGGTATGCATTGTTTGTACAGCATGCAAGAAACAATACTTTTCACTGTATACTAATACATGCGACAATAATAAATCAAATGAAATAGAAATGGGCAAATGAAAAAGGTGAAAAATGAAACCATCTTTGAAGTTGATGGGTTTTTTTGGGGGGGAGGTGTCATATGAGTGTCCCTTTAAGAAAGGTTCAGTCTCTTATCATGTGACTTGTAGCACATTGGGCTGTGGCTGTGAGGTGAGAGGGGGTTTCAGTTTCAGTTTGACTGCTTTGGACTGCAGAAGGAAAAATAAGTGTTTCCCCTGTTTTCATTTTAAAAGCTGTTCCAGTAAAAAGTCCATTGGTTGTGGCTGACTTCCTTGGTAACTTTAAAGATATAGTTGCTTTCCAGAAGCAGTTTGAATCTGCAGATTGGAACTGGATCAGAATTTCAAGAAAAGGACTAGTCCCATTCAAGTGAGAATACAGTGTGCTGGGCCACACCCTTGAAAGGGGGTTTTTGTTTCATTGGATTTTGTTCTTGAATTAGAACAGCTAAGGGGGAATTCATTAAGTGTATACATAGATTACTGTGGCTGTGTGGTGTCTTTATGTTTGTAATTGATAAGAATTCTTGCTGTGTTTTTAAATATATATATATAGATATATATGTTAACTACATTCTTAAAATAAACCTTGTTTTGATTAAAGTGCCTTGGCAGTCTGATGAATCACACCTGCAGTGAATGCTTTTGTGTTCATCCGAGCCAAATTCAGCAAAAAGGTTGTAGGAATGGTGAACTTCATAATACACTTTGGAGTTTCTAAGTCCTGGTCCATAACACCATCCATCCCCACCCGCTCAAACCCGTGATTTTCACAGAATGGTATTAACACCAACATCTGTGTGGAGTCTGCACATCCTCCCCCTGTGTGCGTGGGTTTCCTCCGGGTGCTCCGGTTTCCTCCCACAGTCCAAAGATGTGCGGGTTAGGTGGATTGGCCATGCTAATTTGCCCCTAGTGTCCTAATAAAAGTAAGGTTAGGGGGGGGGGGGTTGTTGGGTTACGGGTATAGGGTGGATACGTGGGTTTGAGTAGGGTGATCATGGCTCGGCACAACATTGAGGGCCGAAGGGCCTGTTCTGTGCTGTACTGTTCTATGTTCTATGTTCTATCCCCTCCAACCTAAAGTTCCTCCTCAACTGGTTCCAGATCGTCACCGTGGACTGCACCACTGGGCTCCCTAGTGCCTGCTCGGCACCATTGGCAACACTGCTGTCACCATAGCCCTTAAGCTGGACCCCTGACAGGATTCCTCCTCCGTCCTAACCCATTCTACCCCTCTCCTTTCCACCATCGCCTCACCTTTTCCACATTCCTCCACGTTTGCTGCCCAATAGTAATGAAGCAGGTTCAGCAACGCCAACCCTCCATGCTGCCTCTGCCTCTGTAACAGGGTCCTTCCAACCCTTGGCACCTTCCCCGCACATACAAAGTCCAAAATAATTGTGTACATTTTCCGAAAGAAGGCCTTCAGTATAAAGATCAGGAATGTCTGGAAAATAAACAGGAACCTCGGCAGAATGTTCAATTTCACCACTTGGAACCTCCCCGCCAAAGTCAATTGCAACGCGTCCCACCTCCTTGAGACCCTCCCTAGCCTCCTCCACCAACTTTGTTAAATTCCATTTATGAACCATCCCCCATTCCGTGAATCCCCAGGTATCTGAACCTGTCTCGAGCCACCTTAAATAGCATTCCCCCTAAATAGGCTCGCCGTCCCGACTCATTCACCGGGAACACTTCGCTTTTCCCTACATTCAACTTATACCCCGAGGGAAGTCGTTGTTCTACAATACACAGTGAAACAATCTATTGTCAGCCATTTTTTGTTCTATCAGTGTATCCTTTAATATTTACTTAAACAACCCTTAAATATTGTGACAGACTTAGCTTTGTAGCTATGTGCGATAATGAACTCCATTTTCTAATAAGCCTATTCATAAAATCAATGCGGGTAATTTTGCTGGTCCGTAAGCCGCCGCCACAAATCCTATATGGTCACTAAATCTCGCAAGAGGGCCATGACAGGATTGACGCCAACAAGATCTCAGCTTGAGGTCTCCGCTGCCCCTCGCCGGCGACACGATCAGGTGCACACCCAGAAAAGGACTGAACTTGATTGGCATGAATTTAAATCAACTTAAATGTCTTTAAACGGTTTTACACCTAAGCATCCAGCCCTGAGAAACGCTCCCACCCGACAGCATGACGTCACTCCAGCGAGAATCACTGCTGGCTGGACACTACTGGGGGTGTAACCCTCTTCCATTGAGGGGAGGCGGCGCTCCCCTTGTGTGTGGTGTGGGGGGAGAGAGGGGAAGATTGCCGTCTGATACTTCCATGGTGGGGAGGGGTGTCAACCCAAAGCTTGTAGGGCGGGGGGTCCTCCACGGCCATAGGGGGTTGGAGGGACCATAAGACCGTAAGACGTAGGAGCAAAAGTAGGCCATTCGGTCCATCATTCAATGAAATCACGGCCAATCCAATATAATCCTCAACTCCACTTTCCCGCTTTATCCCCAAAACCCTTGATTCCATAACTGATTAAAAATCTGTCTGTCTCAGTCTTGAATATACTTAACAATTCAGCCGTTACAGCTCTCTGTGGTAAATAGTTCCACATTGTGAGTGAGTTTTGTGAGGGCCACGAAGAATCCAGCACGAGTTTGAAGAATTGAAAGAAATAACTTTATTTACAATTACATATATACAACAGCTGCAGTATTCCCTTACTGTTCACTCCTCTCTCTGCTGGTTCCTCACTGGCCAGTTCTATTTATGCAGGTGACTGTTAATGATTTCTCCGCCCTCCCCTCATGGGGGTAGCTCATACTCACTAAGGATTGTGGGATGGCCATTAGTCCCCAGCCAGTAGTAAAGAGGAAGGTTATAACAGTGAGTTTGATAGTTGGCATACAATAGTGAAATAATGTTCTAATTAAATACTAAAGAAATATAAAGAATGCCACATAATTTGTGACTTATTTTGAAAATGACTTCATTTACTTTATTTCATGACTTTATTTATGTCAAGTTGTCTTAACCCAACAAATTGGTCTGCAGCAATGATTGCTCATCATCTATTGTCAAATTCCCTTAACATCCCAGCAGGCTAATGTTTAAACATTGAAGGGCATTGAAATGTCACAAAGAAGCTACCATACCACCAGGACAATTGCTGTGATGTAATTAAGACTGCAAAAGATAAACTATTAATAGACACGTTTCTATGATAGTATGTTATAGTATAAAATGGCAGAAGATGCTATATAACCATCTACATTCTCAATACTTTAACACTCATGGATAAAATGAAATTGCCTTACCAGAATTGTACTGGGACAAACTAGTTCCTTTGTAGAAATGCTCTAATTAGCTGCAAAATAAACACTTGTTACTTAAAGGGAAGCCTGTTTAAAGGAGATGGAAAAAATACATTAAAAAATTGAGGTTACCTATGAATTCAGAGTGCCGGTCAGGTAGTGTGTAGTACAATCTCCTTTGATTCCGGAACGTTGGATCTGGTTTTGAATCCAACCCAGAGCTGTGGGATGGCATTTCCCCTCTCCCTCTTGGCCGCATAGGTCCAATGTGAAGTTAATCTGACATTTCTCAACCTATTTTCTTGGTATTCGTATGCTCAGAACAAAAAAACAGCTCACAATTTGGCAGTCTCGCCCAAGACAGGTTAACACGAATCATAAATGGAGGAAATGGAAAAATTCAGACCAAAATAAATTGAAGAGTTCCACCACAGCTCATGAATCGCTGGAACAGAACCTCATGGCATCACTTTGGAGTCTTCTACGCAAAATTGCAATGCATAAATTGCCTTTAATCAATGATTTTTAATCATAAAGCACATAACAAGATTGAGTGAAGACCTTGGTGAACACACTACTCATCAATTTGGTAACATTTATTATTAGGCATTTCAGGTGAAAGGGTAGAAGCAATGTGAAGGCTACTGCTAAAACAGAAGTGACATTTTACCATGCATGTCCAGCAGTGAAGAATTGATAACACATTATTCAAGAGAGAGAAATAAAAATGACAAGGAAATCTAAGCATCTTTTTGTGCTGGATGTTACAACAGGCACTGTAAGAAATCATAGGGGCACAATGTTAACTAAACTGGGAGACACAATTTCAGTCAATACATGAAGATTTTGAGGTGATGGTCTTTTCTCATAATTGGGACCAGGTTCCATGTTCCATTGTGTACTCTGTTCATAACAGCTTAGACACAAAACAAATTATTCAATTTATTAAAATTCATGATAAGAACAAATAGGCATTTACAATGTGGTCAACTAACTCTCAGTACAGGAAGAGGTAGAGATTGGAAGGGACAGTCATCTTTGAGTTACTCTTATAGAGCCTCTTAGCAGCTGCTCGAGACAAGTGTTGCCTATGAGCTTTGATGAATTCACCTTCCAACGCTCACAAAGTTTTTAGCCTGAGAAGGCCAAAGTAAACAAGAACAAATTCAAGTTGCAATGATCTAAAACTAAAATTGACATCAAGTTGCTTTGTGAAAGCAGGGGAAAATGACATTGAATCAGTTACTGTCACATAATAAAATAACATATCGATGATGGAACACGTCCAATTCTGTCAAGCTTCAAACATCAAAATCTACATGTGCAGTATAAAAGTTCCACACAGCGCACCCAACAAGAATTGAAATAGCAACTGAGCATTCATATTTCATATGTTTTTACAGAATATCCAGCAAAATTATTTAATAACAAAAACAGGACTGTTGTCAAACATTTTCAAAATGAAAACCAAATCATGATTTTTAACATACTTTTGATACAATACATTATCTCTCTCTTCCGTATTGCAAGTATATATAACCTGATAAACCTGATCACGTATATGATACTTAAATTCACTTATGACAACACATTCAGGGGAAGGTGTAACAGGTTGTAACAAGTGTTGTGAATGACTAAAGGAAGATGGAAAGACAGATGGCAGTCGCAGTTCAATATAGAAAAATGCAACATACTGCACATTGGATACAAGAATAGGAGAAGGAAGTGCACATTAAATGCTAAGACCTTAAATGAGAGGAGCTAAGGGACTTTGATGTGCAAATACACAAGTCATTAAAGGTGGCAACTCTGACAGACATGGCCATTAGAAAGACAAACAAAATCCTTGCTTTTACTCAGCCAGAGGCGGAGAACACAAAAGCAAGCAATGTTGTATTTGTACAAGATGTCAGTTAGGCCTCAGTTGGAGAATTGTTTTGAGCACCATAATATAAGAAGCAGTTGGAAAAAGTATGAAAAAGCTGTAGCATAGATCTATTAGGATGTTGCCAGAAATAGGTGTTTTTTAATCCACTGACAACCTTTTGAGGGATGACTGGTGAACATCCTGAAGACCATTAAGGTTATTATAGGGTAAGTGTAATAACGAATTGCTTGCACCGCTTGCTGGGATAGTTGGAAAGAAGGCTCAAAGTTAAGATAATCGCAAAGGGATTATTAGCAAAGAGATTTTATTTGCAGAGTGATAATGTGGAATTCTCCGTAACAAGTCGTTATTGAAGTAGACGCTAGAAATCCTTTTTTTTTAAAGGAATGAGGTGGTTGGTTGAAAGAGATTTGAAGACAATAAGGAGGAGGAAAGTGGGATTAAATTATGGGACTCTTGGAGAAAAACGCCAAAGCTGGATTGATGGACCGAAGAGCTTGTTCTATGAAGTTTGAGTGATTCTATGAATTCGCAGAGACCTACCTAAGCTGGAAACAAATTCCTACGTTTTATAAATCATTTCAGCTCCAATGACTTTTTTTGTGTGGATGGTTTTTGGTGTAAATTCCTACCCTCTGAAAATTATTTCACCTCAAACACAAATTCCTTCGTTGACAGTGTAATTTAATAAAGAGTGGTCGAGCAAGGAAGGGGTCAAGAGGGGAGGAATTCTGCACCAGCCTTTTGGGGTACCCCTCGCATTGGGCCACCATGTAAAAGACTAGCTAATTCTTCACAACTACCATTCTAGATCCAAGAGAGTTGCAACCACTTCCTAAAGCTTAGCATAAAACTGTAACGGAGTTTTATTTTAGTAAAACATTCCAACTAATTTCATGTGTTCTTCTTGGTCCAGAGCCTGCAGTGCAACTAGTTTCTGCAGGGAAACTATATGAAGTGTCTCCTCATAGGAGCAGTTGTAGCACTCAGATGTGGTCAGCAACATTAGCTCGCACCGTATGTCCAAATGGAGGATGGCTGAAGTCCAGTTCAGACTGTGAAAGGGATCAAAGATGTCCAAAATTGGACAATCTGTAAACAAGATGAAAGTAAAGCGTAGGTGCTCTGTTAGCAGACGACTAGCACGTCGAATAAGGTCCACTCAGGGGCAGAACACTGTTTTGGGAAACCTGTGACAAGAATTCCCACTCTGACAGTCAATCCAACATCAGCCTCCCGAAAAGTGGACTGGGGAATCTGAATGTGACAGAATAATGTCAGTGACTTTAGCTACTCCTCTCCTTTAAACATTTAGGAATGGATGTGGCAATTGGGGAGAACTAAATTCTTTAGGGATTGTTGGGGGGTTAGGTAACGTTCTAAAGGCATTTTATTTCAACAACAACTGAAATGGTGAGTGGGTTTTACTTTATCAATTTGAACGTAGATGCAACTGTCAAATCACTACAGCTTTTTCTTTCTTAGTATTTTATTTTTTTCTTCGTCTTACAGCTTGCGGACCCTTCCAGAGGGGCAACAGGTTGCAACAGATATACAAATCAGGAATACAGTTTTTAACAACATTTTAATGTGCATAAAAAATAAACCAAAGTTGTAGGTTATATTTCAGTCTAAGCTCAGCCTAGTACCATGTCATTTTTAATAATTAAACAGTATTGTTTCTTTACAGTTACCATATTTCCATTTCACGATGCACCCATTTTGGTAGGAAAATAATTAATGATTTTTTTTATGGAAAGCACCAACAATTAAAGGAACTTCTCCAAAGTCAGACAAGGAAAGTAAAAAACAGAGTGACAGCAAAGGAAGAGAACAGGGGGAAAAAAAAATCACAGGCAAATACACCAATGTTGATAAGAACATTTGTTCAGGAGTTTATTTTAACATGTTCTTTAGATATCATTTCTGGGTAAGGTGTCTTCATCACTTTAAATTACTCTTATCTGTGTGGCCCTGTCATATAATCACTGTTTCTGGGGCCACTCCTTGTGGACGATCCACTGCCTCCTTGACAGTTGCAGTTGGGGCAGTGGTGATGGTGTGGAGGAGGCCGGTGATGGTGCACGGAAGACCCCGATGACATGGAAATAGCAGATGCAGCCGCCATCATGGGCATGGAGAACCACGGATTGCAAAATGGCAACAAGCTAGCCAGGTGTGCTTGGGCAGCGGCCGCAGCAAGGTCAGGGTACATGCCTTGGAAACCCGGCATCCCCATCATAGGTCCAAAACCAGCAGCCATAGGGGGCATGAGGTGGTACACTGAGGTAGCTGACGTGGTGCTGCTGGTCTCCACAGCATGATTACCAGCTCGGATCAGGCCGCCATGTTGTGACGGATGAAACTGAGTCATTTGGTTTACTTTAGTGCTTTGCTCTGTAGCTATATGGTCGGCTGGTCTCACTGCGAGGGCAGGGGGAGCCGGATTGCCAGAGCCATTTGTGTTCCCAGTATTGGTGGCTCGTTGATTGCTGAGATTATTTTCAAACGCAAATTTTTGCTCATTTTCCCTCGTAGGTGACACTAAGTTGTTCTGCTGCACAGCTAAGGTCTGTATGAGCTGTCGCGGGCCGCCTTGTGTCCCCCCACTGACAGGGAAGTCACTATTGGAATCCCCTTCTGTGCAGTTAAGATTAGGAATCGCACTTTTGATCCCAACTCTTCGCTTCATTCTGGGCAGCAGGTGAGGGTAATCTCTTCTGAAATTCAGGTTATGGTAAAACTGAAACTGAAATGAAAATACCATCATTTTATTAATCACTGAATGGATAAAACTGACTTAACCTTTTCAATCCTGAATGCTTTTGGAGTACTGTAACTGGGGAATTTTGGCACCACAGATCTTTGCCTCGGTTGTAAGGGAGTTAAAAGGGCTGTGACCACTTTGATCAATTTTTGAGCACCCATAATATGGTGGGTTTCCAACTCTGGTTGGACATAGTCCTGGACGTGTGATCACTTGATCTCCTGCCTACAACCATTCCACATGCCTACTATTGGTCACCCTAACAGGTCCATCCTCATTACACATCACCTCCCCACACCAATTGGAATGCAAATAAACTCCTCATTATCCGATTGGATGATTGACTGTCAGTCAAGCTGCCCATGTCTAGTATTTTTGTAACTAATATTTCTCGAGTGTTCAAAGAAACATTTTAAAAACACTATTTTTTTTAATGTGCATGTATTGTTTCTCCCAGGCTGCTCACAGGAGTGTCCTGAAGATTAGACTTTCATTCCTGGGGACCACAGAGCAATCCTGAAGGGTTGGCAACCCTAGTAATAGTCATTGTGGAAACCAAGCCTCTGTACATTTTTCAGCCAACTTTTGAAATGATTTACTACGCTTTCCTGCAGCAGTCCGCAAAATATTTCACTAAATCAAGATTCCTGCCATTTACTTTTTAAAGTTTCAGTAAATGTGCTCAAAATTCAAATTTGGGCTTTTCATATTTATCATCCTCCTCGCCCTGTCATTTTTATACAACATCAATCAGGCAGCTTTCTCTGATCATTTATTTTGGGAAGTGAATAACATTGGTGAAGCAGTACTTAATGCCCTGAAGACATTAACTGTCAATAACATAGTGGAGTGGGACTGGAAATCTGATTTAGGCCAGACCAAGGGAATGAAGTAGATTTGTGAGCCAGTTGGGTTGTTTTAAACAATCCAGCAACTTTCAACTACATCTGTACATAATGAGGAAACTAACTTTGAGTGAATGGCTGAAACAAACAAATGTTAAGCAATATAAATACTTTGGCACGTATTATTGTTGCTGCCTCCGGGTGAGCACAAGAAAACGCAGAACAATGTTCCAGCAATTCGCAATGATTTTCCCCAGTCCTTTCATGCCCACAGCAGATCCAGAACCAAAAACACAAGGGAAAACACTGAAGCAGATTGGGCAAATCTGGCCATGATTGGGGAGCGCTGAATGTTTGTCAACCAAATCCGTTGCAATGTTGGATCAAAATAAGCCTACGCTGCATTCGTCTGATGCATGTGGTAACATCAATTGGATACAGATGAAAGAATTATTTAGACAACTAGGTGGGTCTCCCTTGGCATTGCCCACTGCAAGTCTGAACAAAGCAAATTCCCCTTGGGGTGCTCTTAGTGTTGCTAAGGATCTGAAGCATAGTATGCTTCATCCAACAGTAGAATTATAAAGCTCACAGAATGGTGATGCTCACATAAGGAGTGCCTAATGTACATAACAGCTTTTATAAGGGCTATCGATATGTCTGCCTCATTTGTTATGCTACTCTGCAGTGCATTGTCTCCAACATTTCTAAGCATTGTATCTATTTTCAGTTTTTCTTCTGATTGTTTTCCCCCTCTGATTTCTGACAGTAGTGATTTACAGTTAGGTGCAATTCAGTAGGGGACCTTCATGACCTCACCTGACAGTATTCATTCTTCATGTGTGAGTCTAGACAGTGAGCATTAGTGGATTACGTGGTCATGAGGAATACCGCCCAATATCAATACACACACACACACATAAGTACCAGCACCAATCAGGCACAAGGACCCAGTTTGAACCCAAAATATGTTTTTGTCATTAATGCCAGCCACCACATTGATCGAAAGCAACTGTTACAGCAGAGACAAGGCACTGAACCTTAATTCCCCTTCGTTTTCTGGCACTACAACATGTATTTACAGACTCATTCAACATACAGCACATATGTATTTTTTGTTTTTATGTGATTACAAATGTATTTGATGTGCAATTTATAGGCTATAGAGATCTTTCCTGTAGGTGTGTCCATCTTTACAATTCCATGAGTGAATAAAATGCATTGGATGAATTTATTCAACATTCTATCTGCTGCACACTACTCGGACAGATGTTGCACAGGCTTGAATCCCCAACACATGTTCTCCGTGTCTCTAGCCTGTTAATCGCAGAGGACCAGCCTCCAATTCATTCTGACATCACAGACAACACAATTAACATAGCAACAGGGAATGAGCTATTATGGCATCATCGCCTTAGCAACCATATCTCTTGCAGGTCAGCCCAGTGAGAATATACAGAGGATGCAGCTCAGGGAGGGTGTGCTGCTGCACTGCATTTATTCCAGGAGTGACTCCAACCTGGTCATAATCTATGAGCATTGTGATGGCCAAGGGTATAAGTTGAATAAAATAGCATAGATGGTCAGCACCTGGCTTTTATTCCAAATGTATGCCATGAAAGACTTCAATTACCCTTTATGGATTTTGAGCACTTTGTAAGGGGAATGTGGTTGGTCGGAATGTAGACTGGTTGCTCAATGCAAGGAGAACATGCTGGGAACCAATTCTTTCAGTATGGTGCTGTCACCTGGGGCTGTTGCTCTGATCACATTGGAAGTTATGATAATCATTGGAAAATGCATAACTTCCTTATAGATCTATACATCTGCTATGTTGCACACTACTAAATCCTTTGCTATAGGAATAAATAATTTACTCAGGTGATGCACTAGAAACAGGCTTTTTACCAAAGTTTTGGCATATGTTCAAATCAGTTGACAGACAGGGAGGGGATTAAATGCAATTCTTTTTGTTTGGTTGGGTTGATCAGAAGCGGGGGGGGGGGGGGGGGGGTGCAGGACAACATAGCCACAATCCAAATAAGCAGTTTCAGAAACGTTGAGAAACTTGAGGGCAGAGAGCCGCAGAACTTGTCAAATAAACTTACCCTTCCTTCTGTGTCTCAACGAGCGGCGATGTTTGAGAACAGAAGGTTGGGGGGGGGGGGGGGGGATAGAGGAGGAGGGGGGGGGGGGGGATAGAGGAGGAGGGGGTGGAAGGGATGAGGGGGTGGAAGGGAGGAGGAGGAGGAGGAGGGGGGTGGAAGGGAGGAGGAGGAGGGGGATGGAAGGGAGGGGGATGGAAGGGAGGAGGAGGAGGGGGATGGAAGGGAGGAGGAGGAGGGGGATGGAAGGGAGGAGGAGGGGGATGGAAGGGAGGAGGAGGAGGGGGGTGGAAGGGAGGAGGAGGAGGGGGATGGAAGGGAGGAGGAGGAGGGGGATGGAAGGGAGGAGGAGGGGGATGGAAGGGAGGAGGAGGGGGATGGATGGGGTCCATTGCAATATTAGCCACAACAATTGTCTTGTTACTCTATACTTGTGCTTTTAGATTCTACCTTGGTCATTGAAACTGCTCCTTTTTCTTCAGCAATGAATTCAGAAAGAGAGGCAGATCGTTGAAAATCTTGGCGGATTTTGCTAAAACCATACAGATTCAGCTGCCGAATGAAACTTTTCATGCAGTCAGTTTCAAAAATCCTAGAGGGACCGCGGCGCTCCAGCACCTCTTTCTTAAAGGACTCCTCATCTATAACTACACAGTTTCCACCATCGTCCCACCGGATGGACGCAAACTGATCGCTCTCAACGATTTTCCAGAGTTTTTTCGGGAAGGTAAGTGACATAAGGTCAGTGTCACCTACCTCCTCGTAGTAGACCAGCCGGGGTCTTTTGAAAACGGACTCCTCGGTCAGGGCTTGGAGGGCATTCTCTTCCAATATTGTCCTCAGCTCCGAGTCCCCGGCTGCTGTCTGGTCGCAGGCCGCGGGCCGCTGGGGTTTGCTGTCCTCCGGGGGCTGGCCCACCTGCTTGGTGCCCGTGCAGCCCGGCTCCTCCCCCGCGGCGGCGGTGCAGTCGCCCTCGGTGTCGCTGTCCTTCTCCACTTTGATGGCTTTCTGGAGGGCGGACATCTCTGTCTCCGGGGGAGGGGAGGGGAGGGGGAGAGGGGGAAGGTGAGGGTGGAGGGGGAGAGCGGGCGGGCGAGTTGGCTGGCGAGCGGTACGGGCGAGCTGGAGGTCTTTCCCCTTTTTGGCGCCAAGTTCGGGTGACCCAGGGGCAGCGACGCCGGCCGACTTTGCTGTCCACAGGAGCGGGCGGAATAAAGTTGGGGGGCGCGCGGGCTGAGGGGTGACGGTGAGGAGTTCCAGACCGTCACAAACCACCGCCGCCAACGCGCCCGCCGCCCTCACAATGGAGCTGACCACAATCCACAGGCCGTCACAATGGGAGACCCTCACCCACTCCCCACCCCCGCTCCCCATCCCCTCACCCACTCCCCACCCCCGCTCCCCATCCCCTCACCCCGCTCCCCACCCACCTCCGCTCCGCCATCCACCTCCCGATCCCCTCACCCACTCCCCATCCCCACCCCCTCACCCACCTCCGCTCCCCATCCCCTCACCCATTCCCCATCCCCTCACCCATCCCCACCCACCTACCCACCTCCCCATCCCCTCACCCCACCTCCCCTCACCCACCTCCCTCCCCATCCCCTCACCCACTCCCCCCATCCCCTCACCCACTCCCCATCCCCACCCCCTCACCCACCTCCCATCCCCACCCCCTCACCCACCTCCGCTCCCCCCCTCACCCACCTCCGCTCCCCCATCCACCTCCCCATCCCCTCACCCACCTCCCCTCACCCACCTCCGCTCCCCCATCCACCTCCCCATCCCCTCACCCACCTCCCCTCACCCACCCTCCCTCCCCATCCCCTCACCCACTCCCCATCCCCTCACCCACCTCCGCTCCCCCATCCCCTCACCCACCTCCCCATCCCCTCACCCGCTCCCCACCCACCTCCGCTCCGCCATCCACCTCCCCATCCCCTCACCCATTCCCCATCCCCTCACCCACCTCCGCTCCCCCATCCCCTCACCCACCTCCCCTCACCCACTCCCCACCCCCACCTCCCTCCCCATCCCCTCACCCACTCCCCATCCCCTCCCCACCCCCTTACCCCCCTCCCTACCCCTCACCCCCCCTCCCCACCCCACCCCCCTCACCCACTCCCCACAACCCCCTCACCCCACCTCACCCCCCTCCCCACCCCACCCCCCTCCCTCACCCACTCCCCACAACCCCCTCACCCCTTTCCCCACCCCTCTCCCTCACCCACCTCTGCCACCACGCACCCCCTGCCCACCTCACCCCTGCCCACCCCACCCCTCCCCTCCTCACCCCACTCCCTCACCCCCCTCCCTACCCCACACCCTCACCACCCTCCCTACCCCACACCCTCACCCCTCCCTACCCCACACCCTCATCCCCTCCCTACCCCACACCCTCATCCCCTCCCTACCCCAGACCCTCATACCTACCCCTCCCTACCCCACACCCTCATCCCACACCCTCACCCCTTCCTCACCCACACCCTTATCCTACCTCCACCTCCTCACCCTACACCCATCACCGTACACACCCCACAACTTGCTGCACCCCCCACCCCACCCTCAACTTACCCCACCCCTTCACCCCACCCGCAACTTACGCCAACCCCCTCACCGCACCCTCAACTTAGCCCACCCACGCACCCCACCCGCAATTTACGCCAACCCCCTCACCCCACCCACAACATACCCCTCACCCTACCCCTCCCCCCAACATGCCCCCTGAACATGCTGTCCCCCCATCCCCCTGAACATGCCCCCCTCCCCCGAACATGCCCCCTCCCCCCGAACATTCCCCCCTCCCCCTGAACATGCTCCCCCCGAACATTCCTCCCCCCGAACATTCCTCCCCCCGAACATTCCTCTCCCCGAACATTTCCCCCCCGAACATGCCCCCCCCCCCGAACATGCTGCCTCCTCCCTCCCCTCTTTCTCCCCCCCCCCCTCCTCCGAGTGATTTACACACATTCCCCCGCCCCACCCCCGGGGCCACAGGCAGACGCTGCCCCCCCCACTCTTCTCTGCTCCATGCTGAGCAATCCAGTGTTTTGACACCAAGGGGTTAATCGAAGTAGTAGGGGTTAATCACAGTCGGTGCCATTGAATTGATGCTGGTTTTTCCCCAGGATGCCCTGGGGCAAACATGTATTTTCCGCGCCTGCTGCCGAGACACCTGCAGCCCCATGGCACCGGCACTTCCTCTGCCCTTCTCAGCGAGGTCTCTGCCTGGGCACTCACTTCATTGGCACCTCAGCCGAACCACCCACTGAAAATACCAGACATGCGTGGCCAGATCCCGACTGCATCACTGACCCCATCACCAGCTCTGCTTTAGTGTCAAAGCCAGCTACACAGCAGTATAATATTGCAGTTTAAGCTTGGGGTCAGAGGATAGCTCAAAACAGAACTTCGCACTTACGGTTTGTAATGTCACCTTCTATGGCTTCCCAGTGTTTTTCATTTCACATATAACTCACATGGGCTCTGCATCCTGATTTACATTGACATATTTAAAGCTGTACCTCAATAAATCATCTTTATACTGCTTTGTTCCTGATTTCAGTTTCTTCTTAACTGTTTGTTCATCAGAGGTCCTGGAGTTCTAGATACAGCTCACACCAGCACTGTTTTGTCATGCAGTGGACTCTCCTGAGAAGCTCTCTCCAGCAAATTCAGTTGTGGGATCCTGGCCTGTTGTGACTCTGGCTTCTCTTCCTTATTGCAAAATGATCCATCTTCAGTTCTTCACAGTCCTGTTGCTTGCTTGCTGGCAGCTCCAAAATGGAGGAATAACTCCTTCGTGATTTTGCGCCCAGAGCACATGTCAGTGCTGTCTGCCGCCACTTCTGGCAGGAAGACTCGCATCGATTTTTAAAAAATAAATAAAATAAATCTGGTTCTGGAATAGTGCGCCGACATACGGAGGAGGTGGTCTGCCCAACTGGGCTCTGGGCCTGCGCACTGCTTGGTCCGGCTGAGGATCCGCATTCTTGAAAACCGATCACGGCCGGCATTTCTAAAGTTGGTTGTGGCTGTTGGATTCCACCTGTGGGTCACGACACTGAGTTTGAAAATGACTGGATTAGACCGAGACCCAGTTGATTTTCCTGGCACCTCCAGGCGAACATTAAAGATCTCGTCAAACTGCTTGGAAGAAGAGTTTGACTGGAATTCTGGCCATAGTGCTTTCTTGAACTAAACTATCAATGCAGATAAACTGGCTGTGCACCTCAATACCCTCTTCTCCTGCATATCTAATGACAGCTTATTGTCTCTGTCATGAAGCACGCTGAATGTGATTTGTGAGTGTGACCCATCTTGGAACAACGGTTCATGGGGGTGTATATTGTTGGTGTGAAGAGACAAGTGAAATAGCCCAGTCGGTGGGTAACAATTATTAAAGATCGTTTATTAAAGTCAAGAAAGGACATACACACAAACTGGACTACTCTAGTCTCGTACAATTTAAGATGTATGAATTATTAAACACAGTTTCTATAGAACATAGTTCTTGTTACAGAATATATGTGATTCCTGATCTCTATAAAACTTCCCCTGTTCCCCCGAGCAACATTGTTAGGGTCCTTCCTGTTTATTCACATAATTCCCCTTTCTTTTATTTTGCCGCGAGCATTTTTGATCTATGGATGATTAATGGACACGTAACTTTAGTTAAACAGCAAGGAGTGAGGAATTCAGAAGTTACAGGAGATAATACCATGCTATTTTTGAACAGGAGACTCCAGACATGTCGACACCAGAGAAAGATGGGGTGAGACTCAGTTGGTTTAATTGGCTGGGGCCAATGAATTGGCCAAAAGGCTGTACTCTGCCCGGTAACAGGTGGTGATATGGGTCCTACCCCAGTGGGATGATTCACTGAGACCTCGGGGAGCAGTTGATTTCTAGACACAGAGTCAAGGACCTGTTCACTCTCTTTCCTCCGTGTTTTGTCCAGGAAAGCTATATAACTACAGTATTGCTGTAACTGCAGAGAACCTGAATGAATGAATCTACAGTGAAGCACATTACAGGTTGCAAACAGAGACTTTGACCTGCAAGTGTAATGTGAGAAAAGGTGTCCTGTAAACCACCTCTTTTTCCTTTTACTTATTACTTTTTACCACTTTCTTCCCCTCTATGTTTGCTTGTCTTTGTGTGCGTGTATAGAGAGTAGGGGCAAGTCAAATTGGGGGGAATTAGGAATGAGATGATGGGTTTTATTGTTTTATTTTGAAAAGACAGAGTATCCAATTAATTTTTTCCAATTAAGGGGCAATTTAGCGTGGCCAGTCCACCTACCCTGCACATCTTTGGGCTGTGGGGGCGAAACCCATGCACACGGGGAGAATGTGCAAACTTCACACAGACAGTGACCCAGAGCCGGGATCGAACCTGGGACATCGGCGCCGTGAGGCAGCAATGCTAACCACTGCGCCACCGCACTGCCCTTGGAATGAGATGATAGTTAAGCAGTTATATTTGCTACATATTTCATTATAGTTCTTGTTATTAAATTTAAAATGTTTACAAATACAAACCCGGTGACTGTAATTATTGGACTGCCAAAGGCTTTGGGTATTGTTCTATGAATTATTGGTTAGTTCACTTGTGTTGTGACTCTGGGTTAAAGGGGGCTGGTACTGACCCCTCCATAGCCCAGGGTGTCATAACAACATCCAAATTGAATAACCAGCTATAGTTACCACACAATACAGGCATCATACTCCTGGGAACTGTTTTTTTACGGTCCAGCAAAGATATTTTAAAACTGCTGTGACAAAGGATTTCTGCACTGCCTTCGTTCTCTTGCTTGAAAGTTTGTCTGCTGTAAACTGAGCCTTCAGGTTGGTGGCTGCAAACAGGTCTGCCCACTTTCTGAGACTGCTGGATGGCAACTGCCCCTCCTGGCTTTTCAGGGTCTGGGTGTCGTAGTCAATATTTTCCCCGCTTTTGTACT
Organism: Scyliorhinus canicula; assembly: GCF_902713615.1. NCBI lineage: Eukaryota > Metazoa > Chordata > Chondrichthyes > Carcharhiniformes > Scyliorhinidae > Scyliorhinus > Scyliorhinus canicula. Next base: position 17,550,329 of record NC_052162.1, read on the forward strand.
GTGGTAGAAAGATTCAAACAGCATTCATTCGGTAAGCAAAACTGAACTTTATTTTACGAATTAAAACTGCTAGCAGTATGGCTGAGACTTGAAGCCGGAAGGCAGTCAAGTACAAACTGCTGGGTCCATCCCAAGTCTGCGATATCACAGAAGAATAAGGCGGTTTTTACACATTATAGGATCAAAATAACATGAATACAGCTTGGTCAGGAATTTGATCAAAAGTAAAACGTAAGTAATAATCATTACAATGGCGTCACCTTGCTGACCTTTAGAGGACTCGGGGTCTCATATCATTATCTTGTCTTTGTTTTAAGAGATGGACAAATTTGTTTAAGCACAGAAAGAGACAGTTTTTTAGCTTATCGTACATATTTAGACTGCTCTGGTCTCATGACGAACGCGCCTTATCCGAGTTTAGAGTCAGCCAGTTCTCAGGTCAAGTTGACCTTGGCCTGCTTGTATTTGTGCTTTAGGTTATGCAAAGTCAGTTTAAATTTAATTGTACCAAGAAACTTGACTAGTTTTCCCATCATGCCATTATTTGCTTCACACAATACCACATGGGCAATTGTACCTTTTGTTGTTCTTTGATTATGCCTTCAGGGGCAGCACGGTGGCGCAGTGGGTTAGCCCTGTTGCTTCATGGCGCCGAGGTCCCAGGTTTGATCCCAGCTCTGGGTCAGTGTCCGTGTGGAGTTTGCACATTCTCCCTGTGTTTGCGTGGGTTTCGCCTTCACAACCCGCTAGGTGGATTGGCCATGCTAAATTGTCCCTTAATTGGAAAAAATTGATTGGGTGCTCTAAATTTTAAAAAAAGATTATGCCTTCTATGTATTTGGATGTCTGCCTCCATCAACACCCTTGACTGCATTGACATATGTACATCTCGGGGACCTTCCCAATCATCTATAATCTGTTTCTCCTCCATAAACCATTCACACTTGATTATCATCTAAACTGTAATTCTAAACCCGTTACCGGGAGAATTATGACAATTGAGGCTCTTTTGAATACTGTCTTCTGCTGTTTCCAGGCAGGTTGATGACAGTCGCAAACACTGAGGTGATAAAAGGGGAGAGAATAGAATACGAGGGCAAACTGGTCAGGAATAATAAAACAGATTGTAAGAGCCTTTTCCAAGTCTGTAAAGAGGAAGAAAGTAGCCAAAGTAAACATTGATGCTATTAAGGCAGAGACAGGAGAAATTATTATGGGGAATGAGGAAATGGAAAAGACATTGAAAAAATATTTTTTGTCTGTCTTCACAGTGAAAGACACAAGTTGTGTACCAGAAATCAAGGGTAGCCTAGGGACTAAAAAGAGTAAAGAAATTAAGGTAATTAATATCTGCAAGGACAAAATACTAGATAAATTTAAGGAACTAAAATCTGACAAATCCCTGGGACTTGATGATCAAAACCCTAGGGCATTAAAAGAGAAAGCTCCATAGATGCTCTGGCTACGATTTTTCAATATCGTCTTGCAGCGATAAGGCCCTGTTTATGCTAAAATAACTGATTACAGGCATGATGGGAAGGTTTGGTCAACTCAAAATGAACCTGGCCTATTTAGGGAAAGTGTGCAATGCACAGCTCAAAGGTTTGCAGCATGCAAGAAAGAGAAACTGCGAGTTTACACCTGTGAGCATAATATTGGTGAACAATGTCTGGAATATGCACCTGTGGTTAGAAGAATGGCGTAATTCGGCAGTTCAAAACAGAACACGGGTTTGACCTGTCTATGGTCCCGAGACGTGGTACATTGGTAAGACCATGCAGATGCTGCGACAATGGATGAACGGACATCGCGCGATAATCGCTAGGCAGGAATGTTCCCTTCCAGTCGGGGAACACCAGCAGTCAAAGGCATTCAGCCTCTGATCTTCAGGTGAGTGTTCTCCAAGGCGGCCTTCGTGGCACACAACAATGCAGAATGGCCGAGCAGAAACTGATAGCCAAGTTCCACACGCAGGAGTACAGTCTCAACCGGGATTTTGGATTCATGTCTCACTACATTTTAACTCCCCATCATCTAACCTGGATTTGGTAATCCTGGCAACTGTCCTGGCTTGAAACAATTCACACCTCTTTAACCTGTGATTATCCCTCTCTCCAGTTACACTGCCTGGACCTGTAAAGACTTAATTATCTGCAAAGACTTGCATTCAAAGTATAATCTTGCATCTTTGTCTTTGTCTTTATATGCTGTTTGTGTAACCTACCTCTTCACTCACTTGATGAAGGAGCAACACTCCAAAAGCTCATGATTCCAAATAAATCTGATGGACTTTGATGCTGTAAGACTTCTTACTGTGCCGAACGCCAGCATCTCCACATTGACACAGGTCTGAAGAGTTTAAGAATCAAGCACCAAACACTTCTTCAGCGATGACCTATAGAAACAACCACACGCATACTGTGCCCTGGGTGAAGTCCCAGTGAACAGAACAAACCTCGGATAAGAATTTGGCCAATTCAGATCCATGGGTTAATATCTACTTTTGTTCAAAGCAATGAGTCTTGAGGCAAATTGTGATCATTTGTATTGCATAAGATTTGAATGCATAGTGTATTTGATGCAAGTTTAGTGAATCATAAGTTAAGTGTAGAGTGTTTGTTTGATACGTAACAGTTTGACCTCTTTTGAGAATACAGAGACCAGAGGATCAACACTCGAGATTCTGGAATGGTCCCAGCAGATTGGAAGTTACCAAATGCAACACTGCTATTCAAGAAAGGAGAAAGTAAACTGGGAACTACAGGCCAGTTAGCCTGACATCAGTCATTAGAAAAGTGATGGGATCTATTACGGAAGTCTTAACAATGTACTTAGACAATGATAGAGTCTTATGATGAGACAAAGTCGACACGGTTTTATGAAAAGGAAATCTTGTTTGATAAATGTTTTAGAATTTTTTGAGGCTACAACTAGTAGCGTAGTTAAAGAGGAATAGTAGATGTAGTATATCCGTAGTATATATTTCCAAAGGGTGTTCAATAAGGTGCTACACAAAAGGTTACTAGGTAATATAAATGCTCATGGAGTAGAGGATAATATATTAACATGGATAGAGAATTGGTTCATGGACAGGAAACAAAGAGTAAGCATAAATGAGGGATTCTCAAGTTGGAAGGCTGTGACTAGTGGAATGCCACAAGGATCGATGCTGGTACCACTGCTATTTACAATCTCTATTGATGCCTTAGAGACAGGGAGTAATGCATCCATGTTTCCTGAAATTACGAAGCTAGGTGGAAATATAAGTTGTAAGAAGGAAACAGAGAGACTGCAAAGAGATATAGACAGGTTTATAGTGAGTGGGCAACAGGATACTGATGGAGTATAATGTGGGAAGCGTGCGATTATTCACTTTGGGCTTGAAACTTGTAAATGTTGATGTTCTGCTGGACTTGTGTGTGCTAATGCAAGGGACTCAAAGTTAGTACACAGGTATCAAACAATTAAGAAAATAAGTGGCATATTGCCCTTTATTGCAAAAGTACAGGAACATAAATCTTGCGACAATTGGTGAGACCACATATTATGTGCAGCTTTGGTCTCCATATTTTAAGGATATCATATTGTAATAATAATAATCTTTTTATTGTCACAAGTATGAAGTTACTGTGAAAAGCCCCTGGGTCACCACATTCCGGCACCTGTTTGGGTAAGCCGGTACAGGAATTGAACCTACGCTGCTGGCCTTGTTCTGCATTAGAAACCAGCTGTCTAGCCCACTGAGCTAAACCAACCCTTAGGTAGGATATTGGAGGCAGTACAGCCAAGGTTCACTAGATTGGTCCCTGGAATGAGAGGGTGAGTAATGTGGGCCTCTATTGTCTGGCGTTTAAAGGAATGTTTGCAATGTGTTTGCAATGAAACGTACAAGATTCTGAAGGGTTCCACAGTTAAACACAGAGGTTGTTTCCACTGGCTGGGGAACCTAGAACATGTGCACACAGTCTCAAGGTAAGGGGTCGACCATTTAGTACTCCGATGAGGAGAAATTACTTCACTTAAAGGATTCTGAATCTTGGAATCCTCTACCCCAGAGGGTTGTGGATGCTTATTCCATTATTGACTATATTTAAGGCAGTACCTGGGTGGCAGTGCCAAGATGCCAGACTGGCAGTCCCAAGATGCTCATGTTCCAGGAGGAGGTCAATGACAAAGAACCACCAATCTTAAGTTCCTCACTGAGGAGAAAGTTTTAAGAACAAATTCTTTACTCTGAAAATTGCTCTCGAATAGAATGTTTTTTGATAATTAAGATGGAAGACAATTTCAGCTTTTAAAAAAATATATAAATTTAGAGTACCCAATTCATTTTTTCCAATTAAGGGGCAATTAAGCGTGGCCAATCCACCTACCCTGCACATCTTTTGGGTTGTGGGGGCGAAACCCACGCAAACACGGGGAGAATGTGCAAACTCCACACGGACAGTGACCCAGAGCCGGGATCGAACCTGGGACCTTGGTACCATGAGGCTGCAGTGCTAACCACTGCACCACTGTAATGCTGTCCCAATTTCAGCTTTTGAAGGAAAAAATCGGTAGGTGTTTGAAGCAGAATTAGAGACTGCGCTTTGCAGAGAGATTTGTTTTGGATTTGTCTCGAGGATGCAGTGGGTTGAATGGCTTCCTTTTTATACCGAGATACTGCATTTCTTCACAAACAATGCCGTTTACAGCACTTAAAATCCTTCCTTCACATTGGGCGCAATGTAACGTCCGTGTTGCGCCGGGTGCGAATGCGACCGAGTCAGTTAGATCGCAGGAGAGTCCGAAATCGGGAGCCATGCCAGGTGCCAATCTGGTTCCGAACTAACCAGCCCGCTCCAGTTGTCGCGATCCGGATGGCGCTGCGGCGTGGCAAGAAACCAATCACCAGTTAAGGCCAATCTCCATCCCATTAACAGGAAGGACCCCTGATCTAACTACCTCCCATCATCTAACTGGCTTCCCAATGAGCAGTCACAAGGGTGCTGATTAGCTCACTCAAACATGGACCAGGTGTCACGGCACCTAGGGGGATTCCCGGGCCATCAGAGGCTCCTGGGTGGTCAGGGATTGGGCAGGACTGGTGACCAAAGCTTGGTCATGAAGGTGGGTTTTAAGGAGCATGTTAAACAGGTGAAAGGGCAAAAAGATTCTGGGAGAGAATTCCCGAGTTTAGGCCCAAGACAGCAAAAGAAAAACCTTTTTCCAAGCTCCTTCTGTGTAATTATTGCTGGTGTAATTTTAACTTCTTAATATTATTTTGTCTTGCTTAGAAACAACACAATTACGACAAACAAGTTAAGCAGTATAATATTTAATTTCAGACAGAAACAGTTTGTTTTAAATGCAATAGCTCCAATTGAAATAATCTGCGGAGTGCTGGCATTGAATTAGTGCAGTTTTGCTTCTGTTAGTGTCAAATTTGAAATGGTTCTGGAAAAGTCAGCAAATAAGCTTCACTGGCTTCACGTGCCCCCCATTAAGAAACTTCTCAAGCCTCAGTTTCACTCTCAAATCCTTCACTCTTACTGCAACAACTTCCTCCAGATACCCAAACACCATGCTTCTCAGTCATTAGCTACTGCTCGTTCTCTATTCCACGCTAACAACCCACACCCTTGTTCTCTGCAACATTTCCCTTAAAATAATTTCATCTAACATACCTTTTAATTCTTCTTAAAACCATTTATCCTCAATCAATCAAACTTCTGCTTTGTTCCAAATTGCTACTTTTCCACCCTGTTTTTTTTTAATGTGATAAAACACTTTGGAGGTGCAACTCCCAAAAGGATGTCATTAAAACAAAGCTTTTAGGCAAACTATCATGGCTATAATGGGATGTTTAAACACTGAAATAATCCCAGATTTGCACACATGACAGCCTATTAATGCTAAATTACGCAGTTACTTTCAAAGAAGTTCTGTGGAAATTATATTTCATGGTAATTCTGTAGAAGAGATTCCCTCGGAAAACTTTGGGAGCAGTTACTGCTGATTCATCTTAATGCGTATTAGATACATTTCTTTCAGAAAATAGAATGCTGGGATAATTTCGGAGTTATTCGAGATATGAAATATGGTGAATGCAGCATGCCTGTGAGAAATAGGTGACTTTTGGGCGTGTGGTTCCCAAAGCTCTCTGCCATTGAGATTTTCCTTATGTCATGTACAGGTCTGTAAGGTGCGGCTCGTGGCGTAGTGGTTAGCACTGGGACAACGGCGCTGAGGGCCCGGGTTCGAATCCCTGCCCTGGGTCACTGTCCGTCTGGAGTTTGCACATTCTCCCCATGTCTGCGTGGGTTTCACCCCCACAACCCAAAGATGTGCAGGTTAGATGGATTGGTCATGCTAAATTGCCCCTCAATTGGAAAAAAAAAATAATTGGGTACTCTAATTTATTTTTTTTAAATGTATGGTTTTGTAGTGGACTAATTGATTGAGAAGCTTAATCAACAACTTCATTATTGCTATATCAGGCAAATACCAGGATGGTAGAAGATGGACCTTGGTCTCTTGAGCGGCACAGTGGTTAGCACTGCTACCTCACCGCTCCAGCGACCCGGGTTCAATTGTGGCTTTGGGTCAGAGACTGCGTGTAATTTTCACGTAGGGGTGGCAGTGGCGTAGTGGCATTGTCGCCGGATTAGTAATTCAGAGGCCCAGGGTAATGCTCTGAGGTTCGAATCCCACCACAGCAGATAGTGGAATTTGAATTCAATAAAATATCCGGAATTAAAAGTCGAAAGGTGACCATGAAACCGTTGTCAATTGATGCAAAAACCCATCTGGTTCACTAATGTGAAGGGAAGGAAATCTGTCATCCTTAACTGGTCTGGCTACATGTAACTCCAGACCACAGCAATGTGGGTAACTCTAATGCCCTCAGGGGTGGGTGGGCAATAAATGCTGGTCCAGCCAGCAATACCCACATCCCACAAGCCAGGAAGAAAAATCTCCAGTGTCTGTGGATTTCCTCCGAGTGTTCCACTATTCATGGGTAGTCCAAATAGGAAGCAGCCTAAACCAAACTAAATTAAAGAGATCATAGGATTATTTATTAATTTTGAAGTTGTGAGCATTCGTGATTACCTGAATTGCCCTCCATGCCAAAGGTCCACCCATGGCGATGCTACGACCGAGAAAGCAGAACAGCGGCATGGTAGCACTGTTGCTTCACAGCTCCAGGGTCCCAGGTTTGATTCCCGGCTTGGGTCACTGTGCGGATTTCCTCTGGGTGCTCCAGTTTCCTCCCACGGTCCAAAAATGGATTGGCCTTGCTAAATTGCCCCTTAAGTGTCCAAAAAAGGTTAGGTGGGGTTACTGGGATGGGTTGGAGGTGTGGACATAAGTAGGGTGCTCTTTCCAAGGGCCATTGCAGACTCAATGGGCCAAAGGCCCTCCTTCTGGACTGTAAATTGTATGTACTTCCTTAGGAAATTCGGCATATCCACATTGACTCTTACCAATTATAGATGCATCTTAGAAAGCATCCTACCTGGCTGCATCACAGCCTGGTATGGCAACTGCTCGGCCCAAGACCGTAAGAAATTACAGAATCATGAACACAGCCTAGTCCATCACACGAACCCGCCTCCCATCCGTTGACTCTGTCTACATCTCCGGCTGCCTTGGGAAAGCGGACAGCATAATGAAAGACCCTTCCCACCCAGGCTATTCTCTCTTCCAACCTCTTCCATCGGACAGAAGATACAAAAGTTTGAGAACACACACCAATAGATTCAAAAACAATAAATTCAAAAATCTTTCCTGTTACCAGATCCTGAATGGATCTCTTATGGACTGAACTGATCTTTCTTTTTTTTCTTTAAATCATTTTTATTCAAGATTTTCAACAACAAATTTTCTCCCCATGGTTAAAGTAAACAAGGTGTAAATTTACACAGAAACAGAAAAGAAATCCCCCCCCCCCCCCCCCCCCCGATTCTTGCCCCCAGCTCCGATGCTTCCCCAAAGATCGCGAGCCCCCAGCCCGGCTCCACCCTGGAACCGACCACCTTGGACAGAGTCCCCGCCACCTCCTTCCAAAACCCCTCCAACGCCGGACATGCCCAAAGCATATGGGTGTGGTTCGCCGGGCCTCCCGAACACCTCCCACACCTGTCCTCCCCCCCCCCCCCCCGACCCCCAAAGAACCAGCTCAGCCTGGCCCCAGTCATATGCGCCCTATTGCAGCACCTTCAGCTGAATTTTTTTTATTTACTTTTTTTTATAAATTTAGATTACCCAATTATTTTTTCCAATTAAGGGGCAATTTAGCGTGGCCAATCCACCTACTCTGCACATTTTTGGATTGTGGGGGCGAAACCCACGCAGACACGGGGAGAATGTGCAAACTCCACACGGACAGTGACCCAGAGCCGGGATCGAACCTGGGACCTCAGCGCCGTGAGGCGGTTGTGCTAACCACTAGGCCACCGTGCTGCCCTTCCTTCAGCTGAATTAAGCTGAGCCGTGCGCAAGAAGAGGACGAGTTCACCCTCTCCAGGGCATCTGCCCACATCCCATCCTCAATTTCTTCCCCATGCTCCTCCCACTTTGCTTTTAGCTCCTCCACCGAGGCCTCCTCCTCTTCCTGCATCAATTGATAAATTGCCGAGATCCTCCCCTCACTGACCCACGTCCCCGAGACCACCCTGTCCTGCACCCCCCTTGGCAGCAGCAGCGGGAACTCCGCCACCTGCCGCTTCACAAACGCCCTGATCTGCATATACCTGAAAGCATTCCAAGGGGGGAGGCCCCACTTCCCCTCCAACTCCTCTAAAGTCGCAAACTTCCCATCGAGGAAAAGGTCCCCCATCCGCCTGATGCCTGCCCTATGCCAACTCCCAAACCCACCATCCATTCTCCCCGGTGCAAACCGGTGATTGCCCCGTAACGGGGCCTACACTGAGGCCTTCACTTCCCCCCTGTGCCGCCTCCACTGCCCCCAAATTGTGAGGGACGCCACCACTACCGGGCTCGTGGAATATCTTGCCGGGGGAGTGGAAGTGGGGCCGTCACCAAAGCCTCCAAACTCGTATCTGCACAGGACGCCACCTCCAACCTCTTCCATGCGGCACCCTCCCCCTCCATCACCCACCTGCGAATCATTGCCACATTCGCAGCCCAGTAATACCCTCACAAGTTGGGCAACGCCAAACCGCCTGCCTCCTTTCTTCGTTCCAGGAAAACCGTCCTTACTCTCGGGGCCTTTCGCGCCCACACAAACCCCAGAATACTCGTGTTCACCCGTTTGAAAAAAGCCTTCGGAATCAATATGGGGAGGCACTGGAAAAGAAACAAAAATCTCGGGAGCACCATCATCTTAACCGACTGGACCCTGCCCGCCCACCTCCTGAACTCTTCCTCCATCTGTTCCACCAGCCTCGAAAAGTTAAGCCTGTGCAGATTCCCCAGCTCCTAGCTATCTGGACCCAAGATATCTAAAGCTCCTTACCGCTCTTTTCAACGGGAGCTCCCTTATCTCCCTCTCCTGGTCCCCCAGGTGCAACACAAACAGCTCACTTTTCCCCACGTTGAGCTTGTAGCCCGAAAAGTCCCCAAACTCCCCAAGTGTCTTCAACACCTCTGGCATCCCCCCAGCCGGATCCACGATGTACAACAGTAAATCATCTGCGTACAATGATAACCGGTGCTCCTTCTCTTCCCCCCCCCCCCCCCCCCGCACAATCCCCCTCCAGTTCTTAGAATCCCTCAGCGCCATGGCCAAGGGCTCAATCGCTAACGTGAAGAGCAGGGGAAGACAAGGGGCACCCCTGCCTCGTCCCCCGGGAAAGCCGGAAGTCCTCCGACCTCCTCCCGTTCGTCCGTCACCACACTCTCCACCGGGGAGCTGTACAGCAACCTCACCCAGCTGATGAATCCCTCACCAAACCCAAACCTCCTCAGCACTTCCCACAGGTAACTCCACTCCACCCTGTCAAACGCGTTCTCCGCATCCATCGATGCTACTATTTCCGCCTCCCCAGCCACCAGCGCCATCATCATAACATTAAGAAGCCGCCGTACATTGACATTCAGCTGCCTCCCCTTCACAAACCCCGTTTGGGCCTCATGGATAACCAGCGGGACCACATCTTCCACCCTCCTGGACAGTATCTTAGCCAACAACTTTGCGTCCACGTTAAGGAGCGAGATCGGCCAATAGGACCCACAATGGAGGGGGTTCTTGTCCCGCTTCAGAATCAAAGAGATGATTGCCCTGGATATCGTCGGGGGCAGAGCCGCCCCCCCCCCCTTCCTCCTCTCTCACCTCGTTCAGGGTCCTCACAAGCAGCAGGCCCAGCAGATCTGAAAACGTCTTGTAAAATTCCACCGGGAACCGGTCAGGTCCCGGCACTTTCCCTGCCTGCATGCTCCCCAGCGCCTCCATCAGCTCCTCCAACTGTATTGGGGCCCCCAGACCCTCCACCTGCTCATCCTCTACTCTTGGGAACTCCAGCCTATCCAGAAAGCGGTCCATCCCGCCCACCTCTCTCGGGGGCGCCGCCCGGTACAGCCCCTCGTAAAAGGATCTGAACACCCCATTGATGTCCCTGCCACCCCGCACCAAGTTCCCTCCTGCATCTGTGACTCCCCCTATCTCTCTCGCTGCCTCCCACTTCCGGAGCTGGTGGGCCAGCATCCGACTTGCCTTCTCCCCATACTCATAAACCACCCCCCCGCCCTCCTCCACTCCGCCTTCCGGGTGGTCAGTATATCAAACTCCGCTTGGAGGCTGCGCCGCTTCCTCAAAAGCCCCTCCTCCGGACATCCGCATACTTCCTATCCACCTTTACCATTTCCTCCACCAGCCTCTCCCTCTCGATCCTCTCCCTGTACGCCCGAATGGATATAAGCTCCCCTCTAACTACTGCCTTCAGCGCTTCCCAAACCACCCCAACTTGCACCTCCCCGTTGTCATTGGCTTCCAAATACCCCTCTATACCCCTACGGACCCGGCCACACACTTCCTCCTCTGCCAGAAGCCCCACATCTAACCTCCACAGCGGGCGCTGATCCTTTCCCTCCCCCAGCTCCAGGTCCACCAAATGCAGAGCATGGTCAGATATGGCTATCGCCGAATACTCCGCCCCCACCAATCTCGGGATCAGCGCCCTGCTGAGAACAAAAAGTCAATCCGGGAATAAGCCTTGTGAACATGGGAGAAAAGGAGAACTCCCTACCCCCCGGCTTCAAGAACCTCCAAGGGTCTACCCCTCCCATCTGACCCATGAACCCCCTCAGCACCGAGGCCGCCGCCGGCCTCTTACCCGTCCTCGACTTTGAGCGATCCAGAGCCGGATCCAGCCCCGTATTAAAGTCCCCGCCCAGGATCAAAGCCCCGTCTCCAAGTCCGGAATCTGGCCCAGCATGCGCCGCATGAAGCCCGCATCGTCCCAGTTGACCAGTACACATTGACCAGAACCACCCGCTCCCCCTGAAATCTACCACTCGCCATTACATATCTACCTGCACTGTCCGCCACCACATCAGACGCAACAAACGACAAGCTCTTACCAACTAAGATCGCCACCCCTCGATTCTTCGCATCGAGCCCCCAGTGAAACACCTGTCCTACCCAGCCTCTTCTCAGTCTCACCTGATCCGCCACCTTAAGGTGCGTCTCCTGGAGCATAGCCATGTCCGCTCCCAGCCCCCTCAGGTGTGCCAAGACCCGGGACCGCTTCACCGGTCCATTCAGCCCCCGCACATTCTTTGTGGCCAACCGAATCTGGGGGGTCTTCCCCCTCCCTCTGCGCCGATCAGCTATAGCTCTCCCTCGGCTCACCATCTGCCCGCAGAGCCCCCCAGGCCCGTTCCCTACGGTGGCAGACCCCCCTCCCAGCCCACCCCTTCACCAGCCATTTCCCTACGGCCCCTGCAGCAGCAACCCGGTACCCCCCCCCCCCCCCCCCCCACCCAGCTGCATAACCCCTAACATTGTACTTCCGTAAGTCAGCCGACTCCTGCTGACCCCGGCTACCCCCGCCATACCGACGACCACCCCCCGTGCCGGCCCCGCCCCCAACTCCTCCAGCGCAGGAAGAAAGCCCGCACTTCCATCCCGAACCCCGCCCTCCCAGCCCAACACACGGGAAGAAGACGGGCACATGACCCAGCAGGACCGCGAACAGCTCCCCAACCATCCACCAGTGGAAAAAACTAAAAAGCACCACAGTAAATAAATAACAGCCCCAAAAAAACAAAAATGCAGAGCAACGAAAAGGCAACATCAAACACAGCCAATAAAAACGAAAGGATACCAAGGAGGACAGAGCCTCCGGACAATGTACATCATTCCCCAGTCCTCAGTTCGAGTCCAATTTCTCTGCCTGGACAAAAGCCCAGGCCTCCTCCGGAGTGTCAAAGTAGAGCAGGCGGTCCTTGTAAGTGACCCAAAGGCGAGCCAGCTGTAACAGGCCAAACTTCACCCGCTTCCTGTGAAGCACTCCCTTCGCCCGATTGAAGCCGGCCCTTCTCTTCGCCACCTCCGCCCTCCAGTCCTGATAGATCCTAATGTCCGCATTCTCCCAACTGCTGCTCCTTTCCTTCTTCGCCCATCTCAGCACACACTCACGGTCAACGAAGCGGTGAAAGTGGACCAGCACCACCCTAGGCGGCCCGGGCTTCCGCAACAACACTCGATGGGCCCCCTCCAGCTCCAAGGGTCCCCGGAACGACCCCACGCCCACCAACGAGTTCAGCATCACGACCACGTAGGCCCCCAAATCCGAACCTCCCAGCCCCTCCGGGAGGCCCTAAATCCGCAGGTTCTTTCGACGGGAGCGGTTCTCTATCTCCTCCATCCTTGCCAGCCATTTCTTGTGAAGCACCTCGTGCGACTCCACCTTCACTGCCAGGCCCAGGAGCTCATCCTCGTTCTCCGAGGTCTTTAGCTGTAGCTTCCGGATCTCCGCAGCCTGAGCCATCTGGGTTGCCATGATCTTGTCCAGCGAGGCCTTATACAGCACCAGGATCTCAGCTTTTAGCTCCCTGAAGGAGCGCTGAAGCAGCCCCTGCTGCTCCCGCGCCCACTGCTGCCACGCTGCCGGTTCCCCGCCCGCCGCCATCTTGTTTTCCTTGCCTCGCACCTTTCTCTGCTTCAAAGTCGATTTTCTGACCGCTCCGCTCCTGGTCCAGCCCATCTACTGGCAGCTGAGCACAATGGCTGTGTTCCCACCCGGGGAAAAGTTGAACTAGCGCCGCTGCTGGCCCTTAAAAGAGCCCGAAAGTCCAAAAATAGCGGGAGCTGCCGAACGTGCGGCATAGCTCCGCATCGCCGCAACCGGAAGTCGAACTGATCTTTCTACACACCTCTCCGGTTGTAGCTGCACCCGATGTCTATGTTCATATATTTACATTGTGTATTTATTTATTGTATGTTCTGTGTATTTGTGTGGAACAATCTGCCTGGACTGTACGCAAAACAATACTTTTCACTGTACCTCAGTACACGTGACAATAAATCTAAGGTATGATGCTGCCTACTGTAACCCATGTCTGCCCATCCCTCTCTCTTACCGCATTACTACAGGCTTGTGCTCTGCCTGGTCTTGTTTTCCACTCTCTCAAAAAGAAACGAGCTGCCAGTCAAGTACATGGATCTTGTGGGCAGTTTAGCAACGGCTTTGGTTAATCAAAATGCATGAGTTCTCACCTACGTGGCGCATGTACAACAATTGTTCTCCCTCCCCACCCCGATGTACCCTTGAGGGTAAAATCAGAGCCAAAGTGTGAATAGCAATGGCTATTGATAAAGGAACAGAATTCAGAAACATTTAGTTATTTGATTTACTGAACAAAAAGCAGCATGTACACAATACACATTTACAAATATTATTACACAAAAGAAAACAAAACACAAAATGTCAATCTCTGTTTGGTCCAAAACAATAAGCATTTGCTATTTGTTACACAAAATGATTGCACTTCTTCCTCTCAGGCCCGCTGAGAGTCTCTACTTTGCTCTCTCCCCCCCACTTGATCAACATACAAATCTGCGCTGTTAAAGGCTTTGAAATGTTTAGGTTTGAAATACTTAACACATCATACCCGTTTAATATTTAAAAAGTACAATGCCCACTCCCTCTATCCTCCTGCAGCAGTTTAAGTTTCGGTAAAGACTATATATAGGACATTCATAAAATCAATTTAGAAATACAATTTGTAACAAGGATGACCAATTATTTGGGATCCTTGCCATCAGATAAGTTGATTTTGTTTTAATGGTGCTCCAGGGCAGCTGATCTAGATATAGGTGGCTTGTCAAATGATTCAATAGCAGGCTAAAACGGTAGGCTAAATTCACCAAAGTGAAGCTTCAGTACAACAGCTGTGATATCCCAATGTGAAACACTGTCGACAATATTGGCTGATTTAGGGCAGATAGCAAAATGAAAGAATAGTTGGTCAACATTGCGCCATGAGGCAACGGCCCAAAGCTCAAGACACTTCTGTACAGAAACGACTGTTTCACAAGGCAAGAAAATGATACCTTTTCTCCAGTGACTGACTGACAAGCACTGCTCAAAGTTTATAGGGATCATTTTCATCTCCAAAGCCTGAGCAGTAATCTGGTGGAGCATGTCTCTCTCTCCCCCAACAACGGTGGAAGCCATCCACTTTATCATCCCATTGAAATCAATGAGCTGAAGATCAGGCACAGCTACAACAGGTGGGCAAAGGTCCATTAGACTACCATACAGCTGAATTTGACCCCAATGGTGATTATCCGCTGTGATAAATACAAACAGGATCTCCAAATGTATGTCTTGACATAAAACTCAGCTTTGAAACCAGTAGAGGTTTATGCTATGAAATTACCATGAACCCCACTGTAGCGTTGTCCCAGCTGTAGTACTGTATCACTTTCCTTATGATTGTTCTAAACTCCAAATCAGCTTTCAAGTCAGTCAACTGATAATCTCATGGAGGTCAGGCAGCATTTGTGAAAGGTCATAACCTGAAACATTAATTCTAAATTCTCTCTCCACAGATGCAGCCCGACCTGCTGAGTGGTTTCAGCATTTTCTATTCTTATTTCAGATTTTCAGCATCTTAAGTATGTTGCTTTTGAGATAATGTCACGGTCTGCATTGGTTAGAAAGGTAGATAGTTAGAAACCTAGATAGTAGACAATGCAATTAGATACCTTTTTTAAATTTAGCAAGACTGGACTGCTACAAATTAAATAGAACTTCCTTTAAAATTGACTGCACAGCTTGAAACGGTTCAAGGAAACGACTTTGTAGCTTCAGGCTCAAGGAATTAGAGCACAAGTCACTTTAAAGGACATTGTCTACATGAGACGGAATTAAAATTTTCTTTTCCAATCACAATAGAATTTTGCAGTGGGATCATAAAGTTGACAGGGCAAATGTTTTGCCAAGCTAACTTCTGTCTTGGACTGAGATCAACACTACAAAGTCAGTCACTCAAGATTAGTTGACAATGAAAAACAAGTTAACTTCAACAAGAAATTGGGCCACTTTATGAACCTCAGTTCTTGGGTGTGAAATAAAAGCAACAAAAAAAAAAGAGCCATGAATGGCAGAGCAGGTTCAAGGAGTCGTACAGCTAATTCCTATTTCTTATGTTCTTACAACACAGTACACAAATTTCAAATAATGCAGACATAAAATTACATGGACAGATGCTTTTAAACTGGTTCTTGACCGTTGATGCATTGCTAAAGGGACTCATCATCTTGCTCCTTCTCTAGCATCAATAATACCATCCCTCTCCCATAAAGCTCAATAAGCTACAATATATTCCAAAACAATCAGAGCTTGTGTAAATATCTCAAACCTCATATCATTTAGAATGTTTTAAAACAGCCATAAACCAGATTACTTTCTGTTTACAGATCTCAGTAAGCAGGTGCTTTGGTCTCCATTCACAAAGCACACAACCATTATATCTAGGAGAGAGCATTGTAGACATTGATATATTACAGCAGTCTCTTACATTGCATCCAACACCTAACCAGGGCCAAACATCCTTTGACAAGGGCAGGTGTTAATTCAACAGGTACTTGGGTTATTCAAAAAGCATGATATGCTCTTCACTGGGGTTAAATTGGCTGAACAGCCAACGGCATTGGGTAACGCATTTTAATATGTTACACAACAAAATAGTTATTCAAATTTTTGTTCATGCATTAAAAAGTTACATTTACTTTCTACACATGTATTATTGCACTCCATGTCTTTGTTAGGAATAAGACCAAGAACAATGCAATGCATCGGGCACACGGAGCAAATGTATTCTTTGCCCTGGATACACAAGAAGCATTCTTAATCCTCTTTCCAGAAAGATTCTCATTAAAATTCTATTGAGGGAGGTTATTATACACATGGGTGGTTGCAAACATGTAGAAATCCAAGTACTATGAAAGTCTGTTAAATTACTGAGTCCAGATCTATAATATCTAAATGGCTTGCCTTCAGTGGAGGGGAAGTATTCAAACCGGTGTCAGGCTGCAATGAACAGACTCAAATATGTTTCCTGTACAAACCCACCACAATAAAGAGGATCATGGCAAACCAATATTAACGGGGATAAAAAGCTGCCTCTGTTTTTAATATGAATCACTGTTGTAGGGTTTTTGTCCTACATGTGTATAAGTACTGCAATGGAAACAGAACTTCAACTGAAGTTGTAAAGTGACTGCATGGATTATCTGATGGTAAATAAGGAATACAGAAGGTTACCTCCAATTGTCTATTTGTAGACAATTAGGGGTGGGGGTGAGAAATATTTCCAGCTCCTCAGATCAGAAAAATCATAACCGTTGCTCCCAATTGTCACTGCACTGGACTGGTAATGTAACATGAGCTTTCCCCCATCTCTGTGCTGACTTTTCCATTGTTAGGCTGCACGTAAAGCAGCACTTAAATACGGTCTAATCCCCTTCATTCAAAGTTGCTCAATTCTAATTGTCAGTTCATTCAAATTTCTTTTAACAGTAAACTCCCACTTTGCAGTTTTATTTACGTCATAATTCAGATTACTGAATCATTCCAATTTTTTTGTATATGCAAAGCTTGGAATTATATTAAAAATGTGAACTCAGCATATTGTCAATGTGGGAATAAAATACCTGCATCTTCCTTTCTTTCTTCTTCGGTGTATCCTTAGTGAAAACTACAGGCACAGCAGTTCTGTTCCCCTTTAACAAAAAATAAATCCCACAGCAAGCAGAATCTGACTCGATGGATTCAATTTTTCATATTTGGCAGCAGAGCTCCATGTGCCAGATCGAGTCCAATTTATACAAGAGCTAGTGCATGTATAACATAAATGTACCATATCCAGGCAGCACTCTTTAATTCCGAAGTCCATTACCCCCTCCAATCAATGTTAATCAGGCATGTCGATGTTGAGCTTTTGAGGGGGGACAAAGTATTTCCCAGGACTCTGGGTGATCACTACTCCAGTCTTTTTATGGAACATTGGGGCTATCTTAGCAGGCTCTGGTAAAGGCATCTCCTCAGAGTCTTCGCTGTCATCATGGTGAAGTTCATACGAAATGTTTCCGTATTCCCGCAAGAAAGGAAAGATTTCCAGAAGGAACTGACAGAAGTCTTTGCGGATTCCAAACCACCCTACAAAAGTAACAAAATTAGTGGACATGAGAAATTTCAAAATGTCCTGTGTGTCGCTGGACAGCTGACAGCTCTATCAAGAATCAAGTCCATTATATTAATACTTTGGTTTGGAGTACAACATTTTTTTTTCAAAACAAATAAAAAAAGAGTAGAAAATGTGGACAGTTTTAAAGTATCAAATTGCAACAATTCAACGGCGAATTCTGGACTCACAAAGTTTGAGATTCTGAACCCCAGCCCATGTCCAATGTGGTTTCATCAGAATTTATTGTCCATTAGAGCTGCATGTTCTCATTGCAGTGATGAGCCACAGCACTTTATTGTGACAACATACATCAAAATGATGGAATATAGGGTAAAATTCTAACAAACACTAGAAATACTTACAGTGATTACCCCCTTTCTGTCCAAACGTTGTTGCCATTAATGTTATCAGAGAAAGCCAGAGAGGAATGAAAATTGGAATATATGAAAAATGATTGTGACCATCCAGTTTGTGAACCAAAAGAATCTGAGGAGAAAAATAAAATCATGAGTGCCTGCAGGGAGATGCTGCACACTCCGTACTGGGCAAAGAGAAATCACACATTCAGGTATAATATCTCAGCAGTAGGACTGGGAGGTTTCGCGAGGGGTTGGCACGCTCGTCAAATGCATGCCTGCCGAAAAACACTTTCAAATCCAAGTAATCAACTAACAGTGGAACTTCTCCAAGAGTATAAATTAGTCAGATGGCTCAAGGAAGGAACACCCACAGGGAGCAACAGTCAAAAGGACATCCAGGTGGTTTTGTCCATCTCTACAAAGTGGCAACAAAGACCTGGGGTGGGAGGGTGGAAGTTCATATGGCCAAACTTGGCTGAGATATATGGGAGAAAGACAGCTGAACTGAGGTTTCATGGTTCAAGTGCCTTGTCACTGTGGCTTCCAGATTTCTACTGACCATTTTGTTTGTTAAGCATGACTTGCAAAAGCACAATACTTGTCAAACCCGTTTTTGTGCTGGATTAATCGAGCGAACCGGCAAACCCTGAAAATTCCCTCCATGAATGAAACTATCCTCTAAGCATCAATATATCTTTAGCAATGAAAATCAGATCAACTGATCACTTTAAAAGCAGCGACACTTTAGTAATTGAAGAACGCAATGACCCCATTACCAAAACCA
This sequence comes from Scyliorhinus canicula, assembly GCF_902713615.1. Taxonomy (NCBI): domain Eukaryota; kingdom Metazoa; phylum Chordata; class Chondrichthyes; order Carcharhiniformes; family Scyliorhinidae; genus Scyliorhinus; species Scyliorhinus canicula. The sequence continues at coordinate 17,569,112 of NC_052162.1, forward strand.
AGTTGCATACCTCAAAGGTCAAAAGCGGAACAACAATGGTCATCCAACTGATGGCCATTGTGACGTGGGTCCGTCTTTGTTCAGCTATCACATCCATAGATCGCAAGAAGAGTACCGACCACACAATGTAGTAGAGCACAACTAGGCAGAGAAACGACATCAGGATCCACAAAGGAACACAGACCACCTACAAAACAAAAAAAATCAATAATGCATGGCTGAAGAAATTATACCGGCTTTAAAACTTATTTTCCTGCATTTACATATTTGCTCACAACAGCGTTTTGTGCGGCCTATGCTGATGTTTGGTTATTCTGCGCCTGCTGACGACTTTGAAGACATAACAACAAGCGATTTCTATGTTACAATCCCACGCACAAAACATCACAAACAGCTCAACTCGCTTCATGGGCCTTGTAAGCTGCTTATTACAGATTGTGCATGGGTATTTGCCTCCCTATAATCAGCAAACCCATTTATCTGCATGGCTTTTAGCAGCCGCCAGAATAAAAATTTCCAAACCTAACATGTTAAGAGATGTAGGGCTTCCTGCTTATTAAAATGACTTCCTATGCCAGTGAATGGATTGTGTGCTGAGTGTATGAACAGTAAGCACATACCCAACAAGCACAAACTGTACTCACTGGAACGGGGAGATATTTCAACAGGCAGGTCATGTCTGTATTAAGAAACACTTCAATACAGTATCCAATATTTGTAATGGACTTTGGAGGGGAAGCCACAGTCAAATTCAATTTTGACCATTAAAAGGGCTCAGAATATCTTCAGAACAGAAAGAAATGACAAGGAGGCCATTTAGCCCTTCATGTCTGCTTCGCATTTCAATTATTAGATCACTGCTGATCTTCACCTCAATTTTATTTGCCTGCCTTAGCTCCAAATCCCATAATACTTACCCAACAAAAATCTACTGATCTCAGGATTGGCAGTTCTGAATTGCCCCTCTTCATCCACAGCCCTATTTTGGGGGGGGGTTGAAATTCCAAAATCCTCAGACTGTGTGGAGAACTGCTCAATTTCCCTCAGCTCAGCTTGAATTTTAAGATTATGCCTCCTTGCTCCTGATTCCCACAGAAATTATTTATTTATTATTTTAAATAAATTTACAGTGCCCAATTATTTTTTTCCAATTAAGGGGCAATTTAGCGTGGCCAAGCCACCTACGCTGCACACTTTTGGGTTGTGGGGGCAAAACCCACGCAAACACAGGGAGAATGTGCAAACGCCACACAGACAGTGACCCAGAGCCGGGAGCGAACCTGGGACCTCGTCCCCAAGAGGCAGCAGTGCTAGCCACTGTGCCGCCGTGCTGTCCTTTCCCACAGAAAAGTTATGCAAAGCAATCAATAAAAGAAACATTACCAGCCAAGGCCACTTGATGATTTCATCCAGTCTTAACGCAATGAATATGAACTGAAGGATGTTCACAGAACACAGGATTTCTAACTGGTAACCAGAGTAAAAAGGGGGGAAAAAAGGAAATTTCACAAAAATGTTACTCAAGCATTCATAAAACATTTTAATATGGTTAAAAGTGTACACTTCATGTCTACAATTTGTCTGTAATATCAATAATTAGATGTGACATGTGCAGTAGCCAAAAAATGTTCTAATTTCAATGATCAGGTTAGACTGTCTCAGTTTTATATGAGCATTCTGCAGCAAGGCACAATGCACTATAATCTGTGCGTCATATTTTAACAACAATGACTTGCATTTATATAGCATCTGTATCCTAGGAAAACATCCGAAGGTGCTTTATAGGAACAATGGTCGAACAATAATTTGCTACCGAGCCACATAAGGAGCCACCAAAAGTTTGGCCAAGGAATTGTCACATCAAGTACAGAATTAGCACGACGAACAAAGATCTCTAAGCGAGTGTATCCTACCTCCAAAGACCGATCATGTCGAAATCCCCACACACAGGCAGCTACCGACACTGGAGACACAAAGAAGAGCGGCATGAAGACGAGCAACCAGAAGTGGGTGCCTCGTTCAATCCGGTCACACACCAGAACTTCAAACATCAATAACAATAGGTGGATTCCCACAGCTATAAGCATCGCTTTAAATTCCACACAGGTTTCTCCCTCAGCCCTGCATTAAAATAGAAATGAACACAACAAAAAATAAATTAGGACGTGTTTTCACTTTCACACCCAGTGAACCTTTCAGTAATCTTATTGTCACAAATAGAGATTAAATAAGAGTTTGCAGAATCATAGTGTAGTTTTCACTTTAAAAGCAGGGAAATAGGACTAATTGGATAGTTCTTTCGAGAGTTGGAGTAGGCAGGATGGGCCAAATGGCGTCTTTTGGTGCTTTATCAACCTGCATTTATTTTTTTTAAATAAATTTAGAGTACCCAATTCTTTTTTTGCCAGTAAAGGAGCAATTTAGAGGGCAGCTCAGTGGCAGTGGTTAGCACTGCTGCCTCATGGTGTTGAGGTCCTAGGTTTGATCCCGGTTCTAGGTATTTAAAAAAAAAAAATTTAGAGTATCGAATTCATTTTTTCCAATTAGGGACAATTTAGTGTGGCCAATCTACCTAGCCTGCATATCTTTGGGTTGTGGGGGCGAGACCCATGCAGACAGGGGGAGAATGTGTAAACTCCACATGGACAGTGACCAGGGGCAGGGATCGAATCCAGGTCCTCAGCGCCGTGAGGCAGCAGTGCTAATCACTGAGCCACTGTGCCACCCTCAACCTGCATTTCTGCAGCATCTTCAAGGATATGAAGCATCGCAGGACCATTACCAAACAAAACTTGATTAACCTTCACTTTATTTCTCTTGGTACAAAGCAACATTTTGAATTTAGACAATATAGAACATAGAACATAGAACAGTACAGCACAGAACAGGCCCTTCGGCCCTCGATGTGCCGAGCAATGATCACCCTACTCAAACCCACGTATCCACCCTATACCCAACAACCCCCGACTTAACATTACTTTTTAGGGCACTACGGGCAATTTAGCATTGCCAATCCACCTAACCCGCACATCTTTGGACTGTAGGAGGAAACCGGAGCACCCGGAGGAAACCCACGCACACACGGGGAGGACGTGCAGACTCCGCACAGACAGTGACCCAGCCGGGAACCGAACCTGGGACCCTGGAGCTGTGAAGCATTTATGCTAACCACCATGCTACCGTGCTGCCCACAATAGCTAAGGAACAAATTATTTTTGTTAGTGTGTTGTACAACTTCCCGTGTATGCCGAGAGGTTAAATAGTCAACATACTTCTATAATAAAAGCAAATTACTTTTATTACAGTCCAAAGATGTGCGGGTTAGGTGGATTGGCCATGCTAAATTGCCCGTAGTGTAAGGTTAATGGGGGGATTGTTGGGTTACGGGTATACGGGTTACGTGGGTTTAAGTAGGGTGATCATTGCTCGGCACAACATCGAGGGCCGAAGGGCCTGTTCTGTGCTGTACTGTTCTATGTTCTATGTTCTACTGCGGATGCTGGAATCTGAAACGAAAGGGAAAATGCTGGAAAATCTCAGCAAGTCTGGCAGCATCTGTAGGGAGAGAAAAGAGCTAACGTTTCGAGTCCGATGACTCTTTGTCAAAGCTGCTTCTATAATAATCTTTTATTGTCACAAGTGTGAAGTTGCTGTGAAAAGCCGCTCGTCGCCACATTCCGGCGCCTGTTCGGGGAGGCGGGAATCGAACCCACGCTGCTGGCCTTGTTCTGCAAACCAGCTGTCTAGCCCACTGAGCTAAACCGGCGCTTTTAGTGAGGGATAATAAGAAAAACTATTTCCAAAACGTAGCAAGACATGGATAGTTAGTCAGTCAGTTCATCCGTTAGTCAATCAATTAGTTAATTTAGTCAGTCAATTGGATAGTTCAGCTTCTTGTCTTGTTTTATTTAACTTAGGCAGAAAGTTGACTTTTCTGTGTTTGAAATCTTTTCAACAATATTTTTCTCCAGACTTGGAGGTTGAGCTGTTACATTTGCAGACCTCACATCATCTCACATCACGAGAATCAGGCTCAATCAGGAAGTGGATCAGAATGCTGAAACAACAGTCTGAAACAAAATAATCCCCTGGCTGTCGCCTGCTGCTCAATCTTAGGGGAAACAGTGAGGGTAGATATATACACAGGGAGTTAAAGTATCCTTTATGAATGGCCAGTCTTGCCGACAATCATAAGAAAATTTCAGTCCTTTAAACACATTCCAATTTTCCAACTGGAGAAATCAAGTTATCTAGCATATTGGAAATCAAATCGAGGAAGGAAAGACGCTTTCACTGAGCACGTGCCATTAGACATCACGGCACACAGGTACCACAAAACAAAATAGTACAATGAGCTAACAGACAGGTAAGGGAAGAGAGTGAGTGAGGTGAGTGAGTGAGTGAGAGGGAGTGAGTGAATGAGGTTAGTGAAGGAGGAGTAAGGGAGGAGTAAGTATGAATGCATCCCTAAAAAAATGAATGATCAAAGAATGAGTTCAGTGACTTAGAATTGTTATCCTGTTTACAAAAAAATGATTCTATTCTTTCCATTGCAATTTTCACTCCAGTAAAGGTTAAGTGGCCAGTTCCAGATGACCATAGGCTGCTTTCCCCTTTGAGGGGGAGGGGGCGACTGGTGGTGATTTAACCACCACACCTCAGGTGAGGGGCAAGGTTGAGAAGGCAGAACCTTCATGAATCACCCATTATTCACTGCAGTAACCCTACATCAAAGGGCAAATGATACCAACCATTAAATCTACAGGGCTATAGAAAAAGACCATGGGAATGAAATAATAGGATTGGTTTCCCAAAGAGCCACTGCAGGTACAAAGGGTCAAATAGTTTCTACTGTGCTGTAAGATTGGATGAATCCACAATTAAGGAAGAGGAATAATTTGATGCTCAGGGTCCAGTGGATATGCACACAGCTCTATCATCTCCAGGAGCCGAGTTCAAATCCAGTGAATACTAATGAGATGTGTTTCTTCTTTCTATCAGATAGCAAGATCCCTAGTTAAGAGTTTTGGGATAATTGCCACAGAATTCCCAGAAAGCTTACACTAAATAGTACAAACCTGCCCAAAATTTGGCACAAATCTTCCGAGACCACAAGGTAGTTTCTGCAGAAGCTCGGAAAGTTCATTCTGGAGCGACATTGCCTAATGGGTCTTATTCTGCATCTGCCCACGCATGGGCGGAATGGTAGCACAGTGGTTAGAATTGGTGCTTCACAGCACCAGGGACCGGGGTTCGATTCCCGGCTTGGGTCACTGTCTGTGCGGAGTCTGCACGTTCTCCCCGTGTCTGCGTGGATTTCTCCGGGTGCTCCGGTTTCCTCCCACAAGTCCCAAAAGACGTGCTGTTAGGTGAATTGGACATTCGGAATTCTCCCTATGTGTACCTGTGTAGCTGGAGTGTGGCGACTAGGTGATTTTCGCAGTAACTTAATTGCAGTGTTAATGTAAGCCTACATGTGACACTAATAAAAGGTTCGTATTCTGCGTATTCTGCGGGACTCTGAAGAGCTCACTGCTGACACCAGGAGAGCAAAAAAAGAAAAAGGTCCCAGTCTTCTTAGTTGAGACACAAAATCAGAAAGACAAAAATCAAACAAACTGAACGCAAAAAGCTCTGGGAGCTAGAATCCGAAATAAAAACAGGAAATGCTGGAAGTTACACAGCAGCATCTGTGGAGGGAACTTGGATCAAAAGTCTTTGATTTTACAGAAGAAGAAACACATCTCATTGATTTTCTCTCTCATCATATGCTGCCAACCTGCTGAATATTTCAAGCCTTTTGTTTTTAGTTCACATTTTAAAAACAAACATCTGCTGGTTACAACCTGTGAACAGGATTTGTTGTGGAAATGCTTCCCTCCAGAACAACAAGGAAGGCATTTCACCAGCAATGCTTTCTACGATGACAAACTTAATAACACAAACCATTGCTGGCTGGAGGCTGTACTCTGTACTGAATGAGATCATCATCTGCAATTTGTCAAATTAAACCTTCAAGCTGCCCTGGTGAATTCTGAGTGGCATTATCAATATACTCAGTGTCACTGTTTACAAGCACTCCTCACCTGTACTGTGGATTTCGTGCCCACACTCCTGTTCCTACCGAGGCTCCTATGATCACCATGAGTTTCCATAGCCAGACCGGCGTGAAGACAGCCCAGTAACTCCACTGGATAATTCCATCCAGGCGAAGAGAAAGCAAAACTGAGAACAGCAGCAGGCAAGCATATATCAGGAACTTGCTGCAATAGAGAGAAAGAGAGAGAGAGACGGGGGGGGGGGGGGGACACAAGACAGCTGCCATTACTGGTTTAGATGGCACAAAATAAATACATTGTAAAATTCTAACTCGCCCTTCAGTTAGTAAATAAGCGCTGCTTAACGAATGACACTTTTACATATTGTTTAATCAGGAAATTTATAAAACTTTCAAATGGAGACTTCTGTATTTGGAAGGATATACAGGTAGAGGTGGATTCAGTAGGGTGGGAGGAGGTTTGTATGGAGTATAAACACCCCCATGGACCAACAGGACCAAAATTACCTGTTTCTGTACTGTAAACACGGCATAATTATTTTTATATGTATGACAAGACTCTAGCCAAGCAGATGGATGTCACTGGTGGGTAAAATACCAACAACCTCCTCAGATCACTAAGCAGCCTTCATAAAGGGCTCACGAGAACAGCCTTGGCATTCACTGAACTGAAATCGGATTCCTTTGGTTGAAGATTCATTGGGACTGGAAACTTGTTTCTCTCTCCACAGATGCCGGCAGACCTGCTGAGCATATCCAGCATTTTCTGTTTTCATTCCTCTGGTTCATATCACACTATATGTTAATTTCACATCAGGTGGGTAGATGGCTTCTACTGGGGTCCAACAGCACAAGGCTGCACAGATAGGAACAACGTCCTCTGTTTATTCTCAGCATAGATACAGAAATAAAAGGCCCACTTATAGCATAGTGTTGGGCAGTAACCATCAAAGGCAAGAGGCAGAGGGAACACCTATTGATTAGGAAATTTTGGTGAATATCCTTTTGAAGGAATATACATGCATATTCATATCCATAGATTTCACTGCAATCTAGGTCATAGAATCATAGAATTTACAGTGCAGAAGGAGGCCATTCGACCCATCGAGTCTGTACCGGCCTTTGGAAACAACACCCTACCTAAACCCACAGCTCCACCCAATTCCTGTAACCCAACCTAACCGTTTTGGACACTCAGCGCAATTTAGCGTGGCCAATCCACCTAACCTGCACATCTTTTGATTGTGCGAGGAAACCCACGCAGACACAGGGAGAATGTGCAGAATCCGCACAGACAGAGGCACAAGCTGGAATCGAACCTGGGACCCTGGAGCAGTGAAGCCACAGTGCTAGCCACTGTGCTGCCCTATCTTCATAACTTTTTTTAAAATTTAGAGTACCCAATTATTTTTTTCAAATTGGGGGGCAATTTAGCGTGGCCAACACCTACCCTGCACGTCTAGGTCTGCATAACTGAAGCGATGTGTACGAAGTGCACCATTTCCTCCTCTGGCATTACGAGATAAATTCCTTCTCATTATTGTCTTTCCACTCCCCCCCCCCCCCCCCCCCCCAATCCCCCAGCACCCTCTGGCTACATAAACCCTTTATCCATAATAGTCAACACAATAAACAATTTATATGTTGCCCATTTCTGGTATTTGCCTGCATGCTGTCCTCAGAACATCAACGACTGACTGGTCTCAACGTTTGAACTGCAGAAAGATTTAATAATGACATCAGTAACTGCCAGAAGACAAATGAGACCACAAGCATTGATAAATACTTCCGTTTAGCACTTATATCCCTGCATAATAATTTACACTATTTCCCCAAAGACTCTCAGGAACAAATCTCCAATCTGATAAAGTCAACCTATTAAAATTTCCAATTCGCTCTCTTATAATTTTGATCTGAACACACACACACCAATTTCTGTAAATTGTCTAAACTTTTGCCAGTATCTCAAATTCAGACAATATCTCTCGGCATCCAGAACATTCAGAATATGATAAAATAATCCCAGGCATTAAGTCAGAGTGTGGTCCCAATAGAGAGGGACAAGACCCTTTTAAGAGAAGACCTTTCATGCAGTTGTGTATTATTTGAGTGTACCATCAGGCTGAGTTTAAATTAGGTGCTAACATTGTGGCACAGTGGTTGGTACTGTTACCTCACAAGGGCCAGGGACCCGTTTCAAATCCAGCCTCGGGGGACTGACTGTGTGGAGTTTGCATATTCGCCCCGTGCCGGCGTGGGTTTCCTCCGGGTGCTCCGGTTTCCTCCCACAGACCAAAGATGTGCAGGTTAAGTGAATTGGCCATACTAAATTGCCCCTTCATGTCCAAAAGGTTAGGTGGGATGACTGGGTTCAGGGAACGGGGTCGGGGTGTGGACCTGGGCGAGGTGCTCTTTCCAAGGGTCGGTACAAACTTGATAGGCCGAGTGGCCTTCTTCTGCACTGCAGGGATTCAATGATTCTATGATTGTCTGAATTATCTCATGAACACTTTGTGTAAGCACAAAGTTTGTAAACATGCTCAAGTGTGCAGGAACTCTTGGTTACACTTTCAAAACATCCTTGACATCAATCAAATAAAACTGGATTTCTGTGCATGTTCCCTTGGCGGAATTGTGCAATTCACAGCAGTGGGCAGCCTGCAACACTGTCTTGCCAGCTGAAAGCCACTCTCTGCAGCTAATGCTATCAGATTGCAAGCACAGAATACCCAACTAAATTAGGACAGCCCATGTAGCAGCTTGACCTCTTCTCAAAGAGTCAAAAATCTTCGCTTTTTGGAGCAAGGTCCTGACAGAGACCCTATAAAAGGTCTAATTATCGTTACTTTAATTACCAAGATACTTTGGCTCTTGTAGGAGGCTCCAACTATTTTAATTGTACCAAACAAAATAAATTAAACAAACTGGGGGACAAATTAAAAGGGCCAGAGTGTAGCGACTAGGGGATTTTCACAGTAACTTCATTGCAGTATTAATGTAAGCCTATTTGTGACACTAATAAAGATTGTTATTATTAAAAATACTGTGGATGCTGGAAATCTAAAATTATAAAACAAAAGATGCTAGAAACACAAAACAAGTCAAACAGGATCTGTGGACACTTCATGACGCCTGGCAGGAGACAAAGATAGAAGTCAAAATGAGTCTGACAATGTAATAATTTTCTACCTGGTGCAGCAGCTCAACTCTCCACCGTAAAACTGGCTCAGAACCCAGGAAATCACACCTAGGCATGCAGATTTTAATTGACTGGGTTGCATTTGTCCTGTTTCTTGTGTACAGGACACACCTGGACAATTTTCCACATTGCTGGGTAGATGCCAGTGTGGTATCTGTACTGGAACAGCTTGGCTAAGGGTGCAACAAATTCTGGAGCACAAGTCTTCAGTACTATTGCCGGAAAATTGTCAGGGCCCGTAGCCGTTGCAATATGAAAATGAAATGAAAATGAAAATCGCTTATTGTCACAAGTAGGCTTCAATGAAATTACTGTGAAAAGCCCCTAGTCGCCACATTCCGGCACCTGTCCGGGGAGGCTGGTACGGGAATCGAACCGTGCTGCTGGCCTGCTTGGTCTGCTTTAAAAGCCAGCGATTTAGCATGGTGAGCTAAACCTGTCCCAATATCCAGTACCTTCAGCTGTTTCTTTTTAAAAATAAACTTAACGTACCTGAAAATTATAATCCATATAATGTGGCCTTGTTGGTTACTTTTGCTTCTGACTCAGAAGTGACTCAGAATTTGACAAGATTTGAGAATGAAAATGCACTTGGATTGTCTCAGTCTTTCTGGCTGGTTTGATTGTCAAGTACATTTGTTGCAAAAAGAATGAACAGTATCAGGAAGACGGTTTACAGATTTCGGCAGCTCGGACCCTCCTATAAGGGTTGAAGTCCCACTCCAGCATTTGACTCCAACAGTAAAGACTGTGACCGTAGTCCTAAGTCCTTGCCCGGGGGGGGGGGGGTGCACTGTCAGAGTTATCTGGCGCGATTCTCCGACCCCACACCGGGTCGGAGAATCGCGGGAGTGCAGGGCGATTCACGCCATGCCGCCCTGGCACCCGCACGCGATTCTTTCCCCCCCCCCCCCCCAAAACGGCGTGTCACGATTTGTGACAGGCCGCTCTGAGAATCGTCGCTCCGGTCGAGCAGCGATTCTCCGGCCTGGTTGGGCCGAGCGGCCTGCCTAATGCGACCGGTTCACGCCGGCGCCAACCGCACCTGGTCACTGCCGGCGTGAACAGTGCGCGACCGCTGCATGTGGGGCCTGTGGGGGGGCAGAGGGAGTATCGAGCACCAGGGGGGTGCTCAGGAGGGGTCTGGCCCGCGATCGGTGCCCACTGATCGTCGGGCAGGCGTCTCTGAAAGACGCACTCTTTTCTGGGGAGGACGGCAACCGTGCATGCGTGGGTTGGCGCCGGCCAAACTGCGCATGCACGGGTGACGTCATTTAGGCGCCGCCAGCTGTGTCATTCAGGCGGCGCCGCTTTGACGCGGGCACCAAGGCCCGGTCAGCGAGATTGATGCGCCGCCGTTCCTAGCCCCCTGGGGGTGTGAGAATAGGGGGCGAGGAGTGGCCTCCGACGCTGGAGTGAAACACTCTGGTTTTCACTCCGGCGTCGGCACTTTGTCTCCCTTTGGGAGAATCGCGCCCATCATCTTTTGGACGAGACATTAAACTGAGGCCTGTCATAAGGATGTAAAAGACCCCACGACACGGGGCAGCATGCGGTGCAGTGGTCAGCTCTGCTTCCTCACAGCGTCGGGGACCAGGGTTCGATCCTGGCCCCGGGTGACCGTCCATGTGGAGTTACCACATTCTCCCCATTTCTGTGTGGGTCTCACCCCCAACAAACCCAAAAAGATGTGGGGGGTAGGTGGAGTGGCCACACTAAATTGTCCCTGAATTGGGTACTCTCAATTTATTTTTAAAAAGATCCCACAACACCATTTTGAATGGCCGGCAAGTTACCCCCTCAGTGTCCGGGTTAACATTTATCCCTCAGTCACCATCAGGGAGAAGACTATGTGGGGATGATCAGACGGCTGCTGATGGGATCTTGCTGAGCACAAATTGGCTGCTGTTTCCAACATGGCAAGTGGCTGCAACTGCAGAGTTTTCCATTGGCTGTGGTGCTTTGGGGTGAAAGGCGCTATATAAACGCCATTCTTTGTTAAATTACATTCCATTCAGTAAGTACTGGACGGTGGCATTTGTGAGTTGTTAATAAAGATCGATGTGTATGAAGCTGCTGTCTGCACAGCGGCTATTTACAGCCGGCTGGCCGTCCCAATCTGCCTCCTCGGTGCAAAAGGAGCCGCAAACCAGCGGGAGGGAGCTTCCCCCTGGCCGGCAGGCAGCGCAGGCCCAACCCGAGGCTTCTGCCGTGCCCGTCAGGCCTAGCTCTGCTCGCCCTCCCCAGCGGCGCCGGCCTCGCGTCCTCCCCTTCCCCGCGCAGGGGGCACTGAAAAGTCCGCCCTTTACCTGGGGTTGAAGTCCTGGAAGAGCCCGCGCAGGTTCATGGCTCCGTCACGCCCGGAGCAGCTCTCAGCTCGGCGGCTTCAGCCCCTCCTCCCGCTTCCTGGCGACGGGGTCAGCGACAGGCCCGTCCCCGTCCTCTCTCCTCCTCCTCCTCTCTCTTCCTCCTCCTCCTCTCTCTCTCTCTCTCCTCCTCCTCCTCTCTCTCTCTCTCTCTCTCTCTCCTCCTCCTCCTTTCTCTCCTCCTCCTCCTTTCTCCTCCTCCTCCTTTCTCTCCTCCCCCTTCCCTTTTCCTCCTTTCTCTCCTCCCCCTTCCCTTTTCCTCCTTCTCTCCTCCCCCTCCCCCCCTCCTCCTCCTCTCCTCCCCCTTCCCCCCTCCTCCTCCTCTCCTCCCCCTTCCCCCCTCCTCCTCCTCTCCTCCCCCTTCCCCCCTCCTCCTCCTCCTCCTCCCCCTTCCCCCCTCCTCCTCCTCCTCCTCCCCTCCCCTTCCCCCCTCCTCCTCCCCTCCCCCTTCCCCCCTCCTCCTCCCCTCCCCCTTCCCCCCTCCTCCTCCCCTCCCCCTTCCCCCCTCCTCCTCCCCTCCCCCTTCCCCCCTCCTCCTCCTCCTCCCCCCCTCCTCCTCCTCCTCCCCCCCTCCTCCTCCTCCTCCCCCCCCTCCTCCTCCTCCTCTCCTCCTCCTCCCCCCCTCCTCCTCCTCCCCCCCTCCTCCTCCTCCCCCCCTCCTCCTCCTCCCCCCCTCCTCCTCCTCCCCCCCTCCTCCTCCTCCCCCCCTCCTCCTCCTCCTCCCCCCTCCTCCTCCTCCTCTCCTCCCCTCCTCCTCCTCTCCTCCTCCTCCTCCTCCCCCCCTCCTCCTCCTCCCCCCCTCCTCCTCCTCCCCCCCTCCTCCTCCTCCTCCTCCCCCCCTCCTCCTCCTCCCCCCCTCCTCCTCCTCCCCCCCTCCTCCTCCTCCCCCCCTCCTCCTCCTCCTCCCCCCCTCCTCCTCCTCCCCCCCTCCTCCTCCTCCCCCCCCCCTCCTCCTCCCCCCCCCCTCCTCCTCCTCCCCCCCTCCTCCTCCTCCCCCCCTCCTCCTCCTCCCCCCCTCCTCCTCCTCCCCCCCTCCTCCTCCTCCCCCCTCCTCCTCCTCCCCCCCTCCTCCTCCTCCCCCCCTCCTCCTCCCCCCCTCCTCCTCCCCCCCTCCTCCTCCTCCCCCCCCCCTCCTCCTCCCCCCCCCCTCCTCCTCCTCCCCCCCTCCTCCTCCCCCCCTCCTCCTCCTCCCCCCCTCCTCCTCCTCCTCCCCCCCTCCTCCTCCTCCCCCCCTCCTCCTCCCCCCCTCCTCCTCCTCCCCCCCTCCTCCTCCTCCTCCCCTCCTCCTCCTCCTCCCCCCCTCCTCCTCCTCCCCCCCTCCTCCTCCTCCCCCCCTCCTCCTCCTCCCCCCCTCCTCCTCCTCCTCCCCCCTCCTCCTCCTCCTCCCCCCCTCCTCCTCCTCCCCCCCTCCTCCTCCTCCCCCCCTCCTCCTCCTCCCCCCCTCCTCCTCCTCCCCCCCTCCTCCTCCTCCTCCCCCCCTCCTCCTCCTCCCCCCCTCCTCCTCCTCCCCCCCTCCTCCTCCTCCCCCCCTCCTCCTCCTCCCCCCTCCTCCTCCTCCTCCTCCTCCTCCCCCCCTCCTCCTCCTCCTCCCCCTCCCCCCTCCTCCTCCCCCTCCCCCCCTCCTCCTCCCCCTCCCCCCCCTCCTCCTCCCCCTCCCCCCCTCCTCCTCCCCCTCCCCCCCTCCTCCTCCCCCTCCCCCCTCCTCCTCCTCCCCCCCTCCTCCTCCTCCCCCCCTCCTCCTCCTCCCCCCCTCCTCCTCCTCCTCCTCCTCCTCCTCCTCCTCCTCCTCCTCCTCCTCCTTCTCTCCTCCTCCTCCTCCTCCTCCTCCCCCTTCCCTTTTCCTCCTTCTCTCCTCCCCCTTCCCTTTTCCTCCTTCTCTCCTCCCCCTTCCCTTTTCCTCCTTCTCTCCTCCCCCTTCCCTTTTCCTCCTTCTCTCCTCCCCCTTCCCTTTTCCTCCTTCTCTCCTCCCCCTTCCCTTTTCCTCCTTCTCTCCTCCCCCTTCCCTTTTCCTCCTTCTCTCCTCCCCCTTCCCTTTTCCTCCTTCTCTCCTCCCCCTTCCCTTTTCCTCCTTCTCTCCTTTTCCTCCTCCTCCTCCTTCAGTGGCTTGCGGGGGGGGGGGGGGGGGGGGGGGGGGGGGGGTGGCGACGGTGCATTGGCCCCGCGGGGGCATCCATTGGATGGGGGCATCCAATCAGTGAAGGAAAAAAAAAAATTTTTTTTAAATTTTTTTTAAAATTTAGATTACCCAATTATTTTTTCAATTAAGCGGCAATTTAGCGTGGCCAATCCACCTACTCTGCACATTTTTTGGGTTGTGGGGGCGAAACCAACGCAGACACGGGGGGAATGTGCAAACTCCACACGGACATTGACCCAGAGCCGGGATCGAACCTGGGACCTCAGTTCCGTGAGGCGGTTGTGCTAACCACTAGGCCACCGTGCTGCCCCAGAGAAGGAAATAAGATAGTAATTTTAAAATTTCAGCGGTGATAAATCAATTTTTGGAGGCTCATCACACTGCAGAGGCAGTTGTTAGCCCTTTATTCCTTTAACATGGTGTACCCTTTCTGTCTAGAGAAAATGGTGCTTCTCCCCATCCCCCCCACACGCATGCGCATGATGTACGTGGTGCAACCATCAAAAGCAACAAGCAGACGTGGCTGTTCGTTCCTGCGTTTCCTCGAGTCATAACTCGTCTTTTCTTCAGCTTTTTGTGCATCTAGATTAGTTCTTTTACCTACTCAGGTCAGTGAATAGCTCTAGAACAGGTGCAACTACGGTTTTTATAGGTTTTTTGGCGATATTTAATGAAATATTTACGTGGGATGTAGTAAGAGTGAAGCCTGGATGATCAGAGGACTGCTATGGCATTTAATCTCGGAATAGGAGACACTTATTCCTTAACATGCTAATATTCGAATACAGATACCACTAATTTGCAAGTCTATGATATAAATTGCACAAAATTATCAGTGGAGAATCAGTGTGAAATAATTTGATATGTAGGAACAAAGAAATGAAATATGGTTTATCCGTCTGCAACTGACCGATTGTTTACCATTTTCTTCCCATTTTCTCATGCGTCTTACGGTTTTTGAGATAGAAAATGAAATGTTACGAGTATTTCCTGTACAACCGAGTGGAGCACAAAACAGGAAAAAAAAGAGGGCCAGAGTCGAAGAAGAGTCCCATCAAAGAGGGGCATTAGATGCATGGATAAAAAGAAGTAAAGAAGTAGGAGAACCTGGAGAAGTAAAAGGTGATGTGGGTGCAGAGAAGGATTTTTCTGATACGGATTCAGCTCGGTCAGAACATAATACTCTCTCTCCTCAGTCTCGTTGTCAGGATGATGATCCATGTGAAGAAAATAAAGAAGATATTTGCATATTTTTGCAAAGAAGCGATTTTGGCTGTTTGAAGAAACCGATTCCAGATCATTTGAAGATGACAATATTACAACATGGCCCTGAAAGATATCAGAATAAAAGTGGTCCATTTGCCGAGAAGGATGGGAGATCATTTTACAAACAGTGGTTTGATAAAGTTTCCACAAACGGAGAAATTGTGGAGAGAAAATGGTTGTTATACTCTCCATATCAGAAAGCATGCTACTGTTTTGTTTGCTTTTTGTTTTCAAAGGAGCATTTGTCGTCTGTGTTAAACTTTGGAAAGGAAGACGGTTTCTCCACTTGGAGAAAATTAAATCCAACAATACCTGACCATGAAAAAAGCCCTTCTCATAGAGCTCACATGAGGGAATACCTGAACCTTGTAGTTCGACTCCATCATTCAACTACGATAGATGCTGAACTTCAACAGCAAATGTCTGCTGAAAAGAAAAGATGGAAAGCTATAACTGAACGGATTGTCGAGGTTATATCCTTTCTGGCAAAACAGAATCTGGCCTATCGTGGACATCGAGGAGAAGGAATATCTGGGTTATCAGAGCCAGGGGAGACAGTCAGTGAAAATACAGGAAACTTTCTAGCAACAATAAGACTTTTGGCCAAATATGATGACATCTTAGCAAAACACTTGCAGAGAGGGAAAGAGAAACCAAAAAGTGTCACCTACTTGTCCAACAGAATTCAAAACGAAATAATCAATCTTCTTGGTGAAACTGTCAAAAAAAATATAATTTCCGAAATTAAGGACGCAAAATATTTTAGCATAATGCTGGATTCAACTCCAGATATTGCCCATGAAGATCAGGTTTCTGAAATTCTGCGTTACGTTCATATTGATGAAAACAGAAAAGTAGAAATAAAGGAGACATTTCTGGGATGTTTTCAAGTCAACAAGAAAGATGCAGTCAGCCTGGTAAATAAAATTCAGGAAAAATTGGAAGAAGACAAAATTTCCATGAATGACTGTCGTGGTCAAGCATATGATAACGCAGCAGTTATGGCTGGAGTGAGAGGAGGTGTTCAACAAAAAATTCTTGAAGTTAACCCAAAAGCTGTGTTTGTGAACTGCGAGAACCACAGCCTCAATTTGTCCTGTGTCCATGATAGTGAGGTGCAACCTGTTGTTGTTACATTTTTTGGCATTCTAGAAAAACTACTTTTTTTTCTTCATCTACTTCTCCTTGGGAAGTGTTAAAATCATTTGTCACTCGGACTGTGAAAAGACAGTGTGACACAAGATGGAGTTCCAGCCATGATGCTGTGCAAGTAATCCACGAAGAGTGTGACAACGTTATTGCAAGCCTTCAACACCTGCTGGAAGGAGAATTTTCAAGGGAAACTAAATCTGATGCAGGATCGCTACTGAACTCTATTCAACAGTTCCCGTTTATAGCTTTATTAAATTTTTGGTACTCAGTTTTATCATCAGTGGATAAAGTCTCAAAACGTTTGCAGGATCCGAAAATGGGGTTCCATGAAGCTTCTTGTGATCTGAGAGGACTTATTCATATCTTGAATTTGAAGAATGATGAAATTATCCACAATGCAATAGATTTAGCCAATGAATATTGTCAAAATTGGGGAATACCAATTGCACGAACAAGGAGAAGAAGAATAATGCCTGGAGAGTCAGCAAGAGATAGTGGACTGACGGCACAAGAAGAAATGAATAGAGTAATGGTAGAGATTGTGAACAGATTGTCCGTCTTCAAAGACTCAGTGACCGATTTTCTTTTCTTCTGAACTAGAATTCAGGAGTGATTGAAGATGAACAAGAAAGAGAGAAATTAAAAAAGGAATGTTCAGACTTTGCAAATTATTATGACAATGATGTGGTTGCAATTCAGTTATATGACAAAATTATTGATTTTGTGATGCTCCTTCGAGCTGGAGGGAATAGAGTTCCCCCTGATCCTAAAGATGCTCTGGAGTCTTTACTGCAGTATGGGAGGGATGTCTTTCCGACGCTGTTTCATACAGATTACTGCTTACAATCGCATTTTCAGTCGCAAGCTGTGAAAGGTCATTTTCAAAACTGAAATTAATAAAAACATATCTGAGGTCTTCTATGTCACAGGAGCGACTGACCAACCTGGCTTTAATAAGCATTGAAAAAGAATTTCTCACAGCTGATGTAAAAAGTGAAGTAGTTCAGGTGTTTTGTGACAGGAGGTATCATTTGGGGAAAATAACTTAATAAATTTGATTGATTTATATTAAAATCGAATAAAGCGTTTATTTCATGTTTCATCTGTGTTTATATATTCAAAATGTTTTCCTTTCTCATAATATTTCTCAGTATATTAGGCCTTATACTTGAGTCTTTGGGGCATACAATCAAGATTTGCCCCGGGCATCACCAGACCTCTGCACGCCACTGTCCTCCTTCCCTTTTCCTCCTCCTCCCCCTTCCCTTTTCCTCCTCCTCCCCCTTCCCTTTTCCTCCTCCTCCCCTTCCCTTTTCCTCCTCCTCCCCCTTCCCTTTTCCTCCTCCTCCCCTTCCCTTTTCCTCCTCCTCCCCCTTCCCTTTTCCTCCTTCCCTTTTCCTCCTCCTCCTTCTCTCCTTCCCTTTTCCTCCTCCTCTCCTTCCCTTTTCCTCCTCCTCCTTCTCTCCTTCCCTTTTCCTCCTCCTCCTTCTCTCCTTCCCTTTTCCTCCTCCTCCTTCTCTCCTTCTCCTTCCCTTTTCCTCCTCCTCCTTCTCTCCTTCTCCTTCCCTTTTCCTCCTCCTCCTTCGCTCCTTCTCCTTCCCTTTTCCTCCTCCCCCTTCTCCTTCCCTTTTCCTCCTCCCACTTCTCTCCTTCTCCTTCCCTTTTCCTCCTCCCCCTTCTCTCCTTCTCCTTCCCTTTTCCTCCTCCCCCTTCTCTCCTTCTCCTTCCCTTTTCCTCCTCCTCCCCCTTCCCTTTTCCTCCTCCTCCCCTTCCCTTTTCCTCCTCCTTCCCTTTTCCTCCTTCCCTTTTCCTCCTCCTCCTCCTTCCACTTCCTCCCCAATGCTTCCCTCTCCCCTCTCTGCCTCTCCCTCCCCTCCCTGTGAGGGAGAGAGTACCAGGAATATTGATTCAGTGGCAGTGAAGGAACAGCAATATATTTCCAAGACAGGATGGTGAGTGGCTTGAAGAGATACCTCCAGGTGGTGGTGGTGTTCCCAGGTATCTGCTGCCTTTGTCCTTCTAGATAGTGGTGACCATGGGTTTGGAAGGAGCTGGCTAAGGGACCTTGATGAATTCCTGAAGTGCACCTTGATGATGGTAGACACGGCTGCCAGTTGGTTTGTGGTGGTGGAGGGATTGAATGTTTGTAGAAGGGGGAGCAATCATGTGGGCTCCTTTGACCTAGTTGGTGTCAAGCTTTTTGAGTGTTGTTGGAGCTGCACTCATCCAGGCAAATGGAGAGAACTCCATTCCACTCCAAAATTGTGTAGATGCTGGACAGGCTTTGTGGGGTCATGAGGTGAGTTACTTGCTGCAGGATTCCTCGCTTTTGACCTGCTTTGGTAGCCATAGTATATGGCCAGTCTAGTTAAGTTTCTAATCAATGAGAATCCCCTGGATATTGATAGTGTGAGAGAACCCTTGTGGATGAGTGACCATAATATGGTACCATTTTTTTTCAAGGTTAATAGTGATATAGTTGGTTCTAAGACCAGGGTCCTGACCCTCAATAAACGTAATTATGATGGTATAGGCATGAGCTGGCTATGATGGACTGGGAAACATTACTGAAAAGGACAGCGGACAGGCAATGGCCGGCATTCAAGGGACGAATAGATGAACTCCAAAAGTTGTTTATTCCTATTTGGCGCAAGGGTAGAAAGGGAACTGTGCCCAAACCATGGCTTACATGGGAAATTAGAGAGAGTATATTTAAAGAAAAGGCTTACAAATTAGCTAGAAAAAGCAATAGACCTGAGGATATGTATTTATTTTGGTATTTTGTTCATTGCCATGTGTACCGAGGTACAGTGAAAGTATTTTTCTGCATGCAGCTCAAACAGATCATTTAGTACATGAAAATAAAAGAAAATACATAATAGGGCAACACAAGGTTGGGAACTTTTTAAAATTCAGCAAAGGTAGACCAAGGGATTGATTAAGAAGGATAAAATACAATTTGAAAGTAAACTAGCGGGGAACATAAAAACTGACAATAAAGTTTCTATAGCTATGTAAAGAGAAAAAGATTGATTAGAAACTAATGTAGGCCCCTTTTAGTCAGAAACAGTGTAAATTCATAATGGGGAACAAAGAAATGGCTGAGGAACTAAATTCGTACTTTGCTTCTTCAAAGAATTCTAGTAGATTTGTCAAGCATGATTTTCTTTTTGTGAAACCATGCTGACTTCACAAATGTAATGTACCGGAAGTTCTGAGAAACACAAGTTTGAGTGAGGAGCTGAAAAAAAATTAGTATTAGAAAATAAATGTTTTGGGGGAAATTAATGCGTTTGAAGGTGGACAAATCTTCAGGGCCTGATAATCTTCATCCTAGAGTACTTAAGGAAGTGGCCTTAAAAATAGTAGGTCATTTTCCAGAATTCTTTGGGCTCTGGAATGGTTCCAGATTGGAGGGTAGCGAATGTAACCCTGCTAAGGGAGGGAGAGAGAAAACGGGGAACTACAGACCAATGAGCCTTATGTCGGTAATAGAGAAGTTGCTGGAATCCATTATCAAAGATTTCATAGCATATCATTTGGAAAGCAGTGGTGTAATTAGACAAGTCAGCATGGATTTATGAAAAGAAAATCATGCTTGACAAATTTACGAAAATCCTTTGAAGATGTAACTAGTAAAGTTGACCAGGTAGAAATGGTGGGTGTGATTTATTTAAACTTTCAGAAGGCTTTTGACATGATCTCACATAGCAGATTAATATGTTACATTAAAGCGCATGGGATTACGGGTAGTGTCTTGAGATGGGTAGAAAACTGGTTAGCAAAGCAAAAGAGAAGGGAGTCCTCCCCCCAACAATGTCGCAGGCCTCGATTTCATTGATCCTGAAACAGGAGAAGGATCCGGAGCAGGTCATACAGGCCAATTTCTCTACTGAATATGGACACCAAAGTGCTGGCTAATATACTGCCCGCAAGGATAGAGGATTGGTCCCGGGGGTGATAGGGAAAGACCAGACTGGATTTGTAAAGAGCAGGCAACTCAAGACCAATGTTCGAAGGTTTTTAAATTTTATCATGATGCCCTCAGAAGGAGAGGAGATGGAGGTGGTGGTAGCGATGGATGCGGAGAAGGCTTTTGATCGGGTGGAGTGGGATTACCTGTGGGAGGCGCTGGGAAGGTTTGGGTTTGGTGAGGACTTTATTGACTAGGTGTGGTTGCTCTATCAGGCACCGGTAGCGAGTGTGCGTACGAACCGGCTGAGGTTGGGGTATTTTAAACTACACCAAGGGACGAGGCAAGGGTGCCCTCCTCTCTCCGCTACTGTTTGGTCTGGCCATACAAGCATTGGCCATGGCGTTAAGAGCCTCTAGGAACTGGAAAGGGCTGGTTCGGGGGAGTGGTGGGGGGCGTGGAGCACCGGGTCTCACTTTACCCAGATGACCTGCTCTTGTATATTTCAGACCCGTCGGAGGGGATGGGGTAAGTTATGCAGACCCTTGGGGAATTTGGTAATCTTTTGGGGTATAAATTGAACATGGGGGAAATGCGTGATCCAGGCAAGAGGACAGGAGAAGAGACTGGGAGAGCTGCTGTTTAGAATAGTAGGAAGGAGCTTGCGGTATCTGGGAATCCAGGTGGCCCGGGAATGGGAGACATTGCACAAATTAAACCTATCCCGGCTGGTAGAACAAATGAAAAAGGACTTTAAGAGATGGGACATGCTCCCGCTATCACTGGCGGGGAGGACACAGACTGTGAAAATTTTTTTTTTTTTTTTTTAAATAAATTTAGATTACCCAATTATTTTTTCCAATTAAGGGGCAATTTAGCGTAGCCAATCCACCTACTCTGCATATTTTTGGGTTGTGGGGGCGAAACCCACGCAGACACGGGGAGAATATGCAAACTCCACACAACAGTGACCCAGAGCCGGGATCGAACCTGGGACCTCTGCGCCGCGAGGCGGTTGTGCTAACCACTAGGCCACCGTGCTGCCCTCAGACTGTGAAAATGACGGTCCTCCCAAGATTCTGTTTGTCTTTCAGTGCCTCCCCATCTTCATCCCGAGGGCCTTTTTCAAGCGGGTGAATAAGGTTATTTCGGGCTATGTGTGGGCGGGTAAAACCCCGCGAGTGAAGAAAGTGTTGCTGGAGCGCAGTCAGGGGGAGGGTGGGTTGGCACTGCTGAACTTTCGCAATTACTACTGGGCAGCTAATATAGCCATGATTAGGAAATGGGTAGTGGGGGAGGGGTCAGTGTGGGAGCGGATGTAGGCTATGTCATGTAAAGACACAGGTTTGGGAGCACTGATAACGGCGCCTCTTCTGTTCTCGCTGGCCCTATACTCCACAAGTCTGGTGGTAGTGGCAGCTTTGAGAATCTGGGGGCAGTGGAGGAGATATAAGAGAGTGGAGGGAGCATCGAGGTTTGGACCCCGATTTATAATAATCATCGGTTTGCACCAGGTAGGCTGGATGGTGGGTTCCGGAGATGGCAAAGGGCAGGAATTAGGAGGATGGGTGATCTATTTACAGACTGGAGCTTCCCCAGCTTGAAAGCCTTGGAGGATAAATTGGAGAATAAAAGCCAGCAGGGAATGGGTTTAGGTATTTGCAGGCGCGAGACTTCCTGAGAAAGCAGCTTCCAGCCTTTTCGCTGCTGCCGCCATGGGGGATACAGGATAGAGTAGTCTCCAGTACCAGGGTGGGAGAGGGGAAGGTATCAGATATTTACCAAGAACTTTTGGATGGAGGAGCTTAAGGGCAAATGGGAAGACGAGCTCGGGAGACGAGATAGAGGTGGGTCCGTGGACGGATGCCCTAAGCAGGGTTAATATATCCTCATCATGTGCCAGGCTTAGCCTCATACAATTCAAGGTAGTCCATCGGGCACACAATGACGGTGGCCTGGATCAGCAAGTTTTTCGGGGTAGAGGACAGGTGTGCGAGGTGCACGGGAAGCTCAGCAAATCATGTCCACATGTTTTGGGCATGACCGAAGCTTAGAGGGTATTGGCAGGGTTTTGCTCAGGCAATCTCCACGGTACTCAAAACAAGGGTGGGGCCGGGTCCGGACATGGCGTTCTTTGGAATGTCTTGGCCTTTGCCTCCCTGGTAGCCTGGAGATGGATCTTATTCATGTGGAGGGACTTGAAGCCCCCCCGAGTGTAGAGACCTGGATTAGTGACATGGCTGGGTTTCTCAGTCTGGAGAAAATAAAGTTCGCCTCAAGAGGGTCAATGGTTGGGTTCACCTAGAGGTGGCAGCCATTCGTCGACTTTCTCGGGGAAAGTTAAAATGTCAACACATGCAGAATTCCAAAGAGGGCGGGGGCGGATTGTTGTTTTATGGTTGGGGTGTGTGAAGATGGTGATGGGGGTGGAAATGTTTATTGTACCATGTTTATGTTATTATCATTATAAAAACTTGCAAATACCCTAATAAAAATATTTAGAAAAAAAGGAAATGTTACTGCAAAGGCTACATTGGAAATGTTACTACATTGGTCAATCGATGTGTGCATCACAATTTTGTTGCTTAGTGAAATGCACCCTGAGACTGTAAAATTCTCCGGATTATTTTGTAAAATGGACAAAATCCCATAATTGACCTTCCAACATATTCCTATGAATGTCATCCCTCACTTAACTATAAAAGCTGTAGGAATTAGATCTAGCTCTAGGGCTAAAGGGATCAGGGTGGGAAAGGGGGACCAGGGTATTGAACTTGATGGTCAACCATGATCATAATGATTGACGGCGCAGGCTTGAAGGGCCGATTGGCCTCCTCCTGCTTCTATTTTCTGTGTATGTTTCTCACTTGGCTGAACAGCTGGTTGTGATAGAGGGAGGCCTGCTGCATGGGTTCAGCTGAGGTTATTCATGAAGGTCCCACCTTCTCAATCTTTCCCCTCGCCTGAGGTGTGGTGATCCTCTGGTTAAACCACCACCAGTCAGCTCTCTCCCTCAAAGGGGAAAACAACCTATGATCATCTAGGACTATAGTGATTTAAGATGTTTATACGTAACCCATCGTAGTAACCTGAAGGAAATGTATGAGTATATTTGATTCGTTACTGATTATTGTTTATTGTTGGGTGTAAATTGGGAAAAAATGTGAAAAAGGAGGATTAGCACAGTTGTCTCACGGCACCGAGGTCCCAGGTTTGATCACGGCTCTGGGTCTCTGTCCGTGTGGAGTTTGCACATTCTCCCCCTGTTTGCGTGGGTTTTGCCCCCACAACCCAAAAGATGTGCAGTATAGGTGGATTGGCCACGCTAAATTGCCCCTTAATTGGAAAAAATAAATTGGATACACTAAATTTAAAAAAAAATAAAAAGTATTTTTAAAATAAAAAATGAAGGAGAAACAGAAAGAGCCAATAGAGGAGGGAGAGAAAGAGGGAGCAGCGCTGATTCAAAATTATGGATTGAGTGTGACTAGAAAATTGAAGAGATTGAAGACACACAGAGGAGATAATCCAAGCGAATACTGAGGATGGGAGGAAAGGAGGGGAGTCAAGGAGGCGGAGTGCTGCAAAAAAGGAATCACTGCAATTTAAAAAAATGAATCAGATGTTATTTATAACCACGTTGTTACAATTTCCCCATACAATACCGAGCCTTTTCTCAAATCTTGCTGTTGGAATTACTTTGCGTAGAAGGCAAACCCCTGCAGCTACTGCTGAAATGCATAATAATGAAGTGAGTGCATTATTGCAGTTACTTATGGTAAGGCCTTGCACATGTCGGCTGGCCTATCCCTTCAGAGTTCCTGTTTATTCAAAGGGTTAAGGGTTAATGTCACACAGAATCAAACCTTTTAACTTATACAAACATCCTTTAGCCATCTGGTTTGTATAGATGTTGACTAACTAATCTGAACAAATGGAATCATACAATTAGTTATCTTGATTTTCACTATTGATAATGGAGCAGGAACAGCAAGTAAGGCCACAGATCAACTCGAAGATGTCTTTCAGTAACCTATAACCCACAAGCCTCAGATTTAATTTATATCCAAAATTGAAAGTTACATACTCCAAATTACTTCCTACAATACCAATTGTCATTTAGTTCACACAATAGCAGTTTTAAGGTTAAAACAAGGTTGAGGTAAAGGGAACTTGCATTTCTTGAGGATGGCTCAAGTACATTTTGATTTCTTTGCAAAAATATTGTCCAGTTAAAAAAATTGGTTTTCAACTGAAGACCACAGAACTGGTTGCCCTCAAAGTTAAAGCCCTGTCTGATGCCGGGCTGTCTGCTCCGATCACCAGTGTTTTGAGAATTCTAAATTCAGTATTTTTCTAGTTTCTGTTGACTTGTGTTTTCCAGACTAATATCTTCAACAATAATAGCAGTGTTTCCTTTGGGTAGCTCACATTGTACTTCACAAGTTCAAAGGAGAGTGTTGGAGAGTGAACTGCTTTACTTTTAGTAGCTGCTGGCACCGGGGCTCAGATTGAACACCAAAAACAATCTGGTCACGGAGCATGGCGTCAGAGGTGGACCCGTAGTTGCAGGACTGCGCAAGGACGTGGAGGGGGATTATAAAGGACTGGAAAGGCTCGTCCTTACCCTGAGTTCGTTGCTGAAACATGCATCTCTCGAGGCTCTCATTGACCTCGACCGCGCAGTGGCTGTCAAACTTCAGTATTATGGTCTTGAACTTCGATTTGTCCTCCCCCTCATCGAAGGTGAGCGAGTTGTAAATGTGCAGAGCGTGGTCACCGGCTGTGAAGAGGAAGAGAGCAATCTTCCGTGCGTCCGAGGCAGCTTCCAGGTCCCTGGCTTCGAGGTACAGCTGGAAGCGCTGTTTGAAAAGTTTCCAGTTGGAGCCCAGGTTCCCTGCAATGCGGAGAGGCGGCGGCGGGCGAACGGAGTCCATTCTGTAGGATGGCTGGAGACTAGTGGAAGGCAGATCACTGAAGGGTAGGTCTCAGAAGTGTGAGCATTCCTCAACTCCTGGTATCATGATGCGTTGGCTTGAGAGACGAACAGACACTTCCAACACTGATGAAGGTTCAACTCAATTCTATTAACTACTTCTAACTAACACACGATGACTGTGGGTCTAAATAATGCTAACTTGAACTAGAGACCTAAGCCTTGTCTGAACCAGTTTATTCTCTCAGCACGTGTTGTGAGTCCGTGCTGGGCTGAATAGGTTCCTGTTGCACTCAGAGGCAGCACCCAGAATGAGCGGGAACCGTGGTGCCCTCTGCCTTTATAGTGTGTGTATTCTAACTGGTGATTGGCTGCGGTGTTTGTACATGTTGATTGGTCTGTGTGTGTGTCCATCATTGTGTGTCTGCACCATGATATATTGGTATATATTATGACGAGCGTTAATATCTGCTGGTAGGACTTCTGGTGGCGGCATGTACGTGGAGGTCGCACTTTGGGTGGCTCCTGCTAGAGTTTCTGGTTTTTGGCCCTTTATGCCCAGTTTTGTTTTGAATGATTAGGTGTTGGAAGGTGAGGAATTTGTGGAATGTCAAAGTTTCAGAAGAGGGATTAAAGGAGGAAGGGGTGAGCGATAGCCGGTCAGCAAGTGTGGCAGGAGGAAGGATGGCGGCCGCTAGTCCATAGGGAGGGGCCGCTCCCATTATGGTGGAAAAGCTGACTAGAAATCTTCTGCGAGTCCACCCAGGCGAGACGACCCGAAAACCAGAACCAGTCCTAGACAGGAGGCAAAATTCAAATCGCCGACTGCAGATCCTAAACCATCAGCCATCTCTCACCGATCGAGGAGCAGCCTGTCCCAACCTTACTGAATGGGTATTACCAGACAAACAGTTCAAATATTTAAAAGCAAAACCACGAAGGTAATAATCGCTGGATTACTATCTGAGACACAAGTGGATCAGTTTAAAAAGAAAAAAAAATTTAGAGTACCCAATTAATTTTTTCCAATTAAGGGGCAATTTAGTGTGGCCAATCCACCTACCCTGCACATCTTTGGGTTGTGGGGGCCACGCAAACATGGGGAGAATGTCCAAACTCCACACGGACAGTGACCCGGGGCCGAAGGTGGGACCTCGGTGCTGTGAGGCACCAGTGCTAACCACTGCACCACTGTGCTGCCCTACAATCCGAGTTGATTATTTGGGCCAAAGATTGGTGTGGGAGAAATTGGTTTTGGTTTATTAGGCACTGGCACCAGTATTGGGGAAAGAGGGAGCTGTACCGTTGGGACAGTCCTTACCAGAGCCAAGCTGGAACCGGTGTATTGGTGAATCGTATAACTACAGCTGTACAGAGATTTAAACTAGGTGGTCGGGGAGGAGGGTGTACACGTGAGGGAAGATTTTGAATGTTAAAGAAAAAGTACAAGGCAATAATGCAGGGTAGCGATACCAGAGTGTGACAGGAAGGGACAGAGTGTGCAAATGTTAGGAGTTCACCAGCAAATAAGGTCAGAGTAGGAAACAATGGTAAAAGGATGGAATTAAAGGCTCTTTATCAAAATGTACACAACGAGATGGGTGAATTGACAGTACAAATATAAATAAATGTGTATGATACAATAACCATGAAAGAGGCACGATTACAAAGTGATCACAGCTGGAACCGGAATATTCAAGAGTATTTAACATTTTGGAATGATTGGAGGAAAGGAGGAGGAGTTTGGGTAGCTCTGTTAATAAAGGAAGATATCAGTACGGTGGTGAGAAATGATCTTGGTTCAGAAGATAAAGCTTTAGAATCAATATGGGTGAAGAGATGTCAAATTAAACAAGTAATCATGGGTGCAGTTTATAAGCCTCCTAACATTAGTTACTCTAGGATAGAATATAAAATTGTTATGAACCATGCTGATGTTACCCATGAGAGTGTCTCAGAACCGCAAAGGATAACTTGAAACACTGATTCTTAGTGGCGTATTTTTGTTTGTAATAATGTGAGAACAATGTACAACCCAGTGAGAAACCAGACTAGTCGCTGTGTAAACGATTAATAAAGGATATTTATTAAAGTAAAAGAAAAGGGAAAAAACACATCAAAAAGGACTAATATACACAATGACACTTAACTAAACACACTAACTTTAACTAATCTGAAGTTATCTCTTGTTCTCTAAATATACCCATGTTCCCTGAACTCACTGCAACACCAATTTTTCCAAACAGCCTCCAATTTAGTAAATCCTTTTTATTTATAAATAAAGAGTACCCAATTATTTTTTTCCAATTAAGGGACAATTTAGCGTGGCTAATCCACCGAACATCTTTGGCTTGTGGGGGTGAAACCCATGCAGGTATGGGGAGAATGTGCAAACTCCACACAGTGACCCAGGGCCAAATTTAGGAATTCCATAGGTAGAATCCTACCACACAATATTGCTTAGGTGACCAATTCTGGGAAAACTTCTCCTCCTGGCACAAACTGCATCTTTTAGAGAATTTCTGCAATCTGCCGTGGTTCTAGCTGTTAGATGGTCCAGGCCTCCTTGGCTTGGATCATAGATGGAACTGGGGCGGGATCTCTGCCGGCGGTATTCTCCGTTTTGCTGTACCCGGGGTTTCCCCACTATGGGAAACCCCATTGACTGGCCGGCTTAACGGAGAATCCCGCCGGCGGGTCGGGGCAGAAATGTGGCAGAGAATACAGCCCCTGGTTTGTTTACTTGTTGGATGGAAAATTAGCCTGCTTCCCCAGTGGGGGTGCTAGCAGTTACACTGTTCAGCTGCTTTGATATTCCATCCTGTGAATTTGGCTGTCTACATCTTTCAAATTCCTTTTTTTAACAAATAAATTTAGGGTACCCAATTCATTTTTTCCAATTGAGGGGCAATTTAGCGTGGCCAATCCACCTACCCTGCAAATCTTTTAGTTGTGGGGGCGAACCCCACGCAAAGACGGGGGTGAATGTGCAAACTCCACACGGACAGTGACCCAGAGCTCGGATCGAACCTGGGACCTTGGCGCCGTGAGGCAGCAATGCTAACCACTGTGCCATCTTTCAAATTCCTTGTCTTTAGAAGTCATCATTTACCTCATAGTAAAGGATCCTCTGACAAGAGTGATTGTAACATGATGAATTTCACATTCAGTTTGAGGGTGAGATTCTGGGTCTGAAACTAGTGTCTTACATTTAAATGAAGGCACTTATGAGGATATGAAGCCAGTTGTCTAAAGTGGACTAGGAAAATAAGTTCAAACATAAGATGGTAGAGAAGCAGTGACAGACATTTAAGAACATATTTCATAACTCTCAGCAAAGATATATTCCATTGAGAAATACAGACTCTGAGAAAGATGCACCATCTGTGGTTAACTAAGGAAGCTAATGTAGGTGTGAAATTGAAAAAAGGCATACAATGCTGCAAAGATTAGTGAAAGGCCAGAAGATCTGGAATGGTTTAGAGACCATGGAACCATATAATTTCTATTGTGGAGAAGGAGGCCATTCAGCCCATCAGATCTACACTGACCATCTGGAAGAGCACCCTACCGAGGTCCACTCCCCCATAACCTAACCTGTACATCTCTGGGCACAAAGAGGCAATTTAGCATGGTCAATCCACCTAACCTGCACATCTTTGGGCTGGAGCACCCAGAGGAAACTCATGCAGACAGGGGAGAAAGTGCAAACCCCTCACATTCACCCAAGGCTGGAATTGAACCCGGGTCTCTGGTGCTGTGAGGCAGCAGTGATAACCACTGTGCCGCCACGCAGTCCCCTTTTCCTTTTCTTTGTTTCACTGCGATGCAGACTGTGAGGACACCATTCCCAGATTGCTTCACCGCAATTCTGACTGAGAACACCTTTCCCAGATAGCTTCACTGCGATGGGGGCTGTGAAGACACCATTCCCAGATAGCTTCACTGCGATGGGGGCTGTGAAGACACCATTCCCAGATTGCTTCGCCGCAACGCTGACAGAAGACACTGTTCCCAGACCGCTTCACTGTGATGATGATTGCGAGGTCTCCGTTCCCAGCAAAGGACGACTAAAAAAAGAGGGAGAAATTAGATTATGAAAAAAGACTAGCAAGAAATTTAGACAGTAAAAGATTCTACAAGTATATGAGAAGGAAAAGAGTAGCTAACGTGAGCATTGGTCCCTTCAAGGGCAAGACTGGGAAAACAATGAAGTGGCAGAGTTTGGATTTGTTTCTTTATCTGATTAAACTTTGTTTTAACATAAAATATACCTATTGGTCAGTGCTATCCCTCCTTTGGTGCAATAACATTTCTTCAGTTTTACAAATTGAAAATAGTTTGGTTCTCGTTTGGAATCTTGACAATAGGTTAAGTGTTTAGGCAAAAAATGCAGCAGATGGGGGTATAATGTGGGAACATGTGACGTTGTCCAGTTCAACCAGAATAGAAATGCAGACTATGCAAATGGACAGACAGCAGTACAGAGGAATCCAAGTGTCTCTGCAGACAAACCACATGCAGGGACAGCAAGGGATTAAGAGGCAAATTAAATAGTGGCCTCGATTGTAAAGAGGTTGGGGTATAAAAACAGGATTGGCATGCTTCAATTGTACAAGGCTAGATCACAGCTAGAGTACTATGTATAGTTTTGGTCCCTTCATTTGAGGAAGGACATATTTGTGTTGGAAACAGTTCAGAGTTTCACTTGGCTGATAATTGAGTTATCCTATGAAGAAAAGTCGAGCAGGTTGAGCCTATACTCATTGGAGTTTAGAAGAATGAGAGGTTATCTAATTAAAACATGTAAGATTTTGATGGGCCTCGACAGGGCAGATTCTGGCAGCATGTTTGGAAGTCGCCCATTCAAGAGAGCGATGAGGCAGAGTTCCTTCTGTCGGAGATTGTTCATCTCCGGAATTCTCTTCCGGTGGAGCTGGGTCATTGAATATTTTCAAGGCCGAGTTAGATAGATTTTTGATCAACAAGGGAGCTATATTGGGACAAACCAATCAAGCTAAATTAACAAATAAAAAGGTAGTCCCAAAGGGTTATGGGGAACAGGCAAGAAAGTGGAGATCAGCCATGATTTTTATGAATGGGCAAAGCAATGAGCCTAATGGCCTACTCCTAATTATGATGATCTAATGAAATGAAATTCACTTATTGTCACGAGTAGGCTTCAAATGAAGTTACTCGTCGCCACATTCTGGCGCCTGTTCGGGGAGGCTGGTACGGGAATTGAACCGTGCAGCTGGCCTGTCTTGGTCTGCTTTAAAAGCCAGCGATTTAGCCCTGTGCTAAACCAGCCCCTTGAGTATTTTACTAGATAATAGCGTTTCAATCTGTTAAACTGCACCTTTTTGAGGTTGGAAAATATATTAAGCAAACTTCACTCAAGATCTAGTTTAATTGTTGGTTGATTCAGGAACTTTGAAATATTCTGATTGTTTCAGGGTGGAGGTTAGAATTTAAGCAGTCCGCTGAATCACACCCCCATCTCAAATTGTCAAATTAAATTGTCTCAGAAAATGCATAATTGTGATATTATAGATTATGTAATAAAGTTAATCTCAAGAGGCCTTAAAGATGGCTGCCAAAATTCACCTGATCTTTTACAACAGCAATGTAGTCAACCTTCTTGGAAGCTCCAAGTGGATTGCAAGTAAACGTATCTAGACATGTGAAATTCAATACACATTCACATAAAGGTTAGCAGCAACTCATTGACAGTGGCTTCCCTGGAGGTGTGAATAGCTCTTTCCTGTCTCCCCAAACCTAAGTTAATAGCCGAGGCATTTGAAAGGTCAATTACTTCAGATAAAAAAAAGACAACAGAGGGGATTATGCTCCCCAGACCAGAGTTAACCCAATACTAATATAGAAGCATGATTCAACAGCTTGTAATAGCAGCTATTTTGAGTTTTTGAATTGTATAAAGGAGACTGTAAGAAGTCATTATGTGCAGCAATGTGCAAGGAACACAAAAAGCCTCAGGAAGTCCTGTCCAGCCCACAGCTGAATTCAGCAGCACATGAAAGCTCGTGTTTTCATTCTGCCACCAGGGGGTTGAGGCATCCACAGAATCACCTCCGGTCAGCTGAGAGAGAGAGAGAGAGAGAGAGAGAGAGAGAGAAAACAAGCAATCGTGCAAGTGTTGGCACCTGCAGTTTGCAGTAAAGAGAGAAGCCTATATTCTCTCCCAGCACCTGCTCTACTTATCGAGTCCACCCATGAAGGAAAACTTGGACTCTTAAGCGTTCACAAGCCATTGCAGCTTCTAAACCGATCCTCAAGTGTCAACCCCTTCACTTCGAAGGAATTCAAGCAAGGGACCTGCAATATCGAGACGTATTTGAAATCTTATCTTTACGTACCTTTTTCTCTTTACCTATATTTTAACCTTTGTATCTGTATTTAGTTAATAACATTATTGTTTTACATAAGTAATTTGCAGCAGTAGTTTTATAATAAACTATCCTTAATCTTGTTTAAGACTAGAACTTTGCTGGTCATTATTATACAAAATCACTTGCAAGTTAAAAGGGGGAAGGGCAGCACGGTGGCCAAGTGGTTAGCATAACCGCCTCACGGCGCTGAGGTCCCAGGTTCGATCCCGGCTCTGGGTCACTGTCCGTGTGGAGTTTGCACATTCTCCCCGTGTTTGCGTGGGTTTCGCCCCCACAACCCAAAAATGTGCAGAGTAGGTGGATTGGCCACGCTAAATTGCCCCTTAATTGGAAAAAATAATTGGGTAATCTAAATTTATTTTTAAAAAAATAAAAAAAATAAAAGTTAAAAGGGGGATACATACGCACACATTCTTAATTCAAAGATGACTTTGAGGAAACACCTTTTATACGTTGTGTCACTGGTAATCTCTACTTGAAAGAATACATCTCTGCAAACCAAGGTATCAGCTGCGGTCACTGGTTCTGTGAACTGTTAACCTTTGACTTAAACACGTTCCATTATGGTCAGGCTCCCTAAGAAAACTCAGTGGTCAATTGTGCACCTTCCAATTTTACAATTTCTTCACAGCTAATAACCTCAAACTGATGCATCATCAAATGCAGTGACTGCAGCATAGGATCGAAAACATTCCAGAAAGCAGTTATTTGTTAGACAAGCTGTTACATTGCGCCAGAGGAAATACTTCGGTTCTAGGTAAATTCCACTAAGGTAAATTCCACTCGGAAAATTTCACTTTAGGTAGATTTCACTGCGGTATATTCCACTACGGTAAATTCCACTATAGCACCTTAAAAAAATAATAATAAAATAAAATAGCTCACATTTTATTCACACATTAAGATAAAAATGATGGCGAGTACATAAAAATAGATAAAAGAATATGAATACATTTTAGCTCACATTTTATTCACACATTAAGATTTAAAAGTTTAATATATTTGAAGAAAATTCTTTTATGACAAATTGCGTGCAATATTTCTTAAAAATGGCAGAGCGTTTTCAGATTGATAATTCTCAACTAGCTTCTTTAATCGTGCATCAATCATTTGATAGGACTTTTTTTTGTTGTCAAGTCCCCACGTCGAATGTGCGCAATTTTCGTCTGGCTTAAGCCTTCTTCAGTCTTAAAGGCATTGCAAAGTTTCCACAAATTTGGATGTGTGGATGTTATCGATGAGCGCAAAGCATTGTGGAACCCGTCTACCGAATTATTTGCTCTTGGCAAGTCATTTAAAACGCGGTCACAAACATTCCAGAGTTGGATAGGAAACTGCGGGGTTTCTCTTCGTCGACGAAGACCGCGTCCCCTTACAGTCCCAATGTACGAATTCTCAAAATAAGTGATAAACTCAGAAGGGATGCTTTCACCATCAGACAAATCTTCAAATCCATTGACAACGTCTTCAATTGGTAAAAATGCTAAAGCGCAAAAAACACTTAATTTTAAAGCTTAAAACTTTCATCCGTGTTGTATCTCCTACTCTCACCAAGTGCACATATCTTCCGCCAAATAGACTGTCCGAGATGAAAAACACACCCAACTACTTCTAAATGCGGAAATACAGAAACAAATGAATTATGGAGAGCTTTTTCAAAGTCCATGAGGCAGGTCGCAGGTCGACAATTTGCCCTTAAATCCCGCACAGTAGACAGAAGACTATGATATGAGGCTTCTTTTTTGTCAGGAAGTAAGGCAAATAGCCTGGGCACACATGACCCTCCAATGATGATATGTAGCGTGAAAAGCTGACACCACAAACTAGGAGACACCTTAAAAGTCCCATCACAGGCCCAATTTTCAGAGCTTTCGAGATCATCCAAGCCTTTTTCTGAAGAAAAAACTAAAATTCTGTCTGGGTCATCAAGTCCACTGTCAAAGACCAAAAACAAGGACCCATTTTCTAAGTACTTAACTGTATCAGGGATTTGAAACCCTGACCGACAAGTTGGAAGTGCTGGGATTCCTAAAGCATGCTGCCACCAGTTACGTATGTTACGTGAAAGTCCAGGAATAGTTTGCAACAATGATTGTGCTTCCTCATCGAGATTTTGTACAGCAGTAGCTATTACTTCCCGTGAAGACACTATGCCCGTTCTCGTTACTTCACTTTTCATTGAATTAACTGCCTTTCGGGCATTAACGTGTGCACTGCTTGCTGAGTGATTATGGGAGCCCGTTGAAAAAATAACTTCTGGTATACTGGAGTTGAAAGTTGTATGTAGTCTAGCCCGGCAACCTTTGTAAAAATGCTCACAACGCCAATATATTTTTGTTTTGCTACTGTTAACTCCATTCTTTTCGTATATATGATTCTCTTCGTCGCAAAGCTTAAGTTTGTTCTTCTCTGATGTTATAAATGTTGCCATGGTTGCGGGTTTAAAAGTTCAAAGTTAAACTGAATAGAAAAAAGTAGTAGCACCAGTGAAATTAGTTTTTTATAGACCATTTACTAACGACTAATTAGTTAAGGAGGGTGTAACAAGCAGTTTAGTTTTTTTATAGACCGTTTACTAACGACTGTCCACCATACCGCAGTGAAATCTACCTAAAGTGAAATTTTCCGAGTGGAATTTACCGTAGTGGAATTTACCGGTCACCAAATACTTCATGGGCTCTAATCAGCCTGCCAGATGTAATATGAGGATGTTCAGTCGGTTACAAAATAATCCAACGTCTTTTTTCCTCTCAGCTGCTCATCAGTGTATCTACTTTCTGTTTTGATTGCAAGTTATTGAGCTGGATTTTGCTTTCAAAATTACAGTGAGGCTATTAAGACCACATCTGGAGTAATGGTCTCCTTATTTAAGAAAAGATGTAAGTGGAAAGAAGGAAAGATGGAAGCAGTTCGGAGAAGGTTGACGAGACTAATACCAGAAATGGGCAGGTTGCTTTAGGAGGAGAGTTGGACAGGTTAAGTTTGTATCCACTAGAGTTTAGAAGAGCAAGAGGTGACTTGACAGAATCCATAGTGCAGGAGGCCATTCGGCCCATCAAGTCTGCACCAACCCTCTAGAAGAGCATTCTACCTATGCCCACTCCCTCACCCGATCCCTGGAACCATGTGCATTGATCATGGCCAATCCACTTCACCTGCAGAGCCCTGGACACTAAGGGGCAATTCAGCATGGCCAATCCTCCTTGGACGGATGTGGGATGAAACCAGAGCATCCAGAGGAAACCCACGCAGACAAAGGGAGAATGTGCAAACTCCAAACAGATCCACCGCCAGAATTGAACCCAGATCCCTGGTGCTGTGGGGTAGCAGTACTAACCACTGTGGCGCCTTTAAGATCCCGAGAGGTCTTGACATGGTGGATGTAGAGAGGATGCTTCCTCTTGCCAAGCGAATCTAGAATTAGGGGTCACTGTTTAAAAATAAGGGGTCACTGAGTTTTCTTTCAGAGTCACAAATCTCTGGAACTCTCTTCCTCAAAAGGCAGTGGAAGCAGAATCTTTGAATTTTTAAAGGCAGAGCTAGATAGATTCTTGATTAACAAGGGGGGGTGAAAGGTTATCGGGGTAGGCAGGAATGTGGGGTTGAGGTTACAATCAGATCCATTAAGTTACTGGAGAGGCACGCTAGAAAGGGACTTTGTGGCCAGCTTAATCAAGTTATTTAAGTCTAAATATTTGTAAAACAATGTTAGTTACTGACTGACTAACAAACTCTGACACTGAAAAGTAACTGCTACAAGTGTGGAGTATTGTCGCTTCAAATTTTACTTAAAATCTACAAACTTATACATATTATAATACATATTGATGATGTAGATATGGTTTACATACTGCTTCAAATAACACAAGCACAATCTGTTCATGCAATTAGTATTTACTGCATTATACTGAGTATAACCATTTGCTTGAATACATGTAAAATTTACATTATTACAATTAAAAGTGCATACTTTGTGTTCTACATATAGGTTTATTCAGGTCTGTACTGAGAAAGAACATTTGTAGTTGCAAAACAAGGATCAAGGCTTTTAGCTTTTACTGACTCATTTTTAAATATTGCAGTGATTAAGGTCATTGTTCTACTGTACTTCATATTGCTTTACAATGATCAACATTAACCTTAAACATGAAACCATTTTTCTAAATTCTTAAATTTGGACACAGAGGAATGTGATTTACTACACTTTCGTCTAGAAGTGACCAAGGCATCAAAAAACATATTTCAACAGATTTTTCACCTCGATACAGTACAAATATGGACTTCAATAAAATGGTAAAAATATGCATTTAACAATTTTAAGCACTTCAGTTTGAAACTCTTATCTTCAGATTACTTTTTACTACAGGGCTCGATGCACATCTAGACTTAGTGTTATAATTCCCCAAAACAATTAATTTTATCGGCTGTTAAGTCAGAACAACTAAATTAAGCCCAAAAAATAAAAACCGATGCCAAGACTACGAGTGCTCAGTTTGGTAGCAAAAAGCTTTAGCAACTGGAATGCTTCCTACCAAGGGCTGACAGGGCTGCTAGCATTCTCGAAGGCTAGTGTAGTCAGCAATGAATGAACTTGGTAACAATGGGCGGTGTTGAGATTTTAGTGCACCAGTTCAGGCTGGTTTTCCACAAAAGGCAGAACGCCACTGACGTAATAGGCAATGCCCAGAGACAACAGCGCGATGACAATAATGAGCAGCAGAACCCTCCAGAAGCCCAAATCATCCACAAACTCCTGCCAGGTGGACCGGAAGCTGGAAAGGACCCCGTCTGTATTTTGAAGGTTCGGATTCAGGAGCGAGTGACTCTCCATGGCACTTGGGGGAGGGGGAAAACGGAAGAAAGAAAAAAAAATTTGCATATGGATCATCAATACAACTTCAGAGCATGATCAATGATACGTTATTTTTTTTTTTAGAAACCTTCACTTGGATTACCATGAAGGAAAATGTTAAATATTTAAGATTCGAGAAATTCCATTTAACTTCTTTTTAAATCAATTGAAAAAGACAAGAGCTGTTTTCTCGTAGACAGGTTCAAATTAGTTTTCTCGGCAAGCCACACACCAACATTACCTGAGGGGCTGATGGTCTGTTTCCCAGCCTCTGATGGTGTTGTTCTGAGTCTCCTGCTCACTAGAAGATGCAAGAGATTAGTTAGGGAACAACTCCCCCTCCTGTGGGGAAGCATCAACCTTAACTCAGTATATTCCTATAATGTGCAACTGAGATCACCAGGGACTCCATGAAACCTAGATATTGGATGCTGTGATGCCATATATTGGCAGATATAGGTATTACAATTTGGCTAGATTAAAGATTTTGAAGAGTAAACAGAACAGATTTTTAAAAAGTAATATTTGTGAGCAAAGAGGATGGGGGTGGGGTGGAAGAAGAGAGAAAACAAGCAACTGTGCTCGAGCTTCACAGCCTTTATTAAATAAATTAAAGCCAGATTCTGTGCAGTGTAGCACAATTAAGCTTCAATCTTTCTATGATTTATTTACTATGCAAATAAAAATAATTTCAAAATCCTACATTATAACATTCCCCTATGTTTAATTTCAATATTGATGATGGTTTTAAAAATGAACTGCAAAGGGCCACAGTTTAGTCACCAAATGTTATTACTGTGCAACATTTCAGTGCCCCTTCTTTTTCTTCACTGGGGTACGATTCCAGTACTTACATCAAACAACCATTCTTCATCTTTTAAGTCAAGTCAGTGGGTAGTGACGAGGCTATTCGTTTATAAGGGGAGTCACGGACAAACTCTATGCTATCCCTTGTTTGACATCAGCATCTCCATCCAGGGACAGTGAATGGCAGAACACAGACAACTTCTCCCTCTCTACCAAGCACAGGAGTAGGCCATTCAGCGTCTCCAGCCTGTTCCACTCGCTGTTCAGTGAGATCATGGCTGACCTACATCCAAACTCCCATGCAGCTCCATTACCCCCCATAGACCTTGGCTAACAAAAGCCTATTCATTTCATATTTCAAATGTATTAATTGAGCTAGAATGTACTGATTTATGTGGGAGAGTTTTCCACAATTCTACTACCATTTAGCAAGTTGGATTTTGGTAGGAGGAATCAAAAGGCAGATTACCTAAATGGAAAGAGATGCAGGTGAGTGAAGTACAGAGGGATCTGGGTGTTTTAGTACAGGGTTTCTCAAAGTGCAGATAGTGACCTGTAGGTAGGTCGGGGGCAGGTTTCGGGAGAGTCCCGGAGCGATCAGTCACGGTGGCCCTGACCATGGGAGAAGCGCCCAAGGCCTGCTACCAGCATTTAAACTGAGAATGGCAACCGTTACTGGCTTTTAAGTGAGAACAAAATGAGGCTGTGTTGAGTTTTTTGGCCATAAGTGGCAGCAGTGAGCCCTGTACGTACATCTGACGTCAAACATCCTGTACGGACACGCTTTTGGTGCCAAATCATGGAGGAGAGCTTCTTCCATTTTCAAGCTGGTAGCAAGCAAGGCAAGAGGACTGTGAAGACGGATAGTTTTGTTACAAGGAAGAGACGGCCAGAGACACAAATGTGCAGTGGAGCTACTGCCAAGGATCTCACATCTGAATCTGCTGGAGAGAGCTGCTCAGGAGAGTCCAGGGCAGGACAGACCAGTGCCAGTGTTAACTCTGTACAGAGCCTCTGGTTAATAGCCTACAAGGATAAACAATGCAGTATAAAGATGATTTTTTGAGGAATGGAGTTATCAATTGTGCCAATGCAGATAAAGATGCAACGCCTATGTATGTTATATGTAGGGAAGTACTGGGAAATGAGAGAAGATTCAGATTTTGAAAGATTTCTTTCGAGGTTGAGACCCCAGAGTCAGTTATTAACTTACAGTTTGGAAAGCAAGGTGGCACAGTGGTTAACACTGCTGCCTGTGGCGCTGAGGACCTGGGTTCGATCCCGGCCTCAGGTAATCCGTGTGGAGTTGCACATTCTCCCCGTGTCTGCATGTGTTTCACCCCACAACCCAAAGACGTGTAGGTTAGATGGAATGGCCACGCTAAATTGCCCCCTAATTAGAAAAAAGTTATTGGGTACTCTAAATTTATTTTTTTTAAAAGAAAAAAAATTAACTTGCAGCTGACTCCAAATGCAAAGATTAACCTGTTCTACCTCACCGGTGATAGCACATTAAAAACACATCAAAAGTCCATGAGGCTGTCAGTATTCTGGAATAGCATCTCCCAGAAGTATCCAGTGCTGAGTAAAACACGCATTTTGTTGTTGTTGCTCTTCACAATGTGCGAGGTTGTATTTTCCGTTCTCACAAAGGTGTAGACAGCACAAAGGAACTGGCTGAACTCTGCAGCTGACATGCCCATTGCCCTCCCCTCCTGTGCACCAAGCAAGCTCCTCTTTCGCATTAAAGGCAAGTGAAAATGGTGTGCGTCGCAAAGGCCAGCCAGCGTGGGTCCTGAAGGTTGGCTGGTTGGCAAAAGCGGGTCCCAGGAAAAAAAGTTTGAAAAACACTGTTCTAGTTGATGAATCACAAAAAGTTAGCAGGCAGGCCCAACGGGTAGTTAAGAAGGCAAACAGCATTTTGGCCTTTATTGCAAAGTTTCAAAATAGGGAGGTTTTGTTGCAATAGTGCAGGGTGTTGGGGAAGCCTCACCTGGAATACTGCGTACAGTTCTGGTGCCTTACCTAAAAAAGGATTTAGTAACACTGGAGGCAGTCCAAAGGAGATTCATCAGGCTAATTCCTGGGATAAGAGGGTTTGTCCTATCATGAGAGACTAAATAGGCTGGGTTTGTATTCCTTGGGAGTTTAGAAGAG
Organism: Scyliorhinus canicula; assembly: GCF_902713615.1. Taxonomy (NCBI): domain Eukaryota; kingdom Metazoa; phylum Chordata; class Chondrichthyes; order Carcharhiniformes; family Scyliorhinidae; genus Scyliorhinus; species Scyliorhinus canicula. Next base: position 17,608,365 of record NC_052162.1, read on the forward strand.
TGAAGGGTGATCTTATTCAAACATCTAAGATCCTGAGGGGACTTGTTATGGTAGATGGCAAGATGTTTTCACATGGGAGTCTCGAACAAATGGACATAGCCACAATATAAAGGGCAGGTCATTTAAAACAGGTGCATAGAAATTTCTTCTCGCAGAGGGTGGTGAATCTCTGGAATTCTCTGCCCCGGAGGTTGATGGAGGCTGGGTCATTAGAAGTATTTAAAGTGGAGGTCGATGAATGTATGATAGATTGAGGAATAGAGGACTATGTCACAGAATAGAGGGAAATGTCACAGAAAAGGAGTTGAGGCCAGCACAGATCAGCCATGATTGTATTGAAAGTGGGGCAGGCTTGAAGGGCCTGGTGGCCTACTCCTGCTTCTACTTCTTGTGTTCTTTGCATCAAGAAGTGCTCCTGAATGCTCTAGCTCAAATTTTATCCTGGACTTCCCCACCAGACAAAAGTTTTGTCTATTGCATGAGTTGCTAGTTAAATCTTAGAAAGCACAAGTAAATCATTCCTTAAATTTCTATGTGCCTCACACCACAGCCATGTGGCCAATAATTGGAAGTACCACAGGTCTGGCTATCCAACACAGTATAGACTGGATACCAAAACTGGGATTTTCTTTCTATGCATGGCTCACTGCTTTACTTACTGCTTTAACCAGTTAAAAACTGGGGTAATTACTCTACAAACCACAACTAAAAATGTCTCATTTTCTTGTGTTTTTGAATTGGTGGAAAACAAATCCTCAAATCAATAATAGGCAAAACAGAAACGGAGCACCAGGAAACATGCTTTCCAAAATTACATAAACTATGCACGTGCCTCACAGCAGATTCCTGATCTAGAGGGGCCGTCAAGCAAGTCAAGGAAATGCATAATTTCATGAGAAACAGGAAATAGGGACTGGGGATTGAGGCAGGAGTAGTGAAGGTCATGCCTATTTTTAAGCACCCAACAAAATAACAGTTTTGGCCGAGATCTGGCAGAACACCAGGAATAACTTCAGTCATAACAAGAAACCCTAGAATGCTAGACAGTTGGGTTTGCAAGTTAAATTATTCATGCACTTGCAAGTAATTTAATCTAAAAGAAGAGGAGAAACAAGGTACCCTTAAAACAATGCAACTGTCTCTACAATCAAAGGTAATCATTTATAAGCTTATTGTAATCATAGTGCCTTCCTGACTCACAACATACAAAATTCTGCTTCCAGCTCACATTTCCCTTACAATTCAATGTTTACCTCTCATTTTCTGCAGTCTGCATGATCTCTAGTTTAGAGTGAGCTCCACGGTTGAACCCTTTCACCTCTTGCTCCTCCAAGGACTCCAGCAACTTGATGGCATCTTTGTTTACGCCTCGACGTTTTGCCAAAACAAGTGGGGTGGCACCATGATGGTTGCTTGAGTTACAAAAAAAATAAGGTAATGATTTACATCCTTTCAGGAGGCCACCATCATTTGTTTCCAGTAACTGCTTAGAAAAAATAAAACCTTGGTCACATTATGACCAATGCCTTTTCATTTATAATTTCTGAACAAGACAACAAAAATCAATCCAGGCTTAATTCCAAGGATCAAATAGAAAATCAAAATGTACATGCAAATTTAGCTCTTAAATGCTGCACTGAAAAATTCAAATATTATTGCTGCTTCCATAAGCCCCTGAAAAACTGCCTACCTACAGTGCCACCGTGGGAAAAAAAACAACCATATCTAAAGCATCAACCATCAGCGACAACACGGGCATTCTGTTTTATGCTCTCACTAGTAAAATGCATTTTAATAAAATCAAAATAAACATCTTTGGACGGTTAAATGAAAATGATTATAGGTGATTGCAGTAAAGCTTTGCTCAATTGCAGTAAAGGGAGCTTTGCTTAATTGCAGCCAATGGTTAATAATAATGGAACTAGGGCAGCACGGTGGCACAGTGGTTAGCATTGTTGCCTACGGCGCTGAGGACCCGGGTTCGAATCCCGGCCCTGGGTCACTGTCCGTGTGGAGTTTGCACATTCTCCCCGTGTCTGCGTGGGTTTCGCCCCCACAACCCAAAAGATGTGCAGGATAGGTGGATTGGCCACACTAAATTGCCCCTTAATTGGAAAAAATAATTGGGTACGCTAAATTTATAAAAAAAAAAAAAAAAAAAATAATAATGGAACTGTGTGACCTGACTGACTGAGGAGACCATTGCCATTTTTATCCCCAGATACAGGAAGTTTCTGACTCTAAAGCTGTCAAAACATGCTGCATATCAAGAAGTTGAAGTGCAGTTGCTAGAAGTGTGACTGATGCAATTCACACATTTTCAAGGCAAAGTTAAACTGTGAAATTAATGTGAGCAGCACCTTGATGCAACTGAACTGATCAGGGTTGCAAACATATAGAATCAGGAGGATGCCATTCAACCCATCGAATCTGCACAACCCTTATAAAGAGCACTCTTCCTAGACCCGCTCCCTCATCCTATCCCTGTAACCCATGTATATATTATGGCCAATCCACCTAACCTGCACATCTTTGGACTGTGGAAGGAAACCGGAGCACCCGGAGGAAACCCACACAGAAACAGGGAGAAACTGCAACTCCGCAGTCACCCAAGGCGGGAACTGAACTCGGTCCCTGGTGCTGTAATGCAGAGGTGCTAACCAGTGTGCCATTAACTAGATTGAATCTTTCCATAGCCTAGAACAATTAGAACCAAAATATGTTAAGGGTAGGTAATTAATAGGTATAGTTAATCTGGATTAATTTCCTATTTGATCAGTTGAATTTTGTGGTGGAAACCGTTGTTACTTCAACTCATAATCTTCTGAAAAATAGGGTACGGTCAAGAGTGGGCAGAAATGGGTTGAGTGGGAAGATAAATAAACTGGTTGACAAAGCAGATAAAATATCGGTGCAACAATCGCTGACTGATGTAACAGATCATCGTATCTGTGGGTAGCACACTCTCCCCAAGTCAGGTGACTATGTTTATGTGTCACAGCAAAAACTCAAACACAAAAATCTAGGTTAACAACATTTTCAGATGGGAACCAAGTTCCTTTCTGCCCTCTCAGATAGATGTAAACAATCCCATGGCACTCTGTCAAAGGGCAGTAGGGGAGTTCTCCCCATTGAGTTGGCCAGTAACTAATATCATAATCTCACTGCTGCTTGTGGGACCTTGCTGTTACTTTGGACTGTGGGAGGAAAGTTACTACATGTCAAATATACTGCAGTGGCTGTCAAAGATTTTGGGACATCCTGATTTTATAATAATATTCTTTATTGTCACAAGTAGGCTGACATTAACACCAACGTTACTGTGAAAAGCCCCTAGTCGATACATTCCGGCGCTTGTTCAGTACACGGAGGGAGAATTCAGAATATCCAATTCACCGAACAGCGCATCTTTCTGGACTTGTGGGAGGAAACCGGAGCACCCAGAGGAAACCCACGCAGACACAGGGAGAACGTGCAGACTCCGCACAGACAGTGACCCAAGCCGGGAATCGAACCTGGGACCCTGGCGCTGTGAAGCCACAGTGCTACCCTAATAAAAGGGTTAATCCAGTGCAGTATAACGGGCAACAAGATCAGTCCGAAGTTTCAAGTCCATTAATTCCTTATAGGACGTTACATTGCGATTGACTTAAATAGACACGGTCTAGATTAAACCACAAATTCACCAGCTAACCCCTTCAGCTAGAACAGTGTTCTTCAAAGTCGGGGGTGCAACCCGCGGGTGGGTCATGGGCGGGTGTCGGGAGGGTCGTGGACCCGTTGTCCGCGGCGCTTCCGATCGCGCAAATCCACGCGCAGCAGCCGGCTTTTCATTACGGCGGCTGCAAGCGGCCACGAACATGTTAAAAAAAATTTTTTGCCCGCATTGTGCATGTGCGCCGATCATCGTATGCGCAATGCGGCCAAATTTTTTTTAGCATGTTCACGAAATGCACATGCGCACACGATGATCGGCGAGCATGCACATTCCGCGAACATGTTAAAAAATTCGGCCCCACTGCACATGGGCGTACAATGATCGGCGCACATGCGCACCGGTAATCGGGCACGCATGCGCAGTTCGGCCGCTATTCTTTTAAAAACTGTTGCAGCTTTTTGTTTTACAAGTTCTTCAGTGGTTTTTATTCATTTATGTTATTCATTTAATTTTTTTTTCATTTTTTCATTTATTTTATTTTTTTTAAAGTTCAGGAGGCTTTTATTCATTTTTTCAATTATTTTACTCATTTTTTTTTACAAGTTCGGGGGGGGGGGGTTATTTGATAAAATTTTACAGGGAAAAATTCAGAACTTTGGACAGATGGAGACTCCATACTTTCCGACACCGGAAGGCTTCACCTTCATCCAACAGAGGAGCGAGTACGAGGGCCAAAGGGACCCAAAACCATTTCCTCCATTTTTGTCAGCAGCAAACAAGGTAAGAGAAAATGATGGGTCGCGCAGGTCGGCCGGCATGGGTCATGAAGGTCAGCCGGCGCGGGTCGCGAAGGTCAGCCAGGTTGGGTCCCGAAGGTTGGCCGGTTGGTAAAAATGGGTTCCCGGAAAAAAGGTTTGAAGAACACCAAGCAAGAAGTTTACAGAAACCAGTGCAAATGTTCCTCTTATGTAATCTTGCCCAGTTCTAACAACGGTTCTGTGCCTGATATATTAATGCCGCTGTTCTTTCTACAGAGGCTGACCGAGCTTCTGATTTTTTCTGCCATTTTCTTGTTTTACATTTTCAGATTTTGACTTATTTGTCTATGAAATGAAACCGCAAAGATCCTTGGCTACTATCATTAAAAAAAAACTGCTCGACAACCTTAGTATCCAAGTTTCTGTAAGTAACCACAATAGATGAATTAATTCAGATGTTATCCCAGATACTATATGTACCTCAGCCAGACCGGGGGATGCCATTTAAAACTTGGCAACCACATTAAACTCTCCAAGGAAATTACGAAATGCAAGAGGCTTAATGATTCCAATAACATGGTTGTCAAGCAGCTGCTCTCACAATGGATTTGTTACCGTGCACTTCATGCAGATATAAGTCAAATCTAAAATAGCACTGGAATATCAAATCTACTTGCTGTAATGGAATATATTCAGACATTAACTGCTGAGGCCAGAATACATAAAAGTCTCTTGAAACAAGGTGGGATTGCAGTGGGGGCCGTAGGTGCAAGGACAATGGGGTGTGTTGCCGGATTTGTAACTTGAACTGAAAACCATAACGAAAGGTCATGAATGTGAAAACAAAATAGCTTCAGCAAGCTTGTTTAATATGTTAATAGCTTTGAGAAAGCCAGTCATTCTGACATAAACGTACAGACCTATTTAAAACTAGTTCTCAAGAGTATTATCAGTAACATGTCTGTATTCTAACAGTAAAAGGCATCTATCTCCTTTCCTGAATTTAAAATAGAGAAGGGAGAACCTGCAAGACTTCAGGAAGATTATTTTCATTCTTGATTAAAAGATGATCTAAGTGGAACTGTGATCCCAAATGCAAAGAATCGGGAGTTGAAAGGGAAATTTAGTTAACAGGAGAACACCGACAAGCCCGCAATAAGAAAACAAAAAGGAGATGCAAGCAAAAATTGAATTGGGCAGCACGGTGGCGCAGTGGTTAGCACTGCTGTCTCACGGCGTTGAGGACCCAGGTTCTATCCCGGCCCCAGGTCACTGTCCGTGTGGAGTTTACACGTTCTCCCTGTGCTGAGAGGGTCTCACCCCCACAACCCAAAAGATGTGTAGGATAGGTGGATTGGCGATGTTAAATTGCCCCTTCATTGGAAAAAAAATAATCCAAATTTATTTTTAAAAAGCAAAAATTTAATTGGAGTTCATAAAGCTGTGTTACCTTTACAATGAGGCAAATAACATGTTTGAGCATTATGTAACTACAAGCTATTTGTAACTTTGATCAGCTGTTACTTTGCTATTCTTAATGCCGACAGCATATTAGCTATTGTTAGAGATGCCTATCTAAAGTAAAGCTATTGTCTAACAACACAGCTCATTGCCAAAATTCCTTGCTATCTGTTTTAAAAGCAGTGAAACTGGGTCATACAATATAACGTCTCAGACAAACAGCTCCAACAGATGTCTTCCAAATACTCATTGATATTGCCAGAATAACGATTGCAACAGTCCAAAGATGTGCAGGTTAAGTGAATTGGACATTCTGAATTCTCCCTCCATGTACCCGAACAGGCGGCAGAATGTGGCGGCTAGGGGCTTTTCACAGTAACTTCATTGCAGTGTTAATGTGAGCCTACTTGTGACAATAAAGATTATTATTATTAAAATGCAAATAGACATCTAACAAATACACAAAATGCAACATCAGCGAGTCCCATATTATTTTCAGAGTGCAATGAAAGCTTTATGCAGCAGTGGTGCCACACATCATTAGCGCAGCTCACAGAGCTTTGTCTGTGTCCATGGTACCAAGTTACAAATGCCATGTTTATATGCCGATAGTCTGATGTCGCATTTTTCTGCTGGTAGACAATTCAGTGAACTAATTAGCAACTTGTCTCCTCCTGCCCACTGCGCACCACAGTTAAGTCTCCTCGGGCATCCTGCTCCTCACAAATGTGCCAATGATGCTCAGTAAACATCTGTTATCTCTGTCTGTTTAGGAAAAAGACACCCACTCTTCACCGCCCTTGAATCACCAAAGCCATAAACAATCTGTTGAGATGTTGCAACTAAATGGCAATTTACCTCAACCACCTGTATGAAAAACTGCCAGTGAATAATAAAAGGCAGTCTGCTTGTATGTGTAAACATGGTATGAAACACTGACACAACTCATATTTGCCTCAACAGATCACTTTTCAGATGTTTCATAATTGGAGTGCGGAAGCAATCAACAGCAGGGAATATTTCTGAAACCCCACAGGAGTAAGACAATAGCTACCATTGCAAACTAAGGATCCACCAGGACAGGGTTACCAACATTTCCTAACTCAAGCTGATCACGACTAAGGGTTTCTAATAAAACAGATGAGTAACTGGTGGGAATTTTAAAAGTATTTTTTGTGCATAACCAATATTTCAGATGTTTCATGGGCAACACTGGAATGGAATGTAGGCCTGCATGTCAAGAGAGATGGAATACAAAACAGTAGAAGTTATACTACAATTGGGAGTACCAAATTCAAGGTATTTCAGATGATTAAAGGAATTGATAAGGTAAATGGGGAGAAACTATATCATCTGGGGTGAAAGCACAAATGGGGGGGGGGGGGGTGCACTGCCTTAAAATTAGAGCTAAGCTGCTGTTGGAGGGGCGCAAATGGAACGTTGATGTTTACTGAAAAGGAAATGGAATATCAAAGCAGGATAAAAAAAGTTCCAAAGAAGAGTCACAGTGGACTTGAAACATTAACCCCATTTCTCCATCCACAGATGCTGCCAGACCCAAGTTCTTCCAGCATTTTCTGTTTTAATAAAAGTAGGGGTGTTTTGCTACAGTGTAGAAGTTGTAGGCAAGACCATATCTAGATACTGTGTACAGTTTTGGTATCCTTACTTAAGAAAGAATTGTAGACATGTTCGAAGGTTCACGCAACAGAAATCTGGGACGGGGCTGATGAAAGTTTGGACAGATTGAGCCGGTGAGAGTTTAGAAGAATGAGTGGCAACCTTATTGAAATATATAAGATCTTGAGGGGGCCCGACAGGGTGGGTGCTGGAAGGATGTTTTCCCTTACTGGAAGGGCTAGAACTAGGGGACGTAGTTCAAAAATAACATGAAATAAATTTCCTCAATTACTTGACTGCAGTTCGGAGGGTGCATTGCACTTTTAGATGAGGACATTAAAGCAAGGTCTTATGTGCCTGCAACAAATGAAAAATAATGCGGATGCCAGAAATCTGAAATTAAACCAAAATAAATGCTGTAAAAACAGAAGTCAGGCAGTAGCTGTCGAAAGAAATGTGTTAACATTTCAGATCATGAAATCTCCAGTCAGAAATGGCAGTCTTGTTTGGGAAAATGTAAAACATTCCATGGCAGTCATGCGAAGAAGAACAGGGTAGGTTCCCTCCCCCTATCATCATCACAACAAAAATAAAACATTATCTGGTCACCTCACATTGTTTGACATTCATAATTGACAACATATTAGCAGATGTTATTCTTCGATGCTGACACAACAGAAAAATTAGTCTTGCAGGGGTTCCTCCTGCTGTCAGGATCCCCAGAGACCCCCTCCCTACCCCAGACAGAACCCCCTCGCTCCCCGAGAGACCCTTCCGTACCCCAGTCAGACCCCCCTCCCCAGTTAGACCCTTGCCCACTCCCAGAGAGATTCCCCATGCCACCTCCCCCAGCCCAACGCCAACCCCAGAAAGATCCCCACACATACCCCCGCCCCAGACACACACCCCCCCGCCCCAGACACACACACCCCCGCCCCAGACACACACCCCCCCGCCCCAGACACACACAACCCGCCCCAGACACACACAACCCGCCCCAGACACACACAACCCGCCCCAGACACACACACCCCGCCCGACAGACACACCCCGCCCCAGACACACACCCCCCCCGCCCCAGACACACACACCCCCCCGCCCGACACACCCCCACCCTGCCCCAGACACACCCCCACCTTGCCCCAGACACACACCCCCTGCGCCAGACACACACTCCCTGCGCCAGACACACACTCCCCGCCCCAGACACACACACCCCGCCCCAGTCAGACCCCCCTCACCCCCTGCCACAGACAGACTTCCCCCCCTCACCCCCTGCCACAGACAGACTCACCCCCTGCCAGACTCCCCCCTCACCCCCTGCCACAGACAGACTCCCCCCTCACCCCCTGCCACAGACAGACTCCCCCCTCACCCCCTGCCACAGACAGACTCCCCCCTCACCCCCTGCCAGACAGACTCCCCTCTCACCCCCTGCCACAGACACTCCCCCCTCACCCCCTGCCACAGACAGACTCCCCCCTCACCCCCTGCCACAGACAGACTCCCCCCTCACCCCCTGCCACAGACAGACTCCCCCCTCACCCCCTGCCACAGACAGACTCCCCTCTCACCCCCTACCACAGACAGACTCCCCCCTCACCCCCTGCCACAGACAGACTCCCCCCTCACCCCCTGCCACAGACAGACTCCCCCCTCACCCCCTGCCACAGACAGACTCCCCCCTCACCCCCTGCCACAGACAGACTCCCCCCTCACCCCCTACCACAGACAGACTCCCCCCTCACCCCCTACCACAGACAGACTCCCCCCTCACCCCCTGCCACAGACAGACTCCCCCCTCACCCCCTGCCAGACAGACTCCCCCCTCACCCCCTGCCACAGACAGACTCCCCCCTCACCCCCTACCACAGACAGACTCCCCCCTCACCCCCTGCCACAGACAGACTCCCCCCTCACCCCCTGCCACAGACAGACTCCCCCCTCACCCCCTGCCACAGACAGACTCCCCCTCACCCCCTGCCACAGACTCCCCCCTCACCCCCTGCCACAGACAGACTCCCCCCTCACCCCCTGCCACAGACAGACTCCCCCCTCACCCCCTGCCACAGACAGACTCCCCCCTCACCCCCTGCCACAGACAGACTCCCCCCTCACCCCCTGCCACAGACAGACTCCCCCCTCACCTCCTGCCACAGACAGACTCCCCCCTCACCCCCTGCCACAGACAGACTCCCCCCTCACCCCCTGCCACAGACAGACTCCCCCCGCCACAGACAGACTCCCCCCTCACCCCCTGCCACAGACAGACTCCCCCCTCACCCCCTGCCACAGACAGACTCCCCCCGCCACAGACAGACTCCCCCCCTCACCCCCTGCCACAGACAGACTCCCCCCTCACCCCCTGCCCCAGGCAGGCCCCCCTCCCCCCAGCACCCACCAGATGTCGATCTTGAGGCCGTTGGATACCAGGAATTGGATGGAGTCGACATGGCCGCAGAGGTGCAGGGCGGTGTTGCCCTGGTTGTCGGTGGCCAGCAGGTCGGCCCCGAACTTGTGCAGCAGGCGGCAAATATCCACGTTCCCCCGGGCGGCGGCCACATGCAGGCCGGTGCGGCCCCGGCCGTCGCGGATGTTGGGGTCGAAGCCGCTCTCCAGCAGCCGCTTGGCGTAGGTCAGGTCGCCGTCGATGCAGGCCTGCAGCAGCGGCACCCCGGTCTGACAGGAATCATTGATAAACACGTACGACATGGCGGCCCCTTCACTCCCCTCCCCCTCCAAACCCACCTACTGCGCATGCTCACAAGCCACTACGGCGAGAGCAAGAGATCAAAACTAATGCATGTACCAGCGATTAACCTGATCGCCTTTCCAGCCAAAATACACCTAGGGGGTGGAAAACAGCCATTATTCCCAGTGGCAAGAAATAATTTGTGTTTTTTATCCCATCAAAATCTCTTTCTGGGGCATATTTATTTGGTCAACTGTCTCAATGGGCAGCACGGTGGCACCGTGATTGGCACTGCTGCCTTCCAGCGCCAGGGTCCCAGGTTCAGCTCTGGCCTAGGGTGACTGTGTGGAGTTTGCACGTTCTCCCCGTGTCTGCGTGGGTTTCCACCGGGAGCTGCATGTTTCCACCGGAGCTGCATGTTTCCTCCCACAGTCCAAAGATCTGCAGTTAGGTGGATTGGCCATGGTAAATTGCCTTGGACTTCAAAAAAGATATGTAGGTTAGGTTATTGTCACAAGTAGGCTTCAAATGAAGTTACTGTGAAAAGCCCCTAGTCACCACATTCCAGGGCCTGTTCGGGGAGGCTGGTACAGGAATTGAACCATGCTGCTGGCCTGCCTTGGTCTTCTATAAAAGCCAGCGATTTAGCCCTATGCTAAACCAGCCCCTATTGGGATGGGGCAGGGAGCTGTTATTGGGCTCTACGACTGTAATGTATACTTTGTGGGTTTTTTTCTTGTGAGACCTGCACATTTATGTGTATGTGCAGGATTGAGCCAGCATCCGCCTTGGCAAGATGCTGGGTGTAAACAAACTAAGGAAAAGTACATAACGTAAATAATGGATAAATCAAAACAAGGCAGTGCTCCCTAAAACAACGAATGGAGCACAACCCAAAAGGAATTAAAAAAGGAACAAAAACTTATCTAAAACCCATCAAAATAAAGTGCAAAAATTGGGGTCGATAAAACAATCCAACCCCTGCGGCCCCCACCGAGCACGGAAATCTTCAAGTGTGCCCGTGGACACCGCATGCTCCCTCTCCAGGGACAGCCAGCCGCGAACGAGGCCGCGGAAGAGGGGCAGACAGTCGGGCTGGACGACCCCCTCGATTGCCCGCTGCCTGGACCGATTAATAGCCAGTTTGGCCAGGCCCAGGAGCAGGTTCACGAGGACGTCCTCCGCCTTCCCCGCCCCTCTCCGCACCGGGTGTCCGTAGATCAGGAGCGTGGGGCTGAAGTGTAAAGAAAACCTCAACAACAACATCGTCAAGAAATCAAAGAGGGAGTGCAGTCTATGACAAAAAACATAAACGTGCTCCACGGTCTCCACCAGGCAGCAAAAGAAGCAGGCCTCTGACAGATCCGTGAAGCGGTGAATCCGATGGTTGCAGGGATGGGGCAGGGAAGTGAGCTTTGGTGGAATACTATTTTGGAGGGCCATCTGTCACTTGTTCTTAAATTTTGCTTTCACTGAACACTGACCTTTATTCGCCCACCAATCACTGACCTACTCTACTCCAGATGCTCCACCCCCTCTTATACATCACATTTCTCCCTCTCTTTAACTCTGAAGTAGAGTTATACATACTTGAAACAGTAACTCCATTTTCTCTCTCCTGCCTGATCTGCTGAGTATTTTCTGTTTTTGTTTCAGAATTTCATCATCTGAAGTATGTTGTTTTTGAGATAACGTCATGGTTTGAGTTGGTTAAAAAGGTAGATAGCTAGAATCTTAGATGGTAGACAATGCAATTAGATACCTTTTTTAAATTTTCCAGACTGAGTTGGTACAAATTAAATGTGGCTTTCCTTAAATTCACTGCACAGTGTGTTATAGTTGGTAAAAAGATAGAGGGATTGTGTTGTAAATAATTAAAAAAATTAGTAGGGGTAAATGTTTGTATGGAGAAACTCTTTCAATAAAAATTATTTAAAAAAAAAAAAAAAAAATAGTTGGTAAAAAGAAATGTTCAAAGAAATTATTTTTAGAAAACTACATATTTTAATGCCCTGCCGATTTTTCTCCACGATTGCACACAGCAGTGTCCTGGCGATTGATCTTCAATTCCTGGAGACTCCAGGCCAATCCTGAAGGATTGGCAACCCTATTCCCAGCATCCACTCTATTTTACTTTTCCAATGCTTTGTATCTCATGTGACTTGTTTGATAATTCCCTCTCAAGCACCTTGGAGTGTTTTACAGTGTTAAATACACAATCTAAATACAAGGTGGTGTCTTCATTATGATTATGTTAATATTGGTATGGGGCTGGTTTAGCACTGGGCTAAATAACTGGCTTTTAAAGCAGACCAAGGCAGGTCAGCAGCACGGTTCAATTCCCGTACCAGCCTCCCCGAACCAGCGCCGGAATGCGGCGACTAGTAACTTAATTTGAAGCCTACTTGTGACAATAAGCGATTTTCATTTTCATTTCACGTTATGTCACAGTTTTGGGTTTGGACTCAAAATTTGTCTGTTCTCTCCACAGATGACTTCTTATAATTAATCAAATAAGGCAATGTCAGGAAAGCAAAACGCACTTGTGTTCCCTTCAATTTGCAATGAATAAAACAGTTTAAACATTAATCATAAGTTGAACAAAAATAAGATGAAATGAAATGAAAATCGCTTATTGTCACAAGTAGGCTTCAAATGAAGTTACTGTGAAAAGCCTCTAGTCGCCACATTCCGGCGCCTGTTCGGGCAGGCTGTTACGGGAATCGAACCGTGCTGCTGGCCTGCTTGGTCTGCTTTAAAAGCCAGTGATTTAGCCCTGTGCTAAACACAATCTAAACTATAATATTTTGTGTACTTATAAGGACATAAGAAATAGGGGTAGAAGTAGGTCACACAGCCCCGATAGTTTGTTCCGCCATTCAGTAAGATCTTCCACCTCAACTTCACTATCCTGTCCTTTGTCCATATCCCTTTATTCCCTTAGAATCCAAAAACCTTTTGATCTCAGCATTGAATTTTTAAAATTTGCTCTCAGGATATGAACATCACTGGCTAGGCCAGCATTTATTGCCCACCCGTCATTATCCATGAATAGATGGTGGTGAGCCATTTTCTTGAACCACTGTAGTCCATGTGCAGTAGGCGCACAGTACTTTTAGGGAGGGAGTTCCAGGCTTTTGACCCAGTGACAGTGAAGGAATTCTGATATAGTTCCCAGGTAGGATGGTGATTGAGTTGGCGGGGTATTTGGTGGTCCCAAGTGCCTCCTACCCTTGTCCGACTGAGTGGTTGAGGTTGCAGGTTTGGAAGGTTCTGTCTTCTGTCAGTTGGTGCAGTGCACTTTCTAGATACAGCTATTATTGTTATTGCTCGTGGAGGGAGTGAACTTTTAACCTGGTTAATGGGGTGCCGATCAAATGGGCTGCTTTGTCTTGGATCGCATCGAGTTTCTTGAGCGTTGTTGGAGCTGCATTCACTCAGGCAAATGGACAGCATTCCATTACACGCTTGACTTATGCCTTGGAGATGGTGGACAGAATTTGAAGAGTCAAGAAATTAGTTACTCGCCACAGATTTCCCAGCTTCAAACCTGTTCTTGGTCCAGTTAAGTTTTTGGCCAATGGTAACCCCCAGGATCTTGATATTGGGGGATTCAGTGATGCCGTTGAAGATGATCATGTTGGAGATGATCATTGCCTGGCACTTGTGTGGCACAAATGTCACTTGCCCTCATCAGCTAAAGCCATAATGTTGTCCAGGTCTTGCTTCATGCAGACACAGACTGCTTCAGTATACAAGAAGTTGCAAATTGTACTGAAAGCAGAAATAATCAGCAAACATTTCCACTTCTGACCTTGTACTGGAGAGAAGGTCACTGATAAGTAGGCGAAGCTTAGTGTGCCTAGGACACTGTACATCAGATATTCCTGCAGCAATGTCCTGAGGCTGAGATGATTTACCTCCAACAAACATCTTCCTTTATATTATGCATGACTCCAGCCAGTGGAGAATTTTACCCCTGATTTCCATCTACTTCAATCTTGCTCCTTGATGCCACATTCAGTCTAATGCTGTCTTGTTGTCAAGAACAACCACTTTCACTTCATCCCTGGTCTTCAGATCTTTTGGCCATGTTTGGACCAAGGCTGTAATGGGATCTGGAGCTGAGTGACCCTGATAGAACCCAAATTGAGCTTTGGTATTGCAGGCTATTGATAGCACAGTTAATTACATCTTCTATCAATTTGTTAATGATTGAGGGTAGACTAATGGGGGCAGTAATTGGCCAGATTGGATTTATCTTGCTTTTGGGGTCACCAAGGAAAATGGAGGCTGGAGCATCAGGAGAGGCCGCATTGCTTACGGCTGAAGAAATAACTAAGGTGATGGCTGCGGAATTCGAAAGGCAATTTACAAAATACATGGAGACAATGAGGAAGGAGATGAGGGAGGTTTTGAGTGTGCTGGTGGAGGAGGCGATCTCCCCGGCGACGACGGCGGTGGCGAGCGCAGTGGCGGAGGTGCGGAAGCAAGGGGAGGCGCTGAAGGAAGTGGAGGAGACATTATTGCAGCACGGTGATCAACTTACCTCGATGGGGAAGGAGATGCGGAAGGTTATGGAAATTAATAAGGATCTGCGAGGAAAAATGGAAGACCTGGAAAACAGGTCCAGGCGACAGAATTTGAGGATTGTGGGGCTGCCCGAAGGAGTTGAAGGGCCGAGGCCAACTGAGTATTTTGCTGCGATGCTGGTGGAACTATTGGGGGTGCGGGAGGATCCCTCCCGATATGAACTGGATCGGGCTCATCGGTCGTGGAGGCCTGTACCAAAGGCGAGTGAGCCGCCAAGGGTAGTGACTCTGTGCTTCCGTAGGTACAATGTGAAGGAGAAGGTCCTGTGCTGGGCCAAGCAGAAGCGGGTGGTGCAGTGGGCTGGATCTGGTGTACGTGTATAACAGGACTTTACGGTGGAGCTGGCGAGGAGGCGGGCTGCTTTCAACCGGGTGAAGAGGGCACTGTACATTAGCAAGGTGCAGTGCGGCATTGTATATCCAGCGAAGCTGAGGGTGACTTACAAGCTCAAGGACTTTTATTTTGGAACGGCGGAGGCAGTGGAGGAGTTTGCAAAGGCAGAAGGACTGTGGCAGAACTGAGAAATTGAGAAATGGCCATGTGCCGATGTAACCTCATGACTGTATTTTCTTCTTTTTTGTTTGTTTGTTTCACTGCGTGCGGGTGTATGGGCTAAAGGAGCCGGTGTTGTATATATTTGGACAAGGAAAGTGATGGGACTTTCACACGAAGTGAGGGCTCTTTGGGGTGTAGGTGTATATGCGGGGTTTGTGTGCTAAAAGGGGGATTTTTGGACTTTCCTAGGGTCGGGCAAGGGGGAAAGGGACCCGGGCGGGGGCCTCCACGCTGGCCGGTCTAAGCCGGCCAGTGAACGGGAGTGAGGTGGGGGGAGGGGACTGCGGCCATCGGAGCCTGGCAGAACAGGGTCCGAGTGGTCTAGCCGGGGTGGAAAGTTGGAGGGGAAGGAACCGAGGTTGGGGGAAGGAGTTTTACAAGAGTTAGTGGACGGGAGGAGTTGGGAAGGAGTGGGGTGGGGGGGTTTACAACTCTTGGGTATCATGTACGGTACTCTTTCAGAGGTTGGACGGTGTTGAGTGTGTGTGTGGGGGGGGGGGGGGGGGGGGGGAGTGGACTCTATGGCGACCATGGGCGGTCCCGGACTCCTTTTTTCTTTTTCTCCTTTGCTTTTTGTTTCCACCGTGGGAGGGTTTGTTTTATTGGATGCATATATTGACAGGTGGGCCGTTGTTTGGGGTGGTGGATGGATGGAATCATTGTTATTGATTAGGGGATTGATTTTGTATTTGTTACTGTTTGTGGGTGGGGTGTAAATTTTGGAGGAAAATGTGAAAATGGAGAATAAAAACATTTATAAAAATTTAATAAAAGGTTTACAAACTAGTGGATTGTAGTCAATTTAACTCTACCAAAGCCACGGGTATTAATATAAAATCTAATTTCACCTTTGTTGCAAGTCCAGGTCAAGTGGGGATGGAATTGACCATGCACTAGCTCAGGGCGTTGTAACAAGAAATACTTGGGCAATTTTCCACATTGTTAGGTGGATGCCAATGTTGTAGCTGTACTGGAAAGTTAGGCTGAGGGCAGAGCTAGTGCTGAAGTACAAATCTTCAGTACTACAGCTGGAATATTGTCAGTGCCAATAACCATTGCTGTATCCAGTTCCTTCAGTTGTTTCTTGATATTATGTGGAGTGACACGAATTGGCTGAAAACTGGCATCTGTGATGGTGCGGTTCTCAGGAGGAAGCCGAGATGGAACAGCTACATGGAACTGAAGTTGCAAGAACTTCAGCCTTGCTTTGGTGGGAAGCTAGGCTCCCTCATCATTGAGGATGGGGATGTTTTTGCAGCATCCTCCTCCAGTTTGTTTAATTATTCAGAACCGTTCACAACTGGATATGACAGAGCTTTGATCTGATCTGTTGGTTGTGGGATCATTTTGCTCTGTCTAGCGCATACTACTTTTATTGGTGAGGATGTTTTGGCGTGAAGTCCTGGGTTGTAGCTTCACCAGGTTGATGCCTCAGTTTTAGATATGCTGGATGCTGCTCCTGACAAGCTCGCCTACACTCCTCATTGAACCAGCGTTCGTCCCCTAGCTCGATGGTAAATGTAGGGTGTGGGAAAAGTGAGGCAATAAGGCCAAATATTGCGGCTGAATTCAATTCTGCTGTTGCTGATGCCCCACAGCACATTATAGATGCGCAGTTTTGAGCTGCTCAATTTATTATGAATCTATCCCATTTAGCATGGTGGTGGTGCCACACAGCATAATGGAGGGTATCCCAATGTGAAGATGGGATTTTATCTCCATAAGGTCTGTGCAATGGTCACTCTGAGCAAAACTGTAAGAGACTGAAATTTGTGGAAGCCGTCAAGTAGCTTTTTCCCTTGCGTTGGTTCATTCAGATACTAATGCAGGCTGTTGCTACATGATTATGAGTTCAAATCCCACCTTGGCAGCTAAGGAAATTAAAATTTGTTTAATTAATAAATCTGAAATAAAATTCTCATGTCATTGATGATGACAATGAAACTGTTGTTGATTGTTGTAAAATCTCATCTGGTTCACGAATGCCCTTTAAGGAAGGGAATGTGTCGCCCTTGCTTATATGTGACTCCAGACTTACAGAGGTGTGTTTGACTGCCATCTGAAATGGTCTAACAGGCCAATTAGCTGTGACCATAAGATATAGGAGCAGAATTATGCCATTCGGCCCATGTTTCTCATACCCATTCGCCTGCCTTCTCCCTGTAACCCCTAATCCCCATATTGATCAAGAGCCTAACTATCTCGGTCTTAAAAATACTCAGTGACTTGGCCTCCACAGCCTTCTGCGGCAATGAGTTCCACAGATTCACCACCCTTTGGCTGAAGAAATTCCTCTTCAAACATCGTCCCTTCAGTGTGAGGCTATGTCCTCGGGTTCTGGTCTCTCCTACTAGTGGAAACATCCTCTCCACGTCCACTCAATCTAGGCCTCTCAGTATTCTAGAACTTTCAATGAGATTTGATTTGATTTTGATTTATATTTATTGTCACATGTACCGAAGTACAGTGATAAGTATTTTTCTGCGGCCGAGGAACGTACACAGTACGTATATAGCAGACACAAGAATAATCAACAGAGAACATTGACAAATGGTACATCGACAAAACAGTGATTGGTTACAGTGCGGAACAAGGGGCCAAACAAAGCAAATACATGAGCAAGAGCAGCATAGGGCGTCGTGAACCCCCCTCATCCTTCTAAAGCCGATCGAGTACAGACCCAGACTCGTGAACTGTTCCTCATATAATAAGCTCTTCATTCCCAGAATCATTCTTGTGAACATCCTCTGGACCCCCTCCCAGGCCAGCACATTCTTCCTTAGATATGGGGCTCAAAACTACTCACAATATTCCAAATGGGGTCTGACCAGAGCTTATACAGCCTCAGCAGTACATCCCTTCTCTTGTATTCTGGCCATCTCAAAATGAATGCGAACAATATATTTGCCTTCCTAACTGCCAGCTGAACCTGAAAATCCTGAACTAGGACTCCCAAGTCCCTTTGTGTTTCAGATTCCCGAAGCCTTTCCCCATTAGAAAATAGTCTTTGCCTCTAATCTTCCTTACAAAGTGCATAACCTCACACTTTTCCATATTGTATTCCATCTGCCACTTCATTGCCCACTCTCCTAGCCTGACAAGTCCTTCTTCAGCTTCCCCACATCCTCAACATTCCCTGTCACTCTACACATCTTTGTATCATCTGCAAACTTAGCAATTATGCCTTCAGTTCCTTCTTCCAGATCATTAATGTATATTGTGAAAAGTTGTGGTCCCAACATCGACCCCTGAGGCACACCACTAGTCACCAGCTGCCATTCTGAACAAGACTCCTTTATCCCCACTCTCTGCCTTCTGTCAGCCAGCCAATCCTCTATCCATGCCAGTACCTTGCCCCTAACATCATGGGCTCTCATCTTATTTAGCAGCCTCCTATATGGCACTTTGTCAAAGGCCTTGTGGAAATCCAAATAGATCACGTCCGCTGGCTCTGCTTTGGCTAACTTCCTCATTACCTCCTCAAAGAATTTTAACAGATTTATAAAGGCTTCCCAATCCTCGGGCTTCTCATTAATCCTTGCCACCTTGAATGCTTTTTCTTTTGCTTTTATGTCAAATATAAAATCAAATTGAATGGATATCCTGGTATCGATCTAGACACTAGACACCCAGTCAACTCTGCAAAGTCTTCCTCACTAAAATCTGGGGGTTTGTGGCTCATTTACGTTTGCTAGAAGTGAAATGCATTCAGATGTAGCGATCCGTTCTCTGCAAAGAAAAGGAACATGTTCAAGTCTTGCACATTTCTTGAATTATCCAAGAGCTTCGGGAGTCTATAATTCACTGTTGCTTTCTCCATCGCAACACCCCGGCCAACCAGATTTGATTTTGTCAACCAATCAGCACCCCTTCTTCCTGTGGTATAAATTGTTGCAATTGTTTGAAATTTGGCATTCTTATGTTTGTCCTGATGAGTGCAATATGAAAAGCTTCAACAATATGGTTCTCTTTTCTCTCTATGTCCTTCTGCCGGCCCTTTGTTTCCTACTCACAGTTCAACTTGCATGTAGCAATCAGTGTCATCAGGAAACTTTGATAAAACAATCTGGGACTCCATCCCCTGTTGTGCCCACTAGCTGTGTAAGGCTTCAAACATATACCGTAGGCTCCCTATCCATGGCAACCCAGACACAGATCAGGCAGGCAGGCAGGTAGCAAGAATAACCCTCCAGTGGGGGCTGACTGACCTGTGCTTTGTCAATATTTTCCGATTTTCATCCCGATTTCCATTTTGCTCTTTACCCACAATTATATAACAACTGAGATGAAGGAAATTGGATGGGCATTTGAGGGAAATAAACCAACAAGGCTACAAAGACCGATTGAGGAAATGGGACCGGCCAGGCAGCCAGCATAGATTTAATGAGTCGAATGATCTTTCTGTGCCATAAAGACTAGGACTCTGACTCTAATTTCAGTCCCAAAGCTCAGTGCTTTACAATAGTCGAATTACCGTTATGTAGGCAATTACATGTCACCTTTATGCCATTTGAGTTAAGATGAATGGCAATAACAATGATTCATAATTGCCAACCTATTTTGTCTTTACAAGATCAGTTTCGACTTTATGATACCTCGCCAGCACGTTCATAGGTGCGTATTCATAGATTCATAGAATTTACAGTACAGAAGGAGGCCATTTGGTCCATCGAGTCTGCACTGTCCCTTGGAAAGAGCACTAAGCCCACACCTCCAGCCTACCCCGTAACCCAATAACCCCACCTAACCTTTTTGAACATTAAGGGCAATTTAGCATGGCCAATCCATCTAGCCCAGTGTTTTGCAAACTTTTTTTCCGGGACCCATTTTTACCAACCGGCCAACCTTCGGGACCCACGGTAGCCAACCTTCGGGACCCACGCCAGCCGCCGTTCGGGACCCACGCCAGCCGCCGTTCGGGACCCACGCCAGCCGACCTTCGGGACCCAACCCTGCCAACCTTTGGGACCCACGCCAGCCGCTGTTCAGGGCCCACGCCAGCCGACCTTCGGGACCCAACCCAGCCGACCTTCGGGACCCACGCCGTCCGACATTCGCAACCCACCATTTTCTCTTGCCTTGTTTGCTGCTGACAGAATGGAGGAATCGCAAACGCGCCCAAAGCACGTGATGGCAACGTTAGGGGGCCGTGACCAGCTCTCTGCCTCCATCAGGCAGAAAGATTACATAAAAATTTTTTAAAATCTTCTGCGTCTCCGATTGCGCAAATTCGCGGTCTTCAGCCACAGCAGCCGGTTTTTATATTCAATTTTTATTTATTTTATGTAAATGGTAACAATGTTGTTGCACGGCACGTTTAATCCGAGACCAAAGCCCATGTCATCGTCAGACTCTTCAGATTCTTCCTGTTTCCTCTCTTCCTTTTTCCAATTAAGAGTAATTTAGCGTGGCCAATCCAAGACCTCTACTCACGGGTGAGCCCTCAAGTTTTTCCCCTTATCCAGGGCGCGCCCATCTACACAGAAGCGATGATGCTATTTAAGCGACACTACATTGAGTCGGTGAATCAAGTGTGTGCCGGGCACCTCCTGGCCACAAGACGGCAACTCCCGGGGGAGACTCTGGACGATTTCTTGCGGGCTCTACAGATTCTCGGTAGAAACTGTGACTGCCAGGCAGTTTCAGCAATCCAACACACCAAACTACTAATCAGAGATGCTTATGTCATGGGCATTAAGTCCACGTATGTTCGCCAGCGACTATTGGACGGGGTTACGCTCGATCTTGCAGGGACTGTGCAGCTTTCTAATTCCCTAGAAGTGGCCTCCCGTAACCTGGAGGTCTACACTTCCGACCGCGCGACACCCTCGTGGGCATCGTCGGCCCCACCAGCTGCCAGCTCGAGTACACTGCAAGCCTGCGCCACGCGGCAGCCAGCCAACTCCGGAGGGCCCCAATGTTATTTTTCTGGGCAGAGCAAACATCCCAGGCAGCGCTGCCCGGCGCGGAGTGCGACCTGCAACGGGCGTGGGAAGAAGGGCCACTTTGTTTCCGTTTGCCAGGCCCGGTCGGTCGCTGCTGTTTCCAGGCCCGGCATTGCTACACCGGGCGATCCAGGGGCGCCACCATCTTCTCCATCACAGGCCACATGCGGCCCGTGGGCGCCGCCATCTTTGATGCCGCCCGCCATGTGCGCCCATGGGCGCTGCTATCTTCTGCGCCATTTTGGACCGTGCCTCAGGACCCCTACTCGTCTGGCCGTTCGCTGCCCGCTGATACCTCCGCCAATGCTGATCAGCCCGGGACCGCCCAACATCTTCCGCATCTCACCTCCATCACCCTGGGTCAGTCCCGGCCCCGCAACCTCGCGACCGCTACGACGACGGTAAAGATCAACGGGCACGAGACGACCTGCCTCTTTGACTCCGGGAGCACAGAGAGTTTCATCCACCCTGCTACAGTAAGGCGCTGCTCCCTCCCGGTACTCCCCGTCACCCAGAAAATCTCCCTGACCTCCGGATCCCATTCCGTGCAAATCCGGGGGTACTGTGTCGCGACCCTCACCGTTCAGGGCGTAGAGTTCAGCAACTTCAGGCTCTACAATCTACATCCTCCCCCATCTCTGTGCTGCCCTGTTACTAGGTCTTGATTTTCAATGCCACCTCCAAAGCCTTACTTTGAAATTCGGCGCACCCTTGCCCCCCCTCACCATCTGCGGCCTCACGACCCTTAAGGTCGATCCAACTTCACTTTTTGCAAACCTCACCCCGGACTGTAAGCCCGTCACCACAAGGAGCAGACAGTACTGTGCCCAGGACAGGACCTTCATCAGGTCGGAGGTCCAACGGCTCTTGCGGGAGGGGATCATTGAGGCCAGCAGCAGCCCCTGGAGAGCTCAAATGGTGGTAGTGAAGACTGGGGAGAAGCACAGGATGGTCATTGACTACAGTCAGACCATCAACCGGTATACGCAGCTCGATGTGTACCCCCTCCCGCGCATATCTGACATGGTCAATCGGATTGCGCAGTATCGAGTCTTCTCCACAGTAGACTTGTAGTCTGCCTACCACCAGCTCCCCATCTGCCCGGAGGACCGTCAATACACTGCGTTCGAAGCAGATGGCCGCCTCTATCATTTCCTTAGAGTTCCCTTCGGCGTCACCAATGGGGTCTCGGTCTTCCAGCGAGAGATGGACCGAATGGTTGACCAGTACGGGCTGTGGGCCACCTTCCTGTAACCAAGATAATGTCACCATCTGCGGCCACGACCAGCAGAACCACAACGCAAACCTCCAGAAATTCCTCCATACCGCATAACTCCTTAACCTCACCTACAATAAGGAGAAATGTGTGTTCCGCACCAACCGCTTAGCCATCCTTGGCTACGTAGTGGAAAATGGAGTCCCAGGGCCCGACCCTGACCGCTTGCACTCTTTCCTAGAACTCCCTCTCCCCCACTGCCCCAAGGCCCTGAAACGATGCCTGGGGTTTTTCTCATATTGCGCCCAGTGTGTCCCTAATGGGCAGCACGGTAGCATTGTGGTTAGCACAGTTGCTTTACAGCTCCTGGGTCCCAGGTTCGATTCCCGGCTGGGTCCCTGTCTGTGCGGAGTCTGCACGTTCTCCCTATGTCTGCGTAGGTTTCCTCCGGGTGCTCCGGTTTCCTCCCACAGTCCAAAGATGTGCGGTTTGGGTGGATTGGCCGTGCTAAATTGCCCTCAGTGTCCAAAAAAGGTTAAGTGGGGGTTACTGGGTTACAGGGATAGGGTAGATATGTGGGCTTGAGTAGGGTGCTCTGTGTAATGGCTGGTGCAGACTCGATGGGCCGAATGGTCTCCTTCTGCACTGTAAATTCTATGTATCTATGTATGTATCTAATTATGCGGACACGGCCCACCCACTCATCAAGTTCACAGTTTTTCCCCTGACGGCTGAGGCCCGCCAGGCCTTCAACCACATCAAGGCGGACATCACCAAGGCCACAATGCACGCAGTCGACGAGACCCTCCCCTTTCAGGTGGAGAGCGATGCATCAGACGTAGCTCTGGCCGCCACCCTCAACCAGACGGGCAGACCTGTGGCTTTCTTTTCCCGCACCCTCCATGCCTCCGAAATTCGGCACTCCTCTGTCGAAAAGGAGGCTCAAGCCATTGTGGAAGCTGTACGAAATTGGCGGCATTACCTGGCTGGCAGGAGATTTACTCTCCTCACTGACGAACGGTCGGTTGCCTTCATGTTTAACAATACGCAGCGGGGCAAGATGAAAAACGACAAGATCTTGAGGTGGAGGATCGAGCTCTTCACCTATAACTATGAGATCTTGTATCGCTCGGGGAAGCCCCCAGATGCCCTGTCCCGCGGTACATGTGCCAGCGCACAAGTGGACGGACTCCGGGCTCTCCACAATGACCTCTGCCACCCGGGGTCACCTGGTTCTTCCATTTTGTCAAGGCCCGCAACCCGCCCTACTCCATTGAGGAGGTCAGGACCGTAACCAGAGACTGCCAAGTCTGCGCAGAGTGCAAGCCGCACTTCTACCGGCCAGATAGAGCGCACCTGGTGAAGGCCTCCCACCCCTTTGAGCGCCTCAGCATGGACATCAAAGGGCCCCTCCCCTCCACCGACCGCAACGTGTACTTCCTCAACGTAATTGATGAGTACTCCCGGTTCCCATTCGCCATCCCATGCCCCGACATGACTTCTGCCACAGTCATCAAAGCCCTGCACAGCACCTTCACCCTGTTCGGTTTCCCCACCTACATCCACAGCGATCGGGGATCCTCCTTTATGAGTGATGAGCTGCGTCAGTTCCTGCTCAGCAAGGGCATCGCCTTGAGCAGGACGACCAGCTACAACCCCCGGGGAAATGGGCAGGTAGAGCGGGAGAACGGGACGGTCTGGAAGGCAATCCTGCTGGCCCTTCGGTCCAGAAATCTCCCAGTCTCCCGCTGGCAGGAGGGCCTCCCCGATGCGCTCCACTCCATCCGGTCGCTCCTGTGCACCGCTACTAATGAGACCCGTCATGAACGTGTGTTTGCCTTCCCTAGGAATTCCACTTCCGGGGTCTCGCTCCCAACATGGCTGACAGTTCCTGGACCCGTCTTCCTCCGGAAGCAAGTGCGGAGCCATAAATCGGATCCCTTGCTTGAAAAGTCTACCTGCTCCATGCAAACCCACAGTACGCCTACGTGGCATATCCCGACGGGCGACAGGACACAGTCTCCCTCCGGGACCTGGCAACCGCTGGGTCCCCACCCACAACCCTCGACCTGATACGGCTTCGCCCCTCCGGTTGCCTCGTTCACCCCTGCGCCACCCACCCTCCCACCAGCGAACCTTACCGCAGCCCCCACCCCAGCAGGAACCGTCCCCCCTGCTGGATCCACTAAGGGGTGATGAAGGAGAGGACAACACTCTCCCGGAGTCACAGGTCACCACATCGGCGCCCACACCACCACCAGGACTGAGGCGATCGCAGCAGAGAGTCAGAGCCCCCGACAGACTCAATCTGTAATGTTTTCTTCACCCCCGCCGGACTTTTTTTTAAACGGGGGTGAATGTGGTAAACACCACTGGCAACACATTACATGTATTACGGTACTGCCACTGTATTACAGGTACCACAGTAAATCCCAGCCTGCTGGCTCCTCCCAGCAGGTGACGTATAAAAGTGTGTGCTCACCTGCGCTGCTCCCATTCTGGTTCCAGCTGCAGGAGGCACAACATCTTGTGCAATAAAGCCTCGATTGTTTCACCATTCTCGTCTTGCGGTAATTGACGGTACATCATAGTGTTAATGAGGTCAGTCCATAAGAGGGTCATTTAGGAGTCTGGTAACAGCGGGGGAAGAAGCTGTTTTTGAGTCTGTCCGTGCCTATTCTCAGACTGTTGTATCCTCTGCCCGATGGAAGAAGTTGGAAGAGTGAGTAAGCCGGGTGGGAGGGGTCTTTGATTATGCTGCCCGCTTTCCCCAGGCAGCGAGAGGTGTAGATGGAGTCAATGGATGGGAGGCAGGTTCGTGTGATGGACTGGACAATTTAGCATGGCCAATCTACCTACACTGCACATCTTTGAGTTGTGGGGGTGAAACCCACACAGACACAGAGAGAATGTGCAAACTCCACACAGACAGTGACCCGGGGCCAGGATCAAACCCAGGTTCTCAGCGTCATAGGCAGCAGTGCTAACCACTGCGCCACCGTGCCGACCTAGCAGGTTGTACACGTGGCAATATATTGGTATCCCAGGCTGCATTTTCATAATAACAAACCTTAATTTTTGCAAGGAACCTAACAGTTAAACAAAATGATTCACACCTCAAAAGTGTACTCTGCAGTAGACACTGCATCTGCTCCAGAAGGAATGTTAATGGAACTGCCAAACAGAAATTATTTAAGTAACTTTTTCCAGGAAAGCTTGCTTGAATTCTCCATGAACTACACCCCTGTATGCTTCACCCGATGCCAGTGTTATCTAGTTACATTGTGTACCTTGTGATGCCCTATTATGTATTTTCTTTTATTTCCTTTTCTTTTCATGTACTTAAATGATCTGTTCAGCTGCTCGCAGAAAAACACTTTTCACTGTACCTTGGTACACGTGACAATAAACAAAATCCAATAGTGGTATTGTCACCGGATTAGTAACCCAGAGACCCCAAGCATGCTCTGGGGCCCCAGGTTCGAATCCCACCATGAAATTTGATTTCAATAAACAGGGATTTGATTTGATTTGATTTGTCACATGTACCAAAGCACAGTGAAAAGTATTTTTCCACGGCCGAGGAACGTACACAGTACGTACAGAGGAGACACAAGAATAATCAACAGAGAACATTGACAAATGGTACATCGACAAAACAGTGATTGGTTACAGTGTGGAACAAGGGGCTAAACAAAGCAAATACATGAGGAAGAGCAGCATAGGGCGTCATGAATAGTGTTCTTACAGGGAACAGATCAGTCTGAGGGGGAGTCATTGAGGAGTCTAGTAGCTGTGGGGAAAAAGCTGTTGCTATATCTGCATGTGCGAGTCTTCAGACTTCTGTACCTTCTGCCTGATGGAAGGGTCTGGAAGAAGGCAATACCTGGGTGGAAGGGGTCTCTGATAATGCTGTCTGCCTTCCTGAGGCAGCGGGAGGTGTAGACAGAATCAATGTGGGGGTGGCAAGCTTGTGTCATGCGTTGGGCTGAGTTCACCACAGTCTGCAGTTTCTTGCCATCTTGGACCGAGCAGTTGCCATACCAGGCTGTGATTCAGCTGGATAGGATGCTCTCTATTGCACATCTGTAGACGTTTGTGAGAGTCGATGCAGACATGCCAAATTTCTTTAGCATCCATAGGAAGTAGAGACGTTGTTGGGCTTTCTTGATTGTTGCATCAACGTAAGTGGACCAGGACAGACTGTTGGTGATGGTGACCCCCAGAAACTTAAAGCTATCGACCATCTCCACTTCGGAGCCATTGATGCAGACGGGAGTGTGTGTCGTGCTGCGCTTCCTGAAGTCGATGATCAGTTCCTTGGACTTTCCAACATTTAGAGAGACGTTGTTTTCGTACACCATGCAACCAAGTGATTTATCTCCCTCCTGTAGTCTGATTCGTTGTTGTTTGAGATACGACACACCACAGTCGTATCATCCGCAAACTTATAGATTGAGTTGGAGTTAAATTTTGCCACACAGTCATGTGTGCATACAGAGTACAGTAGAGGACTGAGCACACATCCTTGCGGGGATCCGGTGTTGAGGACTATTGGAGGAGGTGCTGTTGCCCATCCTGACAGATTGTGGTCTGTTGGTGAGAAAGTCGAGGATCCAGCTGCACAGGGAGGCGTCATGTCCAAGATTGTGAAGTTTGGTTATTAGTCTTGTTGGGGTAATGGTGTTGAAAGTGGAGCTGTAGTCGATGAACAGCAGTCTTACATTCACTTTCAAGAAGGCAGCTCTTACCTCTGAGGCTGTAATGTGGGTATGGGTGTGTCCAGGGCTGTTGGGGCACTGATACATTGGCTGACTGCTCAAAGTGGGCATAGAACTTGTTCAGATCATCGGGTAGGGATGCTCCAGCCCCAGATATTCCACCTGGCCTCGCATTGTAGCCTGTGACCTTGTGTAAGCCCTGCCACAGTCATTGTGGGTTAGTGTCGTTGGCCTGGGACTCTAGTTTGATGCGGTATTGGCTTTCCGTACATCGTACCTGGATTTCTTATATAGGTCCGGGTCGTCAGCCTTCATCAACGCCTCCATCCGGAACTTCAGCAGGGAGCGAATCTTTTGGTTGGGCCAGGGTTTGCGATTGGGGAACACCCGTATTGTCTTCTTTGGCACACAGTCCTCGACACACTTACTGATGAAGTCTGTGACGGTGATTACGTACTTGGCCAGGTTAGCTGCCGCGGCCTTGAATATGGACCAGTCCATAGTCTCCAAGCAGTCTGGAATCTGGAATTAAAAGTCTAATGATGACCATGAAAGCCTTGCCGATTGTCGTAAAAACCCATGTGGTTGACTCATGTCCTTCAGGGAAGGAAGTCTGCCATCTTTACCCAGTCTGGCCTACATGTGACTCTGGACCCACACAGCGGTGCAGTTGACTCTGAACTGCACTGAAATGGCCTAACAAGCCACTCGTTCAAGGGCAATTAGAGATGGGCAACAAATCCTGGCCCATTATGTGACATCCACATCCTGAAGACAAATAAAATAAAAGATCCTGAACGGTCTTAACAAGGATGTTTCCTCTTAGGCGGCACGGTGGTGCAGTGGTTAGCACTGCTGCCTCACGCTGCTGAGGACACGGGTTCGATCTCGGCCCCGGGACACTGTCCCTGTGCAGTTTGCAAATTCTCCCCCGTGTCTGCGTAGGCCTCAGACCCACAGCCCAAAGATGTGCAGGGTAGGTGGATTGGCACAATCAGGGTTGTTTAGCAGGTGTTGCCCAATCACAGAATCACGTCTAATGTTGCGGTTTTCCAGCCTCATCATCATGGAACGCACCATGGGAATTCAATAGCCCAGCCAAACATCCACTGATTTTCAGCAGGGAAAATCTGCCTTATGTTTTGAGTTTTGCGAGCGCAAGCTGGTTGGGTATGGGCAGGACTGTCAACAGCCAAACGGATATGCTGTTTGATACAATCATCCCAGTGTAAGGACGGCCTACATACCCCACACCAGCACGGAAATTCACACACCACATTGCTCATTTGTATGATAAGCAGAACGTCTTTTTGACTTGAGGCCAGCATCCTGTTAGTGGAGAATTCCACTTGTGTTGCTATTGCATAGTAGCAGTGTGAAGCGGCTCGCTTCACCTGTTGATCAAATTCTTTGAGACACCTTACCCCTCTACTAATGGGTTCGCTACTACCTTCTGCCTGGTCTGAGCATCCAGCGTTTGCAGAACCACATCTGACGAATTCTCTGTGATTCTTTATTCGCTGTAGTTCAGTGAGTGGGCCTCATGTTTTGCAAAGCGATGCTGTCGTGTATGGTTGTGTCCCCAAGCCCATTCTGAGAGCAATCCTGATCCTCACAGACCTCTCGGATGGAGTGCAGGACTCTACCCACCCCTCCTACTTGAGACAATAAAGATTATTATTATTCTACCACAAGCCTACCTTCACTGGGCATTATATGCTTTGAGATTCCTACAGTTCCACACCTATAAGATTGGCCTTATTGGCAATCTCCTAAACACGGGCCAAATTATTTGCTCATTGTGCAAGCTTGATGCTGAAGCATCAAAGACATCCTGCAGGATAGTGGCTACGCCAATTAAGTAATCGCTTGCTGTATATCACACAGAATGGGCCTAAGGCCATCATTTTCAATGCTGAAAGATGCTCAATCTATCTCAGATTACTCTGGGCTATCGGGGAGGCAAAGGCCAACAACAAAGACAGAAACGACAAAAACAGCAACAAGAACGACAACGAAAACAACAAAGACAGAAACAACAACAATGAAACTACGACTTGTACAAAATGGTACAACTCTGCACATGAAGGACAATGCCACAGCACACTGCAAAACAATGACAAGACTACGAACATGTCATGGGATGCCAACGAATCTCACAAACTCACATCTGCTCCAGAACAAGCAAGTACACCAGCTTTCAAGGCACATGACACACTAAATCGATACCACAAGCACAGAAAAAAGTCCATGTCAGTCAACATCAGTGGTTCAACCATGCAAACTCCTCGGGATGACGTATTGGTTACTTAATATAACAAGAACACTGACAACATTCACAACGGAGTTGCAATCGCAATAGCACCATGTCAACAGTGAAAAAGAAAATACTCAATGAATAAATTCATCAAGTTTGGACTCATAAATGTTTTTATTAAGATTGGACTCATAAATATAAATTGGGTTTGTAAAATATGAAATAGCACCATCACTTGTATAGATACACATATCGTAATTAATCTAACTGTTTTGTACAATTTTCTTTAACAATGTACAGAAAATATGTAAAGAAAAAAGGGGGGATGTGGTGATTGTATATCAGTGTAGATGCAATACAACTGAGCAAGCACTAGAGGGAGCATGGGAGAGATATAAATAAAACAAACAGGAAGTCAGACCACACTTCACAGAAGGGGGAACTGGTAGCAGGACATAGGCAAGCAGCATCGAGGTAACTGTAAGTTAAGCACTGAAGAGAGAACAAACTCACAATAAAGCATCTACTTCAACTTTGAGACTACGAGCTTTATTAAGACACAAGGAACAACACAACAACAACTTATATTTATAAGACATTATTAACATAATAAAATGCCTTTAAAATAATAAAACATCCCAAGGCACTTCATAGGAGCGTTACAACACAAGATTTGATTATAAGCCACATAAGGAGATATTAAGATGGGTAGCAAATTAGCTTGTTCAGCAATATCAGTTTTACGGAACATTGCAATCAAGGAGTGGAAGGTGGAGAGGCCATGGCAGTGCTTAGGGCCTCAGCAGCTGAAGAGTTGGTATCGGCTGTGGAACTATTAAAAGCGGGCATCAGCGAAAGGCCAGTAGAGGGGTTACAAATAGGCCTGAAGAGGAAAGGAAGAGCAGAGGGCATGTGAAGGATTTGAAAACAAGGATGAGGATTTTAAAAGTGAGACATGGCCAGACTGGGCACTTGAACTGAGGAGAGATTCTGATCTATTGATGGTTCTTAAGAGTATTGACAACTTTTGTTTTATAAATGCTCTGAGAGTAATGGTAAAAGGGCATTGGGTGAACATTGGAGGAATGAATGTAAATCTTAGAATCTTAGAACGGTTACATCACAGACGGCCATTCCTTCCATGCTAGCTCCCTGCAAGAGCAATTCGGGCAGATTAGATATTACTTTTCGCAAGAGCTGGTGTTTTTTTAATGGAATAGATTTTCCAGGGAGATGATTGAACCTGATAACATCAGCAAATTTAAAAAG
Organism: Scyliorhinus canicula; assembly: GCF_902713615.1. Lineage (NCBI taxonomy): Eukaryota > Metazoa > Chordata > Chondrichthyes > Carcharhiniformes > Scyliorhinidae > Scyliorhinus > Scyliorhinus canicula. Next base: position 17,639,110 of record NC_052162.1, read on the forward strand.
AACTGGTATAGGCTTTTGGCAAGTAAATCAACAAGGGATATATTTAGTTCTCTGTACATTCTGTTTTTGAGTTCTGAAGCTGGTCAGATGGATCAAATTGGATAAGATGTTCTGCTCCTGTGCATCCTTTTATTGTTAATCTTGAGCAACTAGGGCTGCAATTTGTGTCAAAGATGCATTTCATGCGACAGCTATTTCCTCAACGTTAAATAAATAAACTTTGCCTTTGGACGTATCTCTCATGTTAAGGGGTAAAGTATGGATGCCCGAATGCTCAATGCTTCCTCCACGCCAAAATGAGAGACATTAAATGTTTCTATCTAATTGTGTCAATCTGCATATGTTAGCATTTCAATTAGCCTGCTCAGCTACCAAGTAGCATGAGTTGGGCACCAAGACAAATGAAATAAGCAAAGAAATTCCATTTAGAACAGATGTTTTCTCTTGAATACATGGTCACAGCTTGGTTTTGCAGACAATTGCATGCAGTAATCGCCTTCCAAGCCACATAGCGGCTTAAACCATTCAAATTGAATTTACTCTAAAGTAGCTGACAACATGTAACACAAAATACAAAACGATTCCTTCTCTTTGAGACACCACTTGGGTGTGCAGACTTGGGATGCGTTACTATTTTGGGGGGACTGTATGAATGCACGTTGTTTTTATATGTGGATTCGCCCGCTCATATGCAAAATCACGAACTTGCCACTTCGAGTTTAGAAACAGAAGATAGCGTGCAAAGTGTAAAAGTCATTCTCATCTGTCAAATCTTCCTCAGACAATGTATTCCACAGCCCAACCACTCAATGCATTAAAACGTTTTTCCTCAAAAAAAAATAAAAAGGGAGGCAAAGGCCAAGCCAATCGGCCTCTCCTCTCTCCCCAGCTGAACTCCCGGAGGTTCTGACACTCCGAATATTGCCACCTCCGGACTCGGAGCCACCCCTGTGCCTAGAATTACATCCAAAAACCCCTTCCACAACCCTCTCCACCTTGGACATGCCCAAAGCATATCCTCATGGTTCACCGGCACTCCCGCACACACCTATCCTCCAGCCCGAAAAGAACCGGCTCATCCTCGACACCGTCACATGGGCTCCGTACACCATCTTAAATTGGATGAAGCTTAACCTTGCACACAACGAGGAAGCATTCACCCTCCTCAGGGTATCCCTCCACAACCCCGCCCCCAACTCTCCCTCCCAATTGCGTCTGACCTCCGCCACAGGAGAGCCCTCCCTATCCATCAGGTTTTCATGTATATATCCGCCACTGTCCCCTCCCCAATGTCATCCTCGGACAACAACTTGTCTTCAAAACCAGAGGTGGCAGCTCCGGAAAGGATGGCACCCACTTTCTAACAAAGTCCCTCACCTGCGGTTACCTGAACCTGTTACCTTTAGGCAACCGATACATCTCCTCATGCTCCTCCAGGCCTGCAAACATTTCACCCAGAAACAAGTCCCTGAAGTACTCTATCCCCACCTACCAGCGCCCCCAGAACCTCACGTCCAGCTCCGCCAGCATTAAACTATGGTTGTCACATATCGGCACCCACAGAGACATGATTCCAGTCCAAAGTGTTGCCTACACCGGTTCCAAACCCTCAACACTGACCACTGGGCTCACGGAGTATCGGACTGGCGAGAACGGCAAGGGTGCCAACAACAGAGCCCCCAAGCCGTACCCCTACACAACACCAAGTTCAACATTTTAAAAAATATACTTTAATTCTCCTCCTTTTTCACATTGTCATCCAAATTTACACCCACCAACAAACAGTCAACGGTAACAAATACAATGTCAATCCCCTGGCCAACAATACCTTCCTCCCACAAACCCCCAAACAATCCTCAACATTTTAAATCCAAATTCAAAGAAAGGGAATCCACCATCACCCTATACATAGTCACCAACAACATACACAATCCACCCCCCCCCCCCAACTACAACTACCCCGCTAATGTTCAATGTCGTCCAACTCTTGAAAGTGCAGAATGAATAAAGCCCATGAGTTGTAGAACCCTTCCATCATTCCTCTCAACTCAAACTTCACCTTCTCGAGTGTTAAAAACTCCAACAGATCCCCCCCCCCCACCACGCCAGGGCACAGGGTGGAGAAACTGACCTCCACCTCAACAGGATCCGCCCGGGCAATCAGCGCGCCAAGTTCAATGTATGCAGCTCGGCCAACTCCACGCCACCTGGATCCCGAGAGAGCAGAAACTCACAACCGCCATCCGGAACGGCAATGACCCCAGCCTCATCTCCTGCCCCCTGGCATTCATCGGGTACATCTCACTTTCCTCCATATTCAATTTATATCCCAAGAAACGACCAAACTTTCCCAGAATCCTCATGATCCTATCAAAAACTTCCCACTGGGTCGGAAGTGTATGACAGGAGGTCGGCTGTATAAAAAGAGACCCTGTTCTCGACCCCACCCTGCTCAATCCTCCTCCACCCTCTCGACTCCCTCAGCGCCATTGCCAACGTCTCTATCGCTAGAGCAAAAAGCAGTGGGGAGAGCGGGCACCCTTGGACAATGTGCTATTGGCATCTAGAACATAGAACATACAGTGCAGAAGGCCATTCAACTCATCGAGTCTGCACTTACCCACTTAAGCCCTCACTTCCTGCCTATCCTGTTAACCCAATAACCCCATCTAACCTTTTTCTTGGACACTAAGGGCAATTTATCATGGCCAATCAACCTAACCTGCATGTCTTTGGACTGTGGGAGGAAACCGGAGCACCCGGAGGAAACCCACGCAGACACGGGGAGAACATGCAGACTCCACACAGACAGTGACCCAGCGGAGGATCAAACCTGGGACCCTGACGCTGTGAAGCCACAGTGCTAGCCACTTGTGCTACCATGCTGCCCTTTTTTAAGAACATACAGTGCAGAGGGAGGCCACTCGGCCCATCGAGTCCGCACCGACCCACTTAAGCCCTCACTTCCACCCTATCCCCGTAACCCAACAACCCCTCTCTATTGTTTTACCCTATGCCTGGTTGATATTTTTACACAGTAAATTACACGGCGTAATTCAAAATCTTAACAAATAACTCTCTCCAAACCAGTTTTAAAAAGTAGCTTTTATTTTGGAACAGTCAGTTTTCCCGCCAGCTGTCCCTATCCAACTTTGATCTGTATTTGAAATGAAAATGAAATGAAAATCGCTTATTGTCACGAGTAGGCTTCAAATGAAGTTACTTTGAAAAGCCCCTAGTCGCCACATTCCGGCGCCTGTTCGGGGGTATTTTCAACTGGATTTAAAAGCTGCCATCCTTTAATATATTGGCATTCCCAAGTAACATCTTGCAAAATGTGTTCGCTGTTTCAGTGATTGTATCTAATTTGCTGTTCGAGTCACATGTTCTTTTAATAACTTGTTTTCAGCTGAAACATGCCTTTTGCATTACATAGTTTTCGCATGGCTTTGTTTTTTGCATCAGTTGCCAAATGCTTGTAAACTGCACTTGCTTGGAAAGGTCAGATTTGTAGTATATATTCCAGTAAGATGACATTACTGGGAGTCAATTATCCTGCAGATGTGCGGAAGACAACATTTTTATGACTCTGGTAACTGTGTGAGAGACTGCAAAGCAATTCACTGCCAAGAGAAACCATATGCACACTCAAAAATCTTTCATCCGCAAGTGAAGGATATTTTTAAAAATTCATTCACAGGATGTGGACTTTGCTGGCTTGGCCAGCATTTATTGTCCATCCCTACTTGCCCTTCAGAAGGTGATGGTCAGCTGCCTTCTTGAACCGCTGCAGTCCGTGCGTTGTAGGTACACCCAGAGTGCAGTTTGGGAGGGAGTTCCGGGGTTTTGACCCAGGGACAGCGAAGGGGCAGTGATGTAGTTCCAAGTCAGGATGGTGAGTGGCTTGGAGGGGAACTTGCAACGGGAACATGCATTTGCTGCTGCCCTTGTCCTTCTGGGTGGTAGAGGATACTGGTTTGGAAGGTGCTGTCGAAGGAGTGAGTTGCCACAGTTTATCATGTCGATGGTACACACGGCTGCCACTGTGTGTTGGTGGGAGGGAGGGAGTGAGTGTTTAAGTTGATGGATGGAGTACCAATCAAGCGGATGCACAGGATTATGAGGCAGGATGTCTATGTGGCTGTTTGGCACTGTTTTGGCCTCTGCCACATGTCAAAGTAACCTTGGGTACCAGCATGTGTTGTTTACCAGTTCAATAGAAACATTTTTACTGCTGCTGGGCAGATATATTTACAGGGTGAGGCAGCTAAATAGTCAGGGGAGGGCTCGTCCACAATACCAACAGCTGCCCCGCAGCAATTTAAATCTGGGAACAGTGTTAATTGCTTTAAGGCGAGACTTCCACCCCTATATTGGGACAAAGTCCTGACTTCGTGAGCTGCCGGCCAATCGGATAATCGGCAGCTGTGTCGTCCAAGCAGTGCCAGCTAGGAGCGGTAACCAAGGTTACTCAGGCAGGCCCACATGAACACAGGTAGGTCTGGGGTCTCGGCGAGGGGGTGAGGGGTCCGGGTCCGGCATGGGGCTGGGTTTGGGATGGTGCTTCTGATGGGCCCAGTAAGATCCTTCCCCCCTTGCCTGTCACCAGCCCACTCGCTAAAGCTGCTGGACTTCCCATTTGGCATTTAACTCCCCCCCCCCCCCCTCTATTAAGACCCAGGAAGTCGAGCGATAAGGTAAACATTGATTAATTTACAGAGGCAAGAAGACTGTCCATGGCAGCAAATATATTTACAGAGTACAGACCCGTTTGGACAACCAACATGCCGGTCCCTGTCCAGGCCGGCCTTTATACTGAGTTTATTGAGCCCCAGCTGGGCAGGCCTCTGCCCACTGGCGGGGATGCTCATACCCAACGTGTCCCATGGAGGGATCGATCAGGGTATCCCGTGAGCCTCGCCGGGGTTATTACCCCTCCCCACCCCCCCACCCCTCTCCTTCGAAATGTTCCCACTCTGCCTCAATCTGAGGAGACCTTCTGCGACACTTCGCACGCAGCTGTGTTTCAGCCAGCGATGGGTCTGGAGCGGGTGACATGCAGCGTTTTGTGGACCGCCTTTTCTGAGACAATCTCCAGAGGGATATTGCTGGGGGACCACCAGGGTTAAGAGCATGGGCCTCATGAAAGGTCCAGCGAAGTCCGTGTGCAGCCTTCCCCAGGGGAGCCCTGGCCATTCCCAAGGGTGAAGAAAGGCCGAAGGAGGGAGCTCGTGGTGTTCTTGACACGCCGGGCATCTTGTTACTACCCGCTTGATGCCACCATCAATCCCTGGCCACCAGACATAAATCCTTTCCAACATCTTCACCTTGGTGACCACTATGGAGGTCTGACAGGATCAATTCCTGGCATGGCTGTGGGTTGACCACACAAGCCATCCACAGAAGGATGCCGTCTTCGACGCTCAGCTCCTGCTGTTTCAAAACATAGGGTTGCGGGGTGGGGTGGGCCGGGGGGGGGGGGGGGGGGGGGGGGGTGGGGGGGTTCCTTTAATACGCTCTGCAGTAAAATGTGGCAAAGCTTCACCAGTGTGGGGTGACTCTGCGTCCCAGTGTGGCTTTTACTGGCAGAGTATCCATGACGTTTAAAGTCATTACGACTTTGTCCAAACCTGACCAGCCTGGTGGAGGAAGGAAGAAAAGACCTTCAAAGGTGGGGCTCATTCCCACTCTCCCTGGCGTGGAGAGTGCAGACGATCAAGATGAACGTACTGCCAAGGTTCCTCTTCCTGTTTAGATCCATTCCGATCTTCATCCCCAAGGCCTTTTTCCAAAACGTAGACAGTCTAATCATGGCGTTTGTGTGTGTGTGTGTGTACTACCACTGGGCAGCAACGGCAGAAAAAGTGAGGGGATGGAACCCAACACAGATTGGGTGCAAATGGAGGAGGCATCCTATCAGGAACAACCCTCCGGGCCCTGGCCACAGCAGCACTCCCATCCTCCTCAACAAGGTACACAACGAGCCCAGTGGTAGCGGCCACACTGAGAACGTGGACCCAGTTGAGACAGCACTTCGGGATAACCAAAATGTCCCCCATATGCAGCAATCACAGATCCCCCCCCCAGCCATGCTGGATACCACCTTCAAACGATGGAGGCGGGACGGGGGGCACACTGACGGCCGGGGACTTCTACGTAGGGCACAGACTGGTGACACTGGACAAACTGACGAGGAAGTGGAGGCTAGCAAAAGGACAGGAAATGAGACACCTCCAAATAAAACACTTCCTCCGCAAAGAGACAGTAGGGTACCCCGGGGCCCCAGAAACCACACTGCTAGAGGACCTGATAGGCACAAGTAGTGAGAAGGGGGGGTATGTGGGAAAATATACGGACAGCTACTGGACAGAGCTCGAACACCACTGAATGAGACCAGACAAAGATGGGAGGACGAACAGGGGACAGAGGTAGGGTGGGGACTCTGGAGCGAAGCACTGAGCAGGGTGAACTCCACCTCATCCTGCACAAGGCTAAGCCTAATACAGCTCAAAGTGATGCACAGAGCGCACCTGACCAGAACCCGAATGAGCAGGTTCTTCCCGGAGGTGGAGGACAAATGTGAACGGTGCCAGAGGGGCCGGGCCAACCACACCCACATGTTTTGGGCTTGCCCCAAGCTTGCTGGGTTCTGGACAGCCTTCTCCGAGGTAATGTCCAAGGTTGTGTGGGTGAGGGTGAAGCCATGCCCAATAGTGGCAATCTTCGGGGTCTCGGAGCAGCCAGAGTTACACATGGGAAGGGGGCCGACGCCCTTGCTTTCGCTTCCCTAATCGCCGCCGGAGAATCCTGTTCGGCTGGCGATCGGCAGCACCACCCAAAGCTGCAGACTGGCTCGCTGACCTCTCGGAATTTCCCCACCTGGAGAAGATTAAGTACATCATCCGAGGGTAAGAGGAAGGCTTCCTGGATACTTGGGGGCAGTTCGTCGGCCTGTTCCAAAACCTGTTCGAGGCCAGCAACGAGGAGTAAGCTAAGAAAAAAAAAAGATAGCTGAGAAACCAAAGGATTGCGCAACCTGGGGGGCAGGGTGCAGGGGGAGGATGAGGAAGGTGGGGGAACCACAACATAAGAGTGTGGTGAATGTATTATACTAATAATCTACCAGTGTATTTGTATCTGTGCTGTTGCCCTTGTATTTGTATCTGTGCTATGCTGTTGCCCTTGTGGGCTTTCTCCTATGGGCCATTGTATGGCATTATCCATAGAGGAACATTTTGGGGCATGTATGGGCTCTGCCCATGGCTCCTCCCCTTGAAGGGAGGTATAAAGAGCAGTCGACCTGTAGGCGGTTCTCAGTATTAGTTCAGTCGTAGGCAGGCACTGTTCTAAGTTGATTAAAGCCACGGTTTACTTCTACTCATGTCTCGAGTGAATTGATGGTCGCCAATGTTGAGTGGGGGGGGGGGGGGGAGAATCATTGGCCGATCCAGAGGGCAACAAAATGTTAAATGAAGGACAAAATAAACCTCTCTGTAAAATAAAGTAAATTAGCGCGAGCAAGAAAAATGTAATGTATATACACAACAACTGTTTATAAGTGTGAGAAAAGCCAATAAAAAGATTTTCAAAATTTCTTATTTAAGATTAATACATTGTCTGGCACTTGCAGGGGGTGCTCACAGGCAACGGAAGACAGCTAAGGGCGTCGCCATGTGCTATCTGGACCCCTGGCCATAGTGAAAAGTGTAAACCACCAGCAACAGAGCCCAGCACTGAATGTGGGCTGAGCCTATGAGGGGAAATCCCCTTAAAGAGACCCAGCAGTGGCTTATGATCTGTTATAACAAAAAAGTGCCACCCATAAACATATTGATGAAATTTTTTACTGCGTATTTCACAGTTAAGCCTTCGTTTTCTATCTGGGCATAGTGGAGTTCTAGATCTGCCAGGGTTCTGGAGCTATGCAATGGGGCGCTCTGTGTCATTGTCCCATCTATGGGACAGTACCATCCTGATGCCTCATGGAGAGGCATCACAGGTGAAAATGAAAGGCCGGGATGGATCATTGTGGGTCAGCAGCTGTGAATGCCTCCTCCTGTGGAGCTCGCCAAGCCAACTTCTGGTTCTATTTCAACAAGACATGAAGAGGTGCCAGCCGAGTGGCCAAGTTTGGAATAAATTTCCGGTACGAGTCCCAGAAGTGATCTGAATTCCGTTGCATGTTGTGGAGTCAGGGCCCCTTTTGTGGTCTGGACTTTCTCCTCCACAGGGTGCAAAGCATCCTAATCCACACTATAACCAAAGTATGTCACTGCCTTTGCTTGGAGGATGCACTTGCCTCTCTTCAGATGGACATCTACTTGGGAAAAGATTCGGAGGATCTCTTCCAGATTGTCCATGTGTTCTTTTCAGTGGTCCCCGTGATGAGTACATCATCTAAATACACCGCCACTTTGGGTAACACCTGGAGGGCGCCTTCCATCACCCTCCGAAACATTACGCTGGCGGAAGAGACACAAAAGGGCAGATGAGTGTATTCAAACAGCCCTGTGGGTATTTATAGTCACATTTGTCCGTGGTACAGTGTCCAATTCTAACTGAATATAGGTGTGGCTCATATCCAGTTTGGTGAACGAGCATCTCCCAGCCAGTTTCACATACAAATCCTCCACGCGTGGTAACGAGTCAAGTGGGATGCCCCATTTACAGTCAGTTTATAATCCCCGCAAAGGCGAACTGACTTGTTCGGCTTCATCACTAAAACCACTGGTGTGGCCCATTCTGCAAATCGCACAGGGTCTATGATGGCCAAACTTTCCAAGTGCTGCAACTCCGTATCTACCTTGGCGAGCAGGGCACAGGGGACTGGTCGTGCCCTGAAATATGTGAGCTGGGCCTTTGGGTCCACAGGAATGTGCGCCTTTGCTCCTTTTATCTTGCCCAGACCCTTCTGGAATACCTCTGGATACTTTGAGGACCTCATACAGGTTTCCGGTGCCCATCTGGAAAACGTGCTGTCAAGCGAAGCAGAGTATTCACAGCCAATCACAACCCAACTGGTTTGGTCCTGGCCCTTGCACCACTATCAAAGTCAATCTGACTCTTTGTTGTCCATGGCTCACCAGTTACGGTGGTTCCAGTGATGCACAACAGTTGCCCAGTATACCTCTGGCCTTGGTGTCATGCAGGTTCAATAGCAGGATTCTCGTTTGAAACCAACAGAAGGCCTGTGGACCGATGATGGAGTCGGCAGCCCCTGTGTCTGTCTCTAACACCAGGGGGTGACCATTAACCTATAGTTTAACTTGAATCAGTGCCACTTTCGGGGCCATGATGCTGTTCAATTACATCGTGTTTTTATTCTCAGATGGGGGCATATACGAGGCCCTGGCTCGAAACGACGTCACCGTCTGTCCAGGGCGGCATGTTCTCTGTTGGTTCTGGTGGCCTTTCATGCCACGCTTTCTACGCCCGCAGACTTGGCAATGTTGCCAAAACTCCCCCTCATCCTCAGAGGAGGTGACCGGCTGGTCTGTGGGGACCCTTGATCGTTGAGTTCGGACCCGATGCTGTACTCTTGGTCGTGCCTTCGATGGTGACCTGGCCATTCTTGGGTGTTTGATTGCTGGCTGCTGCCTCTGTGGTGTTGCCACCTCCAGTGTTCAGGCAAAGTGCCCAGGCCTCGCTGTCTGATTGGGAAGGCAGGCAGTAACATTCACCTGTGACATGGCCTGACTACGCATGGGAATCCACTCGAGAATATTTTGTTTACTAAACGGTAAATATTACAATTGGACAAAACCAAACGGTACAAGCACAAAACCACAACAGAGCAGTTACACAAGAGTACCAAATACATATTGAACAGCAAACAGGCAGCAACAACACAAGGTCAGCAACAGGCAGCAAGAACATGCCTGCAATACCTGGGCCAAGGTGTCCATTTGGGCAGCCCCCCTCCTGCAGTCCCCAGCGTAGAATCCGAGCAATGAAAGGACACACCGGACAGTGACCGGATGGCAGGTTCGCAGGAGGAGAGACCGGACACCCTCTCCTCTGTTCCAATGGCAGTGGAAAGACATCGCACTGCCTCCCATTCCTCAATCCAGACCACATAACCAGAGGAGGCGGCAGCAAGCGAACCCTCGGCCTCTTGGCTGAGGACATCGAACAGACAGCAGATAGGGCTTTAAACTGAATTTGGGGGTGGGGGCGTTCAGTTGTAGGGGAAATTACAAAACCCAAATTAAGGGAGGAGGTAAGTGCAGCTCAGTGATGTGGTGGATGGTTACCAGGAAATAAACATGAGGGACAGAACGGGTGAATGTCTTTATGTGTTATGGGTCAGGGTTTAGAGAACCCCAAAGTGTATCATGGAGTTCACCTGACCCACAATTTTTAATAGATTTTGGTTATGGGGAGCACGAGGGCCCACTCTACAGGTGTGATGCAACAGAGTTCTAAAGCACTTTTAAAACAAAACAATGTTTATTATATGAATCCAGTTAACATTATTATAAACACACAGTAAACATCTTAGCAACTATCAATTCAAATACTCCCCCCAAAGAACACAGTACTCTATAAGTAACCCTTAATCTTTCCAAGCAACATACATAAGACAAATGCCCTCTTTAACACAGACATCAGGTTTAAATTCTCTACTGAGAGCAGTGATCACTTTTAAATTAGCAAGTGATCTGAAGGCATTCGTTTCATCCAGAGAGATCAAAATTACACCTTGTATGATTGGATGCAGCTCCAACTCTGAAAATGAAACTAAACACACTGTAGCTGCCAGCTGAAAAACGAAAGTGAAAGACAGACAGCCCAGCTCCACCCACACTCTGACATCACTGCAGCTATTTGATGAACACCCATTTCTTAAAGATGCTCTCACATGACATATGCATCAAGGAATTATAGAAGTTCAGGGAAATTTAACAGTGGAACAAATTTGAAAACTTTGTATATAAATGCGCGAAGCATTCGGAACAAACGTGATGAGTTAACGGCGCAAATAGAAACAAAGGGATATGATTTGGTAGCGATCACTAAAATGTGGTTGCAGGGAGACCAGGGGCTGGATTCTCTGCCCCGCCACACCACATTTCTGTTTTACCCCACTGGCGGGATGCTCCTTCGTCAATGGGATTTCCCATTGTGGGGCGGCCCCACGCCATCGGGAAACCACCGGGCTGCAAGCAAAATGGAGCATCCCGCTGGCGGAGAATCCTGCCCCAGGTCTGGGAGTTGAATATCCAAGGATACGCAGTATTTTGGAAAGATAGGCTGAAAGGAAAAGGCAATGGTGAGGAAAGGGATCAGTGCTGCAATGAGAAATGGCACAAGAACTGGAGATGTGGAATCAGTCTGGGTAGAAATAAAGAATAGCAAAGGGAAGAAGTCCTTGGTAGGAGTAATCTATAGGGTCCCAAACAGTAGTTCTGCAGCGGGGCACAATATAAACCAGGAAATATTGAGGGCTTGTAAGAAAGGTACTGCATGGGTGATTTTAATATGCACATAAAGAATACATTTGGCAAGGGTAGCCTGGAGGCAGAGTTTATTGAATGTACTCAAGATTGTTTCTTGGAGCAGTATGTTGGGCAACCAACCAGGGAGGAGGCCACTCTGGATGTGGTATTGTGTAATGAGGAGGGATTCATTAATGAGGGATTCATTAATGACCTCACAGTTAAGGATCCTCTCGGGAGTAGTGACCATAGTGTGGTAGAATTCAAAATTCAGTTTGGGCCGAGAAAGCGGAGTCCCTCGCTAGTGTTCTGGAATTAAACAAAGGAAATTACATAGGCATGAGGCCAGATCTGGCCGGGTAGGGTGAGCAGGAAGGCTAAACGGTAGGACAGCTGATGAGCACTGTCAGTTGCTTAAGGAGATTCTCAATCCCACACAACTCAAATATATTTCAGTGAAGGAGAAAGTTGGGAAGAGGAGAGAAAAAACACCCGTGGCTAAACAAGGAGGTCAAGGACAATATAAAGACCAAACACTAAAGTATATTATATTGCAAAGGCCAGTGGCAGACTGGAAGATTGGGAAACTTTCAAATATAAACAAACGAATACTAAAAAAGTAATAAAAAGAGCTAAGGTAAATTACAAAAGAAAACTAGCGGAAAATATCAAAAAGGACAGAAAAAGCTTCTGTAGGAAACATAATAGGGAAGAGAGTCACTAAAGTGAATGTTGGCCCCTTGGAAGATGAAACCAGAGTTAATAGTGGGGAACACATAAATGGCAAAGATGCTGAATCAATACTTTGCCTCAGTTTTCACGTGAAGGACTCAAGTACAATTCCGATAGGAACGGACAATTCAGAGATAATAGAAAGGGAGGGACTTAGATCAATCAACATCAATAGAGGAACGGTACTCAACAAACCCTTGGGATTGTGGGCAGACAAGTCCTCCGACCCTGAAGGCCTACATCCCGGGGCGTTGGAAGTGGCAGCAGATATACTGGATCCATTGGTTATAATATTCCAAAATTTCCTGGACATGGGAAAGGTGTCAGTTGATTGGAAAAATTGGAAAAATTTCTTCAAAAAGGGAGGGAGGCAGAATGTGGAAAATTACAGACCAGTTAGTATAACAGCTGTTGACTTCCAGTGACGACAATGTGCTGAGCAGTCGCAAGTCAGGTGGCACTCCTCGCGTGGATCCGTCAAATAGCCACTTTTTAGCGAAAACTCGCCAGAAAACCCGGCAATTCGTTCGCCAAACCTTAGTACAAAATACCTGGAAAAAGCCAGTCCAGGTGCCGAACAGAGACCAGGAGGGGGAGGGACCAGGAACTGAGACAGTCGGACGAGCCAATCAACGCTCGAGGCGGCGGACGGGGACATAGGAACAGAGAAAATAACAGGAGAGGAGCGAACGCAGCAATATGGCTACACAGGGCTACAACCAGGGGTCCGGAGCAAAGAAGCACTGCAAGCAACCACCTAGTATAGTCTCTGGGTTCTATCTTCCAGCCGATTGTCAATGGGATTTCCAACTGTATCCACCGCACGCCGCCATGAAACACGGTGACGGGGCTGTGCTCTAGCGGGAATATTGAATCACAATGACCAGAGAATTCCGGCCATTTTATGCACCTTATGTTGCTGTGTTGGCAGTATATGAAACTGATTTCACTTTTTCAACAGAAAGCCAGGTTGAACAAGACTACATACCAGGGACAATGCTGGAAATAGTATTGCAGTCTTAACCATCTCCCACACTCATTGATATTTACTCTACGTATAATCACAGGGATGAAAGAGCTGCCCTACAAAGTGAAATTAAGTAGAATAGACCTATACATACTGGAGTTTAGAAGAATGATTGGTAATCTCATTGAATCACAAGATTCTGAGAGGGCTAGACAGGGTAGATGCATGAGGGATTGGGCTGAATTCTCCGGTCGCTTACGCAAAATTGTGTTCGGGAAACATCCGGAGAATCCAAGTTTCCAACAGAACCGGGGGCGGTGCCGCTTTCGCGATGTGCCGCGCCCCCCCCCCCCCCCCAAAGCCGCGTACTCTAGGAGTACGCCGCGCCACCTATCGACAGCCTCAGGACATTGCCCTGAGGTGTACCACCTGATGCTCCCCCGCCGACCGGCCGAGTTCCCGACAGCGTGGGTCTCTCATGGTCTTATCCGTCGGGAACTCAGCGTGGCGGCTGCGGACTCAGTCCAGCACCGCCACAGTCGGGGGAGGGCCGGTCCGCGGGCAGTGGGGACTTTATTCGGGACTGGGGGCACTGTGTGGGGGGGGTGGTCCAGGGCACGCACGCCGGCCAAATGGGGGCACTATTTTGTGGGCCGAGACCGCAGGCTGCATCCGCCATGGAGCACAGCGTGGCCGCTGCAGGTTGCCGCCGTGCGCAAGCGCGGCCACCGACCCCGCAATTCACCGGGGCTTATTGGCAGCTAGAGTTAGGTGCTCTATGCTGCCATCCTGCCAGCCATCAACAAAACGTGGAATCGGTGCCCGTTTTGCGCCATTTCTTCTGGCTTAAAACGCCACCGTTCCCACGCCGACATAGCCCCAGAATAGGAGAATCCAGCCCATTGTTTCCCCTGGTTGGAGATCTTGAGCTAAAGAACATAAGGTGAAATTTTGCCATTTTTTTTGGCAAAGTCTGAACTCAGGTGGGAAAAGCGTTGTGTAGACCACCGCCAGTGCCCTGGCACTGCTCTCTGGCACAGCGCCTGGTAGTACCAGGGGACTTCCAGAGTCAGTGCTCAGGCAGTGCCACCAGCTGCACTACCGGCTCTTTCCGCCATATTTTCAAACATTTTGCCAAAGAAACCAGGAGGCGGGTGGCACGGCACACTGGTGAGCCAGCCCCTCCAGCAACAAGGGCTCCCAAAACAAATAGCAAAAATCAAGGACCACACGGAAACGGGCCCCTTCCCTGACCACAACGGAAACCCCCACCAGCACCATGGAATCTCCCCCCCTACCACGACATAGCCCCTCCCACCACCACAGAAGTCCCCCCCCCACCGCCACAGAAGCTCCCCCCCACCACCACAGAGAACCCCCATACCACCACGAAACCTCTCCCCCCCCCACCCCACCACCAACTCAGTACCCCTTGCAACCACTACGCCCTCCCCCGACTACTGCAGTCCCCCCTCCCCACCCCCACTGCAGCATTTCCAGCACCTCAATCACAAAACCCACCCCGGCATTGCCCACGAGCACTTCCCCCAGCACCACCCATGTACTGACTTTGGAACTGTCCCCGGTACTACCAGGGACTGTGCCAGGTACCACCAGGTACTATCAGGCACTGTGCCAGAGGGCAGTGCCAGGGTGCCGGCCCAGTACCCTGGGGGCAGTACGTACCTCTGCGCACCAATGGGCTAAGTTCGCCTGTTTCCCATTTTACAAACCTGTTGTAAACCTCGCTGACATCACGGTGATTTCCCTACGTGGATCGATGACACAACGGGAAGGCCCGCTACCTGTATGGTAATGTATTATAAAGGCAGGAACCCCGTTATGTCACTGGCGGGATCGGGACAATCGAGGGGAGAAATCTCGCCAATGTGAAAGCACGTTCGGGACCCCCCTCAATTCTCCGTCAAGGCTGTGATCGATAGATAGTCGGACTCTAAGGGAATCAATGGAAATGGGAGATCGTGTTGGAAAGTAGAGCGGAAGTTGAAAATCAGCCATTATATTGAATGGCAGAGCAGGCTCAAGGGCCCATATGGCCTTCTCATGCTCCCTATGTTCTTATGTAATGACCATGTGAGGGCTCAAGTCACGGGTTTGGGCTAAAACACACAATTTTCTAAATCAGCAGCAAGAACGCTATCGACAGAGATGAGATGACACGGTTAATATAGAATCTAAATTAAAATTAGATATTATTGAATGTTACGTTGACCTTATTGTGTAATAGCTTTTCACATTTGGAGCATTCAGATGTGTTTTCCATGCAATATATGCAATAGTGCTTGTGTGTGTACACATGATACAACACTCACTGAAGCCTTATAAAGTCCCATTAAAAGGAATGTAATCGTTAAGTCAGATCAAGTCAATTAAATTAACTGAAATTAGTTAAATTCCCCATTGCTTTGTCCCTGGATTACAAGGCAACATATGAAGCAAGTGGAAACTGATTTGAGTTAATTTAGCTGCAAGCCCCGAATGAATTTCAAGTCAAACCACAAGAGTGTAAAATAATTCAAAATTGGCACTGTGAATGTACTTTGATTATATAAATGGATAGAATATAAGCGATCCTAGTCTTTTCAAGTGGAAAATTACAGTGTAGTCCATGTATTTTTTATTAAGTGGAAACATTGATTTTTCTGTTTGAAGCTGCAATTGTCAGAGTTGACCCATAATTAAATTTTGTTCATCCACAGTTAGGAAAGTAAAGGCTGTCAAACTCTGGAAAATGGTATCCTTTGGTTAAAATCTTGTAATGCAGTGATTTTAAAACCAGGATACTTTATGTTCTCATCATACTGCTCTTTGCATTCTCTGGACCTTCGAACCTATAAGTGGAAATGTGGCTAAAACCATTGTGCGCTCAAATCAATTTGCACTGCAAGGAAGTGGATGGCAAGTGAGACAGTAATTTGTAAGTTCAGGCTGTTTTGACAGCTGTTTGTGAGCATTCAAACTGGAACATGTTGGGCAGGATTCGCTGATCCTGAGGCTAAGTGTTGACGCCGTCGTAAACGCCATCGCGTTTCCCGACAGCATCAACATGGCCTCAGGATCAGCAATTCTGGCCCCGCCAGGGGGTCAGCACAGCACTGGAGTGACCCACGGCGCTCCAGCTGCTAATCCCAGCGTCAACTGGGCGCCGCAGGGATCCGCACATGCGCAGTGGCACCGGCGGCAATGCGTGCATGCGCAGTGGCACCGGCGGCAATGCGTGCATGCGCAGTGGGTCCCTTCTCCGCGCCAGCCCCGACGGAACATGGCATAGGGCTACAGGGGCCGGCGCGGAAGAAAGGAGACCACCAGTCCGAGATGGTGGGCCCCGATCGCGGGGCAGGCCACAGCAGAAGACCCCCCCAACCCCGCCACAGGCCGCCCCCGGCCCTTTCCACGCCTAGGTTCCGCCAGCTAAAAGCAGGTTAGAACGGCGCTGGTGGGACTGAGGTTTTTGGGTAGAGAATCCCGGGCAGAGAATCGTTGGGGGGGGGGGGGGGGGGGGGGGCGTAGAGTGGTCCCTGGCTAGCGCCACGCCAACCGCGCCAGCGTCAATGACGCTGATTCTCCGCTCTACGGGGCGGCGTGGCGCGATTCGCGTCGGTCACGGCGATTCTCCGGCCCAGCCCCGGGCTGAGAGAATCCCGCCCGTTGTGTTTTGTCTTCTATACCTTACGAAGGGATCCACCAAACACCTAGACCTGTCCAAACCAGGATGTTTATTGAATCTCGTGTGGTAAGGTAGCAATCTGTTACAGAGCTCTTATCATGGAGTCTACTTATTACTCCTCTGGAACTGCACCTAGCACTGACCATTCACTTGTATGTCTTATTACCCTCTCAATCTTCTCCTCATGGCTCCATGTGTCTCCCCTTATATGGGAGTCACTGGTCACATGACCTTGGTCTTGAGGCCGCATGGTTTAGTTGCACACCATCCATTTATAATATAGTCCATAGGCAAATCACCACAGAACATTGCAGCTACAAGCAGGAATCAGGACAGTGGCGACTCACAAAATAAAATCTTCGTTTTGCGCGGTTTTGAATTTAAATATATGTTGGATATAAAATACAGAAACTCAATAAAATCATTTAGAAAAAAATAAATAAAATAATATCTTCATAAATTTATTTTATGGTGAGAAATCAAATCCAAGCGTGGTCCCAGGTTCAATCCCGGCTCTGGGTTACAGTCCCTGTGGAGTTTGCACCTTCTACCCGTGTTTCGCCCCCACAACCCAAAGATGTGCAGGGTAGGTGGATTGGCCACGCTAAATTGCCCCTTAATTAGAAAAAATGAATTGGGTAATCTAAATTTATTCAAAAAAAGAAAAAAATGGATTGTGTACTCTAAATTTTAAAAGAAATAGAAAACAAATCCACAGCCCATGACACAGGAGGCAGAGAGAACAGGTGTGTGGGAAAGTGAT
Organism: Scyliorhinus canicula; assembly: GCF_902713615.1. Lineage (NCBI taxonomy): Eukaryota > Metazoa > Chordata > Chondrichthyes > Carcharhiniformes > Scyliorhinidae > Scyliorhinus > Scyliorhinus canicula. Next base: position 17,656,698 of record NC_052162.1, read on the forward strand.
CACCTTTAAGTTCCTCTCCTGGTCACACGTCACCTGGACTTGTTTATATGTCGCTGTGCATTCTTCGTCACTCAATCAAAATCCTGAAACCCTCTCTCTAACAGCATTGTGCAGCACCTCCAAGACATGGTTTACTGCGGTTCAAGAAGAAGGCCCATGGTTACCTTTTTACGGGTAACTAGGGATGGGCAAAAAATACTGGCCTCCATATCCCAACAATTATTTTTTTTAGAATGATGCTACATTTATCATGATTTGTGGAATAGGGAGCACAGTGGCACTGTGCATCAAAGCTGCAATGTGCTGTACTATGGCATAGTACTTTTGGCGTGTTTTTAATCTGGTATCACAGTTCACGTAGACAAGCATCGTCTTTTAATTTGGAGTCAGTTCGTGTGGAGTTTGCACATTCTCACCATGTTTGCGTGTATTTCGCCCCCACAACCCAAAGATGTGCAGGGTAGGTGGATTGGCCATGCTAAATTGCCCCTTAATTGGAAAAAATTAATTGGGTACTCTAAATTTATTTTAAAAATAAATAAATAAATGATTCTGGGGTCTCAACATCGAAATAAATTTTTCACCCACCAATTCTCTTTCAAAATCTGAAATTTCTCACATTTGCCAGTACATCCCTCCATATAATACACATGGGCTTTGCATCCTTATTTGCATTGACACAATTGACAAAACTATACCTCAAGAAATCATCTTTATACCTCTTTGTTTTCTAGTTAAGTTTCTTCGTTGTTGGCTGTTAATCAGAGGCCCTGGAACTCTGTACAGAGCCTGGACTGTCCTGAGCAGCTCTCTCCAGCAGATTCAGTCTTGAGATCCTGGCCAGTTGGTATTCTGCTTATTTGGATCTCTGGCCCTCTCTTGCTTGTAAGAAAAAGATTTAGCTTCACAGTCCTCTTGCCCCTACAGTGCAGAAGGAGGCTATTTGGCCCATCGAGTCTGCCTACCTGGCCCGCTGCTTCCCCACCATATCCCCTCAACCCACCTAACCTGCACATCTTTGGACACTGAGGGACAGTTTAGCATGGCCAACCTGCACATCTTTGAACTGTGGGAGGAAACTGGAGCATCCTGAGGAAACCCACTCAGACACGGGGAGAAACTGCAGTTACTGTGAAAAGCCCCTAGTCGCCACAGTCAGCAGCCCAAGGCTGGAATCGAACCTGGGACTCTGGCGCTGTGAGGCAGCAGTGCTAACCACTGTGCCACCCTGAGATTCACTAGAATTTATCCTATTGTTCAAGTATAAAAACACCACAGCCATACAAAATCTCTCAAATGTATCATTGAGTACAAACCCACTAATGAATCTAAGTACCCAGAACCTATATTTTGCTAGGTTGAATGGGCTCGATTCTAGTTTCCTTTCCCACCTCAAATAGGTGGATAGCGCTAGAAAAGGCAGAAAATTCAGACAGTAAGTTGCACTGCCACACCTCACCTCAGCTCAGTGTTCCCCCACATCCCCATGCTGAACAAAATAGGCGTCTCGCTGGCTCTTGCCTGTTTGCTGTTTGTAAATAAGAGAGTAGAGCCTGGTAAGCCACTTTAGTCTCCTGTCTTCTGCCTCGGACCCCAGGGACGTGTGTGAGGCCAGGTTTTCTTCTCTGGCCCTTGCATCCCATCTTCAAGTGCCCTCCACTTCTCCAAGTGCTGTGGTGGAGGTCCCACTGTTGTACTGCCCAAACTATCCTAACTTGCAGTGACATGGCCGGCATTGTCCATTTAAAAGCTGGTCGCGCCTGTTGGGCACTTCTATAGAATAGAATAGAATAGAATAGAACACTACAGCGCAGTACGGGCCCTTCGGCCCTCGATGTTGCGCCGACCTGTGAAACCATCTGAAGCCTATCTGACCTACACTATTCCATTTTCATCCATATGTCTATCCAGTGACCACTTAAATGCCCTTAAAGTTGGCGAGTCTACTACTATTGCAGGCAGGGCGTTCCACACCCCTACTACTCTCTGAGTAAAGAAACTGCCTCTGACATCTGTCCTATATCTCTCACCCCTCAATTTAAAGCTATGTCCCCTCGTGTTGGTCATCACCATCCGAGGAAAAAGACTCTCACTGTCCACCCTATCTAACCCTCTGACTATCTTATATGTCTCTATTAAGTCACCTCTCAGCCTTCTCCTCTCTAACGAAAACAACCTCAATTCCCTGAGCCTTTCCTCGTAAGACCTTCCCTCCATACCAGGCAACATCCTAGTAAATCTCCTCTGAACCCTTTCCAAAGCTTCCACATCCTTCCTATAATGTGGTGACCAGAACTGCACGCAGTACTCCAGGTGTGGCCGCACCAGAGTTATGTACAGCTGCAGCATGACCTTGTGGTTCCGAAACTCAATCCCCCTGCTTATAAAGGCTAGCACACCATATGCCTTCTTAACAGCCCTATTAACCTGGGTGGCAACTTTCAGGGATTTATGTACCTGGATGCCGAGATCTCTCTGTTCATCTACACTACCAAGAATCTTGCCATTAGCCCAGTACTCTGCATTCCTGTTACTCCTTCCAAAGTGAACCACCTCACACTTTTGCGCATTAAACTCCATCTGCCACCTCTCAGCCCAGCTCTGCAGCTTATCTATGTCCCTCTGTATCCTATAACATCCTTCAGCACTATCCACAACTCCACCGACCTTCGTGTCATCTGCAAATTTACTAACCCATCCTTCTACACCCTCTTCCAGGTCATTTATAAAAATGACAAACAGCAGTGGCCCCAAAACAGATCCTTGCGGTACACCACTAGTAACTGAACTCCAGGATGAACATTTGCCATCAACCACCACCCTCTGTCTTCTTTCAGCTAGCCAATTACTGATCCAAACCGCTAAATCACCTACAATTCCATACTTCCTTATTTTCTGCAATAGCCTCTTGCGATTGGGAACGCTGTAGCCGGTCGATTTGAAACACCTGCCCCCGACCCTCCTGTGGGTCTCGACCCGCAGTTTGAAAAACCCTGGCCGAAGTATTCAATTCTGTCTCAGTAAGGCACTGACTCACCCTGGGATACAATTCTTAGGATGAACGCATCCAAAACTCTGATTTTTTTTCATCCTAACAAGGAACAACTCCTATCCACCCATCACCTCCTGTACCCATTGACTGACATCGGCTTTCAGCCTGCTAATGCCTCCATTTTAATATCCTCAACCACATTTTCAACTCCTTTCAGGTACTCACCCCTCCCTATCTCCTCCAGCCCTCCGACATCTCTCCGCTGATCCAATTCTGGCCTCTTGAGCATCCTTCATTTTAATCGCTCACAGACCTGCCCTTAACTGCCCAGACCCAATGCTCTGGAATTTCCTCCCCCAACCCTCTGTGCCTCCCTACCTCTCTCTCTTATCCGTTAAGATACTCCTTAAAACCTGCCTCACTTGTGCTAATAACTCATCACATGGCTCAGTGTCAAATTTTCTTTGCTCACACACTCCTGTGAAACACATTTTACTACATTAAAAGTATTATATAAATGCAAATTGTTGTAGTTGAATACTGTGGCCCTCCAATGCCTCATACAAATGGTCACATTTTGTGTGCAAATGTAAATGGTGTCAGTACCCTGTTTGAATGGCAAAGTTCCCAAATAGGAACATTTGAACGGCAAGGTTTCCCAGTAAGAGACCAAAGATGGCAAACAGGGGCAGGACACTGGCTGGTGATCCTTTCCACATTTCTTAAACAATCTGGGTCACTTCTGTCTGCTGCCTGACGGAGAATCACACATGGCACCTTTTTGACCTGCACGTTTCAAGGATACATTGGCAATGCATTAATGAATAGGTGACTGGACCATTGTGGGAGCTACCTTGTATAATTTTTCCTGAAATGTCACATATGGATAACAAGTTGATTGTTTCCAGTAAGATATCAGAACCTGTATATTAAGAAGATTGGTCAGAGAAGAAAGAGAAAAATAGAGAAAGAAAGACAACAGCAGAGAAATATTGACATCTATCAATAATAATACCTCCAGCAAACTCGAACATATTCAATCCAATAAATTATTTATTTAGAGGGCAGCACGGTGGCGCAGTGGTTAGCATTGCTGTCTACAGCACTGAGGACCAGGGTTCTGAAGTTAAAACTCACCACTATTCTTAGAATTCCCCCTATACCAAAAAAAGGTTGATATTCTAAGTGGTGAACAGGGATTCTCACTCCCTGACTCCAGTGCAGGCTTCTGTGAGTGCTATTCAGGTCAAACTATCTTTTCAAGTTATCCCCCGGTATAACCCATACCTTCACCGAAGAATTTTACCTACTTACCCTTAATAGCATTGATGTCCTGGGTCCTGCGTTATTAAGGAAGTGAAGTAAGCTAATAACCACTTTTTCAGGTTAAGTTATTTTTATTATTATATTTTTTCTTTTAAAAGCTGCAAACACTTTCTTTACAGAAAGGAAAAAAAGATCTTGCTTCTGGCTGCTTCAGGCCCACCTTGGCAATCGATCTTCTTAAAATCTGGTCTTCTTGAGTTGTATTCGCTGGTGAACTCGGTTGCTGTGTCCTGTTCTTCCCATGCACCGAGCTGTGAGAGCTGGCTCTGCTAGCTATCTCTAAGCTGACTCTGACTCCTGTTTAAATTCTAGTCTTCCTTAGATGTATAACTGTTTAAACTCGGCTGCTTGCCTTGTCTTTCCCATGACCGAGCTCTCTCTCTCTCTCTCTGAGTTCTCCTCCCCTTCTCTCCTGTTGCTGGTTTCCTCTGTCCTCTGTCCTCTGGCCTTGTTGCTGCTGCTCCCTGGGTTTATATTCTCTTTCTGAGAGTTATTAAGTTTTAACGACTTTATTGTAAATGGGCTTGTTTCACTTTGATAGTTTAAAAGTATCTTTGATGTAAACATCTTACTACAACTAATTATTCATTTTGGGCATATCGTCTCCTCTCAGATCTGATTAAAAAATGCTTTGGTTTCAATAGTTAACTTTTATTTCTGTAATTTCGAATCGTTTAATTTTCCAATTGTCCCCAGCTCATAACTTTGCCTTTGATTTTGACTTACATGATGTTTCTCGTAGACAGGTCGTCTCCAATTTTCTTTTAATTGTTTGATGTTCATAGAATTTTACACTTTAAATTTGACACCAAATTTGACTGAGTATCTTCCATCCTTTCCAGCTGTTTACTAAGAGAGTTTATTTCAATTAAGGTGTGAAACTTTGCTTTTAGCGGTATGCTAAAATTTAACTTGGTTATGACTTGAAAGACTTGCCTGTTTTAAACATTCGTCACTTAATGCAATTGAAACTCTCATCCATGCTTTTTCAGATGCTTCCTGAGATAGTTACATTCCATGAAGGTGTGAGCCATTGTTTTAGCTTACCACATGAGACTGGTGTGTTTGATTAGCCTGCTTGTGAGCAAGAATCTGCATTTTACAACCCTGCTCTTTGAAGCTGCTATGAAACTTTTGTGGGATCTTTCCCTGTACCCTCTCAAACCAGATATTGCCAGACTTCCATGTTTCAAATGACACATTTTTCTGTATTATCAAGAACAGTTCGAATCCCGGCCCTGGGTCACTGTGTGGAGTTTGCACTTTATCCCCATGTCTGCGCGGGTTTCACCCTCACAACCCAAAGATGTGCAGGGTAGGCAGATTGGCCACGCCAAATTGACCCTTAATTGGAAAAAAATAATTGGGTATTATAAAATTATTTTTAAAAAAATAAATATTTATTTATAACGATTTTCGCTTATGGCCTATTGATCTAACCTGGCGAATCACAGTTACTCTGGTTCACAATCGCCACAATGAAAATTGGTGACACTAATTGAATGTAAGCATTGCAGATTGTGCCTCAGTGTTGTGACAAGCTAAGATATTATTCAGCTTTGATTAGGATTCTGTATGAGGTTTCCACTCCAAATGTTTAAACCAATGTAAGATATTGGGAACATCTGAAATTGTGTACAAATAGTTGTGTCATTCTGGGTGTACTCATGCTGCTTCCTTCAGCCAGATCATAATTAATTGTGAATCCAGATCATGTTCAGCACCGCTCAATGTGACAGCAAACAGGGTGTACATCCTCTGATCTGCACAGACAACTTACTGGGCTGATTTTTAAAATCTTGTCAATTATATTAGAATTACACTGTCAGATTGAATCTGTACTGTGTTGGGGTACTTATGAAGCTGTTGTCAGTAAAATCAAACTTTCAGAGAAACTGAAACAATTGAAATAATGGAAAGGTGCTACGATGTCAGAGGGAGCTGAATATGGCAACTTTTCAGCATTTTAGTGTTGCGTATGAATGAAACACTCCATGTTCTTCTCAGTGTGCTGAATAAGATGAAGTATATTAATGTGTGACTGGCCACTGATATACACAGTCTGTCACAAACTGATGAGAATTACACAATTAATCTCAGAATTGAGACCACTTTCTCTGCCTAAAGGCTTTTTGAACTGAACTGAAATAAGTCAATGCAGCTAGGTGGCAGCTAGATGTGTAATTCCAAATGTAAAGATTTTGAGGCCACAATTTTTAATGAATGTGTTCTCTGTTGCGCCGAAAAAATTGTTTCCCTCTCTTTGCTGTTGCTTCAAAATGAAATTGGTCTGCCCAAGCAACATTTGTCAAGCACTCTATTGCAGAGATCGACACTAGCAAAGAAGAAGGATGGTTTTCACTTATACAATAAGCACAGAAACCTACTTCTTGTTAATCATTCAACAACAACACTGTATTTATAGAGCATCTGCAGCGAAATGTCACAACGTGCTTTCCAGAAGTATAATCAAACAAAATTTGACACTCAGCTACAGAAAGCAACATTGGGACAGGTACCACCCAAAGCTGCAGGCTGGCTGTGCGACCTGTTGGAATTCCTCCAACTGGAGAGGATAAAATTTGCCACCCGGGGGTTGGAGGAGGCCTTCCGCAGGATGTGGAAGCTGTTCACCAACTTGTTCCGAGACCTGTTCGTAGCCAGCAACCAGTAGAGCGAGGGGCAAGGCGGGGGGGGGGGGGGGGGGGGGGGGGGGGGGATACGGAGGAGCCACGGAACATAAAGGAAAAAAAAAAGAGGGAAGGGAAAGGAAGGGGGGGGGGGGGGGGGGTTGGGGGGCGGAAGGGGGGACGGCGTCAAAGGCTCACAAAACAATCGCGAGGGACAAGGGACACAGCTGAATGGGATGGGCCCCAAGAGCAGGCGGAAAACCAGAATGAACAACAAAAACACACCGGTTAATGCACACGGGCCACACTGGGGAATACAGTAGAGGAAGATCAGCCAAAGGGGGAACCACAGTCACAGGGGGAGGGGAGCCAAGTACATGTAAATATAGATAATAATCTTTGTTTGTTTCTGTTTTCTTTTCCTCTCTTTGATTTTTTGGGTAATTTTATGTTTTCCTTGGTTGTTTTCTGCTTTGTGTTATGCAACTTGTAATTTAACTTACAAACTGAAATGTGCAACATAAAGTGTGAAATCCTATAAAAACGTTTTTTTTTAAATATTGGGGCAGATGACCAAACCTTGGTCAAAGAGGTAGGTTGTAAGGAAGAAAGATTTAAACCGAGGTTGCTCAAGAGGCTCAAAAGTAGAGTGGTGAAAATTGGCGTAAAATTAAAATCGGCATTGTTTCAAAACTGAATGTGAAACGAGGAAATAAATGAGTCTTTACATAAGTGACAAGAAATGGGAAATGTCTGAGTTCACTACATGGTTTGTGATTGACAATAATCTAATAGTTTCAGCACAACAGAATAGTAAAGTCTAAAAGGTTTAGATCAGGCACTATCCAGCATTCTAACAAATGGCCTTTGTATTGTGATTTCTTTACCCAGCAGTCACAAATAATGGTCCAAACCATTAAGGGACATGGATAGTGAAGTGAGACATCAGCCTTTATCCCCAGTGACTCTGGCAGATAAGATTCAGTAGTGAAATATTGGCTTTCACAGAGAACTGAATTCTGTTGAGAGTCCCACTGCCTGATTTAGATACTTAAAGAACCAGATTAAATCAGAATTATACAGTTTCTAATTTGGCAAATAGACGTCCGCACAGTGGTTAGCACTGTTGCTTCTCAGCGCCAGGGTCCTGGGCTCAATTCCCGCTTGGGTCATTGTCTGTGCGGAGTCTTCACGTTCTCCCGTGTCTGCGTGGGTTTCTTCCGGGTGCTCCGGTTTCCTCCCACAAGTCCCGAAGACGTGCTTGTTAGGTGAATAGGACATTCTGAATTCTCCCTCTGTGTACCCGAACAGGCGGCGGAGTGTGGCGACTAGGGGCTTTCACAGTAACTTCTTTGCAGTGTTAATGTAAACCTACTTGTGATGATAAAGATTATTATTTAAAAACAAATACCACTTTGGAATTGGGATGCAACCTGAGATAGGTGGTTAAACTCAATTATAATTATCTATCTTTATAATTATTCATTCCAATCATTAGCTGCAGAATTTTTCAACAAAATAAGACTAACAGGACCATCTCTCCCCAGCCTATTTCCTCTTGAGTCATTTTATTTTATGGCAATAAAATGCACTGACTGGGTCCCTCTACTGCCTCACTGAGGTAAATGCACTACATGGTCAGTCAGTCAGCTGTGTGTACCAGGTCGAGTTTCACGACAGCCTCGGAGGCCGCTCCTCGCCCCCTATTCTCCCCTCCTCTCGGGGCTAGGAGCGGCGCTCCGTAACGCTCGGCGCGCCGAGAGTGACGAGACGGCGGCGCCTATGTGACGTCAGCCGCGCATGCGCAGGTTGACCTGCTCCAACCCGCACATGCGCAGCTAACGTCACGACGGCTGACAGCTTAAACCGGCGCATGCGCGGTGGCCGTCTTTCCCCTCAGCCGCCCCGCAAGACGTGGCGGCTTGATCTTGCGGGGCGGCGGAGGGGAAATAGTGCGTCCGATTGAGACGCCAGCCCGACGATCGGTGGGCACCAATCGCGGGCCTGTCCCCTCCCGAGCACAGTCGTGGTGCTCATTCCCCACCAGGCCCCCTACTAGCCCCAAACGGGCATCACACGGCGACTTCACGACGGCAGCGGCCAGGTGTGGTTGCCTCCATCGTGAAACGGTCGCGAACGGCAGGCCGCTCGGCCCATCCGGGTCGGAGAATCGCCGCTCGCCATGAAAAACGACGAGCGGCGATTCTTCCGAGCGGGGAGTGGGAGAATCGCGGGGGGGGGGGGGGGGGGGGGGGGGGGGGGGGGCGCCAGGGGGTCGTGAAATTAGTCGGGGGGCCCTCCCGCGATTCTCCCACCCGGTGTGGGGAGCGTAGAACGCGCCCTATGTATCACAGATGCAAGCCGGGTTCAAAGGTTACAGAGGTGTCCAAATATTTATATAACATACATAAATGAACCCCAGAAGCTGAATCACAATGGAAGATGCAGAACCTGCAATATCTTGTACCTGAGCCTTAGCAACATGTGGAAACATAGGGCAGCACGGTAGCATTGTGGATAGCACAATGGTTTCACAGCTCCAGGGTCCCAGGTTCGATTCCGGCTTGGGTCACTGTCTGTGTGGAGTCTGCACATCCTCCCCGTGTGTGCGTGGGTTTCCTCCGGGTGCTCCGGTTTCCTCCCACAGTCCAAAGATGTGCAGGTTAGGTGGATTGGCCATGATAAATTGCCCTTAGTGTCCAAAATTGCCCTTAGTGTTGGGTGGGATTACTGGAATATTGGGATAGGGTGGAGGTGTTGACCTTGGGTAGGGTGCTCTTTCCAAGAGCTGGTGCAGACTCGATGGGCCGAATGGCCTCCTTCTGCACTGTAAATTCTATGATAGGGGGCGATTTTGAGCCGTGTCTCCGTTTGTGAGAAACTCGGCATGGGCTCAAAATCCAGAAACAAGCGAAAACCGTGAATCTCTCCAGCACGATTGGCATTTGGAATTTCCCGCCCTCTCCAATGGAATATGCGAACCATGCAATGCGAACCCGCAAACCTCATTTCAATACTTTAGCATGTCGTTAGCAAGCACTCTCTTCAGACCTTCACCCATCACGGAATATTCACCGGGCGCCAGCGTGACATCATGCCAGCGACATTTACAACATGTCTACATAAGGGTGAACCTGGTGGCTTCATCTCCGAGGGGGATATGGGAGGTGAGTGCTCAGGCAGCCATGTTTCCCCAGGATCATCACTGCTCAGGGTGCACCGGAGAGGACACAGGGGACAGGCATGGGTGGGGCTCAGTCTCTCAATCTCAGGGGGGGAGGGGTCAGTAATAGGCCTTACCTTCCCTTCATTTTGGAGTGCCCCTTCCTTTAAGGGGGTCTGGAGGCTGGCGTGCAGGCATCGCTTCCTGTATCCTCCTTGTTGAGCTTGTGGACAAATCACTGGTGAGGGAGCGCCCGTCGTTCGTGGGAGCTGGGAAGTGGGTGGGAGGAGGTGAATGCCGAGGGTCAGCACTGGGATGAATGTCAGGTAACTGGGAGGGGTTCCCATTGAGAAATCAGGCTGCAGGGGCAGAGTGGATACCTCAGAAATGGGTTGCATCACTGCCTCACGAGTAATGAAGACCCTCTCACTTGGAGAAGCCCAACTGAACTGTGCGTTGAACCCCACACTCAGGCAGAACTCATGGGGTTGAGCTCTATTAAATGTCAATTGCACTAGTCTAGGAGGTTTGTCTCTCAGGAATTAGTGTGTAGGGCTGTGGAATGGGAGAGTGAGGGTGCCGTCTAGTTGTCTGCCTGTCATAGTCATTGCAGGCTTTACTCTAATTAGCTGTGCCTCACCTCTCACAAGAGGCATTCAATTGATTGGAATGTAATTTCACCCTTCAATGGCAACTTAACAGTGCCAATGAAATATGCAAAAGCAAAAGAGAACTGTCACTGATTTGAGTCCCAAGCATTTACCCCCAATGCTCAATCAGAAGTTTAGATCACACAGGTCACACTGACGTGACCCCCAAATTAAGGCTTCACGGTGAAGTCTATCATTACTCACCCCGTTACATATTTTGACGGGGGGGGTTTCTTTGAGGTGCCCCATGAGGACGGAAGCGTGGGTCCCATGCATCCACTCAATACCCCTGTCACTTAAGGCAAGGAGTGGGGTGGGGGGGGGAGGTCTGTGAGAAATAGATAGAGATAGAGAAATACAGCACAGAACAGGCCCTTCGGCCCACGATGTTGCGCCGAACTTTTGTCCTAGGTTAATCATAGAATTTTGGACAATTTGTCATGGCCAATCCACCCAACCTGCACATCTTTGGACTGTGCCAGTGAGACTCTCGAGTGTCCAGGTGAGTAATCCTGGTGGACCTGAGAAGGACAGGAGTGGAGGGTACACCGCAGCCACCCCCCCCCCCACGCGCGCGCACCGCCAACCACTGTGCCACCACGCTGACCCTGAGTTGGTGTTTCTACTCATAGCGATAAAACGGCATCGGAGACAGAGACGTGCTGCTGCACGCAGCCAGGACCAGCGCCTTGCAAAGAACAGGGAGGGTGAGCCCCTAGCTATACAGGGAGCAGCACCACAGAGGGAACAGCCCCCTTTGAGGCTGTACCAGCCAAGGGTCTTCAACGTCAGTCTTCCTATCTACAAATGTCAGAGCCACAGCGTCAGAGAAAACTGTGCCTGTGGACCACCTTTGCCATGTGCTGGCACCACAGGAGTTGGGAGGACACCCACTGCCTGTGGCCTTTAAAGTCACTGCTACTCTGAATTTCTATCTGAGTGGCTCAGTTCAGGGCAGCATCAGTGATCTGCCACACACAAAATTGGATACAAAATTGGCTTGGCGACAAAAGCCAAAGTGTGGCTGTAGAGGGTTGTTTTTCAAACTGGAGCCCTGTGACCAGCGGTGTTCCTCAGGGATCAGTGCTGGGTTCACTGTTATTTGTTATATATATTGTCATGTGAGAGTACCTTTAAGAAATGGGTGTTTATAAATGGGTGTGTATATAAATATCTGTATACCTCAGAGAGTGGGTTGCAGCTAATGGAGCTCACCCATAGTGATGGTACCTAAACCAGACGGTACCCACCGTTATGTGTGGACTATAGAAAGGTTAATGCAGTTACAAGAACGGATTCTTACCCTAGCCCACGTTTGGAGGATTGCATTGAGAAAGTGGGACAATCAGCTTTTATTCCCAAATTGTATTTAGTTTTCGGTTACTGGCAGGTACCTTTATCCGAAAGGGCGAAGGAGATTTCAGTTTTTGTGATTCCAGATGGCATATACCAATTCAAAGTTATGCCATTTGGCATGAAAAACGCCCCAGCCACATTTCAACGGTTAACTAACAAAGTTGTTTCAGGATTACCCAATTGTGCGGTATACATCGACAATCTGGTAATTTTCAGCCAGACATGGAAAGAACATTTAAAACATCTGATGGAGTTATTCGATCGACTTCAGGAGGTGGGTTTGGGGATAAACCTAGCTAAAAGTGAATTTGGAAAAGCCCAAGTCACGTTCCTTGGCCATACAATTGGACAGGGTTGAATGGGATGTGAAGACAACAGTTATTGAGGAGTTTCCAATACCCTCAAGACGAAGAGAAATAATGTGATTTCTTGGCATGAGTGGATTTGATCGAACATTTGTGCAAATGTTTTGTAGCGTAGTTGCTCCACTGATGAAGAAACGTTGAACATTTCAGGGGACAGCAGAGTTTCAACAGGCATTTGACTGCCTGAAAGCTGTGATAAGCAATGCTCCTGTGTTGGAGAAGTACAAGGGACTCTGTGATCAGATTGAACTAAAGTATCTGACTTTAAAGAGAAATGTCGAGGCATAGAGAAATGGATGGATCGTGCAAAGACCTTCTTGTTCAAAGAGACTGTCAATCGAGAGTGTCAATTGAGGGCAGCAGGGTAGCATGGTGGTTAGCATAAATGCTTCACAGCTCCAGGGTCCCAGGTTCGATTCCCGGCTGGGTCACTGTCTGTGTGGAGTCTGCACGTCCACCCCCTGTGTGCGTGGGTTTCCTCCGGGTGCTCCGGTTTCCTCCCACAGTCCAAAGATGTGCGGGTTAGGTGGATTGGCCATGCTAAATTGCCCGTAGTGTCCTAATAAAAGTAAGGTTAAGGGGGGGGGGTTGTTGGGTTACGGGTATAGGGTGGATACGTGGGTTTGAGTAGGGTGATCATGGCTCGGCACAACATTGAGGGCCGAAGGGCCTGTTCTGTGCTGTACTGTTCTATGTCTATGTCTATGAGAAGGATTCCAGTTGGAAGAAGAAGAACAAGAATGGACTATATTATTATACTTGTTTGCGTGTGTTGTTTTTTGAAATGAAAAAGTATATTTACTGTGTGCATTTCTTAAAGGATAGTCAAAAGGTGAAAAATGAAACCATCTTGAAGTTGATGGTTTATTTTTTTTCTTGTGAGAGTACCTTTTGAGAAATGGGTGTGTATATAAATATCTGTAGTGGGTGGACCTTTAAGAAATGGGTGTTTATTACTGCAGTGATGTCAGAGTGGGTAGAGCTTGGCTGTCTGTCAGCTTTTTACTTTCGCTTTATGCTTTTTGCTGCAGGGTGGGTTTGGTTTCATTTTAGTTTTGGAGAAGCTGCAATCACAGCAGGATGTGGGTGAATCTCTGCAAGCTTATGAATGTCCATTTGCTGATTTCAACGTGGTAAATGTTCTCTGTGGTGAAGTTAAACCTGAGGTGCTTCTGTTAAAGGTTTTGTTTTTAAGTCTTATGGATGTTAAAATGAAGGCTTAAAGGATTACTTAGTGTTGTATTCTTTGGAGGTTGTATTTGAATTAATGGTTGCTAAGACGTTCACTGTATGTTTTAAAAAGGTTAACTTGAGTTCATACAATAAACATTGTTTTGCTTTAAAAAAATACTTTTTCATTTCTGCTGTATCACACCTGTAGAGTGGGACGTGTGCTCCCCATACCACAATCTATTAAAAGTTGTGGGTCAGGTGAACTCCATGATACACTTTGGGGTTCTCTAAACCCTGGCCCATAACAATATAAATGATTTGGATCAGAATGTAGAAGGCATGGTTAGTAAGTTTGCAGACGACACCAAGATTGGTGGCATAGTGGATAGTGAAGATTATACAAGATTGCAATAGGATCTTGACCAATTGGGCCAGTGGCCAATGAATGGCAGATGGAGTTTAATTTGGATAAATGTGAGGTGATGCATTTTGGTAGATCAAATCAGGGCAGGACCTACTCAGTTAATGGTAGGGAGTTGGGGAGAGTTACAGAACAAAGAGATCTAGGAGTACAAGTTCATAGCTCCTTGAAGGTGGAGTTGGATGGACAGGGTGGTGAAGAAGGCATTCAGCATGCTAGATTTTATTGGTCAGAATATTGAATACAGGAGTTAGGACGTCTTGTTGAATTTGTACAAGACTTTGGTAAGGCCACACATGGAATACTGTGTTCGGTTCTGGTCACCCTGTTATAGGAAGGTTATTGTTAAACTAGAAAGAATGCAGAAGAGATTTACAAGGATGCTACCAGGACTTGATGGTCTGAGTTATAGAGAGAGGCTGGATTTTATAAATTTAGAGTACCCAATTAATTTTTTCCAATTAAGGGACAATTTAACGTGGCCAATCCACCTACCCTGCACATCTTTCGATTTTGGGGGCGAAACCCACACAAAACGGGGAGAGTGTGCAAACTCCACACGGACAGTGTTCCAGAGCCGGGATCAAACTTGGCACCTCGGCGCCATGAGACAGCAGTGCTAACCATTGCGCTACCGTGTTGTCCTGGCTGGGACATTTTTCCTTGGAGCGTAGGAGGCTTAGGGGTGATCTTATAGAGGTCCATATAATAATGAGGAGCATAGATCAGGTAGTCGGCATCTTTCCCCGAAGGTAGAGGAGTCCAGAACTAGAAGGCAGAGGTTTAAGGTGATAGGGGAGGGATACAAAAGACACCAGAGGGGAAATTTATTCACACAGAGGGTGGTGAGCATCTGGAACAGGCTGCCAGAGGCCGTGAAAGAGGCGGGTCCAATTTTGTCTTTTAAAAAGCAGTTAGACAGTTACGAGGCAGGGTGGGTATAGAGGGATATGGGCCAAATGTGGGCAAGTGGGCCTAGCTTAGTGATAGAAACTGGGCGGCATGGGCAAGCTGGGCCGAAGGGCCTGTTTCCATGCTGTGATAATCTGTGACTCGATGACTCTATGACACAGATACATTAGGGAGGTGATAGATGCCCTTTATACAAGGGCCCACGTGTATGTTAACTTGGAGCGGTACCAGGAGAGTCAAGACACTAGGGTCATGGGTTTTGCCCAATTAGCAGGCATACCCGAAGTGAACAGTTTGACAGACTGCACCCACGTGGCCCTGCGGTCTCCATGGATCATGGATCATGCAATGATTGAATCATGCAGGTGTGTGTCTTTTGCCTGGGACACATCCATGACAGTTAGCTCTCGCAGCACTCGCAAATCCCAGACATGTTTGAGGCAGAGCAGCGTCTGGAGGGATGGCTCCTCGGGGACAAGGGATACCCAATAAGGAGGTGACTGATGACATCAGAGAGGAGGCCACAAACTCATGCGGAGAATTGCTGCAATGAGGCTCACGCTTGTGACGGTGGAGCGAGTGATCGGGCAGTTGAAGATGCGTTTGAGGTGCCTGCAACGGTTTGGTGGGGGGTACCCTCCAGTACCGCCCCCTGAGGGTGTTCCGCATTATTGTGGTCTGCTGCACGCTCTACAATTTGGTGGTGCAGAGTGACCACCTGGATCTGCAGGAGATGGTTGAGTACCACATCGCCTCAGTTGAGGAGGAAGTTGAGAAGGGCAACCCATGGAGGAGGAGGTGGAAGGACCTCAGGCCATGGCCAGGGCCTGATTGGGGCATCGGGCTAGGGAGGCCCTCATAGCCTCTAGGTTTGGGCATGAGGAGGACTACGGGTGAGGATATCTCTAACCATAGAGATTGCAATCTCAGCATTGGTGTGGTGCCAGTGGTAAGTTTCCCTGATGGTGCCTGATACCATGGGCTCATGATATTAGCCGAACTCTGAAAAAGAATGAACAAGACTTGTATTGAGGACAGGGCGATGCTCCACTCCTCCTCAGCAATGTGTCTGACTCCTGCCTGACAGAGAGCTAAACACGTCCAGCCAATGGAAGGGCGAATCACAGGGCTTAGAGACGCGGGATGAGTTCTCATCTGCTACAGTCCCCTTTGAGGTCAGGGGTCTTGGTATGTTCCTCCCACTCACCTCCGGGTTGGGTCAGCCTCTCTACACTTTGTCAGCCCATGGCAACCTCATCACGGGAGAAGACTGGCTGCAATGAGAGGCCTGAGCATTGGACAGAAGATGATTGGACTCCTCTAGTCGGCCTTACAGTCTGAGGATGGATCCCTTCCTGATTCTCGCGATTCTGCCTTTGCAGTTTCAGCAGTGACATGTCACCGGACAGGGGATCAGCAGAATCCTGGTCAGATCCCTGGGACTTCCCTGCCTCCACCTGCTGTGGATCAGAAGCCATGAGGTGCTCGCCAGTGAGTGACCCAGAGGTCTGCCTCCTCGCTAATTCTATCGAGGTGTGTGAATCTGGGCTGGTGGAGGGCGGGCGACAGATGTGACGTTTCTTCAAAGCTTATATCCGAGATGTCCCCCCAGCTTCTCGGGTCTGGTGATCCCAGGGGGCCGGAGGATGGTCTGGGCTGCTTGTCTGATTGTCCTGCAAGGGGAAGGGAGATGGTATTAGTGCATCATGGGGGATAAATGAAGCCAGATGTTTACTCACATGAGGCTTGAGGAATAACTGTTTGTCTTGAGGGTTCTCACTTTTTCTCATTGCCCCCACTTCGCCATCAGCACAGGCCCAATCCTGCTCCTCCTCGACCAGCTCCAAAGCTCTCAGGTTTCACAGCACCCGCATGAGAGCGGGTGGAAGTGCCCTCCCACGTTGGGTATGCTCGAGTTTGTCCTGCGGAGAATTAGATGGTGCAGGCAGGAATCCAGCCACTTCAGATGGTTGAGGAATTGCGTGTGCGGGACTGGATTGGGAGCGGGAATGTGAAGATCAGAGTTAAGACTGGCGGGGGGTGGGGATGGGGGGGTGGGGAGGGGGGGGAGGCCTTGTCACCTGTGGGTAGCCCACAAGGTGGCTGGGTGAGAGATCAGCTTGGAGGTGCGAGGGGTGGGCGAGGGGGTGCAGTAAGAGACTGTAGCTGGCAGATCTACCTTAGCCTAGCCTTGCGAAGAAGGTCGTTCATCTTATTCCTGCAACTTGTGCCCCATCCTCTTCTGGAGAGTGCCTGCACTGACCAAGACAGCTATTGCCTCGTTGGGTGGGCCGCCTGGCGGACTGCGGGTTCTGGACTTCCCGCCTCTGCTGAAAAGCATCCAGGAGTCTGGTCAGGGCTCCTTCTGTGAAACGCGGTGCAGGATTTCATGCTGCCGTCCCCTCTCATTGATCTGCAATAAGTGCTGGGGAAACATTTATATGGAGCTCCCCAGCGATTGCAATGATTAAACTTCCCCAGGCGAGCGTATCAGTGGGAGGGCGGCGAGGGCACGGCCGGAGGAAAAACACTTTTCTTTAAGAAGAATAAGATTCCATGAGAAATCCCGCTGCCTCAGTTGGAGGGGCTCACTCCATTTTTCTCATAGAAACTAGGAGCATGAGGACTCCATTCATCCCTTCGAGCCTGCACCGCCATTCAATGACACGATGGCTCATCCTCGATTTCAATGCCACATTTCCTGCTTTCTCCCCATACCCTTGATGCTTTAAATTTGAAAAAAACAAACAATCTCATTCTTGAATATATTCGGTGACTTGGCCGCCACAGGTTCACCACCCTCTGTGCGTGGAGAAATCTTCTTCATAGAACATAAGAACTAGGAGCAGGAGTAGGCCATCTGGCCCCTCGAGCCTGCTCCGCCATTCAATGAGATCATGGCTGATCTTTTGTGGACTCAGCTCCACTTTCCGGCCCGAACACCATAACCCTTAATCCCTTTATTCTTCAAAAAACTATCTATCTCTACCTTAAAAACATTTAATGAAGGAGCCTCAACTGCTTCACTGGGAAAGGAATTCCATAGATTCACAACCCTTTGGGTGAAGAAGTTCCTCCTAAACTCAGTCCTAAATCTACTTCCCCTTATTTTGAGGCTATGTCCCCTAGTTCTGCTTTCACCCGCCAGTGGAAACAACCTGCCCGCATCTATCCTATCTATTCCCTTCATAATTTTAATGTTTCGATAAGATCCCCCCTCATCCTTCTAAATTCCAACGAGTACAGTCCCAGTCTACTCAACCTCTCCTCATAATCCAACCCCTTCAGGTCTGGGATTAACCTAGTGAATCTCCTCTGCACACCCTCCAGTGCCAGTACGTCCTTTCTCAAGTAAGGAGACCAAAACTGAACACAATACTCCAGGTGTGGCCTCACTAACACCTTATACAATTGCAGCATAACCTCCCTAGTCTTAAACTCCATCCCTCTAGCAATGAAGGACAAAATTCCATTTGCCTTTTTAATCACCTGTTGCACCTGTAAACCAACTTTCTGTGACTCATGCACTAGCACACCCAGGTCTCTCTGCACAGCGGCATGTTTTAATATTTTATCGTTTAAATAATAATCCCGTTTGCTGTTATTCCTACCAAAATGGATAACCTCACATTTGTCAACATTGTATTCCATCTGCCAGACCCGAGCCCATTCACTTAACCTATCCAAATCCCTCTGCAGACTTCAAGTATCCTCCGGACTTTTCGCTATACCACTCATCTCGGTGTCTTCCCCATATCCTGAGACTGTGTCCCCTGGTCTCGATTCCCCAGGCTGGGAAAACATCCTCCCGGCATCTAGTCTATCCTGCCCTATTAGAATTTTATATGTTTCAATCAGATCTCCTCTCATCCTTCTAAATTCCAGTGAATACAGGCCCAGTCGAACCAATCTCTCCTCCGAGAACAGTCCTGCCAATCCAGTGTCAGTCTAGTGAACCTCCGCTGCACTCCCTCTATGGTAAGTATATAGTTTCTCAGGTCGGGAGACCGCACATCTGCTTTGCAGTACTCCAGGTGTGGTCTCGCCAAGGCAATAAGACTTGGCGAGATCATAAGATAATGGCAATAAGACATCTCTACTTCTGAACTCAAATCCTCTTGCATTGAAGGCCAACATACCATTTTACTTCCTAAATGCTTGCCGCACCTCCCTCTCCATTTTCATTGACTGGTGTACAGGGACACCCAGATCCCTTTGTACAACCACACTTCCCAATATATCACCACTTAACCAATATATGCCACAATAACGTCACATTTAGCCACGTTGTACTGCATTTGTTATAGCCTTGCCCACTCACTCAACTTGTCTTCGTCATCTGGAAGCCTCCTTGCAAATCTCCAGTTGCTATTCCTCTATTCCAGTTACAGTTTTATTCAGGTTCCTTCACACCTGTTATAAGTTTTCTGTCATAAGTTTTCTTATATCCATATTGCATGCTTTAAAATCTACCTCTTTGACCAAGGCCTTTGATAATCTGTCCCAATATCTCCTTATGTGGCTCGGCGTCCAATTTTATTTGATTATAAGCAGCACGAGACATTTACATACAGATGCTATACAAATGCAATGTGTTAGGAGCTGGTTTAGCTCAGTGGGCTAGACAGCTGGTTTGTGATGCAGAACAAGGCCACAGCATGGGTTTTCCCATACCAGCTGAGAATTCTAAATTCTCCCTCCTTGTACCCGAACAGGCGCAGGAATGTGGCACAGGAATGTTTTCACAGTAACTTCATTGCAGTGTTAATGTAAGCCTACCTGTGACGATAAAGATTGTTTATTGTTGTTGAATGCAGGTTGATTAAAAATACGTTTTTTCTTTGCTTGCTCATATGAGAGCCGCCCTTTTCTTTGCTCGTGTTGATCTCTGCAATTGAAAACTTCTCTACGATGTTAAATTATAAAGTGTGTCATTTTGTAGCACTGTTCGTAAGATTGGAGCATTTTCAGTCAAAACATTTAGCAGAATTTCAATTTAACTGTAGAGTATCCACTGAAGAAGACTAGAATTCCACTAAGTTATTAAATGCATCTACATTTACTGTAAATAGCACATTTTAAGTTTTTACACTGGGAACTGATCCTAAGGATACCAAAGAAATGGCCAAGTACAAAGAAACTAATACAATTAATGAAAATGTAAAACGTTAATTAGCATAAACAAGCAAATAATTAGAAATACAACTTGACATAAAAAGTTAGAAATATGGCTGCCAGTATTTGTGTCTTTGCCTGGCTGCCAAATGTAAACTAAGATGGCCTTGAATCCTTGGGAGCCTTGGGAGGCAGGCAGCCAGACAATACAGCTGCCTTTTCAGACAAGTAAATATCTGGGACACAATTTAACGGACGAAAACAGAGTCCCGTGTCGAGCGTGTTTAGCAGGGTGCTCGGCTATTAAACGGGACTCTGTACTTTTTTTGGGCCTTGATGAGGACGACCCTGCTGAGGCCACACTTGCTTCATTTCCTGCACTCGCTTGTCAGTGCAGGAAGAGATTGGGGGTGCCATTTCTGAATGGTACTCCAATCTCTCAACCTCCCACGCAACACCCAGACGACTCCAATGCTCCAACGTACCGAAGGGGGGCCCTGAGGCCCCACCTCACCCTACCTCATAAAGATAGGGCACCCCCAGACCCAATCCCCAACACGGGCAAGATGCCACCAGGGCACCTTGGCACTACCAGCCTGGCACACGGGCAGTGCCCCACCAGCCTGACAGTGACACCTGGGCACCCTGGCAATGCAAGGTTGGCACCCGGATGGCAGTGCCAAGGTGCCTGAGTGGCATCAGCAGTGCCGTGGCACCACCCTTCCCAGAAACCGATCACCCGGGGGCCTCTGATTGCCTGGAAGACACCCCCAAGTGTCATTCCACCTGGTCAACGTTTGTGGAGACCAGTGCTAAACGGCGCCAACTCGGCGTCTCTCGAAGCGAGGGGATTGAATCCTGGTGCTGGGGAGATCCAGGGTAGACATATTGGGTGGGATTCTCCCGGATCAGCGAGGTGGCTCGACGCCAGCATAAAAAAAGGCGTGAACTACTCTGGCGTCGGGCCGACAGGAAGTTGCGGAATTCTCCGCAATTCCGGGAGCTAGGCCGGCAGCGGAGGGGCTGGCGCTGCGCCAGCCGGCACCAAAGGGACTGCGCGAGTTAGCGCATGCGCAGAACCGCTTGCGTGGTTCGGCGCATGCGCAGACCGGCCGGCGTATTCTGGCGCATGCGCGGGGGGGGGGGTGTCATCTCCGCGCCGGCAATGGTGGAGCCCGACTAGGCCGGCACGGAAGGAAGAAGTGCCACCACGGCACAGGCCCGCCCACAGATCGGTGGGCCCCGATCGTGGGCCAGGCCACCGTAGGGCCCCCCCCTCCACCCCCGGGGTCGCATCCCCCCCGAGGACCGAACCAGCCAATTAACCTGCCAGGTCCCGCCGTGTGGGACCATGTCCAATCCATGCTGGCGGGACTGACCAGAAACCGACGTCCGCTCGGCCCATCGGGGCCGGAGAATTGCCAGGGGGACCGCTGCCAACTGCCCCCGACCGGCGTGGTGTGATCCCCACCCCCACCCGAAATCCGGAGCCGGAGAATACGGCAGTCGGCGTCGGAGTGGGGGGTGGGAGTCACACCGCCCCCTGGGGATTCTCCAACCGGTGGGGGGGGGGGGGGGGGGGGGGGGGGGTCAGAGAATCCCGCTCATTAAAGTGAGGTTAGCCAGGGAAGGGGAGGGGGGAGGCAGGGAAACGTTAACAAACTTGGCATCCACAGGAACAGAGAAAATGGGGAAGACGGGAGGGCCGCAGAAGCGGAAGTGCGCACGAGACCACAACGTCAGCGAACTCCGTCCGGGAGAAGCAAGGGACAACACCACGAACGGATGCCTACACATGTGTGTAAACAACTTTGCCAAGTGTACAGAGCTGCCGCTGTTGAGCGGGGGCACAATACCGTCCGCTGACTTCGCGGGGAAAATTAAAACGTCAGCAGCAGCAGCGATCCATGGTGGGGGGGGGGAGTGCCCCGATGGGAGGGGGTGGGAGGACTGAGGCGCGGGGGGTGGGGTAACGTCTAGTGGATTGCTGATGTATATTCTCTTTCTGCACTATGTTAATGTTTACTAATTTGCTGTGTTAAGATTATTACTATTTAATATGAAAAATTTTGCAAAACCTTAATAAAAAAGAACAGCAGCAGCAACCCGGGGGGGGGGGGGGGGGCTGATTTATTTTTCTTTTTGTAGGGGGCGCATGCTCTATCCTGTTTTGAATTGGGTGTTAATTTGCTAAACTGTTTATCGTTTAGAGGGTTAAGTTGTTCTGTTCTGTTGGCATGTTGCCCGTCTTTCTTTGTATTATTTTCCTTTTTGGAGGGTTTTGTAAACTTATTGAAAATCTTTGAATAAGTACATTTAAAAAAAAATTAAACTGAGGTTAACTACTCACTTGGATATGCAAATTTAGGCCCCGCCCATTGTGACGATCGCAAGATCCCATTAGATCTCGTGAGGCAGACTGAGGTTCACTGGCCAGATCACGTCGGGGTAGCGGCCGTTAGATCGCACCCCTAATGTACAAGGCCCGCACAAATTCTAAAATTGATACGCTTTATTACCTACCATGTTTTTGTGAAAGAACTTGTTTTTGTAAATTTTTTTTCTCAAATGACACAGAACAATGCAGAATGGAAGTCGTATTTGACTTTTGCTGAAGTTCTCTGTAAATGTTTGATGACAGATTTCCTATATTTGAGACAAAGACGCTTCAAAATCATACAGATTGTGAGTATAATTCTCTTAAATCAGTATTTGTTTGTTTATCCAAGAACTATTTAATCAAGGTGGATGTAAAAAACAATTTTAAAAAAAATATTTTTATTCTCCTTTTTCATATTTTCATCAAAATTTACAACAGCAGATAATCGACAATAACAACAAATCCCCACCCTATCCCCATAACCCAATCCAACACTAAGGGCAATTTTGGACACTAAGGGCAATTTATCAAGGCCAATCCACCTAACCTGCACATCTTTGGACTGTGGGAGGAAACCGGAGCACCCGGAGGAAACCCACGCACACACGGGAAGGATGTGCAGACTCCGCACAGACAGTGACCCAAGCCGGAATCGAAGCTGGGACCCTGGAGCTGTGAAGCAATTGTGCTATCCACAATGCTACCGTGCTGGTCACTATCTAGCCATCAAACAACAACACTAAAACAACAGATTAACCAGTTGTTATCGTGCTGCAGGGTGTGGGACCCAAATGTCCTGCCTCACTTCCTATATGCAGTATTTACGTATTTAATTGACTGGAGAGTACTTTGGGATGTCCTGAGGTGTGAAAGGTGATTTATAAATGTAAGTCTTTCTTTTCAGTGCTTCAGCTTGTGCTGTGTCAGCACTGTAACCAGCTATTTCCTTTATAAGATGTGATGCCTGCCTCACGTAGGAGGTACATTCAGGTTGAGGTACATTCAAGGTGCATCTGAAAAAGCTACGGTGTTCTCCTTGTTTGATAAGAGACAGATTTTATATTTGGGTCAGTGTTATGATTTAGCATAAATCGCCAGGCAATGTTGTACAGCCAGAACAGTAAATCATTAAATCTACCCTATTGTGAATACATAAGCACAAATTTGCTTCTTCCTGTTTCAGTCTCCACTGTTTTAATGTTAACGGCAAAACTGCACATGAATGGCGAAAGGTTCCGGAACAGATGGAAGAACTGGGCTCACATTTTACATTTAAGCACTGCATTGTCACGACAAGCAGTGTGATTGACGCGACCTTCATTTCACTCGAGACATGAGTAGAAGTAAACCGTGGCTTTAATCAACTTAGAACAGTGCCTGCCTGCGACTGATCCAATACTGAGAACCGCCTACATGTCGACTGCTCTTTATACCTCCCTTCAAGGGGAGGAGCCACGGGTGGAGCCCATACATGCCCCAAAATGTTACTCTATGGATAATGCCATACAATGGTCCATAGGAGAAGCCCACAAGGGCAACAGCACAGATACAAATACACTGGTGGATTATTGGTATAATATATTCACCACAGTGATTTACTTACACACAATGTGGAAGGAATATTTAATTAACAAGGTACATGCAACCATCTCTTGCAATGTCTTCTAAATTCCCGCCTCTGAACAAATTAACTGTGGTGGTATGATTAGCATAGCTGCCTGCCATTGGTGCAGAACACCGGCTACCATTGGCCCTGGTCGGTCATGTGCCGCTCGACCGGTTGGTTGAGACCAGTCATGTGACGGCTCCTCGATTGGTCGAGAGGCTGAGTTAACCCCGCCTCCAGGGTGGGGTATAAATACCCAGTACTCCCGGCGGCCGTCCTTTTACTGTAATCGACCGCAGGGCTAACATCTAGCAGATTAAAGCCATACTTTGTTCAGCAACTCATCACGCGTTCAATTGATGGTATATCATTAACCATAGCTTCCTTGTACAGCGTGAGTTCCTTGACACCTGAGGCTCCCCATGCCACTCTATATCTATGCGCCAGTTTTGTTTTTAAGCATTAGAGCAACGGGAACTGGGGCACTCTGTCCCACTGTCACACTCAGAAATGCAGCATGGGACGGATCTTGCACTCTTCATTGTGATTAGCCGATGACCTTGTTGCCAATTCTACAGGACATGGTTATTGGAATATCGAGGGTGGGTATTTAACACATGTAGTGACAGAATGCCAAATGGGTGGGAGAGGGGATATACCCCAATGGCACAATGGAACTCTGAGAGGGCAACTATTGCTGGAACCTCTTGAAGGTCCAGATGGTTACCTTAATGAAACCTGGGTTCAGTGATGGGAGCATCCATTTGTACAATACATCACTTGATTACAGGGGCTATACAGAAATGTGTGGGCTTGTGCCAAACTGCAAAGGACACTGCTAGCTACAGTTCATTCTGGTCAGCTAGGCTGGAGGTCAGACGACACTAATCATTAGAACATTGGTTTGCATGAAGCTCTGGAGTTAGTTAAAATAACTCCAAATGCCTCGTGACTGACATATCCCTTCATGCCCCCATTTGTGAATGGCTTACTGGAGATGCCTTAATATTGCCCGACCCAATATGGCATCGTACAAACTTCGAGTAATGCTTGACCATGAAATTAGTGCTTTTTAGCCTTTGTCTAGCACCCACTAAAAGGGGTTCAATTTTGTCCTCAGTGCATTGGACATATCATTCTGTTTGTACTTAATTGACATTTTCCCCTCTCTAGGAACCATATATTCTGCCACATCTGTCACTGTAATCAAGGTCAGAATGCTACGACAGATTTCCTAAAGCACAAGTGAAGTAATCTGTATTTACAAAGCTATGATCGAAGGATGTGCTGTGACAGTAAATAATCACCAGTTTGACACGTTCACATGACAGACAGTCATAACAAAACACATTACAGACATCTTAAGGTGAATTATCAGCCATGTCTCAGTAGTCACTGAAAGTTGGGGGTGGGTGGGGCGCGGAAGCATCTCCTGGGACAAATTGATGGAAATGAGGGTCACATTTGAAATGAAAAGCCAATATTGAATAACAAAATTTAAATGCAAAAGTGATTTAAACGTATTTATGGTGCATTATAGTGCACTCAGTCATCCCTCATTGACAAAACTAAAGGAATTTTCAAAACTTGGCGTCATTGCAGCTATTTGTCCGTCTAAAGTAGAAGAAGCAAATATTCCTCAGGTGTTCTTAAAAAAGATGATCTTATTTAGATTACATGAACACACAAATGACATTAGGCTAATGGTTTAAGTGCATTCGCTGCACAATTAAATCATAGAATAATTTTAACCCAAGAGAGATTGTCTGAGCCCCGCGCCGGGCTGAAGACTCGCCGCAACTGCGCCACAACGTCCCGACACCGGCGCGCAATTCTCCGAGGTGCGGAGAATCGGCGGCATTTGCGCCGGCGTGGTTGGCGCGGCACCGGCCGCGGGCCGCTGGAATCAGCGGGGCCGCCAATTCTCCGGCCCGGATGGGCCGAGCGACCGTGCGGAGACAACAGAGCTCTGCCGGCGCTGTTCACCCCTGGTCGCTGCCGGCGGGAACTCTGCGCGAAGGGCCGGGGGGCGGCCTGTGGGGCGGGGAAAAGCGATCCTTCACCGAGGGAGGGCCTCCGATGGGGTCTGGCCCACGATCGGGGCCCACTGATCGGCGGGCCGGCCTCTCCCCCCCCCCCCCAAGACCTACTTTCCAGTGCGTCCGGCCCCTGAACATCGACGCCATGTTGAGTTGGGGCCACCGCGCGGAAGAAGTCCCCCGCGCATGCGCGGGTTGGCACAGCGCCCATTTGGCGCCAGGAAGGGAGGCTGGAGCGGTGTGAACCGCTCCAGTGCCGTGCTGGCCCCCTGTGGGCGTTCACGACGACGCAAACACTTGGGCTCCAATTGGGAGAATCGCCCCCGTCAATTAAAGATATGGGGGCAGGTTTAGCTTTTGCATTACACTAGCTTCCTGGTATAACTCCATTGGATGACAAAGGAAAGTCAGGCAGAGAGCCACTCTAAACAAAGCTAATTCAAGCAATCGCCCAATCTTTTGGCCAGGGTATCTCCCAGATAATTTGATTATAAAAACCTTCCAAGCTGATGCCTATGAAGCAGCTAAAGCTAGACAAGACCACAAGCACCAACAGCAGGAAGGGTTGTGTTTACTCTACAGACAGATGGAAGATTTGTTAAATGA
This sequence comes from Scyliorhinus canicula, assembly GCF_902713615.1. NCBI lineage: Eukaryota > Metazoa > Chordata > Chondrichthyes > Carcharhiniformes > Scyliorhinidae > Scyliorhinus > Scyliorhinus canicula. The sequence goes on from NC_052162.1 coordinate 17,683,432, forward strand.
ATATCTATTAATTGTCACAGTAGTGAAAGCAGACAAAATACTTATTGGATTTTATATAAGACCAATGGTAGAGAAACTAAAATCAACAAATCCGAGACCTGATGGTTTTGGGTATTAAAAGTAAAAGGTGGGGCAATTGCAAAGCCGTTAATCTTAATTTCCCCAAATTCTCTAGATTTGAACATTGAGCCTCGAATTGAAATATTGAAAAGGCGACTGCACAATATTTGGAAGTAATGAGAGAAAAGGCAAGAAGTTACAATCTGCCCAATTAATGTCAATATGCTAAGGATACTGCAGTCTATCATCAGACAGGCATAGGGGGCGGGATTCTCAGATTCTGAGCCTAAGTGTTGACGCTGTCAGAAACGCCGTCGCGTTTCTCAACCGCGTCAGCACGGTCCCAGGATCAGCAATTCTGGCCACTACAGGGGGCCAGCACAGAGCTGGAGGGGTTCAGGCCGCTCCAGCTGCAGATCCGGCCGTGCAATGGGCGCCGGGGGATGCACGCATGCGCAATGGGTCCGGCGCGAACACGCACATGCGCGTTGTTCCCTTGTCCACGCCGGCCCCCACGCAACTTGGCGCAGAATTACAGGGGCCGGCGCAGAAGAAAGGAGGCCGGGAGACAGAGAGACCGGCCCGCTGATCGGAAATAGGAGGGGAAGGGGATTAAGACACTAAAAGATTTGTTTCTTAGGGGAACAGCTCCTCAAATGAAGTGAAGAACGGTCTCCACCGCACCTTGAGACCCTTTTCTGCCCCCCCCTCAACTCAATCTTCTCCAGCAGGAGAAAGTCATACAGGTCCCCCAGCCAGGCGGCCACCCCTGGCGGTGGACCAGACCTCCAATTCAACAGGATCCTCCGCTGGGCAATCAGAGAGGCAAAGGCCATGAAATCGGCCCCCTTTCCCTCCAGCAACTCCAGCTTCTCTGAAACCACCAAGATCGACACCATCGGGTCCGGCCTGACCTCAGCCTCTGCTATCCTGGATAACGTCCCAAAAGCCCTCCAGCTTCTCGCAACCCCAGAACACGTGAGCATGATTTGCCAGCCCCCGCCCACACTTCCCACACCCAGCAGTCACCTCCTGGAAGAACCCACTCATTCTCGCCCGAGTCATGTGTACCCTGTGCACCACCCTGAACTGGATCAAGTTCATCCTCGTTGTGGTGAGATAACCACTGTAGTGATGTGTACTGCAGTAGGGGGATGTATGCCTGTACCTGTAATACAGGTTCCTCCGGTCAGCCCTGCCGGCTAGCTCCGCCCACAGGGAGCTTATGTATAAATGTATGAGAGCTGCTCAGACCCTTAGTCTACTGTTGCAGATGGAGGGACAACATCGTACAACAATAAAGCCTCTATTGTACTAGTCTCTCGGCTTTGAGTATAATTGTTAGCGCCACAATTTATTGCTGTACGATGTTGTCCCTCCATCTGCAACAGTAGACTAAGGGTCTGAGCAGCTCTCATACATTTATACATAAGCTCCCTGTGGGCGGAGCTAGCCGGCAGGGGCTGACCGGAGGAACCTGTATTACAGGTACAGGCATACATCCCCCTACTGCAAGTACGCATAACTACAGTGGTTATCTCACCCAACTCGTGCAGGAGGAAATTGAGTTCACTCACCCCATCGCCTCACAGCAGTGTCTCCAACCTATATCCCTCCACAACCAGTCCTCCCACTTACGCTTTCTCCTCACGACCAGTGTCTTGCCCTGCTCCCCTAACCACCCATATATATATATCCCCAATCCTACCCTCTCTTAAATCGTCAAGGGGCAGCAGTTGCTCCAACAACATGTACTCCGGTCACTGGGGGAACGCCTGCTACTTCTTTCGAGCAAAGTCCCGCACCTGCATATACCGAGACTCACTGTCCCTCGGCGGCTCAAACCTGTCCCACAGCTCATCCACCCCGACACGCTTCCCCTCCGAGAATATATCCCTAACCCGCTCCAGCCCTGCCTCCCTCCACTTCCCATACATCCCATCCACCTTCCCCCCCCCCGCCTTAAACCTGTGGTTCCCACACAGTGACGTCAGCACCTACATTTTATCCAACTTAAATTGCCTCTTTAACTGGTTTCATAGGGAAGCATATAGATCAGGGGCTGCATTCTCCGTTCCTGAGACTAAGTGTTAACGCTGGGGCAGGATTCACGGACTTCTACGTCAGCAAAACTGGCGCCGCACCTGGACCGATTCAGCGACCATTGAGGGGCTAGCACCGGAGTAACGTGGAACACAATCAATTCCAATGAGAAATGGTGCAGGATTCGCCGGGTCCGTGATTGACACCCGGGAGGCTGACAGGCTGCAGCCGAATATACACATTACACTCCCCACACACACTCATCCCAGCCAACAAGATGGCACTGGTTGCGCTGGAGCGCGCCCATCCTGCTGATGGGTTGGCTGAGGCCAGAGGGCACCTGGGGGAGGGGGCGGTGGGTGGGGGGGGGGGGGGGGGGCGGTGGGTGGGTGGGTGGGTGGGGGGGGGGGGTGGGGGGGGGGAGGGGGGGGCCCATACGGCCTGCGGCCCTAGGTTCACAGTAGGCAGTCAGCGGCTCCATGTCCGTCCACCCAGATGTCGCAGCCCACCTCCTGGCCACTCCCCACGACTCCCCCGACCCTGCCAGAAAGCCCCCTGCCCGGCCAGCGGCATGACTGTCAGCAAACTATGGCGATGTTGTGCACCTTCCACACCCCCTCTCTCTCCCTCAGCAGATACGGCAGCTGTTTCACGATTTTTAGCAGCACAAGTGAACCTCGCCGTGGGGAATTCGCCCCATTTGAGGCGGAGAATTGAGGAGGGCCTGGAGAATACTGGGCCTCGCCCAGTAATGATATGCCAACATCGCTTACTGTATGTGCGTTCTGGAATACATTGATGCCACTATCGATGTGACAGAGAATTGCGATTTGGGATGAAACCAGCGCCCACCATGTTTTTGGTATCAAAACCGATTCTCCGCCCAATTGCGTTTCCCGATCCAGCATCAGCCGACAGAGAATCCCACCCCTGATGTTTGGTATGTCACAACAGCAGGAGAGGTGGAGGGGACACATATTTCAATGATGGGGCTGACTGTTTGGGCACTCTAAACTTATATTTTAAAAAGTTTTTAAAAAAAGAATCACAGAATTGTTATTCTGTGATAACAATTCTTATTAAGGCCATTTGGCCCATCATGTTTGTACTGGTTCTCCAAATGAACAACTCATTTGGTACCATACCCCACCTTCTCCCCATAACCCTGTACATTCTTCCTCGACAGATAATTCTGATTTCCTTCTGAATGTTTCAATTGACCCTGCCCCCACCACAGTCTCAGGCAGTGCATCCCAAACCTTCACCACTTGCTGCGTGTAAAGGTTCCTCCTCATTGCTTTTGTTTCTTCATGAATTACTTTGAATCTGCGCCATCTCATTCTTGATCCTTTCACGACTGGGGACAGCTTTTCCCAATCTACCCTGTCCAGGCCCCTCATGGTTTGAATACCACTTATCAAATCTTCTCTCAGCCTCCTTTTCTCTGAGAAGAACTGTCTTAACTTCCCCAATCTAACTTCATAACTGAAGTTCCTCATCCCTGGAACCATTCACATGAATCTTTTCTGAACTCTTGCCAATGCCTTCACGGCCTTCCTGAGGTTGGTGCCAGGACGGAAGGCGGTACTCCAGCTGAGGCCGAAGCAGTTCTGTATAAGGGGCAACACGGTGGCACAGTGGTTAGCACAGCTGCCTCATGACGCCGAGGTCCCAGGTTCGATCCCAGCTCTGGATCACTGTCCGTGTGGAGTTTGCACATTCTCCCCGTGTTTGCGTGGGTTTGGCCCCCACAACCCAAACGATGAGCAGAGTAGGTGTATTGGCCACACTAAGGTGCCCCTTAATTGGAAAAAATAATTGGGTGATCTAATTTTATAAAAAAAACTAGTTACATATACAAATGCAACATATTATTTAAATGTCCATAGTTAAAACCTCGGTTCACGGTATTACTTGAATTAAATTCTAATCATACACATTTGAGACTTTGACCATTTAGGCTTTAAGAGACAGGTTGGCGAAGTAACTCCGGAATTCTTAAATAAATTATGGATTTATAGCTACCAGAGACAGGGTGGGATTTGACTAGGGTACTACGGCTCAGGGACAGAGTTCCCACATTCCCTCTCCGCCCTCTTTATAATCCCATTGCTCTGGATCTGAGTTCCCACATTCCCTCTCTGCCCTCTGTATAACCCCACTGCTCTGGGACAGAGTTCCCACATTCCCTCTCCGCACCTTTATAATCCCAATGCTCTGGGACAGAGTTCCCACATTCCCTTCCCGCCCTCTTTATAATCCCATTGCTCTGGGACAATGATCGCACATTCCCTCTTTGCCCTCTTTATAATCCCATTGCTCTGGGACAGAGATCCCACATTCCCTCTCTGCCCTCTTTATAATCCCATTGCTCTGGGACTGAGTTCCCACATTCCCTCTCTGCCCTCTTTATAATCCCATTGCTCTGGGACTGTGTTCCCACATTCCCTCTCCACCCTCTTTATAATCCCAATGCTCTGGGACTGCGATCCCACATTCCCTCTCCGCCCTCTTTACGATCCCAATGCTCTGGGACTCAGTTCCCACATTCCCTCTCCGCACCTTTATAATCTTATTGCTCTCACTGATTCTCACCACTCAGAATGAGCTCTTGCCATTTCGTCTCCTGCTTTTTGACTAGCTGCGTTAAAATATTAAACCCAACCATCACAAAAGGTAATAAATTGCAATGTTGCTCATATATTCTGCAAATGGCATCTCCTTTTGGCCTTTTAAAGATCAATTCATGAACCATTCAAAAAAGTGTGATCAACATAAAAGTTACTAAATGCAGTGCATTGACAGAAGAGAGTGGACAGAGTATCCATCCTATCCCTTCAATGAAATGAACTATTACGTCAGATATTTTGTGAGACTGTGTAAATGGCTGTTTACTTCACTGCTTTAATGTGGCAGAGGTAAGATCAGCTGTCACAATTCATTCTATTTATGTTCAATAATATTTGCATTGCTGTTAATAAGCTTCAAAATAAAGCTCTCATTTAGTGCACTCAGAAGACTTCACTTAAATTATGCACACCAACGTTACCACATTGGAAGTCAAAAGGAAATCATTCTGTTTTGAATTTCTTTGTAACTTGCTCTAAATCCACTTATTTTCTTGTGTATACTTGTTGAATGGCGACTAAATATTTAAATTCCCTTTGGGATTGACAACATCTAAAAGGTCAAAGATGGCACTTTTACATTCTTACAGAATGTCAGCCTTTGTAAGTCATGTCCTTATTATAAGTGCTTGAGGCAGAGCCTCATTATAGAGTTGTGGTGACGGTGACCTATTACACAGCCTGAATATTGATCAGTTAGACGACAAAGCGTCCAAGCAGCACCAATATGCATTAATACATCTGTTACCAACTATTTCACTGCTCCCTCAGCTGTCCCCCACCTCGCACACTCCCCAAAAGTTCAGAACCTCTACTACCCATATCCTAACTTGCACTGTGTCCCGTTAGCCCATCGCCCCTGTGCTCGCTCCCTAAGTTGTCTCACTGTTCAGCAATGCCTTGATTTTAAGATTCACGTTCAGGTCTTCCAATGGACTCGCCTCCCCCTCCCCACCTCTGTAACCTCCTCCAGCCCACAGCCCTCTGAGATCTCTGCGCCCTCCTAATTCTAGGCTCTCTCCTATCCCTGATTGTCCTTCCTGCACCATTGGACGTTGGAATTTACTCCTAAACCTCCCGACCACTTCACCTCCTCTTGTCTTCTTCAAGGTCCTCCTTAAAACTGACTTCTTGAACCAGGTTTTTAAGCCACTCCGACTCAGTGGCTTGGTCTGAAATTTTGTTTGATAATAGCTCCGAATGAATTGCCTTGGGACGTTTTAGGATATTGTAGTCGCTACACAAATGCAAGTTTCTTTTGTTGCTCATTAATATTTAACATGGAATACACAGTAAAATTGAAACTCTCAAATATTTGCTTCTAAAGAGTGCTCAAATGAAAAACTATTTTATTTGTTTGTATTTTTCAGCCATAGGAACCATAGAGAACCTCAAGAGCAGTTGGGAGGTTTAAAAAGCATGAGTAATATCTACCACCTGTATGAAAATGACCTCAGCCGTTACACATGTATCCAGATTTTGAATCACTAAAAAGTGATAAAGTAAGAATTACACTCACAGAACACATTTCAGTATCAATTTGCAGTACATTATATAATTGCAAGAATACGACGTTTGTATCAGGAATAAGATATCACATAGATGTGAGGACAGATTCATGGAGGTAAATATCAGCCCTATAACACTGTTGGCATCATTGTCATCAAGGCCGAAATGTCATTAATGTCAGCTCGACCACTCATAGAATCATAGAATCATCGAATTTACAGTGCAGAAAGAGGCCATTCGGCCCATCGTGTCTGCACCGGCCCTTTGAAAGAGCCACCGATTTAAGCCTACACCACCACCCTAGCCCGTAACCCAGTAACCCCACCTAATGCTTTAGACATTAAGGGGCAATTTAGCATGGCCAATTCACCTAACCAACACATCTTTGGACAGTGGGAGGAAACCGGAGCCCCCGGAGGAAACCCAGTGATTCTTCGCCGTGTGTCCAAAGGGAAAAAAAATTAAAATGTCATAGATGTATCTTGTGTATAACGTCGTGTGGTGAAGAACATAGAACATACAGTGCAGAAGGAGGCCATTCGGCCCTTCAAGTCTGCACTGACCTACTTAAGCCCTCACTTCCACCTCTATCCCTATAACCCAATAACCCCTCCGAACCTTTTTGGACACTAAGGGCAATTTATCATGGCCAATCCGCCAAACCTGCATGTCTTTGGACTGTGGGAGGAAACGGAGCACCCGGAGGAAACCCACGCAGACACGGGCAGAAGGTGCAGACTCTGCACAGACAGTGACCCAGCCGGAAATCGAACCTGGGACCCTGGCGCTGTGAAGCCACAGTGCTATCCGCTTTTGCTACCGTGCTGCCCAAGAGGCCTTGTTTGAACTTGTTCATGAAGATCTTGGCGTATTGACGTGCGAATTTGATCCCCTGTTCCGTGTGTCTGGATGAAGGTGAAGACGTTGTGATCCAGGATGAAGCGGATGAGTTATAGAATTGCGTCTGGAGATTGGCAGTTGTCGGTGTTTAGTACTGAGGCTGTTGCAAAAATGTCGTCGCCATGGGGGATGCTGATGTCAAATGCCGAGTTGTCCATTGTGATGAGAAATGTTCCCGGTTCAACTGGTCCATGTGTGCTGCGTTTCTGTAAGAAGTCCGTCTTATCGCGACAGAAGCTGGGCGTTCCTTGTACGGTGAGTTTCAAGATGCCCTTGATGTAGCCAGAGAGGTTCTCACACAGGGTCCCATTGCCTGATACGATAGGACGGCCTGATGTGTTGACCTTGTGTATTTTCGGGAGGCAGTAGAGGTCTCCAACGCGGGGAGTACGTGGGATGAGAGCACGTACGGTGCTCTGACGGTCTGGATCCAAGGTCTTGATTAGTCTGTTGAGTTGGCTGTTGTGTTCTTTGGTCGGATCTGCAGGTAACTGTCTGTAATGTTCCTGGTTGTTGAGTTGTTGGTACACTTCTTTGCAGTAGTCCGTTCTGTTCAGTATGACGGTGGCCCCTCCTTTGTCTGCTGGTTTGACGACAATGTTGCGGTTGGTCTTTAGAGCACGGATGGCATTGTGTTGTGCTTGGGTGACGTTCGGGTCTGTCTTGTGAATGCGAGTGACTCCTGCCGGTTTGAGCATATATGTCGAGTCCAAGGCAGCAGCCGTCCAGTGGGGTGGGGTCCAATTCGACTCTTTCCTCTTTGGTTGCTGCATCGCAGATCTCTTGGTCTGCTGTTCCTGTTCATTGGTTGACTCATTGGGTTCACTGTCAGCCTCTTGGGGTCTGTGGAAGAACTCCCGGATCCTCATTCGCCTGATGAATTCTTCCGTGTTTGTCGCAAGACTGATGGACTCCTTTTTGGTGGTGGTGCAGAAATTAAGCCCTCTGCTGAGCATTTCGATGTCGTCTGGTTGAAGGATGTAGTCCGACAAGTTGACAATGGATTTCCCTGTATTTTTTTCTATTGTGGTACTGGGGGAGGCTTGGTTGCTGCTGGTGGTGACTCCGAGTTTCTCAAGCTTCCTATTCTTGGTGGACATATAGGTGGTACCGTTGTCTCGTCTGCTTGGCGGTGTCCCGCAGCAGGTTTTCTGCGTCCTGAGCGCAAGTTTAGAATATGGACTCTATCTTGGTTTCCAGGTTGTGGTGTCTGCTGTAGAGCTGAGAACAGTCTTCTGTTCTCATTGAATAGTTCAGATTTTGATAGGGTTATGTCAAAACTACCATTTCCAGTTTGAGGTTCAGGGGTCTGGTGATTCTGCACAACTGGTGTTTCTGTAATATCTGCCTTAAAATCTGGAAGTAAATTTTGATTATATTTTTACAGTCTACCTCATACGCTGCAGGAGAGGATATCCTGAGGTGTGGTACATTGGCGAGACCATGCAGACGCTGCGACACAGATGAACGGACATCGCGCAACAATCACCAGGCAGGAATGTTCCCTTCCAGTCAGGGAACACTTCAGCAGTCAAGGGCATTCAGCCTCTGATCTCCGGGTAATTGTTCTCCAAGGCGGCCTTCAGGACGAGCATCAACGCAGAATTGCAGAGCAGAAACTGATAGCCAAGTTCCGCACGCATGAGTACCGCCTCGACCGGGACCTTGGTTTCATGTCAGCATTACATTCACCCCACACCGTCTGGCCTGGGCTTGCGAATTCCTACCCTGTCCTGGTTTGAGACAATTCACACCTCTTTATCCTGTGATTATCCCTCTCTCCAGTCGCATCACCTGGACCTGTAAAGACTTAATTACCTGCAAAGGCTTGCATTCAAAGTATCATCTTGCATCATTGACTTTGTCTATATATGGGTTTGTGGAACCCACCGCTTCACTCACCTGATGAAGGAGCAGTGCTCTGAAAGCTAGTGATTTAACCTGGTGTTGTAAGACTTCTTCATGATTTTGAACATCACTACCAAATCTCCTCTCAGCCTTCTTCTCTCCCAGGAGAACAGTGCCAACCTCTCCCATCCATCCTCATAACTGAAGTTTCTCATCCCTGGAACCATTCTTGTAAAGCTCTTCAGCACTCTCTCCAATGTGTTTACATCCTTCAGAAAGTGTGGCGCCCAGAACTGTGCACAATATTCCAGCTGAGTCTAACTTGTGTCTTGTATAAATTCAGCATAGCCTCCTTTTCTCCTGTACTCTATGCCGCTATTAATAAAGTAAGAGGTCTTACAACACCAGGTTAAAGTCCAACAGGTATGTTTCGAATCACTAGCTTTCAGAGCACTGCTCCTTCCTCAGGTGAATGAAAAGGTAGGTTCCAGAAACATATATATAGACAAAGTCAAAAATGCAAGACGATACTTTGAATGCGAGTCGTTGCAGATAATTAAGTCTTTACAGGTCTAGGTTGAGCAGGTTGAGCCTTGGAGAACAATCACCCGGAGATCAGAGGCTGAATGCCCTTGACTGCTGAAGTGTTCCCTGACTGGAAGGGAACATTCCTGCCTGGTGATTGTTGCGCGATGTCCGTTCATCTGTGTCGCAGCGTCTGCATGGATTGTGAATGACTCAAGCCAGGACAGTTGGTAAAATTTTGCAAGCCCAGGCCAGATGGCGGGGGGTGAATGTAATGTAACGTGAATCCAATGTCCCTGTTGAGGCCGCACTCAGGTGTGTGGAACTTAGCTATAGTATAAATAGAATAATCTAATAAACTTTCTCCAATTTCTTCCCATTTTATTGAAGAGGCAAGAGAGAAGGTAATTGTTGTTGGGCTTCTGTCATGTGATAGTACCTTTAAGAAATGGTTGTTTAAGCAATGTACCTCTAAGAAATGAAGCAGCTCATATTACTGAAGTGATGTCAGAGGGTGGGGGGAGCTGAGCTAAGCTCACTTCTGCTTTTGTTTTCAGTTTTGAGGAAAAGAGCTTGGATGTGTCTGCGTTTGCAGTGAGCTGGATCTGCTGTGATCTCTGCCATGAAATACTATCTCTGAATCATTTGGGTGATTTAAACTCATAATAGTAATGTCTTTAACCTGATGTGTGTCTGTTTAAAGGTGTGTTAAGTCTTTTGGAGGTTTGAAGGAACATTTTGAGGGATTATTTAGTGTTGTATTATTTTCGGGGTTATCTATGAAGTAAGGGGTGTTAAGTGATCCAATGTTTATTTAAAAGGTTAAGTTGAATTCATGAAATAAACATTGTTTTGTGTTTAAAAACCACGTGTCCTTAATTGTAATACCACACCTGGAGAACGAGCCGTGTGCTTCAAAAGCAACAATACATTAAAGGGGGAGGTTGGTTGAACTCCATGATACATTTTGGGGTTCTGAAAAACGCCTGTCCCATAACACTTCCATGCGACAGTCAGTCAACAGGCATCAATTCGGCTGACCTATCTTCAGATCTCGAGTCCAAAAGAAGAGCAAATGTTCTCCTAAGTAGCTTCATACATTTCTACTAATAAAGGTCTGTATTGAAGAAAAATATTTTGGCTGGTATCTTTGCTATGATGGCCCGGTGGCTCAGTGGTTAGTCCTGCTGTTTTCAGCTCCAGAAACCCGGGTTGAATTCCAACCTCGGATGACTGTGCGGAGTTTGCACATTCTCCCAGAATCTGCGTGGCTTTCCTCCGGGTGCTCCGGTTTTCTCTCACAGTCCAAAGATGTGCAGGTTAGGCGGATTAGCCATGCTAAATTGTCATTTAGTGTCCAAAGGTTAGATGGAGTTAAGGGGATAGGGTGGGGTATGGGGATAGGGCCTAGGTAGGGTGCTCTTTCAGAGGGTCAGCATAGTCTCGATGGGCCAAATGGCCTCCTTCGGCACTGTAGGGATGCTGTGATGATTCGGATCATTCCTAATACATTTCTGTACCTGGAAAATCACTGGGAAGAAAATAGGGGGTTTTTCTTTACTGTCAAAGCAAATATAGTGGATAACGTTGATAAATGACATTATTTGTCACGTTATTTATTCAATACTTCCATTTGAATTAACACAAACTAGCAGCAGATGTGAATATCCAGCTATTGTGTACAAAGAGGCTGGGATCAGCTTGAGGTTTGTAGGGAGGATTTGCTCTGCTTCGCTCTAACTGCAGCCCACAGTATTTCACTGAGTTAGATGTTAGACTTTGACAATCCAATTACACACTGATGCAGCAAGGGTCCTTGAGGCTTCAAAGCATCACACCAGATGATGATTGCCTTAGTGCCCAGGCATGCTGAGCGGATAAAACATTCTCTCTGGCATCAGGTCATTGGTAACATGATGGGCGCGGTTACTGATCCTTCAGAATGCGCCATTCCTCGTCCTCCAGGAAAGGGGGCGCAATAACTGGTCCTCCAGGCTAGGGGGCGCGATAACAGGTCCTCCAAGCTAGGGGGATGCGGTAACTGTTCCTCCACGTTAGGACCGCAATAACTGGTCCTCCAGGCTAGGTCGCGCGATAACTGGTCCTCCAGGCTAGGTCGCGCGATAACTGGTCCTCCAGCAGAGGCACTAACTGTTCCTCCAGACTAGGGGCGCGCGGTAAATGGTCCTCCAGGCGAGGGGGCGCAATAACTGGTCCTCCAGGCTAGGGGGCGCGGTAGCTGGACCTCCAGCATAGGGGACGGAGAAACTGGTCCTCCAGGCGAAGGGGCGCAATAACTGGTCCTCCAGGCTAGGGGGCGTGGTTGTCAGTCTCCGCTTCAGACGAACGGCTCTAAGATGGCGGACGAAGCGGTGCAGAGCTCGGTCGGTCCCGGGGTTTTGCAAGAGATCTTCACCAGTCCTCTCAACGTCAGCCTTCTCTTCCTCTGCCTCTTCCTCCTCTATAAGATCGTGCGCGGTGACCGGCCGCCTGAGGGGGAGCCGGCAGATCGCCAAGAGGAGCTGCCCCGGATCCGGAGGGACTTCACCCCGGCTGAGATGCGGGAATACGATGGCGACAAGAACCCGCGGATCCTCATTGCCGTCAATCACAAAATCTTCGATGTCACCAAAGGAAATAAATTCTACGGACCTGGTACGGACACCCAGCCCCCCCCCCCCCCCCCCCGCCCCCGCTGGCGCCCTGATGCCACCCCCCCCCCCCCCCCCCCCCTCTGGCGGGCTGACCACCCCCCCCCCCCCCCTCTGGCGGGCTGACCCCCACCCTCCGGCGGGCTGACCCCCACCCTCCGGCGGGCTGACCCCCACCCTCCGGCGGGCTGACCCCCACCCTCCGGCGGGCTGACCCCCACCCTCCGGCGGGCTGACCCCCACCCTCCGGCGGGCTGACCCCCCCTCTCTGGCGGGCTGACCACCCCTCTCTGGCGGGCTGACCCCCCCCCCCTCTGGCGGGCTGACCCCCCCCCCCCTCTGGCGGGCTGACCCCCCCCCCCTCTGGCGGGCTGACCCCCCCCCCCTCTGGCGGGCTGACCCCCCCCCCCCCCTCTGGCGGGCTGACCCCCCCCCCCCCCTCTGGCGGGCTGACCCCCCCCCCCCCCCTCTGGCGGGCTGACCCCCCCCCCTCTGGCGGGCTGACCCCCCCCCCCTCTGGCGGGCTGACCCCCCCCCCCTCTGTCGGACTGACCCCCCCCCCCCCTCTGGCGGGCTGACCCCCCCCCCCTCTGGCGGGCTGACCCCCCCCCCCCCCCCTCTGGCGGGCTGACCCCCCCCCCCTCTGGCGGGCTGACCCCCCCCCCTCTGGCGGGCTGACCCCCCCCCCTCTGGCGGGCTGACCCCCCCCCCTCTGGCGGGCTGACCCCCCCCCTCTGGCGGGCTGACCCCCCCCCCTCTGGCGGCTGACCCCCCCCCTCTGGCGGCTGACCCCCCCCCCCCCCCTCTGGCGGGCTGACCCCCCCCCCTCTGGCGGCTGACCCCCCCCCCCCCCCTGGCGGGCTGACCCCCCCCCCCCCCCTCTGGCGGGCTGACCCCCCCCCCCCCTCTGGCGGGCTGACCCCCCCCCCCCCCCCTCTGGCAGGCTGACCCCCCCCCCCCCGCTGACCCCCCCCCCCCCCCTCTGGCGGGCTGACCACCCCTCTCTGGCGGGCTGACCCCCCCTCTCTGGCGGGCTGACCCCCCCTCTCTGGCGGGCTGACCCCCCCTCTCTGGCGGGCTGACCCCCCCTCTCTGGCGGGCTGACCCCCCCTCTCTGGCGGGCTGACCCCCCCTCTCTGGCGGGCTGACCCCCCCTCTCTGGCGGGCTGACCCCCCCTCTCTGGCGGGCTGACCCCCCTCTCTGGCGGGCTGACCAACCCACCCCCCCCTTGGCGGGCTGACCAACCCACCCCCCCCTTGGCGGGCTGACCAACCCACCCCCCCCTTGGCGGGCTGACCAACCCACCCCCCCCTTGGCGGGCTGACCAACCCCCCCCCCCCTTGGCGGGCTGACCAACCCACCCCCCCCTTGGCGGGCTGACCAACCCACCCCCCCCTTGGCGGGCTGACCACCCCACCCCACCCTCTGGTGGGCTGACCACCCCACCCCACCCTCTGGTGGGCTGACCACCCCCCACCCTTGGCGGGCTGACCCCCCCCCCCTGACGGGCTGGACCCCCCCCCCCCGGCGGGCAGACCCCCCCCCCCCCGGCGGGCTGAACCCCCCCCCCCCCGGCGGGCTGAACCCCCCCCCCCCCGGCGGGCTGAACCACCCCCTCCCTTGGCGGGCTGACCCCCCCCCCCCCCCCTTGGCGGGCTGACCCCCCCCCTACCATCTGGCGGGCTGACCCCCCACCCTACCCTCTGGCGGGCTGACCCCCCCCCACCCTACCCTCTGGCGGGCTGACCCCCCACCCTACCCTCTGGCGGGCTGACCCCCCCCATCTGGCGGGCTGACCCCCCACCCTACCCTCTGGCGGGCTGACCCCCCACCCCACCCTCTGGCGGGCTGACCCCCCACCCCACCCTCTGGCGGGCTGACCCCCCACCCCACCCTCTGGCGGGCTGACCCCCCACCCCACCCTCTGGCGGGCTGACCCCCCACCCCACCCTCTGGCGGCTGACCCCCCACCCCACCCTCTGGCGGGCTGACCCCCCACCCCACCCTCTGGCGGGCTGACCCCCCACCCCACCCTCTGGCGGGCTGACCCCCCACCCCACCCTCTGGCGGGCTGACCCCCCACCCCACCCTCTGGCGGGCTGCCCCCCCACCCCACCCTCTGGCGGGCTGACCCCCCACCCTACCCTCTGGCGGGCTGACCCCCCCACCCCACCCTCTGGCGGGCTGACCCCCCACCCCACCCTCTTGCGGGCTGACCCCCCACCCCACCCTCTGGCGGGCTGACCCCCCACCCCACCCTCTGGCGGGCTGACCCCCCACCCCACCCTCTGGCGGGCTGACCCCCCACCCCACCCTCTGGCGGGCTGACCCACCCCCACCCCACCCTCTGGCTGGCTGACCCACCACCCCACCCTCTGGCGGGCTGACCCACCACCCCACCCTCTGGCGGGCTGACCCACCACCCCACCCTCTGGCGGGCTGACCCACCCCCACCCCACCCTCTGGCTGGCTGACCCCCCACCCCACCCTCTGGCTGGCTGACCCCCCACCCCACCCTCTGGCTGGCTGACCCCCCACCCCACCCTCTGGCGGGCTGACCCACCACCCCACCCTCTGGAGGGCTGACCCACCACCCCACCCTCTGGCGGGCTGACCCCCCCCCCCCCCACCCTCTGGCGGGCTGACCCCCCCCCACCCTCTGGCGGGCTGACCCCCCCCCCACCCTCTGGTGGGCTGCCCCCCCCCCCCCCCCTCTGGCGGGCTGACCCCCCCACCCTCTGGCCAGCTGACCCCCCCCCCCCCGACATGCTGACACACACCCCCCCGACATGCTGACCCCACCCCCACCCTCAGGTGGGTGGACCCCCCCCGACATGCTGACCCCCCCCCCGACATGCTGACCCCCACCCTCCACGACATGCTGACCCCCACCCTCCACGACATGCTGACCCCCACCCTCCACGACATGCTGACCCCCCACGCTCCCCGACATGCTGACCCCCCACTCTCTGGCGTGCTGACCAACCCCCCCACCCTACCTTCTGACACCCCAACACTACTCCTCTCGCACTCTCTGGTGCCCCACCACCCCACCATCTGGCACCCAATCACATCCCCCCCCACCACCCCACCATCTGTCGCCCTATCACACCCCCCACCATCTGGTCACCCACCATCTGGTGCCCCATCACACCCCCCACCCCACCATCTGCCGCCCTATCACACCCCCCCCACCCCACCATCTGATGCCCCATCACCCTCCCCCACCCCACCATCTGGCACCCATCACATCCCCCCCCACCCCACCATCTGGCACCCAATCACATCCCCCCCCACCCCACTATCTGGTGTCCCATCACCCCCCTACCCCACTGTATGGCGCCCACCACCCTCCACCCCACCATCTGGCACCCTATCACACCCCCACCCCACCATCTGGTGCCCCATCAACCACCCTCTAGAGCCTCGACCCCCCCCCCCTCCTCCCCCATGGTGCCTTGGGCCTCCCCCACCCTCTGGCAGCCTGATGCTGCCCCACCCCACCCTCTGGCACCCTGATGCTGCCCTGCCCCACTCTCTGGCACCCGGACGCTGACCTCCCCCACCCTCTGGTGCCCTAAGCCTACCCCACCCCACACTCTGGTGCCCTGACGCTGCGCCACCACACCCGATGATGCCCTGATCCCCCCACCATAGCGCATCCCACCATACGGCGCCCTGACAGCCCCTCCAACTTTATGGTGCCACGGCTCCCTCTTTCAACACTAGCACTGTGACCACTCTCCCTTCTGGCACCCCTCTCCCTGACCGCTCCCTAACTTTTGTTGCCCTGGCCACTCCCCAGCCTCTGCCACACTGCCCTCTGGTCCTGCTTCACTTCTCCCTCTAGGCTTCTGCTCTGCATTTCATCCTGCCCTCTTATGATCTATTTTGGATGTGATTAATATTTTCTATCCTGACTATTAGCTTATGTTGCATGTGAGGGGAGAGTGTAGAGACCACATCTGTGCTTTCAGGTGAAAGTAAAAACAGATGATCTGGTAATTTTCGTATTGTTGTTTATGGGAGTTTGTTGTGTGCAAATTGGCCGCTGTGTTACAAAAGTCACTTCAAAAGCACTTAATTGATTGTAAAACACTTTTGTGACGTTCCGACGCTGTGGAAGCTGTTGTATAAAAATTCAAGTCTTTCTTTTAAAATAAATAGATTTTTGAAGGGGCTAGTATCG
The DNA here is from genome assembly GCF_902713615.1 of Scyliorhinus canicula. Taxonomy (NCBI): domain Eukaryota; kingdom Metazoa; phylum Chordata; class Chondrichthyes; order Carcharhiniformes; family Scyliorhinidae; genus Scyliorhinus; species Scyliorhinus canicula. The sequence continues at coordinate 17,699,785 of NC_052162.1, forward strand.
GTTTGCAAGATATTTTCAGCATTCGTGCGGTCATTTGCAAACTTTAGAAATATTGCACAATCTTTGAAACTCTTCCCACACTCTTCAGATTGCATGGCAGAGTGGGGAGTGAAAGTAAGAAGGGTTTAGTCTTGATCCTGAGACCATTCTGTTTGGAGAAGCCTCATTGAACGTTCTGATGATTTTCTGCCTGTCGATTTCCTTTGTTCTGCCTGCTATTTTCTCATCTCCCCATCAGAGGCACTTTTTATGATCCTAGACCAGACCCCCAGATTTTGGTACACTCTGAGGAACCAGTCACATTTTAAGACTTAGTTTGAGATCCTAGGTACTTACGAAGAGAATAAAGCAACAAGATTTTACAGTTTTTAACAAACCAAAATAAATGTTACTGTACAAAGTCAGAAAAGTAATACAATTTACAATATCTATCTTCTACTCTAACTGTTGCAAAGACTGTTTGCCTCTTTCTTGAGCATTGATGTGATGGCAGAAATGTTGTGTAACAAAGATGTTACCACAGCTAGCACACTACACCCTAGTGATTGCACGTGCTGTCATCCTGCATGCAATCAAGCCAGTTCTTTGTTTGGTCTCTAATAATTGGATTTTTTTCCTCCTGTCTGCACCTCGCCTGTTCTCGGCAGTGCTGCATTGCTGGTCACAGTGCAACACTGCCAGAGGACTGGGAGATCTAGCATTGCAGCTTGACTCAGCATCTCATGAGATGTTGTTTGCTGTGAAACATTCCTGGATGAAAGGCATTGCCCGAGCTGGTTATGCTAAAGAAGAGGTGAGGCCTGTTGAAATTTGGGAAAGGTTAAGAAAGTTGGGTGATTAGACATGTGGAATAAATTACCAGGAAGCCCGCTGCCCCACAAAAAACAAAACCCGTAAATGGGTTTTAAAGTATTTGGGTGGGTTTCTTAGCAGTATGTAGGGAAAGAGTGATGTGATTGAGGACTATGGTGGAAAGTGTGTCATTGTGATAAAATGGTGAAAAAGGAACACTTTGAGTTCTTGTGACCTTTTCGTCACCGGTTCTTCCAAAATTACTTTTACTCAGCAAGTGTTAGAAATGATTGTTTGGAGTAATGGGTGTGGACCCTTGCTTGCGATCATGTTCTCTGTGTTGGAACACTTCCACTGTTTGCAATTTAGTTTAGTTTAAATTAGTACTCTCTCCATTCAGCAGATCCCTCATGGTGGGCACTGGAACACTGCCCTGCCCCCCCCCCCCCCATCCCCACATCCTCTGCTTTGTGACAGAGCTAAATTTGGAAATAATTTTTAAAACTAGTCCTGTTTGTGAACAGCTTATGAAATACTGGTTGTGTTAGTGATTACTCACTGCAGACTTTCCCAAATAATCAGTGATTACAGCTAATCTTTGTGAATGTTAGTGTAAACACTGACATTTAAACGGTGATTTGGTTCCCACCTCTAACTCTTGAACCTGTTTCTGTAATTCTGACGTTTTGACCCTAGCTTTATTCCAAAGCATTGCCTGTTTTTAAGAGCAGACTTTGGTTATTCAAGAATATGTGGAAATGAAGGTGATGGGGACCGTTACTACATTTGGATAACCACATTAATGGTAGATATGAGAGGTGGTGACTGGTATATGACCTTGAAACATCCTTTCTAACAAGACTTTGACTGCTTCAGATTTTCATCTAAACCAATAAGCCTTGGATACGGGCGTTGCACAATTTCAGCTGATCTTTGATCGTCAGCTGCTGTTGTGTACAGAAATCCATCACTGAGCTAACAGGCTGGCAATTCCTGATGACCAAGATTCTATGAATGGGCCCATCACCAAAAATACACATGGCAGTGCTCGAAAGTATTTTTGGTATGGTTCAGGAGATTTTCTCTGGCCATACCTCTTTGAGGAACAGTTCTCTGTGATCAGACAAAGCTGGTAGTTTTGTTTCCCTCGTCTAACAGGTTTACTCTGGCTAGTTCTGGGTTCTAGTCCGAGGATCTGTTGAATTGTTTAAGGACGGCAGCCAATGGCTAAAAATGGGTTTTGGATTTGGATTTGTTTATTGTCACGAGTCCTGAGGTACAGTGAAAAGTATTTTCCTGCGAGCAGCTCAAATAGATCATTTAGTACATTAAAATAAAATACATAATAGGGCAACATAAGGTACACAATGTAAATACATAGACACCGGCATTGGGTGAAGCATACAGGAGTGTAGTATTAATCAGTCCATAAGAGGGGCCTTTAGGAATCTGGTAACAGCGGGAAAGAGGCGATTTTTGAATCTTTTTGTACGTGTTCTCAGACTTTTGTATATCCTGCCCAATGGAAGAAGTTGGAAGAGTGCGTAAGCCGGGTGGGAGTGCTGCCCGCTTTGCCAAGGCAGCGGGAGGTGTAGATGGAGTCAGTGGATGGGAGGTAGCATTGTGTGATGGACTGGGCTGTGTTCACGAATCTCTGAAGTTTCTTGCGGTCTTGGGCCAAGCAATTGCCATACCAGGCTTTGATACAGCCAGATCGGATGCTTTCTATGGTGCGTCTGTAAAAGTTGGTAAGAGTCAGTGTTCTGATCTATACACAATATTCAAAACAAATTAAGTTGGTTGCAATATGGAGTTGGCGCATGGCTGCTTTCCACTTAATTTCAAGGTGCTTCAGTTATGTGCTTTTTTTTCTTGCATACATATGGTGATGACGTATTTTGATCCACCTACAACTGAAATAAATTGAACAACCTGGGACTTTTATTTAACCTAGTATGTTGGTATGCCTAAATCTACTTCAATATGACTTCAGGTGTGGAAATGTGGTGCACAGTTGCAATTATAAAACTTACTGTCAGCGAGAGCAATGTTTTTCAAACTTTTTCCAGCGATCCCTTTTACAAAATGGCCAACTCTCGCGACCCACGCCACATTCGCAATAGATTCTCCATAGTTACTTTTTAAAATGTCACACTCATTGTTGGCACTTCTGTATTATTAAATTGTAAATTGCGCTGCTGTTTCACCTTAAAGGACAGTTCTATCCTGACGCCTTGCTAAAGGGTGTAACTCAGGATAATTTGATTATTTTACATCTCCGCACCCATCGTTAGCATTTGGATAATTGCGTGCAAGCGCTGGAAAGATTAACTTGCTTAATGTTACACAGTATTAACAACATCATGATTACTCGTTCAAAATCTAACATGACGTTGGCTAGGAAATTAAATTATAACTCACACTTCAGAAACAGGAACCCTAACAGCTGAACTAAAAACAGTCAGACAGAATGTCACTGGATGCCTGTCAGTAACGTTTCCCAGGTAAATATGTAACAGACTGAAAATATGCTTTAAAAAAAACAATGCTGGGCACAACACAGCTGACCAATAGGCAAACGTGCTGATGTATTCCATTCCATACATCTGCAACATTTTACCGGCTTCTCTATACATATGTAGTTTAGTTGCCAGCCAATACCATTCTTGGCAAACAATTGAAGTCACAATAAAGCAAGAAGCAAAAGTCCTTGTGGTTCGGGAACCGTTTCAGCTGATGGGAGTCCATGTAGCCACACGGCAACGAGTACCTGTGAAGAGGGGGGGATCGCGGCGGGAGAGATGATTGAAAAAAGTGTTCTAGAAGGACAAGAACCCCAGTTTGGCGAGAGAATTCGGAAGTGGAAGGTGTGGACATAGGTTCTTGTAGGGGTGGAGGTGGATGTATGTCAGGTTAACTGAGAGAATGATGTAGGATGCACAGGGTTTTGTGGTAACACTATATTACAGATCCCAGCCAGCACAGTGGCGCAGTGGGTTAGCCCTGCTGCCTCACGGCGCCGAGATCCCCGCTCTGGGTCACTGCCCAGGTGGAATTTGCATATTCTCTCCGTGTTTGCGTGGGTCTTGCCCCCACAACCCAAAAATGTGCAGGGCAAGTGGCTTGGCCACACTAAATTGCCCCTTAATTGGAAAAAAAATAATTGGATGCTCTAAATTTATATTAAAAAAAGAGAAATATTACAGATCCCGACGCTGAACGCAGTAGCAGCAAGTGCCTCCCAAAGAGAATTTTACAGGTCACTGACTGCAATCTGCCCCAACTACACTGGCCTGGAGAGGCCTCACAGCACTGCAGTGAGATTTTACCGAGACACAAAACGGAAAAAATGGTCAGGCGATCTTTGGGGATCATTTTTGATGACCCATTCTACACCATCCCATGACCCATCTGCAGGTCGCAATCCCCATTTGGAAAATCACTGAGCTAGAGAAATCAATAAAGATCTCTAATGTCCTTTAGGGAAGGAAATCTGCCGCCCGAACATCGTCTGGCCTACATGTGACTCCAGATCACAGCAATGTGGTTGACATTTAAATGCCCTCCTGAATAGCTGAGTAAGACGCACAGTTCAAGGGTAATGAGGGACGGGCAACAGATGCTGGCCCAACCAGCGATGCCCATATTCCATGAAATTTTTACAAAGTCATCCAGCTTAGTAAACACAACATATGTTAGCATTTAGAAGAATAGGTTGATTAGATCTAAAACTATGATCTAATATAGCTGCTCTTGATGCATCCAATCTGGCAAATTCTCCCTATATTTAGTTTGACTGCATTGTGTCATTGTCTTGAACTGCAAAGCAAACACAGGCCATCCTGTAAGAGACATCCGTTGTCCCCTCCTCATCCTGATGGACTTTCTTTAACGGTTCCATTTTTGTCCCCTCCTCATCCTGATGGACTTTCTTTAATGGTTCCATTTTTGTAACTGGCTGCGTCTCCTATTAACCTTTCTGATTAACCCTGCTTAAATTCAGTGACAGTTAAGTTCCCTTCCGGCGGTATACCTCTCATAGTCTGAGATTGTGTTAGAAATTTCTTTACGTTCTACCCCTTTGTCTCTCAATCCACTTGGAGAGGAGTATGCGATCAGTTTCCTGCCTCAATCAGTATTGCTTTAATGCTGTCTATTGGATAATTCACCAGATAATGGTGGAGGATATGAGAGAACTTTTAAAGCTAAAACTCCCTTTATGTTTGTCCAGCCTTCCTTTCTGTGACACCTGGAGGTGGGATAATACTTTATGTGGGGAGACCTGTTCAATGTTGTGTGTGCAATCAACAATACTGTTGCAAACATATATTATTTGTATGGGAAAAATCTGTTTCTAGGTACTTTGGATACTTCAATACAAATTTGCTGGGAATTTGGTCACTCATTTATACGGCTACATCTAAAAGATTATTAAATGCAAGTTCTTGGCATGGAATGACATAGATGACTATGTGGGGGTATGATCAGTAAGTTTGCAGATGACACAAAGGTTGGTCAAATTTGCAGATAAGTAGCAGATGGAATTTAACCCTGAAAAATGCGAGGTGATACACTTTGGAAGAAGTAATTTGACAAGGAAGTATTCAATGAATGGCATGACACTGGGAAGTTCCGAGGAACAAATGGACCTTGGCGGGTTTGTCCATAGATCTCTGAAGGTAGAAGGGCAGTTTATTAGGGTGGTGAAAAACAGATATATGGGACACTTGCTGTTAGCAATTGAGGCATAGGGCGGCACGGTGGAACTGCTGCTTATGGCGCTGAGGACCCGAGTTCAATCCCGTTCCCATGTCACTGTTTGTGTGGAGTTTGCACATTTTTCCTGTGTCTGCGTGGGTCTCACCCCCACAATCTAAAAATGTGAATGTTAGGTGGATTGGCCACACTAAATTTCCCCTTAATTGGAAAAAATCATTGGGTACTCTAAATTTATAAAACCGAGACATAGATTACAAAAGCAGGGTGGTCATGTTGGAGTTTTATAGTTGTATAGGCCACAGCTGGAGTACTGTGCAATTCTGGTCACCACATTGTAGGAAGGATGTGATTGCACTGGAGGGAGTGCAGAGGTATTTATCAGGATGTTGCCTGGGATGGAACATTTATTGGATAGGTTTGGGTTGTTTTCACTGCAGCAGAGAAGATTGAGGGTAGGATTGTACACCTGATCGAGGTGTACAAGATTTTATGGGGCATAGAATGGGTGGATAGGAAGCAGGGGCTGTTCCCCTGAGTTGACGGGTCAGTCATGAGCAGGCACAAGTTCAAGGTGAGGGACAGGAGGTTCAGGAGGGATTTGAGGAAAAACCTTTTTACCCAGAGGGTTGTGACGGTCTGGAATGCACTGCCTGAGAGAGTGGTCAAGGCGGGTTGCCTCACATCCTTTAAAAAGGTGCCTGGGTGAGCACTTGGCATGTCATAACATTCAAAACTATGGGCCAAGTGCTGGCAAATGGGGTTAGGCAGGTCAGGTGTTTTTCATGTGTCAGCGCAGACTCAATGGGCCGAAGGGCCTCTTCTGCACTGTATGATTCAATTGTTCTCAATGGTTTCGAACTGTGACTTACAGAATAGAGCTTTATTGTCCATGCAAAAGTGGACATATGTCACCTCTAGATTAACACACAATCACTCGTTAATAGTAAATATTTCATGTATCCTACATTCATGCATTAGTGCATATAGAACATACATCTATACCATATAAACATATTGCAAGAGTGAGAGGGACCACCGAAGAAGGCCTGAACTTTCATCTTAATTGCGTTAAATAAATTATAGAGCTGTGTCTGCTGTCCACCAATGATTTTTACCCACAATGTTGCCAATTCTGGCCAGTCTGCGTTCCACACTCGGGTTATCATACCAGGCTGTCATGTTGAATGTTCAAATACTCACTACCAGACATTTGTACATCTTCTCTAAAACATCTTGATTCAGTCCAAATCCTTTCAGTTTTAAAACTATAATTAAAATTAAAAATAAGGGCAGCACGGTGGTGCAGTGGGTTAGTCCTGCAGCCTCACGGTGCCGAGGTCCCAGGTTCGATCCCAGCTCTGGGTCACTGTCCGTGTGGAGTTTGGACATTTACCCCGTGTTTGCGTGGGTGTCGCCCCCACAACCCAAAAATGTGCAGGCTAGGTGGATTGGCTACGTCAAATCGCCCCTTAATTGGAAAAAATGAATTGGGTACTCTAAATTTATAAAAACAAAAACTAAAAGTGATAATTTCCCCATGTTGTGGAAACCACTGTTTTAACTGAAATCCTAAAGAAAACTTGTTACTGGAGTATCGTAATTAAATTGTTTTGTCCAGTGTTCCTTGCTGTCGTACAATTCAGCTATCCTTCAGTACCAACAGCTGCTGCTGAGCTGGGATATGGGAATAAACATCACTAATAATAATCTTTATTAGTGTCACAAGTAGGCTTACATTAACACTGCAATGAAGTTACTGTGAAAATCTCCCAGTCGCCACACTCCGGCACCTGTTTGGGTACACTGAAAGAATTCAGAATGCCCAATTCACCTAACAAGCGACAGTACTACTATATTTTTTCACAGGGGCATGGATATTACTGATTACCAGCATTTCTAACGCCCATCCCTAATTGCCCATGGGAAGGTGAGGTGAGCGGCTTTCTTGAACTTGTAGGTACACCCACTGTGCTGATAGGGATGGAGTTCCAGCATTTTAACCCAGCGACGTTGAAGGAATGGTAATGTATTTCCCAGTCAGGATGGTGAGTGGTTTAGAGGGGAACTTCCAGGCGATGGTACTCCCATGCACCTGCTGTCTTTCTAAATGGTAGAGGTCATGTATTTGTAAGGTGCTGCGGAAGGAACCTTGGTGAGTTCCTACAGTGTGACCTGTAGGTGGCACACTGCTGCCACTGTACGGTGGTGGAGGAAGTGGTTGGGGTGCTAATCAAGCAGGCTGCTTTGTCTTGGATGGTATTAAGCTTCTTGAATCTTTTAAAAAATAAATTTAGTGTATCCAATTAATTATGGGGCAATTTAGCGTGGCCAATCCACCTACCCTGCAGATCTTTGGGTTGTGGGGGCGAAACCCACGCAAACACAGGGAGAATGTGCAAACTCCACATGGACAGTGAGCCACGGCCGAGATCGAACCTGGGACCTCGGTGCCGTGAGGCAACTATGCTAACCACTTGCGCCACCGTGCTGCCCCGCTTCTTGAGTCTTGGTAGAGCTACGCTCATCCATGCAAGTAGGGTGTATTCATTACACCCCTGACTTGTGGCTTGCAGATGGCGGGCAGGCTAAGGCCAGTCAGGAGAGTTACCCACTGTGGAATTCTCAGCCTCTGACTTGCTTCTCCAGTTCAGTTTCAAGGGCTGTTTGAGTACAGTCTGTATTTTGACTTTGCAACCAGCTGAAGGGATGTGCTGTTGAGATGTAAAACCTACACATCTGGCATCGTACCTAACCATGCTTGAAAAATTCAAAACACACTGTCCAACGTTAGATGTGATTCCATGTTTGGACAGTCCTGTTTGTGCTAAGAATTACACTGTAAACCATTTTAAGATTATCAATCAGGGGCGAAGCAGTGGTTAGCACTGCTGCCTCACTGGTTCAGTCTCGGCCCTGGGTCACTGTTCGTGTGAGTTCGCAAATTCTCCCCGTATCTGTGTGGATTTCAAAGATGTGCAGGTTAGGTGGATTGGCCATGCTAAATTGCCCCTTAATTGGAAAAAAGAAATTGAGTACTCTAAATAAAAAAAAAAATATATATCCATTATTTTTTTAAAGTATCAATTAGACTAGCAGTATGGCTCAGTTACAAATAAAAATCTTTATTATTGTCACAAGTAGGCTTACATTAACACTGCAATGAAGTTTCTGTGAAAATCCCCTAGTCGTCACACTCTGGCGCCTGTTTGGGTACACTGAGGGAGAATTCACCTAACAACACAATTTTTGGGACTTGTGGGAGGAAACCCACGCAGACACAGCAAGAACATGCAGACTCTGCACAGACAGTGACCCAAGCCCGGAATCGAACCTGGGACCCTGGAGCTGTGAAATACAGTGCTAACCACTGTGCTACCGTGCCGCCCACATGCTGGAAGTCACATGTATTCACAGGACCCTCCTTTTTAGACAGAAGGAACATGTCGCGCATTGTGCCTTTTTTTCAGCGATCAAAAGTTTGGGGGAACTGCTATTCCCTGGTTCATTATCAATGGCAATGTCTTGACCAATCAGAGTCAACCTACCTGGTTTGAATTTGAACAAAAACTTAGCAGTTAACTGCTCCCTGGTGCATTCTCCATGACAATACCTCTACCAACCAGAGTCCACTTGCCAACCAACCAGCATTCTCTTCTCATACAGTGTAAATTGTTGTTCCCTTTACTATTCTTACGAACTGCTCTGGTGAGTGCAAGAGGAAAAGCTTTAGCAGCACTCAGCAATTCAGTGTTCTGTACTACTAAACAACTATTTAATTGTATCCTCAAGACTGTCCAACTGAGATGAAGCAAAGACCGAAAGTTGAAGATAAGGCTATTCTGATTATTTAATGAAAAATCTATTCATTGATAAATTAGCAAAGCTTGTTTTTCTTAAAGAACATTATTTCCACTCCCCTCCTATTGATTTTTGACATTTAGCTAGAGCAGCCACTGATAAGGAGCTGAAAAATCCTCCTTGGTAGAGAGAAGAGTGGGTGGAACTGGGGTGGTCAGATTCACAGTAGGCATGTCTGCTGCTTTTTAAAAATATAAATTTAGAGTACCCAATTAATTTTTGTCCAATTAAGGGGCAAAAAAAATTTGCTGGCATTGAGGGATAGATTGTTGTCGTTGCACCACTCCAATGCCTTCGCTATCTCCCTCCTGTATTCTGACTCGTCATTGTTTGAGATCCAACCCACTATGGTGGTGTCGTCAGCAAACTTGTAGATGGAGTTGGAGCCAATTTTTGCCACGCTGTTGTGTGTGTATAAGGAGTATAGTAGGGGTCTAAGTAGGCAGCTTTGCAGGGCCCTGATATTATGTACTACTCTGGAGGAGGTGTTGTTTATTCTTTCTGGTTGGGATCTATGAGTCAGAAAGTAGAGGATGCAGTTGCAGAGTGAGGAGCCAAGTCCTTGGTTTTGGAGCTTTGACATGAGCTTGGCTGGGATTATGGTGCTGGGATTATAGTGAGCTGTCGACAGCAAATAGGAGTCTAATGTAGGAGCCCTTATTGTCGAGATGCTCCAGGGTGTAGGGCCAGGGAGATGGCGTCTGCTGTGGACCGGTTGCAGCGGTATGCGAATTGCAGTGGATCAAGGCGTCCTGGGAGTATGAAGATGATGTGCCTCATGACCAACCCTTGAAGCATTTAATTATGATTAATGTCAGGGCCACCGGACGGTAGTCTTTGAGGCACGTTGCCTGGTTCTTCTTTGGTACCGGTATGATGGTGGTCTTCTTGAAGCAGGTGGGGACCTCGGAGTGGAGTAGGGAGCGGTTGAAAATGTCCGCGAACACATCTATCAGCTGGTCCGCGCAGGAACTGAGTGCATGACCAGGGACCCCGACCGGTCCCGTCGCTTTCCGAGGGTTCACTTTCAGGAAGGCCAATCTGACAATATAATACTGATGGTATAATATTCTTCTGAAGAATGATGGATGAAAAATTCAACAGACACAAGCATATAAAAGAGACCAAGAGCGCAAAGAAGACAGAATTCAAGTGCAAACTTTGTTTCATAATGACTTTTTTCTGCCATATGCAACAACGCACATCACTTAATTTATAATGCAACGTAAGTAACTGCCTGATGCAAAATGGACAATTCACTACAATTAACATTTTGAAGATGTTTATGATCATTAGGGGTATTGACAGGGTGGATGTGGAGATAATGTTTCCTCTTATTGAGAATCTAGAACTGTTTAAAAATAAGGGGTCGCTCATTTTGAGACCGAGATTAGGAGACTTTCTTCTCCAGAAGGGTCTTGAGTTTCTGCAACCCTCTTCCTCAAAAGTCAGTGGAAGCAAAATCTTTGAATATTTCTATGACAAGGCTAGGTAGATTCTTGATTAACAAGGGGGTGAAAGGTTTTCGGGGTAGGCTGGAATGTTGGGTTGAGGTTACAATCAGATCAGCCATGGTCTTATTGAATGGTGGAGCAGGCTGTGTGACGTACTGTTCCTAATTCGTATGTTAATATGTTAAAATACATACCATTATCAGTTAAAAGTAAAAACTCCGGCCTTGAAAATATGCTGTGTATTTTGGCGTTGGCCTGGTTAATGGGGCTGATTTAACATATGTGTTAATATTTCAGACTGGGATTTCCTATGGCATGTTGGCTACTCCATATTAATATCTCAGTATAATTTTTCAAGGTCAGAGATTAGTTTGAATTTCAGAAGGAAATCTCTTCCTATTTGTGTTTAAACATGTGTGGCTTTGCTTCCTGGAAGAACTGTGTCTTCCTTCAGTTGTCACCGTTTCTCAATTTCATATTGTTTAATTGATTCCACTTTTGAACAAAAACTTAGCTGAAATAGAACTCCTACAGCTTCTAATCAGAACAATTATGCACTAATTAATTGCCATGGGGCTGTGCCTTTGTTTTGTGAGGTAATTTTCCAAAACTCCAGTATCATTTATAAGTAAAGAATTGCAAGAGAGGTGAAACATCAGTTGGAGAAACGATTACATTAATAAATTACTTTATTTTGTCTAGAGGGACCTTATGGCATATTTGCTGGAAGGGATGCGTCAAGAGGCCTTGCTACATTCTGCCTGGATAAGGAGACGCTGAAGGATGAATATGACGACTTGTCTGATCTCGATACCATGCAGCTGGAAAGCATTCAGGAGTGGGAGATGCAGTTCACCCGTAAGCATTCTCGTGGTTTGATGGCGGAAGTTTGAACCTCGATTTATGTTGTCTAGACCAGGCTATTCTAATCCCTCATTTCAAATCCAGGGAAATGCAGTAGAGAGGAGGAACCATGGACAGAATTAAGCTCTGTTCTGTTGTATAACCACCAAAATGTTTGCATTAATCCTCTGCTTAATGTTTTCTCATTCCACAGTATATTAAAGAATTCATTTGTTAACAAATATCTTCATATATAATTTAATAAGATATGCTAGCTGCCTATTGCAAAAAAGTTATTGATCTACAATCCTTAAAAGCTTTTGACCATTCAACTGTAAGTTAATAGGCCCAAATTCCTGCCAGTAAAGGTTTACTGTCAGTTGGTATTTGCTTCCTTTCCCGGAAGGAGAGAATGTTCATCACCTAAAACTGAAATTTCTTTTGGATGTCACTAAGTTATGATATTCTATTTGATGTACATAGAAAATAGAAGCTGGAGGGAGGCCATTCGGCCCTAGGAGCCTGCTCTGCCATTCATTATGATTGTGGCTGATCATCAAATCAAGTTCAATACCCTGATCCAGCCTCCAACCCCCCCCCCCCCAAACATCCCAATGCCCTATACAATTGCAGTAAAACATCGCTATTCCTATACTCAAATCCTCTCTTTATGAAGGCCAGCATACCATTTGCCGCCTTTCCTGCCTGCTATACTTCCTCATTTTCCTCAATTGATGCGCGAGGACAGCAATATCTCGCTAAGTATCTCTCTCAATTAATAATCTGCCTTCCAATTTTTGCTACCACATTATACTGTGTCTGCATATATCCACTCAGCCTGTCCAAATCTCACTGGAGCATCTCTGCATCCTCCTCACAGCTCACCCTCCCACCTAACTTTGTATCATCTGCAAATTTGGAGATAATGCATTTAGTTCCCTTGACCAAATCATTAATATAGCATCTGAACAGTTGGGGTCCGAGCACAGATGCCTGCGGTACCCCATTAGTTACTGCCTGCCAATCAGAAAAAGACCCATTTATTCAACGTTTTGCTCCTGTCTGCTATCACCTCTAGTCATTACCCGTAATTCTTTGTGCTTTAACTTTACATTGTAATCTTCAAGACCTTGTCAAAAGCCTTCTGAAAGTTTAAATAAACCACATCCACTGGTTCTCCCTGGTCAACTCTACTAGTTACATCATCAAAGAATTCTAATAGATTTGTCAAGCATCATTTAGTTGATTCTCCTGAGTCTGCCCTGTTTACTGAGGAAAACGCAAATTTTATAGTTGACATTGTGGAGGAGACAAATGTATAAAAGGCATACATTTTTGGATACCAAAGGAATCCAGGGATATAGGGATAGTGCTGGAAAGTGAAGTTCAGGTCAGTGATCAGTAATGATCTTATTGAATGGCGGAGAAGGTTTGAGTGGCTGTATGGCCTCCTATTTATTATGTTCTTGTATGTAGCAGCATTGTGTTTGGTTTGGATAAATACCAAAAGCAGTGCCACAAGTGATGAAATTGCTACATTCCCCGAATGGTCTGAATTTTAATTTGTGCTTGGTTCCTGAGACTTCTAGCAGAATTGAATTAGAGGATGGAAGTGTCTGTGCAGAGTAGATAAAGAACCTTTTACCACAGAAGTGATTGTGAAGCAATGAGAGCACTCATCTTTAACAGCTAATGCTTCTTGTGCCATCCTCAGAAGAAAAACACACTGGAAATATGTCCAACTTTTAATACTGAAGCAGATATAGCTGTGTAGTTCTCAATACTTTTGGCAAATACTTATGCTTGCATATAGTAAATTGGATAAAACTACTTTACAGCTCAACCCAGCAATACAAGTTTTAGCTATCAACTAATTTTACCAGTCCTAATTCATTTTTTGAAATGAATATTGGCCTTTCCGGTTGTTCTATGCCTGTAAGTATGTTGTTGTAGCAACTCTGATACTTGGTTTCTCACTCTCTCTTCAAGGTCCTGTTGACACTTACATTGCGATTACAATCACTTATTTACTAAACCCTTACATATGGCTTCAACTTCAATCACTAACTCTGTTAAAGTGAGCCTTGACTGCTGCTTGCATTCCTGCCTCTGTGTCAAAATGTGCAGGGTTCCAGTAGTCAGTCCTGGTGAGTGAAGACTAGAACTCCACTCTGACATCCAGTAGGATGCTCCTGTCTGCTGGGTACGATAAGCTGTTTTTCATCGTGTGTGATGTGGGAGCCCATTAAACATCGTCCACCAATAAGAATGAACTACCCCAGGGGTTAGTATAAAGCTGGATATGACCTTGGAAGGAACACTCACTTTGTGGTCTGTGAAACTGAAACCTTTCATTCCTTCACATTCTTCTCCGAGGAGTAAAGTTAGGAAAAACAAAATTGCTAACTCTGATAGTGCATTTCAAAGCCTCACATCCATCTCTTTTTGTTTCTCTTGTACCTATGACCCCTTGTTGTACGCTCCATAATCAATCTGTTCCTATCCATTTTGTCCTAGTACTTCATGATTCAAATCACCTTAATCCCTGTTGTGAGAAAAAACAGCTGCAGAATTTTGTTTTTGCTAAATTTACTGTTGGTACAAATACATCAGGTTTAAATGAGTAAAATTACAATTTTGTTTCCTTGCTACCTTTATTATTACCAATCTTGAGTTTTCTCATTGATACTTCAGATATGTTTGTGGGAGGAGTGCTTTGATAATCCAAGCCCCAAGGTGTGGCTTGTGTGGTTTGCTAGGATCAAAGATTTGACACAGATTGTTTGGCTTGATCTGTGTAGATCAAATTTATTGTGAGCTGAGAGAGGGTGTGGTTGTTCTCTCAAACACTCACTGTTGTGTATATGCGCCATGGAACGATTTACCAGCGAAACAAGGTGAGATGAGGGAGGATGAGCTTCCTTCTGTGTGCGTTGGGGCACACTGCAGTGTCCTAGCGCTCTTAAATATTGCACCTTTTTTGGGATGTTTGTTGGGACATTTCCCAAGACTGGAATGTTAATTAATGTAAAGACCTTTCAAAAGTCATGCTCTCTTGTTTCCCAATCCTTTTCAGAGAAGTATTATTATGTCGGAAAACTCCTGAAACCGGGAGAGGAGCCCACAGAATACACCGATGAAGAAGATACAAAAGATGGAAAAGAGGCTAAAGAATTGAAAAAGGAGTGAAGTTTTACAGTTTGGAGAGACCTATTTTTGTAGAATTGATCACGCAACAACAACATTGTATTGAATTTTTGAAGTAAGATTTCTGTGGGGGTGGGGAGGGTATGATTATTGCAACTGTTCAGTCTCATTGCTTTGACTGATGTTTTGGGGTACAGCATTGAGTAAGGGTGAATGGGAAGTTGTATGCTGGGAGCATCATTCTAAAAAAAGCACTAAGCTGCAAATATTGTAAAACTGCAATGTGACACTTGTCCCAGCCAAGGCAGTGTTGCCTAGTCTGAATCAAGCTACTCAATTCAGGCAGCATAATTTGAAAATATGTAACCAATGTTTTCCTCATTTCTCTCTAATAGGAGAAGGCATAGCGACCGTTACACATTAGAAATTAAGTTTAGAGAAACGCATTAATGGTACAGCAGGGATGCAGGCCATTCAGCCCAACCAGTGCAGGTTGATGTTTACCTTTCATGTGAGCAAATAGTATTAATCACGTTCCTGCAGAGTTAACCTTTATTTAGCTGAAGTTGGGCTTCTAGCAGTGTTTCTGGTCCAGAAAGATGTGCAGCTGCAGTTTACAGCTGCGTAGTTTTATACGGTCAGCAGTTAATTCTGTTCAAATGTTGTTGCTTGCCTCATATGAATGCAACAGAGCCCTTCTTATCAGGCGCAGTCCCTCAGTGAAGGTATGTAGCAATAACTGAACAGATTACCTTGAAGATTGAGATTCAGAGGAAATGTGTGGCAAAGCTCAGTTAAAACCACATTCTCTTTAAAATATTGGGCCTACGAAGCAAACCGTTTTAATATGCATGTGAAATCATTCCAGCAGTTAACCAATGAAAAAGCAGATTGTTTTGCTTCTGTAGTTTTTCTAATTGTAGGGATCAGAAGACCTGTTTCTATGTCATTGTATAATTCTTGAACAACAGCCGTCACCAGTGGAAGGCTGATATGTGACCTCTTCAGAGAAATGTGCTTTCTAAAAGGAATTCGAATCCCATGTTTGCATTAAATATATGCCTAACCAGGTTAAATGTTGTGTACTAACAAAAGTTTGATTGAATCTGTACAAATGGACATCAGATGATACTGTAAGGCATCTATGTTTACTTTTGTTGAAATAAAGAATGTCACTACTTGGAATTCAAAGCATGTTGATTTAATAGTGTAAAAATGAGAACTGACAGGGTGGTGCAGTGCTGCCTGCAGCTTGATCCCAGCCCTGGGTCACTGTCCGTGTGAAGTTTGCACATTCTCCCCGTGTCCGCATGGGTTTCACCCCCACAACCCAAAGATGTGCAGGATAGGTGGATTGGCCACATTAAATTGCCCCTTAATTGAGGAAAAAACAATTGGGTGCTCTAAATTTAAAAACAAAAATGAGAACTGTTGCAATAAAGATCACAATGTGTGATCCTTTATCATGACTACTCTGGCCCATTTAGTAGATATTCTTAATGCAGATTAAGGGTGCAGTAGTGTCTTGGTTCTGGTATCGGACCAGCAGAACAGAAGCTGTTGAAATTCCACAAAGTCAAGTTAATAAATTGTTTTCAATGAGTCATGGTGACTGGTGCACCTTGCAAGGAAGCTTTAAACTGCAGGATTCATGTTAGAAACTCAAATAATTTATTAATATCCCTCAGGCCACAGTGGTTAGCATTGCTGCCTCACGGCGCCAAGGTCTCTGGTTCGATCCCGGCTCTGGGTCACTGTCCGTGTGGAGTTTGCACATTCTCCCCGTGTTTGTGTGGGTTTCACCCCCACAACCCAAAGATGTGCAGGGTAGGTCGATTGGCCACGCTAAATTGCCCCTTAATTGGAAAAAATGAATTGGGTACTCTAAATTTTTATAAATAAAAATCCCTCCGGCAACTTCCCGCACCATTTATTCCACAACCCCCTCCCCCCATGTCTGCTAATTGACCTTGTAGTTTGAGGTTATGGACCTTTTAAATTTCAATTTTATTGCTGATTTCGAAATCCTTGTCTCCAAATGTTCTTCAGTCTTTGTTCTTAGTATTGAAATTTTGTTTAAATAAAACACTCGGTTACATTTTAAGCGGTAATCAGGAAAAATCAGTTTTAATCTTGGTTACTACAAAATACTGTACAAAAAAGACAGGTGCTCTATTGTGATAAGTAACCTTGATTACAAAACACGAGCTATTTTAACAACAAAATACATTTCTAATATTTGAATGAACTGCTCGTCCGTGCTGTCTGCTAAAATGTTCATTTAAAATAGTACATCATTTTGCACTAATTTTTAATGTCTGTCTGAAGGTTGATGCTAAAATTTAATTTTGCAGTATGTGATGTGACAATTGCTTTAGGATCATGAATGAAATGAAAATGAAATGAAAATCGCTTATTGTCACGAGTAGGCATCAATGAAGTTACTGTGAAAAGCCCCTAGTCGCCACATTCCGGCGCCTGTCTGGGGAGGCTGGTACGGGAATCGAACCATGCTGCTGGCCTGCTTTAAAAGCCAGCGATTTAGCCGAGTGAGCTAAACCAGCCCATGGATCATTGAGTGAGCGGCGGCACGGTGGTGCAGTGGTTAGCACTGCTGTCTCAGGCGCTGAGGATCTGGGTTCACTCCCGGCCTGGGTCACTGTCCGTGTGGAGTTTACACATTCTCCCCGTGTCTGCGTGCGTTTCGCCCCCACAACCCAAAGATGTGCAGGGTAGGTGGATTGGCCAGGCTAAATTGCCCCTTAATTGGAAAAAAATAATTGGGTGCTCTAAATTTATTTGTAAAAAACGATCATTGAGTGCACTATCTATTTTCTTAATAGCTGTGATTATTACAGCTTCTCATTTTGTTTGTTTTGCTTTGTTCATAGTATGAAGCACATTAACATCTTGGTGCTGATTTTCACTCCTTTCTTGTTCCATCCCCATTTTAAGTCCTAAATGCACTTTCCTTGCTCAGATATTTTGGATGTTGATCAGAGGTGATCTTGGGGTGGCCTGTTCCTATTACGTGTAAAAAGAAAAGTCAATTTTGTTGTCGTACCTCTTTTTGAATCACCATTTGTTTTCTCTTGCCACCGCTGGTCAGGTTGGAAGAGTGTCTGACAGTCCCCAAACCTGTGCTTCAGGAACTTAGCTCAGAATTTGGCACTGCATGTTGTGCCTTGGGATATGTGAATACTATTCTGGTGATGATGTTTTGCATAAATGTGTCATTACAGCAATCCTACTTTCAGGATCCACTTCTTACAGGCCAATATTGGGTAGAGATTGATCCTTTTTATTGATTTACCCTACCCCACCCCCCACATTTCCAAGACTTTATAGCGAATTGATGTGAAAGGTCTTTGCTGGATTTGCATGCCCTCTGAAGTGGCTTAGCAAGTCATTCAGCCATAGAACAACTCAGGTAGGCCCTTATCTAGTTGCTGAGAATGAAAGAAAGGGGTAACGGTAAGCTACATGCAGCAGAATTTCTGGAGAAGAGTGGAGGATGGTGGGGGGAGATTGGAGTGAAGATTACAGCATGGTGGTGAGTGAACTGGGGTACAAGCAGGCAGGAAATACGTTACACAAATGGAAGTATATATGGTCTTTGTGTTCAAGAGGATACATGGTTTGTTTGAAATAATTCCAAAGTTGGATTCGACCCAAGAGTGGGAATAGAATCAGGAGTGGAATTTGTGATGGGGGCAAAGGTATGTTTAGTATTCCTGATGTTGCAACAGGAGCAAGATGCATTCATGATTGGATGTTTGCGAAACTGTCAATACAAAGGCAATTGAGAAGTTGGGGGAGGTTAAGCTGGTTGACATGGACTGTATGTGGAGGCTGACCTGGTGTTTTGGTAGTAAATGGTAGATCCTTGAGGTAGCAGTATGAAGATGCAATGAGAAGCCATTACAGGAGATGTTTGAGCTACACTTGGACAAATGGGACTGAAACCAAGTCCCATCGGACCAGACCAGCACAGACAATTTTTTGGTGATTTAGTAAACACAGTTTAAAGTTGTTTCTTATATAGGGCAGCACTGTGGCTTCACAGCTCCAGGGTCCCAGGTTCGATTCCCCGCTGGATCACTGTCTGAGCGGAGTCTGCATGTTCTCCCCATGTCTGCGTGTGTTATCTCCGGGTGCTCCGATTTCCTCCCACAGTCCAAAGACGTGTGGGTTAGGTGGATTGGCCATGCTAAATTGCCCTTAGTGTCCAAAAGGAGCAGGAAGCGTTATTGGGTTAAAGGGATAGGGTGGAGATGAGGGCTTAAGTGGGTCGGTGCAGACTCAATGGACCGAATGTCCTCCTTCTGCACTGTATGTTCTATACGGAAAACTGCACCCCCACAGTAAAACAAAACACAATTTCAGTTGGATGTTGTGAAAGTGCAGAACAGAAACGGAATTTTCCATCTGTGATAGTGACAAATTATGTGAATGATAGGCAGCACGGTAGCACAGTGGTTAGCACTGTTGCTTCACAGCGCCACAGACCTGGGTTTGATTCCCAGTTTAGGTCACTGCTGTGCGGAGTCTGCACATTCTCCCCGTGTCTGCGTGAGTTTCCTCCGGGTGTTCCGCTTTCCTCCTACAAGTCCCGAAAAACGTGCTTGTTAGGTGAATTGGACATTCTGAATTCTCCCTCCATGTACCCGAACAGGCACCGGAGTGTGGCGACTAGCGGATTTTCACTAACTTCATTGCAGTGTTCGTGTAAGCCTACTTGTGACGATAATAAAGATTATTTTAAAAATGAACCAAACCTGTAAGTTGTTGTGATAGATCTACAAAAAATCATTGCTCTTTGAGACAAAAGTTTCTCATATTTTGACCTGCTCTGCAATTACAACATGCACAATAATTAAAGAACTCATCATTGCAGCCTAGTGACAAATTGGGTGAGTGAACCACTGCTATCACAAATGGAAAGGTCTGTTTCTGCTCTGCAGCTTCACACTTTCCAGTTGAGATCGGGAGCTTCATTTTACTATGGAGGTGCAGATTTCCATATGAAAAAAGGAGACACCTTTAAATTAACATGTCTTCACTCAATCTCAAAAATTTGCTTGTGCTTGTCTAGTCCAGTGAGACCAGGTTTCGGTCCCATTTATCTAAAACATCTGGAATGGCTTCTCGTACCTCGTACTGTTACCTTGAGGATCTACCCTTTACTATTATCAAAACACCAGGTCAAGTTTTGTGGAGTAACTGAGCAATCCAAACTGGTTGCCAGTGAGGATTCAGTGTCAAACGAGGCAGTCCTTGACTGGATTAGGAGTACAATTGCCAATCTGGAAAGTACACCAATTGAAAATCTGAACAAAAACTATTTCAAAGATGCGCGGGTTAGATGGACTGGCCAGGCTAAATTGCCCTTAGTGTCCAAAAATGTTAAGTGGGGGTTACGGGGATAGGGTAGATAGTGGGCTTCAGTAGGGCGCTCTTTGTAAGGGCCGGTGCAGACTCGATGGGCCGAATGGCCTCCTTCTGCACTGTAAATTCTATGATTCAATTTCGATTGCTGGGGTTTTTTTAACTGAGTGGCTGAAAATAAATATTTTAATCAAAAAGTTAAAGTTGGAAACATTGTCAGTCAACCTTTGAGTGAATTGAGAAAAGCTGCAAAGGATGAAATGCAGTGAGCAAGTGCTGTAGTATTTTGGGGATAAGGAAATAAACAAATTGATTCTCACTTGTTGAATCTTGACCAAGGATCAATCTTGAACAAACCCTGTTGCTCAGTAAGTACAATTTTCCAGCTCCAATCCAGCAACATTGCAATTGCCTCGTAGCGATTGATTTTCTTTCCATTGTCTGCGTGCCCTAGTCCAGTTACCTGCTGCCTTCCAACCACACTGGTTAGTGACACTACAAACACTAACTTGCATTTGTACAGCACCTTTAACATAGTGAAACTCTCATGGGGTGCTTCACATGAGCGAACAAAATTTAACACTGAGCAGTGATATTAGGACAGGTCAAAGAGGTAGATTTTGAGGAGCATTGTAAAGGAGAAAGGAAATATGGAGAGAATTTCACAACAGATTGACAAATCTTTAAATATGGTACAAAATATTTAACCGTGGCCTTGTCTTTATTGAATTAGAATGCAAAAGATGCTACTTTCACCACAAGTCTTGCAGTTTCATTAATATTGACAGCAAAATAATGTTACATTGATACAATACAAATAGATAAAAGATTTTACGGATAAAAAAACAGTGCCCCACTTTCCCTCAGTGGCAAACTAAGGCAGCGCACAATCCGTAATACATCTGCAGCTCTTTCACACAAGGTTCTGTTCGTCTGGAATGACGCTGGTCTCAATCAGGTAGGTCTCTAGTTGCTTTGGTTCTACACTGGCTGTGGTACAAGTGCCAAGTCCATTTTCATCTTAAACAGTTTCCAGAAGTTATCTCTGTAACTCGTTAAGCTCTCATAACATTAGAAAATGTCACCAGTGTTTGGAGATCAGTGAACAGACCGACGAGCATCATTCAGAGTTGCACCTATCAAAACAGAACTTTGCAGGGCCAACCATACAACCGAGCACTGTTAGTTCGCAAGTCTGTGTATCAGACCATTTAAAAAGCATGTTTAAAATTAATCCTGCTTTGAACAAATGCAGTTCAACAAAGTCTGGAATTCTAATAATTATACTTTTAAAACGTGCCTCTGAACTTGGCCTGAGTTTGAACCTGGAGTTGCCAGCAAAGGGAATGTGACACTAAGGAAAGTTTCTCTGCAGGCGATAAATGGTCTATCATTCATATTGTCGATATCACTAATCACACTGCAGCTGAGCTGAACCTACTGGCAATTTAGACTGGGGTGTAAATTCTGCAGCCGTTTAGTCTTGTTTCCATTCGGAGGGTTTATAAAATTCACTTTGAACTTCAGTCTGAGATTTAAAAAATTAATTTCAACTCTTGGCCAAAGAACAAAGAAAAGTACAGCACAGGAACAGGCCCTTCAGCCCTCGCCGATTTGGGGGCAGCACGGTAGCATTGTGGATAGCACAATTGCTTCACAGCTCCAGGGTCCCAGGTTCGATTCCCAGCTTGGGTCACTGTCTGTGCGGAGTCTGCACATCCTCCCCATGTGTGCGTGGGTTTGCTCCGGTTTCCTCCCACAGTCCAAAGATGTGCAGGTTAGGTGGATTGGCAATGATAAATTGCCCTCCGTGTCCAAAATTGCCCTTAGTGTTGGTGGGGTTACTGGGTTATGGGGATAGGGTGGAGGTGTTGACCTTGGGTAGGGTGCTCATTCCAAGAGCTGGTGCAGACTCGATGGGCCAAATGGCCACCTTCTGCACTGTAAATTCTATGATAATCTAATCACGCTGCCCGTCTAAACTAAAACCTTCTACACTTCCTGGGTCCGTATCCCTCTATTCCCATCCTATTCATGTATTTGTCAAGATGCCCCTTAAACATCACTATCGTCCCTGCTTCCACCACCTCCTCCGGCAGCGAGTTTCATGCACCCACTACCCTCTGTGCAAAAAAACTTGCCTCGTACTTCTCTAAACCTTGCCCCTCACACCTTAGACCTATGCCCCCTAGTAATTGACCCCTCTACCCTGGGAAAAAGTCTCTGACTATCCACTCCATCTATGCCCCTCGTAATTTTGTAGACCTCTATCAGGTCGATTTCAACCTCTGTTCCAGTGAGAACAAACCCAGTTTATACAACTTCTCGTCATAGCTAATGCCCTCCATACCAGGCAACATCCTGGTAAATCTCTTGCACCCTCTCTAAAGCCTCCACATCCTTCTGGTAGTGTGTGGTGACCAGAATTGAACACAACATTCCAACACTAAAGCTCCTAGTTCCAAGCAAAAATCACCATTTTTCAAAAGGGAAAACAGGAGAGGATACAGATTAGCGATTATTTACCAGCTGTGTTGTATTCAAATGGTTGTCATCTCATCTGAACATGCGTATGCAGTAAACATAGAAAACAGGAGCAGGACAAGGCCTTTCGAGCCTGCTCCACCATTCATATGATCAAGGCTGATCATCCAACTCAATAGCCTAATCCCGCTTTTCCCCTGCCCCGCTCTATATCCTTTGATTCCCTTCACCCTAAGTGCTTATATCTAACTGCCACTTGAAAACCAACAATGTTTTGGCCTCAATTACTTCCTGTGGTAATGAATTCCACAGGCTCACCACTCTAGGCAAACAAAGCTAATGAAGGCTGTAGATTATATTCAAAATGACTGGAATATAAGAGTTCAAGTCGGACCCAGGCCTAGAGAATAATAATTAAAATTTCCATCCTCTGTGGCAGTCCAAATCCTGTTGCATCACTGAAGAA
This sequence comes from Scyliorhinus canicula, assembly GCF_902713615.1. Taxonomy (NCBI): domain Eukaryota; kingdom Metazoa; phylum Chordata; class Chondrichthyes; order Carcharhiniformes; family Scyliorhinidae; genus Scyliorhinus; species Scyliorhinus canicula. The sequence continues at coordinate 17,722,936 of NC_052162.1, forward strand.
AGAACTTGCATTCATACAGCACCTTCCAGGACGTCACAAGGCACTTCATAGTAAATTAACTGTTTCAGTATTGCCACTGTGGAAACATCAGGCAAGCGTGGCAGGCAATTTGTGCACAGCAAGCTCCCAGGAAAGCAGAGAGAGAGAAGTGACGTGGATCATATGTTTCCACGGGGGAAACGGGACAAAATACCGTTGAGAAGCAATCAGCTTAAATTTTATTTTGGGGAAACATTGTTGTTGTTTCTTTTTGTTTTGCTTGCCAAATATCTGGAGCATATCCGTACTTTTCTATGTTGACTGCCAAATACAGAATTTGTTCTCAAACATGTTCACACAGAGTGAATAATTGCTGGTCACACAAATGGGTCGTATAGTACTGCATTTACTCAACCATATGTCAATTCATATCGAAGCTAGGTTTAAGGTGCTACTTTGCTCAAATCAGATTAATTGAAGTGCTTTGACCTAGAAAAGCAAATGGATTTTATTAAAACGGCACAAGTCATATAAGAATTCATTTTTATGGTTTGGTGCTTAGGACAAGCTTAGCAGATTAGGTTACTAACTTATAGAAGATCTGATGGTGCAGGAGTTTCACTGTACTTAGACCTAAATTATCTTTATTCACTTTAATCCTTTCGCTTATTTGTGGTGAAGAAATTTATTTGTATCATTTTCAAGCTTCTTCATCTTTTGCTCACTTCTATTATCGTCATAAAGCCCATGACCAAAACCGAGCACCTTGGGGAAGTATGTCTGGTTTCCATTTGCTCCTATTTGAGAACGGAAATGATGTCCAAAATCTCTCTCGTGAGGCCAAGAATAATCTCCATAGCAACCATGGTGAATGCCAAAACCCCTCTCATAGGAGCAATAATTATCTATATGTTCATCCTTTGTGGGCTGGGATGAAGCAGGAAAGCCTTCCCAATGGATTTTCGTATCTCTATTAGAATCCATGAGATGATGCTTACGTTTACAGTGCTGGTCTTTGGGATGTACTGTGATCAGTGCGTTGCCTTCCTTTTTTCTGTGCTTTGCTTCATCACTTATGATGACCTCGGAGCAACTAGACAGATGATCATCCACGTCCAACTCATTGCCGAGCCTTTTCCCAGATCCTGCACCATTCCATAAGTCTTCCCTCTGGTACCTAGGGCAAGGTTTGCTAGTATTGATTTCCTGTTCTTTCCAAGGATATTTTAGTTCACTCCTGAATCCGCCGGCAGCCGCCTGTACATGGTTGCTGTATGAATGAGATTTTTTGTTCGGCTTGTGGTTCGAGGCTTCCTGGTGAATTCTTGACTCGTAATTTGACCAGCTGTGCACAGCACTGAACTCGCAATTGTTATCCTTATGAACGCTCCTTAATGCTTTATTTGACTGCTTCAGCTCATCCGTGCTTTCTTGATTGGGATCTGGTTCAATCTTGGTTACCTTGCAATGAGATTTCAGTTGGCTGTTGTACTCTCTGATTGAATTCCAGGACTGGTCACTATCCTCTAATGTTGGTCGAGCCAAATCGTTCTCAGAGTTTTTAATTGAAATTCTCCAGTTGGTAGTGGGATTTTTCCATGGCTCTTTGGAGCCTGAATGGGAAGGTATCCATAGATCCTTGGTGCTGGAATATAGCTTCTCGGGGTTACTGACATATTTCCCCTCTTGGCTCTTAAGGTCATGGACAGAGAAGGCACAACTTTTCTCTGAGTGACCAACTATATCTTTTAAGTGTAGCTGGCTCACACCAGCAAAATCTTTCCGAAAATCCAACTGGCTGCCTGAATCCTTCCAATGCAGATGGAATTCTCGGTCGTATTCTTTCAGATGAGGGTTGGTACCACTGCTGGAGGCTTTCTGCTTGGCGCCAGACTCGCTGATAGTGATGGTCCATCTGTAGTTGCTATCGTGGTCATAATCGCACCATCTGTTTTGTGGTGTGATGCTTACCTTGGTGCAAAGACGGCTCGATTTATTCTTCAAATCAATTCGGAAGCTTTCCCCGTCGTCGGAGACTATCCTCCGCCACTCGGAGTGGTCGCCGAGGGTGCCGTGGCAGATGCTTGCACCACTGAGATTCAGGGGGCAAGCGAGCTGGTGGTAATCCAGCAAACAACTGACAAAATCCTCATAGTCGTAAAGCTGATGGCGAATCTGCCGGTCCACAGTGGTGACCTTGCGCAAGTGACCATTGAACGGGTAATTATTATGTATGTGTGCACCACAATCTTGCGTCACGGTGATTTGCAATGATCCAAATTCGCGAGATGTGGTGTCCTTTCCCCTAACGGGGCCATGTCGTTCTTTAGAGTCAGCAGGAGTTACGTCTATCAGTGAGGTTGTGAAAGGAAAATTGTAGGTTTGTGATGTCAAAGGTTCATTTGCTCCAGCCAGCGACTTGTGCTTCTCCTCATTAGGGTTTTTGTGCAGCATCTTAATCTTCTTCCATTCTTCAGTCTCCATTTTTTTAAAGCTTTTCTTTCCGGCCACATCTTCACCTGGTTTCCTTTCCTCCTTTTCTTCCACATGCTGACGTTTGACCTTTTTCTGGTAGCAGTTTGTTGTGTGGCTCTGTGGAAGCTGTCTCTTCCAAAATCTCCCTTCCTTCTGCAAGAACAACTATCAACAAACAAAAACAGTAAAGTAAGTGATTAGGCCCATTTCAAATCGGTGTTGGCATACAGCTGTTAGTCAGTACAAAACAAAGCAAACATCTGACATTCCTTTTTACCATTCTTGGGATGTGGTCATTGCTGGGAAATCCCGCACTTACTGCCCATCCTTCATATCCCTGGAAAAGGTGATGGTGGTGAGCCACCTTCCTGGTCCGCTGCAGACTGTGTGGTGTAGGTTCAGTGAGAGACAGTGGCATAGTGATAAGTAATCCTTAGGCCCAGGCTTACGCATTCGTACAAAGGCCCAGGCTAACGTGTCAGTCCATAGGCCCAGGCTAACGTGTCAGTCCATAGGCCCAGGCTAACGTGTCAGTCCATAGGCCCAGGCTAACGCAGCAGTCCATAGGCCCAGGCTAACGTGTCAGTCCATAGGCCCAGGCTAACGCAGCAGTCCATAGGCCCAGGCTAACGTGTCAGTCCATACGCCCAGGCTAACGCAGCAGTCCATAGGCCCAGGCTAACGTGTCAGTCCATAGGCCCAGGCTAACACGTCAGTCCATAGGCCCAGGCTAACGTGTCAGTCCATAGGCCCAGGCTAACGTGTCAGTCCATAGGCCCAGGCTAACGTATCAGTCCATAGGCCCAGGCTAACGTGTCAGTCCACAGGCCCAGGCTAACGCAGCAGTCCATAGGCCCAGGCTAACACGTCAGTCCATAGGCCCAGGCTAACGTGTCAGTACGTAGGCCCAGGCTAACGCGTCAGTCCATAGGCCCAGGCTAACGTGTCAGTCCATAGGCCCAGGCTAACGTGTCAGTCCATAGGCCCAGGCTAACGTGTTAGTCCATAGGCCCAGACTAACACATCAGTCCATAGGCCCAGGCTAACGTGTCAATCCATAGGCCCAGGCTAACGTGTCAGTCCATAGGCCCAGGCTAACGTGTCAGTCCACAGGCCTAGGCTAACGTGTCAGTCCATAGGCCCAGGCTAACGTGTCAGTCCACAGGCCTAGGCTAACGTGTCAGTCCACAGGCCCAGGCTAACGTGTCGGTCCACAGGCCCAGGCTAACGTATCAGTCCATAGGCCCAGGCTAACGTGTCAGTCCATAGGCCCAGACTAACACATCAGTCCATACGCCCAGGCTAACGTGTCAGTCCATAGGCCCAGGCTAACGTGTCAGTCCACAGGCCCAGGCTAGCTAACGTGTCAGTCCATAGGCCCATAATAACGCGTCAGTCCATACGCCCAGGCTAACGTGTCAGTCCATAGGCCCAGGCTAACGTGTCAGTCCATAGGCCCAGGCTAACGTGTCAGTCCACACGCCCAGGCTAACGTGTCAGTCCATAGGCCCAGGCTATCGTGTCAGTCCATAGGCCCATAATAACGTGTCAGTTCATAGGCCCAGGCTATCGTGTCAGTCCATAGGCCCAGACTAACGTGTCAGTTCATAGGCCCGGGCTAACACGTCAGTCCATAGGCCCAGGCTAACGTGTCAGTCCACAGGCCCAGACTAACACATCAGTCCATAGGCCCATGCTAACGTGTCAGTCCATAGGCCCAGGCTAACGTGTCAGTCCATAGGCCCAGGCTAACGTGTCAGTCCATAGGCCCAGGCTAACGTATCAGTCCATAGGCCCAGGCTAACGTGTCAGTCCATAGGCCCAGGCTAACACGTCAGTCCATAGGCCAAGGCTAACGTGTCAGTCCATAGGCCCAGACTAACGTGTCAGTCCATAGGCCCAGGCTAACGTGTCAGTCCATAGGCCCAGGCTAACGTGTCGGTCCATAGGCCCAGGCTAACGTGTCAGTCCGTAGGCCCAGACTAACACGTCAGTCCGTAGGCCCAGGCTTACGCATTGGTCCAATTCCTCCCGCAGCAGATGATGGAATATGATTTTGCAATTAATGAAATACCTGGAATTGAAAACTCAGTAACAATGACCATGAAACTAATGTTGATTGTTATTAGAACCCTTTAGGATGGAAATCTGACACCCTTACCCAGTCTATTCTACATGTGACTCTAGTATTGTGATTGACTCTTAACCAACTTCAAAAATGGCCAAGCATGCCACTCGGCTCAAGGGGAATGTGGGATGTGCAGCAAATTCTGGTCTTGCCCCATGGAAGAGTAAATAAAAGGTGCTGAATCCAGTCCAAGGACTTGTTAAAAAAAATGAAGCAAGTTATGATTGGGAATGTATTGCCAGAAAGGATGCTGGAAGCAGATTCAGTAATCATTTTCAAAAAGGAAATTGGGTTATTTCTTGTGGTGGGAATGCTTGTAGGGCTGTGGGGCAGGAGCAAGTGAAGGACTAATTGGATAATTAATTCAAACATCCAGCACAGGCACTATGGAGTGAATGGCCTCTTACTCTGTTGAATGATTCTGCAGTGTTGCAAAGTATTTGTTTGTTTTTAAAAAAAATTTAGAGTACCCAATTCATTTTTTCCAATTAAGTGGCAATTTTAGCGTGGCCAATCCACACACCTTTGGGTTGTGGGGGGCGAAACCCACGCAGACACAGGGAGAATGTGTAAACTCCACATGGACAGTAACCCAGAGCCGGGATCGAACCTGGGACCTCGGCGCCGTGAGGCTGTAGGGCTAACCACTGCGCCACCGTGCTGCCTATTTTAATTAAGAGCCAACATATTGCAAGAAGTTAGGTAATTTGGACATTCTGAATTCTCCCTTAGTGTACCTGAATAGGTGCCGGAGTGTGGCGACTAGGGAATTTTCACAATAAAATCATTGCAGTGTTAATGTGAGCCTACTTGTGACAATAATAAAGATTGTTATTATAAGTTATAACGCACTTAGAGCAACTTCTCTATTATTGGTAATATCCTTCATAGAAATATACTGAGGTCGAGCTGTGCCTGGGAAAGACTTTGAGTCCTTGCGTAAAGGATGTTGCACAATATGACAACATCCTAACAATGTGCCAAGGTAAATGATGTGACACCCACTATCAGGGCAACACAGGCAGCAACAACTCAAGTGCATATGCAAAAGAGACCAGCGTGATGGTAATGCACCACATAATGTACTTACAAAGGTGTCACTTCTTTTGGCTTGTACTCTGTATAAAGAAAGGTATCTTTTGCCTTACTTAAAACAGTCACTTTTGTCATCCAACATACACAGCCAGAAGATAATTTACTTATTTGATTTAATTTAATTTCTTGATTGTATAGGATTAGCGTGGCATTTTAAATATGGCAAGATATCGGCCACTGATGTTTGTACACTCAATTGATGGAAGGGAAGAGGGTGTGTCCTGTTAAAACATTGACGCCAAACTCGGTGAGTGGACAAATCACATCAGAACTTTGGTTTTCAAAGGTGATTAAATATTATCCATGGCTCCTGGTGAAAACTTTGCAAAAGAATTCTACAAACCTCAACTGGTGGGCTCCGTTTTACTCCATTTGCAACTGATATGGAAAAATGACAGTACAAGTGTTCGGCAGGTTGTTCTGCTTAGAATGGTTGAAAATATTCCACAATAGGGAACATAACTAACATTTTTCCATGTCGCCATGAGTTTCACATCCCCGTCCTTTCCATGGAGAGGAATGGGATCAGAGCCTGCATTAGTAGGAAATAGAATCCCTGCAGTGCAGCAGACCATTCGGCCCATTGAGTCTGCACCGGCTCTCCGAAAGAGCAGTCTACTTAGTCCCGTTACCCTGCCCTATCCCCGTAACCCCACCTAACCTGTGCATCTTGGGACTGTGGGAAGAAACCGGAGCACCCGGAGGAAACCCACGCACACACGGGGAGAATCCACACAGTCACCCAAGGCCAGTTAGGAACCCGGGTCCCTGGCAATGTGAGGCAACGTGTTAGCCAACGTGCCACCCATTGGGGCAGTTACTTTACAAACAATGTGACAGGGAAGAGTCCCGATGACCCATTAACAGCATACCACATGTAGAGTATTCTACACAAGCACATTCCCCTGCATAATCTCCCACATTTGAGTTCTGTGCTTTTCAGGCAGTAGTTCCTCACACAGTTGTGCTGGGGAGAAGCTGAGCAGGACGTTGTGATACCACCTCTGGTGCTGATCTGTTTTGTCCACAATTTGTTTTGTGCCATCCACCACATTATATCCAGGCACAGATTGGACAATGGGCAAACCCATAGTGAACCATTCCTTTCTTCACCCATCTTTCCAAGGTGCTGTGTTAATCCTGATGTTAGCTTTCACAGGCTGACAATGCAGGACACTTGGTGACCCTGAAGAATAAAGCCTTCTCAAGATCATGATCTGGATGAACCAGAGCCCCCTCAGCACAGTGTCAACAAAAGCAGATCTTGATTTCCGGCTGCCTCTTGCCTCCCTCTCGACTCCCGTTAACCTCCCCAGCTGCCTATGATTAGAGATGGGACGTGTAGAACTTTTGACTTCCATTCGACCCCAGGTTCAGCTTACTGCCAGTCATCAACCCCACTTATAATAATAATCGCTTATTGTCACAAGTAGGCTTCAATGAAGTTTCTGTGAAAAGCCCCTAGTCGCCACATTCCAGCGCCTGTTCGGGGAGGCCGGTACGGGAATTGAACCCACGCTGCTGGCCTTGTTCTGCATTACAAGCCAGCTGTTTAGCCCACTGTGCTAAACCAGCCCCTACCTTTTTCCCCACTTCACAATGCTTAACCTCCATAGCTCCTACCAAGCCCAACAAAACCCCAGTCTGTGCCTTAAGTTACCTAGAGAACTCCAACCTGGCTCACCTGGCTCGCTGCTTCAACCCAACCTATTCAAAATGTTACAAGCTGCATCTGTGCCAAGATATTCACTCCAGCCATCCCTGCCACCTCCAACATCTAAAGAGCTGGTTTTATTTCATTTGATTTCATGTTTTCAAATCCCTTCATACAATATTCCACCCTTCCTTAGCTATTTCCTCTTGCCTCTTCTCTCCGCATGTTCACCGTTCATTCAGCTTTCCCTGGGGTGTTCCTGGACCCCAATCCATTCACTTCGCTACTGGCAGCTGCTCATTCAGCCAACATCACCCGAAACAGCTCCCTCTGCCTTGGCACCTTCTTCAGCTTTCCCTTTATCTCCTCATCGCCAGACTACTCCCTGCTCTCGTGCCCCTCTTATTGTAAAGTGCAAGAGGATATGTAGCAAATCAAACACAAACAATAAGGCAACACAGCAGAGTAGCTATTTGGGTAACGAGAAATAGAGTGTGGCGGGGAGGGGTGGGGGGGGGGGGGGAGGGGTGGGGTGGGGGGGGGGGTGGAGAGTACAAACTTCAGAATGAACCAGTGGGTAAGGCTGAAAGTGCAAAAAGGTTAAGACAACAAAATGAAAGGATCTGTATCTGAATGTATGAAGGATTCTTAACAAAATAGGCAAATTGCGAGGTCAAAATAAATATGTATGACGTGATGGACAGTACAGAGATATGGTGGCAGGGTGTCCACGGCTGGGACTTGAATATTAAAGGGCATTTGATGTTTCAAGAAGATAGGGAGGTAGGAAAGGGTGGTGGGGTAACTGTTAATTTAGGATGTCATTTGTACAGGAGTGAGAGAGGACAAAGGTAAGATTTACAATCCATTTGGGTAGAGATAAGGAATAGGAAAAGTAAGAGGTCACATGTGGGAGCAGTCTCTCGGCCCCCTAACAGTAGTGACGCAGTGGGGCAGGACATGCAGCAAGAAATAAATGGACCCTGTAAGAAAAGTACAGCTATAATCACGGGTGACTTCGCGTAGAGTAGGCAAATCAGATCGGCAACAGTAGCCTGAAACAGGAGTTAATGGAGAGTATTTTACTATTTCTTATGGCAGCAGGCTGTTCTGGACCTGGTAACGAGTAATGAGATAGGATAAATTAGTAACCTTTTGGTAAAGGAGCCTCTACGTTACACTGATTATAATATGATAGAATTTCACGTTCTGTTTGAAGGGGAGAAGTGTGAGTCTAGGACTAGTGTTTTAAACATGAATGATGGTATGAAAGCAGATCTAGAGGTGCAGTGGAAGTCTTTTAAGGAAATATTTAATAACCCTCAACAAGGATTTATCCCATTGAGAAAGAAAAACTCTTTGAGAAGGATGTATTATCCGTGGCTGAATAAGGAACACAGTGGGCAGCACGGTGGCACAGCAGTTTGCACTGTTGCTTCACAGCTCCAGGCTCCCAGGTTCGATTCCAGCTTGGGTCACTGTCTGTATGGAGTCTGCACGTTCTCCCCGTGTCTGTGTGGGTTTCCTCCGGGTGCTCCGGTTTCCTCCCACAAGTCCCGAAGGACGTGCTTGTTGGGTGAATTGGACATTCTGAATTCTACCTCTGTGCACCCGAACAGACGCCGGAGTGTGGCGACTAGGGGATTTTCACAGTAACTTCATTGCAGTGTTAATGTGAGCCTAATTGTGACAATAAAGATTATTATTAGGAAGTTAAGGATTGTATCAAATTGAAAAAAACACTAAAAATCTGCAAGGATTCATGGTAGATCAGAAGATTGATCAGCTTTTAATAATAATAGCAAATAATAACTAAAAAACGAAAGAGGGAGAAAGTAGAGTATGAGAGAAAGCTAGCTACCTGTAGTAATATAAGACCAGATAGTAAGCCTTTCTACAATTACTTAAATAGGAAAATAGCAACTAAAGTTACTGTTGGTCATCTCGAGGGTAAGTTTGGAAAACAAGGACACAGAAGAGGCATTGATCAGATATCTTGTGTCTGTCTTCACTGTGACAGACTTGAAAAATTTCCCAAAGATAGTTAAAATTCAAGAGGTGAAAGGGAGGGAGGAACTTTAAGCAATCACCATCACCAGAGAAAAAGTTCAAGGAAAACAATTAGACCTAAAGGCAAACAAGGCCCCAGAACAGGATGCCCTGCACTCGAGTGACTGCACAGATAGTAAATGCATTGGTTGTGATCTTCAAAAATTTCTTGGGATCCTGGAAAATAGGCAATATTCCATTATTCCATTATTCAAGGAAGGAGGGAGGCAGAATAATAATAATCTTTATTGTCACAGGTAGGCTTACATTAACACTGCAATTAAGTTATTGTGAAAATCCCCTAGTCACCATATTTCGGCGCCTGTTTGGGTAAACAGAGGGTGAACTCAGAATATCCAATTCACCTAAAAGCACGTATTTCGGTCTTTTGGGAAGAAACCGGAGCACCCGGAGGAGACCCACACAGACACAGGCAGAGCATGAAGAACTTTGTGCCAAACTTTTATCCATTTACCCTGACGGGGCCTAACATGGCTTGGTGCCAACGTGTGCTTTATAATGCCTTGCAATGCTTTATTTCATTATACTAAAGGTGCTATACAAAAGACAAGTTACTGAATGTCGCTGCTTTGAAACTCACTCAGCTAACTGACCTCAAAAGGTTCTGATCTGCAGCTTCAATGCTCCACCTAGTGGCTCAATTAGAATTAGAATTAGAACAGTACAGCACAGAACAGGCCCTTCGGCCCTCGATGTTGTGCCGAGCAATGATCACCCTACTCAACCCCACGTATCCACCCTTTACCCGTAACCCAACAACCCCCCCCCCTTAACCTTACTTTTAAGGACACTACGGGCAATTTAGCATGGCCAATCCACCTAACCAGCACATCTTTGGACTGTGGGAGGAAACCGGAGCACCCGGAGGAAACCCACGCACACACGGGGAGGACGTGCAGACTCCGCACAGACAGTGACCCAGCCGGGAACCGAACCTGGGACCCTGGAGCTGTGAAGCATTTATGCTAACCACCATGCTACCGTGCTGCCCAATTAAGAATTGATCATCTGAAATGAACCTAAATCGACAATGTCTGGAAATATATTTGGGGGTAAAATGTGTCCTGGTAGCAAACATTGATAGTACCTACACATTCTCTGAGGTCTTTTTCACCTGATTGAATCGAATGGGCTATTTGTTTGAAACCCTGCCAGAGAGAGTTTAATAGAATCATAGAATACACTTTACCAGTGTAAAAGGGGGCCACTTCGCCCATCGGGTCTGTACTGACCCTCTGAAAGAGCGGCCTGCCTAGGCCCATGTTCCCGCCCTAACCCAGTAACCCCACCTAACCCTTTGGCCACTAGGGGAAAATTTTCATGGCCAATCCACTGAACTGCACATCTTTGGACTGTGGGAGGAAACCGGAGCACCCGGAGGAAACCCACGCAGACACAGGAAGAACGTGCAAACTCGGCACAGTCACCCAAGGCCGGAATTGAACCTGGGTCCCTGCCACTATGAGGCTTCAGTGCTAACCGCTGTGCCATCGTGCCGCCTCTGTTATATATCTGTTATGTTTGGATAGTGTCCTAACAATAATTTTTATTTTTAAAAATAATTTTTATTGAAATTTTTACAAAATACAAAATATAAACATCTGAACTCTATTAACAACCACCCGCGGTAACACCCCATAAACAATGCCCCCCCCAGCTTCAAGAGCAACTTTAAACAAAAGGAAAGAACAAAAACAAAAACAAAAAAAAACAAAAGAGCACCCAGACAACGAAAGGGAAAGAGATATCACCCCCCACAAACCCATGTGCACAGTTCTCCCCCCCCCCAATCCTTACCCCCCCCCCCCCCTCCCCCCCTCCCGGGTTGCTGCTGCTATCGGCCTATTTCCCTACCGTTCCGCCAGGAAGTCCAGAAAAGGCTGCCACCGCCTGAAAAACCCTTGTACTGATCCCCTCAGGGCAAATTTCACCCTCTCCAATTTAATGAACCCCGCCATATCCGAGATCCAGGCCTCCACGCTTGGGGGCCTCGCATCCTTCCATTGGGGCAAGATCCTCCGCCGGGCTACTAGGGACGCAAAGGCCAGGACCCCGGCCTCTATCACCTCCTGCACTCCCGGCTCCACTGCAACCCCAAAAATTGCGAGTCCCCAGCCTGGCTCGACCCTGGATCCTACCACCCTCGACACCGTCCTTGCTACCCCCTTCCAAAACTCCCCCAACACTGGGCACGCCCAAAACATATGGGCGTGGTTCGCTGGCTCCCCGAGCACCTAGCACACCTGTCCTCTCCCCGAAAAACCTGCTCATCCTCGACCCAGTCATGTGGGCCCTATGCAGCACCTTGAACTGTATGAGGCTAAGCCTCGCACAGGAAGACGAGGAATTCACCCTCTCCAGGGCATCCGCCCACGTCCCCTCCTCAATCTCCTCACCCAGCTCCTCTTCCCATTTACCCTTCAGTTCCTCCACCGAGGCCTCGTCTACCTCCTGCATTACCCGGTATAAGTCCGAAATCCTCCCTCCTCCGACCCACACTCCCGAGAGCACCCTGTTCCGTACCCCACGTGGGGGCAGCAGAGGGAACTCCTCCACCTGCTGCCTGGCAAACGCCCTAACCTGCATGTACCGAAACATGTTCCCCGGGGGGAGCCCAAACTTCCCCTCTAACTCCCCCAAGCTCGCAAACCTCCCCTCCACAAACAGGTCCCTCAACCTCCTAACCCCTGCCCTGTGCCAGCCCAGAAATCCGCCATCAATGCTCCCTGGGACAAACCGATGGTTCCCCCGTATCCGGGCCTCCATCGAGCCCCCCATTTCTCCCCTGTGCCGTCTCCATTGCCCCCAATTTTGAGGGTAGCCGCCACCACCGGGCTCGTGGTATACCTCGTTGGAGGGAGCGGCAACGGCGCCTTTACTAGCGCTTCCAAGCTCGTGCCCACACAAGACGCCGCCTCCATCCTCTTCCATGCTGCCCCTTCCTCGTCCATTACCCACTTACGCACCACCGCTGCATTGGCAGCCCAATAGTACCCACAGAGGTTGGGCAACGCCATCCCCCCCCCTATCCCTGCCTCGTTCCAGGAGCACTCTTCGAACCCTCGGAGTCCCATGCGCCCACACAAATCCCGTGATACTCCTGTTGACCCTCCTAAAAAAGGCCTTCGGGATAAGGATGGGGAGGCACTGGAACAGGAACAAAAACCTCGGGAGCACCGTCATCTTAACGGACTGCACCCTCCCCGCCAGTGACAGCGGTAACATATCCCACCTCTTAAACTCCTCCTCCATATGCTCCACCAACCTTGTGAGGTGAGCTTGTGCAGGGCCCCCAGCTCCCAGCCACCTGGACCCCTAGGTACCTGAAGATCTTCCCAGCCTGCTTCAATGGGAGCCTACCAATCCCCTCCTCTTGATCCCCCGGATGCACCACAAACACCTCACTCTTGCCCAGGTTCAACTTATACCCCGAGAAACCCCCGAATTCCCTAAGAATCCTCATCATCTCCGGCATCCCCCCCACCGGGTCCGCCACATACAGCAACAGGTCGTCCGCGTACAGCGACACTCGATGCTCCTCCCCACCCCGCACCAGGCCCCTCCAGTTCCCTGACTCCCTCAATGCCATGGCCATGGGGCTCAATCGCCAATGCGAAGAGCAAGGGGGACAGGGGGCACCCCTGCCTCGTCCCCCGGTACAGCCGAAAGTACTCCGACCTCCTCCTATTTGTGGCTACACTCGCCATTGGGGCCTCGTAGAACAGCCTCACCCACCGGATAAACCCCTCCCCAAACCCAAACCTCTCCAACACCTCCCACAAATACCCCCACTCAACCCTATCGAAGGCCTTCTCCGCATCTAATGCCACCACTATCTCTGCCTCCCCTTCCACAGCCGGCATCATAATGACATTGAGGAGCCTTCGAACGTTTGTGTGTGTCCTAACAATAATGAGGATCATTCCGAAACATTATAGTATGGGATGTGTGGCATGTGATTTGTTACTCTCCCCTTTCAGTTGGGAAGGAAGGAGTTGCAGCACGGTAGCATAGTGGTTAGCACTGTGGCTTCACAGCGCCAGGGTCCCAGGTTCGAATCCCGGCTTGGGTCACTGTCTGTGCGGAGTCTGCACATTCTCCCCGTGTCTGCGTGGGTTCCCTCCAGGTGATCCGGTTGCCTCCCACAAATCCCGAAAGGCGTGCTGTTAGGTGAATTGGACATTCTGAATTCTCCCTCTGTGTACCCGAACAGGCGCCGGAATGTGGCGACTTGGGGATTTTCACAGTCACTTCATTGCAATGTTAATGTAAACCTACTTGTGACAATAAAGATTATTATTATTTGCCATGGGAGCACAGAAACTAATTTGTGCACAGCAGGGTGTTTGCTACACATAGCAAGTAGCCAGGTAATCCCCATTTCGGCGATGATGTGAGTGAAGGATTCTTGAAACTTGGACAGTGTGGGATCTTGGGCAGGGAACAAAGGTTTTCATATGTAGCTGACTTGCTCCACCTAGTGGCCCAGTTAAGAATTGATTAGATAAATAAAACTTTCTCAGCAAGACTGAGTCAACTTGAGTGAGGAAAGGGTTGAGACAATAGGTCCAGATCCTCCCGTCTCCACGGTACCTGGAGGATATGCCACGGGATCTCTCGGAAGTCCTCATGCAAGATTTCCCGGGAAGTTTAAAACTCTGATGGTCAATTCCTGTATTCCCCGGACCCTTTGAAAAAGTCTCCAACTCTTTCCAACTTACTTACCTGGATGGTTACCCAGGAAGCGATAGAAAAATCGTAGTCTAACATCTAGGTAACCATTCAGGTGACATCTCAATCACCCACACTGTCTTCCCCCCTGACCCAACGGGACTGGCTCCCACCCCCTAATCCTCCCCTGCAACCGACCCAACATGACTGGTACGCAATCTGATGACTCCCTCCAGACCCAACTCCCCACCCCTGATGTGACTAGCTCCCACCCCCAACCTGACTAGTTTCCACTCTGACTGCCCCCTGACCTGCCTACATATTCACCCACCTGCCACCTACTCACCTCACCCTACTCTCACCCACTCCCCTTCCCCAAACAATTCCCTCCCCCACCCTATCCTACATTTGCCTTCTCTCTCTGTAGCTTTTCAGGCAAACTATTTACTACCTGGAATACGGCTGTTATTGCCAGAAAAGGGAGCGTGTCTTCGCTGCGGATTCTCTCCTCTGCTCCCTCTAACGTCTGCTGCCCTGAGTCAGTTTGGAAGGATCCTCCATCTGAACATTGCTCAGGAAAGTCGGAGGAAGGTAAGCTTCTATTTTTCTGTCTGTTGCAGGTCGGAAATAAGGATTCTGATCTCGATGGGAATATTTGGGCCTTAATTCCGGCACTCTGCCGGCAAATTCACTGTCTACATGTGCGGGGGTAGTTCCCTGCCTGCTGGCTCCGCCGAGTAGGCGGAGTATGAATATGTGTGCTCCCCGTACAGCAGCCATTTCGCCAGCTGCTATAGGAGGCCACACATCTTAGTGTATTAAAGCCTCGATTGCATCCAACTCTTGTCTTTGTGTAATTGATCGTGCATCAATTTAATACACTAAAGTTTTCAGAAGATGGACCTCCGCATCAAGCCGGATCGCCTGCAGCTGGATCCCCAATCAAGCAACGTCAAAAAGGACTTTGAACATTGGCTAGCCTGATTCGAAGCTTACATTGGGTCTGCTCCAGACCCTATTCCGGAAGCTCAGAAGATTCAGATCCTCTACATGCGGCTGAGCTCCAACGTCTTTCCGCTTATCCAGGACGCGCTGACCTACGACAACGCCATGGCGCTACTGAAAAAAAACTACGCTCAGCGGACTAACATGTTTTACGCCAGACACATCCTCTCCACTCGTAGTCAACTCCCTGGTGAGTCAGTAGAAGATTTCTGGCGTGCTCTAATCCCCCTAGTCAGAGACTGTGACTGTCAGGCCGTCACGGCCACGGAACACTCAAACTTGCTTATGAGGGATGCTTTTGTTACGAGGATAAGGTCAGATTACATCCGCCAGCACCTTTTAGAAGGAGCCATGCTTGACCTCATGGCAACCAAAAAGCTTGCACTTCCTCACTGACGATCGCCTCAGCGCAACATCCAGGCCGACACGCCCGGCCGAGCGGCCCCCTCCTAAGCATCGTGGACTCCGCAAACGGCCGCCCCATCGGGGACCCCACTCAGCCAACCCCACGCCTGTGCCACGCGCCAACCAGCCAACCCCGGGGGCCCCAGATGTTACTTCTGTGGGCAGCCAAAACACCCCCGACAATGCTGCCCGGCCCCGAGCACCCTTTGTAAGGCCTGCAGCAAGAAGGGGCACTTCGCTGCGGTGTGCCAGACCCGCTCAGTCGCCGCTATTGTTCTGACCCCCACCCCCCCATCGTACGGCCAGTGGGCGCCGCCATCTTCCCCTCCACAGGCCACGTGCAGCCCGTGGGTGCTGCCACCATTTTCAACCCCCACTATGTGCGGCCCGTGGGCGCCGCCATCTTGTCTCCCCCAGGCACCCCATCGTCTGCCACCATGGACGACCAGCCGCGTCTCGCCTCGATCACGATTGACCAGTCCCGCCCACACAACCTAGCAACCGCCTCTCCAAACGTGAAAATCGATGGGCACGAGATCTCCTGTCTGCTGGACTCCGGGAGCTTCATACATCCTGATACAGTAAGGCGCTGCTCCCCAGGGTACACCCCACCAATCAGAGAATCTCCCTGGCCTCCGGGTCCCACTCCGTGGCGATCCGGGGGTACTGCATAGCCACTCTCACTGTCTAGGGCGTGGAGTTCAGCGGCATCCACCTCTACATCCTCCCTAACCTCTGCGCTGCCCTACTACTCGGCCTGGACTTCCAGTGCAACCTCCAGAGCCTAACCCTGAAATTCGGCGGGCCCCTACCACCCCTTACTGTGTGCGGCCTCGCGAGCCCTAAAGGTCGACCCACCTTCCCTAGTTGCAAACTTAACCCCAGGTTGCAAACCTGTCGCCACCAGGAGCAGACGGTACAGCACCCAGGATAGGACCTTCATCAGGTCCGAAGTCCAGCGACTGCTTCGGGAAGGCATTATCGAGGCCAGCAACAGCCCCTGGAGAGCCCAAGTGGTGGGGGTGAAAACTGGGGAGAAACACAGAATGGTCGTGGAGTACAGTCAGACCATCAATCGGTACACGCAGCTCGACACGCACCCCCTCCCACGTATATCTGATATGGTCAATCAGATTGCACAGTACCGGGTCTTCTCAACTGTGGACCTAAAGTCCGCCTACCACCAGCTCCCCATCCGTAAGGCGGACCGCCCATACACTGCCTTAGAAACAGATGGCTGCCTTTACCACTTTCTCAGGGTTCCCTTTGGCGTCACCAACAGGGTCTCGGTTTTCCAACAGGAAATGGACCAAATGGTTGACCGGTACGGACTGCGGGCCACCTTCCCGTACCTCGACAATGTCACCATCTGCGGCCACGATCAGCAGGACCATGATGCCAACCGTGCCAAATTTCTCCACACCGCCACTCTCCTCAACCTAACTTACAACAAGGAGAAGTGCGTGTTCAGCACGAACCGCTTAGCCATCCTCGGCTATGTGGTCTAGAATGGAGTTCTGGGGCCCGATCCAGACCGCATGCGCCGCCGCATGGAACTCCCCCTCCCCCAGGCCCTCAAACGTTGCCTGGGGTTCTTTTCTTTCTACGCCCAGTGGGTCCCAAATTATGCAGACAAAGCCCACCAATCATTCAATCCATTCTGTTTCCCCTGACGGCCGAGGCTCACCAGGCCTTCAACCGTATTAAGGCCGACATCGCCAAGGCCGCGATGCACGCAGTCGACGAGACGTTACCATTTCAAGTCGAGAGCGACGCATCAGTCGTCGCTCTGGCCGCCACCCTCAACCAGGCAGGCAGGCCCGTGGCATTCTTGTCACGAACCCTTCATGCCTCCGAAATTCGGCACTCCTCCGTTGAAAAAGAGGCCCAAGCCATCATTGAAGCTGTGCGGCATTGGAGGCATTACCTGGCCAGCAGGAGATTCACTCTCCTCACTGACCAATGGTTGGCAGCCTTCATGTTTAACAACACTGATGTGACCATCAAGTCACTCGAGACACAATAGGAAACGGAGGGAAACGGTGTCCTGACGGCCGTCGTGGTGTTCTATAAAGGCGTAGTGTGGGTTCGAGTGTAGCAGTAGTACCCTTTCTACTAGTAGGTCCGTTTTATGTGTCCGGATGTGGTTCCGGTGGAGAACCGGGCCCGGTGTCCTCAACCAAGATGGGAGCGAAACCCCCGTGGTAGTGCCCTAGGTCTGGATGCACAAAGCTCTCGGTGCACCCGGAGTCGAAGAGGCATGGTGTCTTGTATCCGTTGACCTGAACAGACATCATCGAGCTCCTGAGGTGCTTTGGACGCGACTCGTCCAAAGTGACTGCGTTGAGTTGCGGGTAGTCGGTGGCTCGATCAGCGGTGCTGGAGTGGCCCCGTGATGACTGTCCGCGGAGGTCATAGTCGTCGAGGTGAACATCGGGTGATGGCCATGATGGCGGACCCATTGATCGCACGTGGCGGGCGGCGAGGAAGATGGCGCCCAAGATGGCGGCCCCCATGACTCGCACATGTCGGGCGGAGGCGGCAGACACGCTGCAACATTACGGGGTCTGCGGGGCTGCGTGTTGGGAGCGATTGCTGTGGACCACGGGGGAGTTAGAGGGTTTCGATTTCGACAGGCATACTCTAGCATAATGTCCTTTTCGACCGCAGCTGCTGCAGGTCGCGTTGCGGGCCGGGCAGTGCTGCTGTGGGTGTTGGGGCTGACCGCAAAAATGGCACGCTGGCGCTCGATAGTGGGTGGGTGGCCGCGTGACGCAGGCCTGGGGCAGTTGCTGGTCGGGGGTCCACGATGGTCTGCGGGGAATGAGTTAAGACTTTGAAACGCGACTTCCACTGAGATTGCTAGCGCTACCGTGTCCTCCACGTTCTGGGCCCCTTTCTCGAGGAGGCGTTGGCGCACATAATTAGACCGGATCCCTGCAACGTACACATCACGGACAGCGAGTTCCATATGCTGGGAGGCAGTTACAGCCTGAAAGTTACATTCCCGTGCAAGGGCTTTTAGATCGCGCAGGTAGTCCTCTAGCGACTCTGCGGGGCACTAGCGGCGGGTAGCAAAAATATGCCACGCGTAGACTTCTTTTACAGACCGCACGTACAGTCGGTTGAGCATAGCGAGGGCCTTGGAGTACGAGTCGGTACAGTTGAGTTGTGTAGAGATGCGATGCCTCACCCGTGCGTGCAGCAGACGGAGTTTCTGCTCATCTGTAGTAGCGGAGGTAGTCGATGCAGCCAGGTAGGCCTTGAAGTACGAAGCCAGTGTAGAAAGATTTCCTTCACTTCTGCAGCCTGTGGGTCGAGTTCTAGTCGATCAGGTTTGAGGGCTGATTCCATAGTGGTTTTCTTAAGTCTATTAAATTGATGTGACCATCAAATCACTCGAGACACGATGGGAAGTAAACTGTGGCTTTAATAGACTTACAACTGAGCCTGCCTGCGACCAGAAGAACTGAGGGCAGACTCACAAGGCTGCAGCACTTTATACTGCCGGTAGTGGGTGGGGCCATGGGCGGAGCCAAGGGTGAAGCCCTGTACAAGCTCCTCGTCTCCCCCTGTGGGCAGAGCTGCGCAATGGCTCACAGACAGAGCCCACAAGGACACAATGCTGTACAGTGTGAATTACGCAATGTACATTCACCACAAACACACAGCGGGGCAAGATCGAAAATGATGAAATCTTGAGGTGGAGGATCGAGCTCTCCACCTACAACTACGAGATTTTGTATCGCCCCGGTAAGCTCGACGTGCCCCCCCCCAATGCCCTACCCCGAGGTACATGTGCCAGCGCACAGGTGGACCGACTCCGGATTCTGCACGACAACCTTTGTCACCCGGGAGTCACACGTTTGTACCGCTTCATCAAGGCCCGCAACCTACCCTACTCCGTCGAGGAAATATGGACAATCACCAGAGACTGCCAGGTCTGCGCGGAGTGTAAACCGCACTTCTACTGGCCGGACCGTACGCGCCTGGTGAAGGCCTCCCGCCCCTTTGAGCGCCTCAGCGTGAACTTCAAAGGGCCCCTCCCCTCCACCGACACCACAAGGCAGACCCGTTGGTGGAGAGGGTGCAGTTGCTCCATGTAAACCCCCAGTATGCCTACGTGGCGTACGCCGACGGCCACCAGGATACTGTCTCCCTCAGGGACCTGGCACCAGCAGGTTCCACACACACACACACCCCTCCGGCCCAGCACCACCCTCCCCTTCCCCGGCGCACCCAGCCGCAGCTCCCGCCCCAGGACAATCCGTCCTCCCCCTGCCCACGCCCGAGGATGACGAGGATTTCGGCACGCTCCCAGAGTCACCGAGGACCAGACCATCACCGGAATCACCATCACCACTGCGGCGCTCCCAGCGGCATTTCAAGGCTCCGGACCGACTGAACCTGTAACTTGATCGGGAGTCTTGAAACATCATCCTTCTGTATAATTCTCCTCCACCCCGCTGGACTCAATTTTAACAGGGGGTGAATGTGGTAGTCACCACTGATGTATATATTAAGTGATTTGTGGTAAGGCCCTGTATTACAGGTATGGGGGTAGTTCCCTGCCTGCTGGCTCCGCCCAGTAGGCAGAGTATAAATATGTGTGCTCCCAGTACAGCAGCCACTTCGCCAGCTGCTGCAAGAGGCCACGAATCTCAGTGTATTAAAGCCTCGATTGCATCCAACTCTTGTCTTTGTGTAATTGATCGTGCATCCCCCTGCCGTGCGTTTTCCGGCGGCGGAGGTTAGATTCAATGGGAAATTCCGTTGACTGTGACGGAGCAAAAGATCCTGCCAACTGCGGGCTGACTCTTGCCGCCGAGAACTCACCGTGGGGAAGGTGGAAAATCCCCCGCCCCCCCGACAGCCTTTAATGATGTCAAGCCGCATGAGGAGGTAGAATCAAGGTAGAGAGGCAGGGAGGTGACCGGAGAGTATCTGAGAGCTTAAAGCCAAGGTAACTGAAGACATGGTAACCAATGGTTTAAAAAAAATCAGGTGTTTACAAGAGGCCAGGATTAGATGGGCACAGATATCTTCAGACAATTGTAGCGCTGCGGGGGGAGGGGGGGGTTTAAAAGGTTGGGGAAGGGGTCGGCCATAAGGGGATTTGAAAACAAGGATGTGAATTTAAAAATGAAGCCATTGCTTGACCAGCAGCCAAGTGACGAAACGGTAACCCCGCAGAGGTCAGTGTCCGTTTCCGGAGAATGACAATGCCAGGAGGGGAGAAATGAGAGGTTGGCACAGGAAGGCAAGGGTGATTGAGAAATTCACTCAAAACCAGATACTTACTTTTGCACTGTGTAAGAGCTCCGTGAGAAGCCTGTACGAGTCCAGCTTTCTCTGTGCTAGCACCAGTTTCCTGTCCTCCCATGCAGTCGCCTCCTTCTGCTCCTTTTCATTCCCCAGTTTTATCTTCCACTGTTTGCGCAGGTGGCGTCTCTCCTCCCGCTCTTTCTGCCTATGTTCCCTCCTCCTGAGCTTCTCTTTCCGTCTCCTCTCTCTTTCCCGCTCGTCTTCCCTACGTTTCCTGAAGGCAACAGTCCAGAAAGTCAACGCGCGTTCACACAGAACCAACCTGGGCATTTTGAGTTTCTACAATGATTATTTAAATATTAGGTTGAAATTCATAAAAGAGAATTTGGAGGCAGTTTCGCCAACACTGCGGGTTGGGGGCAGGGTCAAGGGAAATGCCGATTCGGGGGAACCACAGATTTGAGCCAGGGAGGTGGGATGGAAATTTTCAGAAATGGGAGGAGAAGGGGATTAAGACACTAAAGGATTTGTTTCTTAGGGTTTGGTTTTCAGGATTGAAGGAGCTGGAAGCGAAGTATGGGCTGGAGCAGGGGTAAATGTTTAGATACATGCAGGTTTGAGATTTTGCCAGAAAGGAGATACAGAGCTTCCCGGAGGAACTGGCCTCCACATTGCTGGAGGAGGCGCTGTCGACAGGGGGACTGGAGAAGGGGGTACTGTCGACGGTTTACGGAGCTAATTTGGAAGAGGAGAGGGCACCACTGGAAGGGATCAAAGCAAAGTGGGAGGAAGAGTTGGGAGAGAATATGGATGAGGGGTTCTGGTGTGAGGTGCTCCGGAGAGTGAATGCCTCCACCTCGTGCGTGAGGTTGGGGCTGACACAGCTGAAGGTGGTATACAGAGCACACCTTACGATGGCGAGGATGAGCCGATTCTTTGAAGGGTAGAAGATGTATGTGAACGTTGCAGGGGGGAGGGGGGGGGGGGGGGGGGGCGCTAATCACGTTCATATGTTTTGGTCCTGTCCAAAGATTTTTATTTATTTATTTTTTTAAATTTAGATTACCCAATTATTTTTTCCAATTAAGGGGCAATTTAGCGTGGCCAATCCACCTACTCTGCACATTTTTGGGTTGTGGGGGCGAAACCCACGCAGACACGGGGAGAATGTGCAAACTCCACACGGACAGTGACCCAGAGCCGGGATCGAACCTGGGACCTCAGCGTCGTGAGGCTGTTGTGCTAACCACTAGGCCACCGTGCTGCCCGGTCCTGTCCAAAGATACAGGATTACTGGAAGGAGGTGTTTAGGGTAATTTCTAAAGTGGTGCACGTGAAACTGGACCCGGGCCCCCGGGAGGCCATATTCGGGGTGTCAGACCAGCCGGGGTTGGAAACGGGTGCAGAGGCAGATATCGTAGCCTTCGCCTCGTTGATCGCCCGAAGGTGGATCCTGATGGGATGGAGATTAACCTCTCCACCCTGTGCCCTGGCGTGGCGGGGGGACCTGTTGGAATTCTTGACTCTTGAGAAGGTTAAGTTTGAACTGAGGGGAAGGATAGAGGGGTTCTACAATTCATGGGCATTATTCATTATGCACTTTCAAGAACTGGATAACATCGAACATTGGTTGCAGGGGGGGTTGGAAGGGTTGGGGGGAGGGGGTGGAAGGGTTGGGGGGAGGGGGGTGGTGTGTGTTAATGGTGGCTATAGGTGATTCCTGATTCCTTTTTGTCATTTGTTTGTGTGAATATGCGGGCAAATGTTTGGGGTTTGGAGGGAGGATGGGATAGTTGTTATTGATAGGGGGATTGACATATTTGCTACTGATTATTGTTTATTGTTGGTGGGTGCAAATTTGGGAGAAAATGTGAAAAAGGAGGAAAATAAAGAAATATATTTTTAAAAATTCATAAAAGAGAGTTCCCCCTCAATGAAGAGTTATCTTCAAATACCTTGTGAACACAATTGTACATGTCAGCTAACATAGCAACCACATTTATCTTGTATGAAAAAGAATTACATTACAGGCTGGTGTATTCTGCTCTTTAAAATTAAGTTGACAGAATTAAGAAAATCCAGGAAATTCAGCACGGTTCTGTTTTAAGCAGACAAGTGCAAGATCGGAGGACACAGTACATCATACAGAGTTATGGTGGCGAATGTTACTGTAAATAATGTTCAAGACTCTCTTTAAAATCTACCACTTTGACTGGGCCTTTGGTTGCTCTTCCTCATGACTCCTTCTTTGACTTAAGTCCATTTTTGGCCTATTACACCGCGACAAAGTGCCTCCTTGGGACATTTGCCTGTGCTAAAGGCATTCTATAAGTGCAGCATAGTGTTACAGCGGGGTCACCTTGTGGCCCAGTGGGTACTATCCCTACCTCTGTGCCAGAAGCTCCGGCTTCAAGTCCAATGCCAGGATTTGTTGGCCACAGAAGGAGCGTTTGTAATATGGTTCAACGGATTGATAATCAGCTTGGGGATTCTCCTACCACTATTCCCCAAAAAGGGAAAAAAGTGCGTTTGTGAGGATACGCTGAAAAGGAAATGTAGCAGTGGAAGTGAATGATGTGTGACCTTGTCATAGAGAGTCAGAGGTTTTACAGCATGGGAAGAAGCCCTTCAGCCCATCGTATGTATATGTGCCGGCCAGCAAACATCTACTCTCGTCCCATTTTCCACTTGGTCTGTAACCTTGCGTGCTCTGGCATTTCAGATGCTTATCTAAATCCTTGTTAAATGTTGCGAGGGTTCCCGCCTGTACCATTTTCAGGCAGTGAGTTCCAGATTCCTACTAGCCTCTGGGTGATATGGTTTTTCTACAAATCCCCTCTAACTTTCATACCCTCCGCTGCCCCCTCCGCTAAAGGGAAAAGTTCCTTCCTATCCATAGAATTTAAAGTGCAGAAGGAGGCCATTCGGCCCATTGAATCTGCACCTGCTCCTGGAAGGAGAACCCTACCCAAGGTCAACACCTCCACCCTATCCCCATGCCCAGTAACCCCACCCAACACTAAGGGCAATTTTAGACACTAAGGGCCAATCCACCTAACCTGCACATCTTTGGACTGTGGGAGGAAACCGGAGCATCTGGAGGAAACCCACGCACACACGGGGAGGATGTGCAGACTCCGCACAGACAGTGACCCAAGCCAGAATTGAACCTGGGACCCTGAAGTTATGAAGCAATTGTGCTATCCACAATGCTACCGTGCTGCCCCACCACATCTGTGCCCATTACACCTCAATCGGGTCCTTCCTCCCTCAGTCTTCTCTGCCCCCAGGAAAACAACCCCACCTTATCCAATCTGTCTGATCCCAGGCAACATCCTTGTGAATCTCCTCTGCACCCTCTCTAGTGCCATCACTTCCTTTCTATAGCATGGCGACCAGAACTGCACACAGTTGTGGCATAGCCAATGCTTCATTCAGCTCCATCATAACCTATTGGCAGGCTGCCAGGAAGGAGGATCCCGTTGCCGGGGGGGGGGGGGGGGGGGGGGGGGGGGGGGGGGTGCCGCCACACCAGAAAACGTGTGCGGAAGGACCGAGAATCCCGCCCATATCTCCCTTGACAAACCATGCTGACTATCCTCGATTTATCCTTACCTTCCCACGTGGAGATTAATTCTGTACCTCAGAATGTTTTCCAATAGTTTCCCTACCACTGCAGTTACACTCACTGGCCTGTAATTTTGTGGTTTGGCCCGACCGCCCTTCTTGAATAATGGTGCCACATATAGCTATCCCCCAGTCCTCTGGCACCTCGGCCAGAGAGGATTTGAACATTGTCGGAGCCTCTACAATCTCCTCCCTTTCCTTCCACAGCAGCCTGGGATACATCTCATCTGGGCCTGGAGATTAATTCAGTTCTTAAACCCACTAAAAACTCACCCCTCTCAATGTTACTTTGTGTGGCATACCCCCACCCCCCCCCCCCCCCCCCCCCCCCCCCCCCCCCCCCCCCCTCCCCCCCTTGCCGGCAGCAGGATCCTCGTCCCGGCTGCCTGCCAATAGGCTATGATGAAGCTGTATGAAGCACCGGTTATGCCTCAATTGTGTGCATAGTGGTAGAAGGATTCCCGAGCTGATTAGTCCCCCTCCGTGATTTCTACACCTCGATCATCCTTCTCCATCGTGAACACAGATGCAAAGTACTCATTTAAGACCTCACCTACATCATCCGGCTCCACAAACAGATTGCCATGTTGGTCCGTAGTTGGCCATACCCTTAACATGCTTTCAGGGCAGCATGGTAGCACAGTGGGTAGCACTGTGGTTTCACAGTGCCAGGGTCCCAGGTTCGATTCCCGGCTTGGGTCACTGTCTGTGTGGAGTCAGCACGTTCTCCCCGTGTCTGTGTGGGTTTCCACTGGGCGTTCCGGTTTCCTCCCACAAGTCCAGAAAGACGTGCTTGTTAGGTGAATTGGACATTCTGAATTCTCCCTCTGTGTACCCGAACAGGCGCCGGAGTGTGGCGACCATGGGCTTTTCACAGTAACTTCATTGCAGTGTTAATGTAAGCCTACAATAATAAAGATTGCAGCAAGACATCCCGGCTCCTGTACTCAAATCTTCTCCATATGAAGGCCAACATATCATTTGCCTTCTTTACCACCTGCTGTACCTGCATGCTTACCTTCATTAACAGGTTTACAAGAACACATAGGTCTGGTTGCACATTCCCCTCTCCTAATTTATGGCTATTCAAATAATAATCTGCTTTCCCGTTTTTGCTACCAAAGTAGATAACCTCACATTTATCCAAATTATACTGCATCTGCCATTCATTTCCCATTCGCTCAAAATTAAACCGAAGCATCTCTTCATCCTCCTCATAGCCCACCTTCCCACCCAACTTTGTGTCATCTGCAAATTTGAAGATCTGGGGCGGGATTCTCCCGCACTTGGCGCGATGACCCGCGCTGCGCTAAGAACGGCTCAAACCATTCCGGCGTCGCGGAATCCTCCACACTTCCGAGGACAAGGCCGACGGCGAGGGGTTGGAACCGCAGCAACCGGCGGCGAAGGACCGCCGTGGTCCCGCGCATGCGCAGAACGGCTGGTGCGTTCCGGCGCATGCGCAGGGTTTTTTTCTCCGCGCCGGCCATGGCAGTGCCCGACAGAGGCCGGCGCGGAAGGAATGGCACAGGCCCACCCGCAGGTCAGTGGGCCCCGATCGCGGGCCAGGCCACCGTGGGAGCCCCCCCCCCCCCCCCCCCCCAGGGCCAGATTCCCCAGCCCCCCGACCCCCCCACCGAGGCCTCCACCAGCCGGCCCCCCAGCCACGTCCCGCCGTGTGGGACCATGTCCATTAAACGCCGGCGGGACTGGCCGAAAACGGGCGGCCGCTCAGCCCATCGGGGCCCGGAGGGGCCGCTGCCAACGGCCCCCGACCGGCGCAGCGTGATCCACGCTCTCCCCCCTATCAAAAACCGCGCCGGAGAATTTGGCAGCCAGCGGCGGGGCGGGATTCACGCCGCCCCGTGGCCATTTTCCGACCTGGCGGGTGGTCAGAGAATCCCGCCCATTACATTTAGTGCCTTCATTTCATCATTAATATATACAGTGAAAGCCCCCGGGGTCCCAGCATTCATCCCTGTGGTCCCCCACTAGTTATTGCCTGGAAAAAGACCCATTTATTCATATTTCCTAGTTTTCTATCCATCTCAATACACTACCTCTAATCCCATGTGCTTTAATTTTACATGCTAATCTCTTATGCGGGACTTTGTTGAAAGCCTTTTGGAAGTCCAAATAAAGTCCAAAGAAAAGGAAATTGGCCACACTTTCTCATTTTAGTTTTGCATTAGACAGGAATAAACAGTTGTTGCAGTTCACCCATGTGCTCCAATGTTTGCCATTGCCTATCTGCCATTTTGCCTCCTATCTGATCAGTCCATTGATAGCTTCAACAGCTTTACCTTCATTGCCCAACCACACCCAAACTTTGTATCGTTTGCAAACTTCTTAATCATATCCCCTACATTCAAGTCCAACAGTTTGATATGTGCCAGAAAAAGCAAGGGACTAAGTCCTGAACCTTGCGGAACCTCACTGGTAATAGCCTTTCAGGCACAAAACCCCCCCCAGCAACCATTATCCTTTCCTTCCAGCCTCTCGAGTCAATTTTGGAGCAAACTTGCCACTTTCACTTGCATCCCGTGGACTTACGCCTCTTCGACATGTAGCTAAAACCAAATCTGATTCTGTCCTCATCTAACATCCACACAAGCATCTATCAGCAACAGCCACTGGAATAGCAATCAGAAGCAAAAGAAACCTTCCCAATTTCCCTTTCTGTCTAATATGTAAATGTGAAATCTAATTCTCGCATTCCCTTTCTGACTCTCTTATTCTTTCAAGGGGTATTGGCGTCACTGGCTAGGCCAGCAATTTTATTCCCCACTCCTAATTGCCCTCGAGAAGGTGGTAGTGAGCCACCTTCTTGAACCGCGGCAGTCCATGTGGTATTGGTATTGTAGAGCTGAACTCGAGGGGAGAGTGATTACCCTTGACATCAAGGCAGCATTTGACGGCATCAAGGGGCCCTTGCTAAGCGGGAGTCAAGGGAATCAGGTGAAAACTCTCCACACTTTGGGGAGTGCTAATTCAGCATAGCCCCGCTCTCTATAACTCAGTGCCCATTAATCCATGTGTTTAGTCACCCAGCAATTGGTGTTTGACTTCATAATTGAATCTATTTATTTGAAATTCCTCAGCTAAATCCTACTTGCCCAGATTTAGCCAACAAATCCTCTAAATTAATTCCCAGGAACGCAGTCAACATTTATTATTTATACAATTATATCCCACACACAAGGAGAAAAACCAAAAAGGATGTTAAAATGGATATCAATTTTTTAGCTATTTGATTTTAGCTTCATGGTCTAAGTACGTTTGTGTGTACTGTAAGCTTTAAGATGTAATTTAGTCCTTCCTCAACCTGTATAGATCATTCTACTGCTCTCTGGCAGTGGAGCAGATTGGAAATAGGCACCCAACTCAAATGCCATCATGGATCATTTACTGACGAATTTTGGAAGTGGCTGATGGCTTCTGCTGACATGAATCCAGAAAACCCGATGGTGATTGTCCTCCGCCAGCTCAAATCGGTTCAGCCGCTGCTTTCTACAACACCTAAACCTTCAGCCCTGCCTCTGGTGTTCGGTTCAACAACAAAAAAAAGTCAACTTAAATAACAAAAGTAAAATTTAGCCTCTCCAACCCAGCAGTTAGGCAAGTTAAACATCAAAGCGCCAAAGTTGGGAGGCACCAGGGCAGAGCGACATTAACCACTGCCAGATCCCGTACGTCCCAGCACCATACCTCACAGGCAGCCGCTCACGAACCACAGGACTATGCACAGGACTAAACCACCGCCTACAGAGCTATTCCGAATACAATGGGCTTCCAACGCTAATTTTTTCTGACTGCATATTGAAAAAGTTAATTTTATAAAAGCAAATTACTGTGGATGCTGGAATCTGAAACGAAAGAGAAAATGCTGAAAAATCTCAGCAGATCTGGCAGCGTCTGCAGGGAGAGAAAAGAGCACATTCCAACCTCTCTCATTCCGAACTTTCTGCTCTTCACTCCGTCAGGTCCAACCCCGACTTTGTCATCAAACCTGCCGACAAAGGGGGTGCTGTTGTCATCTGGCGTATTGACCTCTACCTCGCAGATGCTGAGTGCCTACTCTCAAATACTTCCTCCTACCTTCCCACTGGACCATGACCAGACCACTAAACATTAAGCCATTATCTCCAACACCGTTAGTGACCTCATTTCCTCCGGATGCCTTCCCCCTACGGCTTCCAACCTTATAGTCTCCCAACCCCAGACAGCCCGCTTTTACCTACTTCCCATAATCCACAAAATGGACTGTCCCGCCAGGCCCATTGTGTCAGAATCTCCTGCCCCACCAAACTTATTTCCTCTTATCTTGACTCCATCCTCACTCCTCTGGTCCATTCCCTCCTCACCTACATCCAGGATTTTTCTGATGCCCTGCGACATATTGACAGCTTCCAGTTCGCGGGCCCTAACTGCATTCCATTCACCATGGATGTGCAATCCCTCTACACCTCCATCCCACACCAGGATGGCCTGAGAACTCTTTGCTTCTTTCTCGAAAAGAGGCCCGGACAATTCCCATCCACCACCACTCTCCTCCGTCTGGCTGAACTCGTTCTATCACTCAACAACTTCTCCTTTAACTCATCTCATTTTCTCCAAATCAAAGGTGTAGCAATGGGTACCCGCATGGGTCCTAGCTACGCTTGCCTTTTTAATGGGATATGTGGAACATTCTTTGTTCCAGGCCTAGCCGGATCCTCTCCCACAATTCCTTTACCGGTATATTGATGACTATTTTGGTGCCACTTCATGCTCTCGTCCGGACCTGGAAAAATTCATCAACTTCCCTTCCAATTTCCACCCCTCCATCACTTTCACCTGGTCCATCTCAGACACTTCCCTTCCCTTCCTTGATCTTTCTGTCTCCATTTCCGGCAATAGACTATCTTCTAATAGCCACTACAAGCCCACTAACTCCCACAGCTATCTGGACAACAGCTCTTCGCACCCTACACCCTGTAAAGACTACATCCCTTTCTCTCAACTCCTTCGCCTCCGCCACATTTGTTCCATTGATGCCACTTTCCAAAATGGTGCTTTGAAAATGTGTTCCTTCTTCCTCAACCGTGATTTCCCACCTTCAGTTGTTGACAGGGCCCTCAACAGTGTGCGGTCCATCTCCCGCGCCACTACCCTCGTCCCCTCCACTCCCTCCCAGAACAAGGATAGAGTCCCCCTCGTCCTCACATTTCATCCCACCAGCCTCCGTATGCAAAGCATAATCCTCCGCCATTTTTGCCAACTCCAGCGTGATGCCACCACCAAACACATCTTCCCTTCACTCCCTCTGTCAGCGTTCCGCAGAGACCGTTCCCTCCGAGACAATCTAGTCCACTACTCCACCATACCCAGTACCTCTCCCATCACCCATGGCACCTTCCCATGCAATCGCAGAAGGTGTAACACCTGCCCCTTTACCTCTTCCATGCTTAACATCCGAGGCCCAAAACACACATTCCAGGTTAAGCAGCGTTTCACTTGCATCTCTTCCAACTTGGTCGGCTGCATTCGCTGCTCCCAATGTGGTCTCATCTATATCGGAGAGACCAAACGCAGACAGGGTGATCGCTTTGCTGTGCGCATTCAGGATCCTGACCTTCCTGTAGCTTGCCGTTTTAACACAAGACCCTGCTCCCATGCCCACATATCTGTCCTTGGCCTGCCGCAATGTTCCAGCGAAGCTCAATGCAAACTGGAGGAACAACATCTCTTCCAGTCAGGCACGCTACAGCCTTCCGGTCTTAACATTGAATTGAACAACTTCAGATGATTAGCTCTACCCCACCTTGACCCGTTTGTTTTCATCCCATTTCATTTCAACTGTCTCTTACAATTTCTTTCTTTCTTAATATATATTGAATCCCATCTTATCCACCTTTCTTTACCTCTTCTCCCCTTTGCTTCCCCCTTCCCCTCCCCCCACATCTACATCTGTCACAGTTTAGCCTGTGATGTTAGTTTAAAACAAAGAACAAAGAACAAAGAAAAGTACAGCACAGGAACAGGCCCTTCGGCCCTCCAAGCCTGTGCCGACCATGCTGCCCATCTAAACTAAAATATTCTACATTTCCGGGGTCTCTATTCCTCTATTCCCATCCTATTCATGTATTTGTCAAGATGCCCCTTAAATGTCACTATCGTCCCTGCTTCCACCACCTCCTCTGGCAGCGGGTTCCAGGTACCCACTACCCTCTGTGTAAAAAACCATGCCTCGTACATCTCCTCTAAACCTTGCCCCTCGTACCTTAAACCTATGCCCCCTAGCAATTGACCCCTCTACCTTGGGAAAAAGCCTCTGACGATCCACTCTGTCTATGCCCCTCAGAATTTTGTAGACCTCTATCAGGTCGCCCCTCAACCTCCGTCGTTCCAGTGAGAACAAACCAAGTTTATTCAACCGCTCCTCATAGCTAATGCCCTCCATACCAGGCAACATCCTGGTCAATCTCTTCTGCACCCTCTCTAAAGCCTCCACATCCTTCTGGTAGTTTCTCTGCTGTTTGGCCTCTCACACCTTTTGCTCTCTCTGGGGACTCCATTAGCACTCTCTCCCCTGGGTTTCTGTAGCTATGACTTATCTTTCATTCTCCCTCCACAGTATAAATATTTCCCACTTTCTCTGTCTGTTAGCTTTGACAAAGAGTCATTGGACTTGAAATGTTAGCTCTCCCTACAGATGCTGCCAGACTTGCTGAGATTTTCCAGCATTTTCCCTTTCTCTTTCAAGTTAATTTTATACTTATTCCTATTTGAGCACTTCACCAGCCTGGGCCCAGTTTTAAAAAATGATGTTGTTGTTATCAGACATTTGCCAAAAATGGAATCCTGGTTTACCGTTCTGCCTCCTTGGCCTGCTCCTCTTCCTTGTCCCTTCGTTTCTGCTCTTCCCGCTGCTTCTCAAGCTCTTGCAGCTTTAACCTTTCCAGGTTCCGCTTTTCGATGGCCGAGTCGCTAAGATGCTTGGTTGTGTCAAAGGTCACCTGGAAGAGAAAGTAGGAGACTGGTCCCTGTACGAGTTACTGCACCTTAAAGCAAACACACGTTAGGGATAAAGGTTTTGTTCATCAGAAGGGGCACAAAGAAATCAGCCAATTAGCGCAGAGTCAAACTGATCATGGCCCTCGACAGCCAATATACAGAAAGGTGAAAGAAGAACTAATTAATGAAATTGAAGGAAGCTTGGGACAGTCAATAGGGAATCAAAGCCTAATAATGTTCCTGTCCCTTGACTAAATATCTTTTTTCACCTTTATATAAATCAGCCTCCACTGAAAGAAAGCACTTTTAAGCAGCAGCTCATACTGACAAAAAGAAGACTCGCATTTATAAAGTGTTACTCATGACCACAAAACATCTCAAAGTGCTTTTCAACCAACAAAATACTTTTAAAGTGTGGTTGATGTTGTCATTAGTCAAAGATGTGTGGGATTCTCCTCCCCAGAAAGCAGTGGAGGATACACCATTCAATATACTCAAGGCTGAAATGAAATCACTGAAGAGTCACACGGACTCAAAATGTCGATTCTATTTTCTCTCTCCACAGATGCTGCTGGATCTGCTGGGTATTTCCAGCATTTTCTGTTTTTTGATACTCAAAGGTAAGAGTTGGATGGATTTTTGATAGGCAAAGGTTAGTGGGGCAGATAGAAAGGTGGAGCTTTGGCCACAGTCTGATCAGCCATGATCTTATCGGATGGCAGAGCAAGCTCCAGGTGCAGAATGGACCTGCTCCTATGTCTTAGGATGTTATGTCGGAAATATGCAGACAATTTGCCCACGACAAGCTCCCACAAACAGCAGTGTGATAATGACCAGATCTGCTGGTTCTTTTTGTGGATTGAGAAATCGTTATTAATCAGCACACCAGGGATAACTTCCCTGCTCTTCTTCAAAACAATGCCATAGGATGTCTTACACCCAGAAGAGGGGGCACGGTATAGAACATAGAAAAATACAGCACAGAACAGGCCCTTCGGCCCACGATGTTGTGCCGAACTTTTGTCCTAGATTAAGAACAAATTAATCTACACCCCGTCATTCTACCGTAATCCATGTACCTATCCAATAGCCCCCTGAAGGTCCCTCATGTTTCTGACTCAACTACTTCCACAGGCAGTGCATTCCATGCCCCCACTACTCTCTGGGTAAAGAACCTACCTCTGACATCCCCCCACCACTTGAGTGGCAACTTTCAAAGACCTATGAACATTAACGCCACATGCAAAAGATGGCACCTCTGACAGTGTAGCATTCCCTCAGTACTGCACTGGAGTTTCAGTCTTGATTCTTGAGCTTAATTTCTGGAGTGGGACCCGAACCTGAAATCTTGTGACTCAAAGAGACGGCTGCTACCACCTGACGTACCGCTGACACTGGTCATCGAATCTGGATGCTGAGGGATAATGTAGCCACATCCATATAGAAGAAATGCAAGTATTTTAACACTATACCTTTATGTTACATGCCAGTGCCTTTCCATCATCCCCTTTGTGCATCAACTTCATTCCCCGTAAAGACTCCATCGCTTTCACAAAGCCCGCACAATCCTGATATTGGATGTATGCTTCAAAGGTGGGGAGACCGCCAAGACTGAATGTATTGAACTTCTTTCCTGTCATTTCCTCTCTATAGGGATCCAACATGGGAATGTCAACATTTCGAATGTCTCCAAATCGTCCAAATACCTTTTGAAGGATCTCTTCCATTGGCTTCTCCCTATTGAGCTGCTTTGAAGAAAGCCACTTACATGGCAGCCCCTCGATATGAATAGTGTCAGGCCTCTCACCGGGCAAGGCCTCACTCATGCGGTCAGCAGTCTGAAAGGAGGACTCCCAGTCACACGGGCTTGGAAAGTTGACTTGAGTTACAACGGCCAGAACCTTCGCTGTCTCATTGATACCGTTCACCTTAATGGTTTTGTTGTTAAACTTTTCCCACACGGTTTGAACTTGGTTCTTATTTTCAACTTCTGCTTCAAAGCGAATAAAGTCCATTGTACTTCGTGAGACTTTGAGTGATGTAATCTGATCTGGGTACGCCATTTTCTTCAGAATCTCCATCACTTCCCAGTTTGAAATGAGCCTTGGGGATATCTTGAACTCGGGAAATACCACACTGATTGTCAGCTTTGCAATTGGCTTTAAGTAAAGACACTGGGGAGCAAAGAGTTCCACGGCATCAGAAGTATCAAACAGTCTTGTGGCTGCCATAGCAATATTAAGTTCTGGAGGGGAAAAAAAAAAAAAAGAGTAAAACAATTGTAAGAAATAAAATTACATTCGTAAAGTCTCCTGCACATAAAATTATCATCACTGACCAGTAGACATCGTGTCATAACCCATCCAAGGTCTGTAGACTATTATTTATTTTCACTGACAGCTACATATTCTGTGTGCATTTAGGTAAATGGAGGAGTGAGATAGACATGGACCTTCCATCTTTGCAGCTTTGCACCTAAATATTAAAACCATAACCTCCCCATCAGTTGGTTGTAAGGGTCTTCCTGGAAATGAGTTTCGACAGTGTCAATTGTACCTTCTTAATTTACAACCACTACTATCTAGAAGGACAAGGGCAGCAGATCTATGGGAATTCCATCACCTAAAGGATTACTTCCAAGTTATACACTATCCTGACTCGGAATCATACCAGCGTTCCTTCACTGTCGTTGGGTCATAATGCTGGAACTCTCACCCTAACAGTACAGTGGGTGTACCTACATAGAACAAAGAACAAAGAAAAGTACAGCACAGGAACAGGCCCTTCGGCCCTCCAAGCCCGTGCCGACCATGCTGCCCGACTAAACTACAATCTTCTACACTTCCTGGGTCTGGATCCCTCTATTCCCATCCTATTCTTGTATTTGACAAGATGCCCCTTAAACGTCACTATCATCCCTGCTTCCATCACCTCCTCCGGCAGCGAGTTCCAGGCACCCACTACCCTCTGTGTAAAAAAACTTGCCTCGTACATCTACTCTAAACCTTGCCCCTCGCACCTTAGACCTATGCCCCCTAGTAATTGACCCCTCTACCCCGGGAAAAGCCTCTGATGATCCACTCTGTCTGTGCCCCTCATAATTTTGTATCCCTCTATCAGGTCACCCCTCAACCTCCGTCGTTCCAGTGAGAACAAACCGAGTTTATTCAACTGCTCCTCATAGCTAATGCCCTCCATACCAGGCAACATCCTGGTAAATCTCTTCTGCACCCTCTCTAAAGCCTCCACATCCTTCTGGTAATGTGGCACCAGAATTGAACACTATACTCCAAGTGTGGCCTAACTAAGGTTCTATATAGCTGCAACATGACTTGCCAATTTTTATACTCAATGCCCCGGCCAATGAAGGCAAGCATGGCGTATGCCTTCTTGACTACCTTCTCCACCTGTGTTGCCCCTTTCAGTGACCTGTGGACCTGTACACCTAGATCTCTCTGACTTTCAATACTCTTGAGGGTTCAACCATTCACTGTATATTCCCAACCTGCATGAGACCTTCCAAAATGCATTACCTCACATTTGTCCGGATTAAACTCCATTTGCCATCTCTCTGCCCAAGTCTCCAAACGATCTAAATCCTACTGTATCCTCTGACAGTACTCATCGCTATCCGCAGTTCCACCAACCTTTGTGTCATCTGCAAACTTACTAATCAGACCAGTTACATTTTCCTCCAAATCATTTATATACACCACGAACAGCAAAGATCCCAGCACTGATCCCTGCAGAACACCACTAGTCACAGCCCTCCAATCAGAAAAGCGCCCTTCCATTGCTACTCTCTGCCTTCTATGACCTAGCCAGTTCTGTATCCACCTTGCCAGCTCACCTCTGATCCCGTGTGACTTCACCTTTTGTACCAGTCTGCCATGAGGGACCTTGTCAAAGGCCTTACTGAAGTCCATATAGACATCATCCACTGCCCTACCTACATCAATCATCTTTGTGACCTCTTCGAAAAACTCTATCAAGTTAGTGAGACCCGACCTTCCGTTCACAAAACCGTGCTGCCTCA
Organism: Scyliorhinus canicula; assembly: GCF_902713615.1. Taxonomy (NCBI): domain Eukaryota; kingdom Metazoa; phylum Chordata; class Chondrichthyes; order Carcharhiniformes; family Scyliorhinidae; genus Scyliorhinus; species Scyliorhinus canicula. Next base: position 17,758,342 of record NC_052162.1, read on the forward strand.
TGCTAATACGTCCATTTGCTTCCAAATGGGAGTAGATCCTGTCTCGAAGAATTCTCTCCAGTAATTTCCCTACCACTGACGTAAGGCTCACCGGCCTGTAGTTCCCTGGATTATCCTTGCTACCCTTCTTAAACAAAGGAACAACATTGGCTATTCTCCAGTCCTCCGGGACATCACCTGAAGACAGTGAGGATCCAAAGATTTTTGTTCAAGGCCTCAGCGATTTCCTCTCTAGCCTCCTTCAGTATTCTGGGGGAGATCCCATCAGGCCCTGGGGACTTATCAACCTTAATATTTTTCAAGACGCCCAACACCTCGTCTTTTTGGATCTCAATGTGACCCAGGCTATCTACACACCCTTCTTCAGACTCAAAATCCACCAATTCCTTCTCTTTGGTGAATACTAATGCAAAGTATTAATTTAGTACCTCGCCCATTTCCTCTGGCGCCCTTGCCTATCCTTCAGTGGGCCAACCCTTTCCCTGGCTACCCTCTTGCTTTTTATATATGTGTAAAAATCCTTCGGATTTTCCTTAACCCTATTTGCAAATGACTTTTCATGACCCCTTCTAGCCCTCCTGACTCCTTGCTTAAGTTCCTTCCTATTTCCTTATGTTCCACACAGGCTTCGTCTGTTCCCAGCCTTCTACCCCTGACAAATGCCTCCTTTTTCTTTTTGACGAGGCCTACAATATCTCTCGTTATCCAAGGTTCCTGAAATTTGAATGGATTGCAGCGGTTCAAGAAGACAGCTCACCACACCATCTCAAGGCAAATAAAGAGGGCAATACATCTGGCCTTGTCTATGACATTCACATCCCGAGAATTATTGTTTATCGACCCCAGTGGGTCGAAACACACGGCACATTACTTACACCAAACGCCAAGTTCATGCTTTGGACAAAAGGAATGGCTGGAGCGAGGAAAGAAAAGTGAAATGCTTATCCCATTGCTGCAGCAGTGTGTATGATTCTTGGGTCTTGGAGAATATTTAGGGGGCAGTGATCATTGTGTCATAAGGTTTAGGTTGGCTGTGGAAAAGGACAAAGAACAGTATAATAGGCCAACTTCATTGGCGTAAGAACAGATCTGAGTCAAATCAATTGGAGTCAAAGGTTGGCAGGAGAAGTGGTAGCCAAACAACAGCCTACATTCAAGGAGATGATTATTTGGGCAAAGTCAAGGTATATTCCCCAGAATGGAAAGAGTACATACCCCAAAGGGAAAGGTAGCGTTAAAAAACCCAGAGTCCCCTGGATGACAAGAGTAAGAGATTATGAAGAAGAAAATGTGTGCTTATGACAGATGTCAGGAAGAAAAATACAGATGAAAACCAGGCCGAATATACAATGTTATCATAGAATTTACAGTGCAGAAGGAGGCCATTCGGCCCATCGAGTCTGCACCAGCTCTTGGAAAGTGCACCCTCCCCAAGGTCAACACTTCCACCCTATCCCCATAACCCAGTAACCCCACCCAACACTAAGGGCAATTTTAGACACGAAGGGCAATTTATCATGGCCAATCCACCTAACCTGCACATCTTTGGACTGTGGGAGGAAACCGGAGCACCCGGAGGAAACCCACGCACACACGGGGAGGATGTGCAGACTCCGCACAGACAGTGACCCAAGCCAGAATCGAACCTGGGACCCTGGAGCTGTGAAGCAATTGTGCTATCCACAATGCTACCATGCTGCCCTGCAAATGAGAAGCAAAGAGAGAGTATGAAAAGAGATTGACAGCCAACATAGAAAGGAATTCCAAAGTCTTCTATAAGCATCTAAATAGTAAAAGGATAACAAAAGGAGGAATAGGATCAATTTGAAACGAAAGGGGGATTTATGCATGGAGGCAGGAGACATAGCTGAGATATTAAATTAATACTTTGCATCTGTATTTACTAAGAAAGGTGATGCCACCCAGGTAACAGTGAAAGAGGAGATAATTAGGGCACTAAAAGGGTTTAAAATTGATATGGAGGTGGCATTGGATAGACTGTCTGTATTAAAGTTGATAAGACACCAGGACCGTACAATATACAGCCAAGGATGCTGAGAGAAGTGTAAGGGTTCTTCCTCTTTATTCCCTTATTTCTTTTGTTTTGCTGTTATTATTTGGACATGTCGCTTTAAGGCAAGCAGCCTGTATCTTTAACTCAAGCAGAAGAATCTATAAGTTACAGGAGAGGTCACTTGCTGGTAGAACATAGAACATAGAACAGTACAGCACAGAACAGGCCCTTCGGCCCTCAATGTTGTGCCGAGCCATGATCACCCTACTCAAACCCACGTATCCACCCTATACCCGTAACCCAACAACCCCCCCTTAACCTTACTTTTATTAGGACACTACGGGCAATTTAGCATAGCCAATCCACCTAACCCGCACATCTTTGGACTGTGGGAGGAAACCGGAGCACCCGGAGGAAATCCACGCACACAGGGGGAGGACGTGCAGACTCCACACAGACAGTGACCCAGCCGGGAATCGAACCTGGGACCCTGGAGCTGTGAAGCATTTATGCTAACCACCATGCTACCCTGCTGCCCTGGTGTTGCAGGAGTTGCAGACTTTTCGGTACCAGCGAGAGAGATGGGGTTGGCACAAAAGGCTGTGCTTTGCCCGGTAATATATGGTGATTGGATCCTATCCCAGTGAGATGCTTTTCAGAGTCCCAAGGTTTCAGTTTGACCCTGGCAGCTCCAAGGGAAGTGCCAGAGGACTGGATAACAGCTAATGTTATTCCACTTTTCAAGAAGGGTATTAGAGATAAAAAGAGGAAATTACACGTCAGTGGTAGGGAAACTATTGGGGAAAATTCTGAAGGAGAGAATTAATTTCCTCTTGATAAGTTTGCAGATGACACCAAAATTGGTAAGGTGGCCAACAGTGAAGAAGATGGTAGTAGTTTACAGAAAGATACAGATTAGTTAGTCAGGTGGGCAGAGCAGTGGCAGATGGTTTTTAACCCTGATAAACGTGAGGTGATGCACTTAGGAAGGAGAAATAGGAGAAAGGAGTATGTAATGAATGGCAGGACGCGAGTAAGTTCAGAGGAACAGCTGGATTGTGGAGTACTTGTTCACAGATCCCTGAAGGTGGCAGAGCAGATGGATAGGGTGGTTAAGCAGGCATATGGATATTTGCCTTTATCAGTCATGGCATAGAATATAAGAGCAAGGAGGTTATGTTGGAGCTGTACAGAACGTTGGTTAGGCCACAGCTGGAGTACTGTGTGCAGTTCTGCTCACCTCACTATAGGAAGGAGGTGATTGCCCTGGAGAGGGTACAGAGGAGATTCACCAGGATGTTACCTGGATGGAGCATCTGAACTATAAGGAGAGACTGGATAGGCTTGGGTTGTTTTCTAAAGAGCAGAGAAGGCTGTGGGGGATATGATTGAGGTGTCTATGATTATGAGGGGTTTGGACAGGGTAAATAGGAAGCAGCGCAGTTGAGGAGTCAATCACAGGGGGGCATGGGTGAGGGGCAGGAGATTCCGAGAGGATTTGAGAAAACGATTTTTCTTCTTTTTTAAAAATAAATTTAGAGTACCCAATTCATTTTTTCCAATTAAGGGCCAAGTTAATGTGGCCAATCCACCTAGCCTGCACATCTTTTGGGTACCCCCACAAACACGGGGAGAATGTGCAAACTCCACACGGACAGTGATCCAGAGCCGGGATCGAACCTGGGACCTCGGCCCCGTGAGGCAGCAATGCTAACCACTGCGCCACCGTGCTGCCCATGATATTTCACTCACGAGGGTGGTGAGAATCTGGAACGCGCGGCCTGGGAAGGTAATGGAGGCTGGAAACCTCGCAACCTGTAAAGAGCTCTTGGATCAGCACTTCAGACACCTTCACATTCAAGGATATGGCACAGGTGCTGGTAAGCGGGATTCGCGCGACATTAAGGGTACTTATTGCTGGGGCAGACTCGATGGGCCGAAGGGCCTTTTCTCTGCTGTACAACTCTCTGACGGGATGAGAAAGGTCCTGCTATCCTCTCTTCTCCGGGTTTTTCCAGAAAAGCTGTGTGGGCTGTGTTTCTGATCTGCCAGAGAGCCTGGACGAATCTATTTACAGGAGGACCATTATGGGCTCTTGCAAGCAAAGTCTGGAACCTGCTATATTTCTCCAGAAAGTTTGTGGGTGCTGTATTCCTGAAACCATACATGCCTGAATACAAATAACAAACTGAAAGCAAAGTTTGAACAGAAGTAAGGTGCCTCTCCAGATAAGCTGTGAGTAATACATCTCTGAACTACAGAGGACCTGAATGAATAAACCTAAAGAGAAGATCATTACAATCTGTAAACCAAAGACTTTAATCTGCCAACTTGCTGTGAAAGTGTGCTCAACACCATCATCTGAAACAATGACTCCCTTCCTTTCATTTATGATTTTTACCCCTTTCCACTTCACTGTGTTTGTCTGTATTGTGTGTATATATATATATTTTTTGTGTATATACATGATGGGGGCAAGTTAACCAGTTGTATTTGCTGCATATTGCATTATAGTTCTTGTTATAAATAAACAGTAATTGTATTTATTTACAAACCTTGTGACTGTAATTATTGGTAAGCCAGGGGCCAAAGACATTGAGTATTTTTATAAGAATTATTGCATAATTCACTTGTGTTGTGACTCTGGGCACGTGGGGCTGGAATTGACCGCGCACTAGACGTATGCCTAATTCAAAAGGGTTAAGCAGAATAATTTTGATGGATGGGTACGAGCATTGGGAGTTGCAACTACCTATGAGGCTCTGAGAGAGATCACTTTCTTAGAGGAATTTAAGAATTTCCTACCTTCTATAATAAGAACCCATGTTGAAGAGCAGAGGGTGAAAACTGCAAGGCAATTATGGCCGACAAGTATGAGTTAATCCATAAATTTAAACCTTTGTTCCCTCACTTCCATATATAAAAAGGATAGGAAATGGGAGAGTGAAAGGAAGGCAGGTAGCTAAGGTAATAAATGGATAGCTGGGAATACTGCGAGATTTCCGTCTTAGACCAGGAAGGGAGGTACAGTGGGTGAAAGTGAGATTCGGAAGCTGAGGTGTTACCACTGTAATAAAGTGGGACACGTGCATTCAGCATGTTGGAAGTTGCAAGGAAAGTCCATGGGACTTGTGGGGGTTCATAAGGAGGATTATAAAAAGGGAACAAATTTAGAGAATACTACAGGGCAGCCTGGAGCTCTAACTGGATCTAGGAGACCTGAGGTAAACGCTGCTGCAGGAGTAGGTACGAGGAATGGAATAGGTGAGAGATATGCTGGGTTGGTGTCTCAGGGGAAGGTCACTCCCTTTTCCTCAACTGATGTAGCCAAACCCATGACTATCTTCAGGGACATTGGTGTGACTCAAACTCTCTTACTGGAGAAGGATTTGGTTTTCCCGCCAGAGAGCTCAATGAAAACGGAGGTAGTAGTGAATGAGATTGGTGGGGATTATATCCCTGTTGCATTGAATAAGGTACAATTGGAATGTGATTTAGTGACGCATCTATTAGTCATCGGGGTGGTTAAGAAATTCCCAGTGGATAGAGCAGACTTACTTTTGGCAGGAGTGAAGGTTGGAGCTCCACCCATGATTACAGAGAGTCTGAGGCAAGTAATACAGTTAACACATGAATTACCAACAGTAGGGCATGTGGGAACTAGGAAAATTGTTTGGGCATTAAATGGCTCAAAGAAAGAAATGTTGACAGACATTATCAAATGGCAGTAGCAGAGAATCGGATTCTGAGAATTCCAAGACCACACGTGACCATAGGAAAGAGGAGTCCGAATCTAATAGTAATAACAGGGATAAGGAATCAGACAGGAGTTCTGAATTTAATTTTGGTTCTGATTCTGAAATAATGATAAACAGCTGACACTAACTGATCTTGAACAAATAGCAAGTAATTCTTCTAGAGCTAGGAAAGAAGACAGCAAATTGGGAGAAGAAAGTGAACTGGACTTTTCTAAATGTAATTTGTTACAGCCTTGTGCAGTAAACACATTGACAATCAATCCGGGTGCAAATACTTCCCAGAGCATGCCTGCTTTGAAGGAAAATATACATGATAGCACGGCATTAGTTAGTCAGGGCAGGGAGAGCGAAGACTGTGAAGTGACACCAAGCAAACAGCTGGTTAACCCACATCTTTTTAAAGGTCCACAGTGCCTCTTGAAGGAAAAAGGATGCAAATCTGCAAAAAATTCCTTTTAAAATTTATGGGGAAGGTGGGTGGAGAACCACCTCGTGATTCTGCAACCACATTGGTTAACGAAAAACAGAAAGTCCATGGAACTAATAAGGTGCTATTCTTGGATTCTGATAATGATGTGGAAAGTAGTTACAGGCTTCCACCATTTAAAAGGAACAATGTCTATTCAATTCGACACACCCACCATGGACGCTCCTAGCCACAGTCTTCACCTTGATATATCTGAAAGTAAAGAAGGAAAATAGAAATCAGGAAAGCACAACTTGTATAAGTCTGTATTACTAAATCGAGATAAGAGCTGTGTTTATTTATTAAAAATGAACCAAATATTTCCCTCAGCAATGATAATACTGCTTGTAGCTTGGCTGCAGATGTTCCTCAAACTTTGGATAAACATTCATTGAGCGATCAGAAACCTGACAACGGCAAGCACATTGCCTTTGACTTGGAAGAAGAGATAAAAGAAGTCACTGTTTGAAGGTATCAGTTATGCAAAGTAACCAAAGTTGCAAACCTATCAGCAGCAGAAGAACGGAGAGAAGAGCTAATAAAGATACTGAAAGAATACAGACAGAGTTGCAGGAAAACACTAGGGGACAACTCCAATAACTAGTCATAGTAGACATAAGAAACTCTGAACCAATAAAGCCACATCTGTCTCAACTAAAGCCACAGAGACTGGCTCAGTTAGAGACTGAAATACAGTGCATGTTGGATATGGTGTGAAAAGAAACAGAAACATTGTGGTCCACAGAACACCAAGTAGAGTTAAGGAAATTGCAGGCCATGTTAGTGGGTGAACCGGTGCTGGCCTCCCAGACCCATGCAGACCATTAACATGGTCACAGATGCCAGTGCCCGGTGGGTAGGGGGAGTACTACTAGCCCTTCAGCACTTTGAAGTATATGTCTGACATGACAATAAACAAAGCTTAGTTTATACCATAATTCATTTGCATTTATAGAGAAATTTAAAACCCGGAACGCAAGATTATTCCATTGCCGTTTATTATTACAACAGTTCAATATTAAAATTCTACTCGTTCCCGGAAAGGAAAATGTGATTGCGGATTCATTGTCACGTGTTTAAGGGCTGACCAGTTACCAATGTAGAGACTGGGAAAGGAATTTGTATAATGGGGAAGGATGGATGGATATGTGTTTGTGATCCAATGATCTCTTATTGCCCCTTTCTTTATTTTTGCCATTATCATTTTTGATCCATGGATGCTTAATAGACGTGTGTCTTTAAGTCAAGCAGCAGAAAGGAGGATTTGAAGAAGCTGCAACATAGTTTATGGTGCTGCTAGCTTTGGATAGCAAAACGCAGACTTCTCAGCAGCAAGCAATGGGGTTGGACTCAGTTCAATTAATTAGCTGGTCATCAAGGAATTGGCCAAAAGGCAGAATTCTGCCTGGTGGTGATTGGATCCTGCCGGAGTGGGATGATTTCTAGAGGCCTAAGGAATGACCGGGTCACACAGAGAAAAGGACCTGCTTCTCCCTCTCTCTCTCTCTCCAAAAAGGCTTTGAGTGGATGTAATTTGAACCTACAGAAACCTGAATGAATCTACAGTGAAAACCTCAAATTGAAAGCAAAGTGTGAAGAGAAGAAAAGGTGCTTAAAGGCAACCATCTGAATCAAAGTCTCTTTTTCCTTTTACCTATGATTTTCACTCCTCTCCTCCCCTCCCCTCTGTCTTTGTCTGACGTGTATGAAATGAAATGAAAATCGCTTCTGGTCACGAGTAGGCTTCAATTAAGTTACTGTGAAAAGCCCCTAGTCGCCACATTCCGGCGCCTGTCTGGGGAGGCTGATACGGGAATTGAACCGTGCTGCTGGCCTGCTGGGTCTGCTTTAAAAGCCAGCGATTTAGCCCAGTGAGCTAAACCAGTGTGTGTGTGTTTATATATATATATATGGTTGGGGCAAGTTAAAATGAGGGTTTTGGGGGCGGCACGGTGGTGCAGTGATTAGCACAGGCGCGAGGATCCGGGTTCAATCCTGGCCCTGGTTCACTGTCCGTGTGGAGTTTGCACATTCTCCCCCGTGTCTGCGTGGGCTTCACCCCCATAACCCAAAGATGTGTAGGGTAGATGGATTGGTCATGCTAAATTGTCCCTTAATTGGAAAACAAATAATTGAGTAGTCTAAAAAGAAGTTTAAAGAAAAAAGATGAGTGGCTTAGGAATTAGATAATAGTTAATTGCGTTTGCTCTATGTTTCATTATAGTTCTTGTTATAAATAGAAAGTAATAGTGTTTAAATTTACAAACCTGGTGACTGTGATTATTGGGCAGCCAAGGTCAAAAGACTTGAGGTATTTTTCTAAGAATTATTGGTTAATTCAATTGTGTTGCGACTCTTTGGCCAAGTGGAGCTGGAATTGACTGCACACCCACCCAGGGAGTCATAATAAGGGTAGATTCGGAGAGGTTGTTTCCCCTTGTGGGAGAGTCTAGGACCAGAGGGCATCATCTTAGAGTAAGCTGTTGCCCATTTGAAACAGAGATGAGGAGGAATTTCTTCTCTCAGAGGGTAGTGAATCTGTGGAGTTCTTTACCACAGAGAGCTGTAGAGGCTGGGTCGTGAAGAATGTTCAAAGCTGAGACAAATCAGTACGGGTATCGAGGGCTATGGGAATAAGGCGGGAAAGTGGAGTTGAGGACGGTATCTAATCAGTCATGATTCTCATTGAATGGCAGAGCAGACCCGATGGGCCGAATGGCCTACTTCTGCTCCTATGTCTCATGGTTTCCCTCAATGACCTCAGCTAATGCTTGAAACAAAGTGTCAGAGGAATCTCAGTTAGGAACTGACAGCTCAGCATTTCACGATGTAGTGTACTAAATAACTGCACCATCTGTCTAAATGGGACCTTTAGATACTAATCCAGATATTCAACCTTCTCTCAATTTAATCTCGCTTGTAACAATGCAACACTTTAAAAAAAAAGAAACAAGCACATAAATAACTTATTAAGGAATTCAGGACAAAGTTTAGAATGTGAAATTTGCTCCCAAATGGAGTTGTCGAGGCAAATAGCAGAAAAGAATTCAAGGGGAAGCTAGAAAAGAACAGGAGAGAGAGGAATCGAAGGATACATTTGATGACATTCAATGAAAAAGGTGAGAGGGGCTCAAATGGCGCTCAAACACCAACATAGAAATGGTGGACGGAACACCCTGTTTCAGTTCTGTATATTCTATGTAATAAGGACCCTACAATTCTCATTGCAACGCAAGTTTATCTACAAAAACATTACCAATTAAACCGCTCAACATTTGTTAACATATATAAGAATATTGCTGGCTATTTTAGAATGTTTCTCTCAGCAGAACAAAGTTAGTGCAAGTCTTATTGGTCAGGAGTCCCAGGTATGATACACAAGCTCTACTAACTTAGCTGTTCTATGTTGGTGCAGCAGTCAAGTCTCTGTCATTGACCTTATGGACTAACAAAACAAAAGAAATAACAGCCAAGATTGTTATTTTGAAATGTTATCTGGTGCCCCCCCCCCCCCCCCCCCCCAACGCAGATATTCACGCTGACGGATCTTCCGGTCTCGCCGATGGTGCACCCTGCCGTCGGTTTCCTGGCAGCAAGAGGTGCATCAACGGGAAACCCAATTGACAATGGCGGGAGCAGAAGTCCCAGGCGCTCAGCACACGAGTAGTGCAGACAATCCCACCCTTAATGTTTCAGGTCTGCAAACTTCCATCAGAACTATGAAAATTTAGAAACAGAGAAAATATAACCATGAATGATCCTCTATCTCAATGCCATACTCCTGTGTTCTCCCCATACCAGCCCAGCCCCATTCCCGTACCAGCCTCCCCGGACAGGCGCCGGAATGTGGCAACTAGGGGCTTTTCACAGTAACTTCATTGAAGCCTACTCGTGACAATAAGCGATTTTCATTTTCATACCTCTTGACAGCTTTAGAGTCTGAAAATCTATCCATTTCCTTCTTAAATATATACAATGACTTGGCCTCCGCAGCCTTCTGTGGTAGAGAATTCCACAAGTTCACCAACATCTGAGTGAATAAATTCCTCTTCATCTCAATCCTAAATGGCCTCCTACCTGTATCCTGAGACTTTGGCCGCTGGTTTCAGAACCCCCAGCCAGAGGAAACATCTCTATATCCAGTTTGTCCAGCCCCGTCAGAATGTTATACATTTAAATTAGATACCCTCTCATTCTTCTAAACTCCAGTGAATACAGGCCTCACTGACCCTATCGCTCCTCTCTGGACAATCCTGCCATTGCAGGAATTAATTTGGTGCACCTTCGCTGCACTCCCTCTATGGTAAGTATATTCCCTCTTAAGCAAGGAGACCAAAACTGCACACAATACTCACCAAGGCCATGTACAGCTGCTGTAAGCCACCCTTGCTTCTGTACTCCATTCCTCTAGTAACAAAGGTCAACATGCCATTTGCCTTCTTAACTGCTTGCTGCACAGCATGCTTGCTTTCAGTGACTTGGTTTACAAGAACCCCCAGCTCCCTGTGCACATCAACATTTCCCAATCTATCAGCATTTAAATAATACTCCACCATTTTGTTTTCCATACCAAAGTGGATAACTTCACAATTATCCACATTAACATAAGAGAATATCTTTATTAGTGTCACAAATAGGCTTACATTACACTGCAGTGAAGTTACTGTGAAAATCCCCTAATCACCAAAATACACCTGTTTGGGTACACAGAGTGGGAATTCAGGATGTCCAATTCACCTAACAAACATGTCTTTCGGGACTCGTGGGAGGAAACCGGAGCACCCGGAGGAAACCCACACAGACATGGGGAGAACGTGCAGACTCCGCACAGACAGTGACCCAAGCCAGGAATCAAACCCAAATCCCTGGTGCTGTGAAGTCACAGAGCTAACCACTGTGCTAACCCACAACTGCACCTGCCATGTATTTGCCCGCTCACTCAACCTGCCTAAATCTTGACGCGTCTTAACATCCTCCTCACAACTCTCATTCCCAACAATTTTCACGTCTTCAGCAAACTTGGAATCCATATCACTGATGTATATTATGATTAACTGGGGCCCAAGCACAGATCTCTACAGGATCCCACTAGTCACTGCCTGCCACTCCAGAGAAGACCCATTTTTACTACTTCCTGTTTCCTATCTGCAAACTAATTCTCAATCCGTGCCAATTATCCCCAATCCCATGCACTTCAATTTTGCACACTAACCTCTTATGTGGTACTTTATCAAAAACGTTCTGAAATACACCACATTTACAGTTTCTATCTAAACAATTCTGCTGGTCATATCCTCAAAAACTCCAGTAGGTTTGTAAACATGATTGTCCCTTTCATAAATCATTGTTATTTTTTCTTTTTTTTTTTAAATTTAAAGTGGCCATTCTTTTTTTCCAATTAAGGGCAATTTGACGTGGCCAATCCACCCAGCCTGCACATCTTTGGGTTGTGGGGGTGAGACCCACGCAGTCACAGGGAGAACGTGCAAACGCCACACGGACTGTGACCACAGGCCAGGATTGAACCCTGGTCCTTAGCGCCATGAGGCAGCAGTGCGCCACTGTGCCACCCATTCATAAATCACTGTTGAGTTTGTCGGATTCCGTTGACATTCTCTAACTGCCCTGTTATCTCATCCATTATAATAGTCCCTCGCATTTTCCCTACTACTGATGTGAGGCAAACCAGTCTGTAATTCCCTGTGTTCTCCCTCCCTCCTTTTTTGAATAGCGGGATTACAGTTGCCACCATCCAATCTGCCGGGGCTGTTCCAGAATCTACAGAATTTTGGAAGATGACAACCAAAGCATCCACTATTTCCATGGCCACCTCTTTCAGTCCCTGGGATATAGAGTATCAGACCCTGGGGATTTAGCAGATTTCAGTCCCATTAACTTCTCCAGCACTATTTTTTTTTAGTAATACTGCTTCCCTTCAATTCCTCCTTCTCAGTAGACCATTGATTCGCTAGCATTTCTGAGAAGATTGTGCCTTCCTCCGTGAAGACAGAACAAAAGTAGTTGTTTCATCTCCCTGTCATTTATTTGATCTCTATCATAAATACCCCTATTTCAGACATTAAAGGGACCTACATTTATCTTCATTCATTTTTCTCATTTACATACTTATAGAAGCTTGTACAGACTGCTTTTATATTCTAGATTTCAAGCACAAGGTGGACGGTGGGAAAAAGAACAAAGGAGAAGGTGGGGTGGGGTGGGGAGTGCAGGACAGAAAATATTTCATGATGCAGGGAATCTTTGAACACAATGCTGAGTCTAGTAGAGTGATTAATGGAAAGATGGGTTGCTGCTCCTCAAGCTTGTGGAACAATGTAGCAGGCCAAGGGTAGAAAGGTCAGAGTAGAACAAGGTAGAGAATTAAAATTCCAAGTGACAAGAAGATTAGGGTAATGCTTGCGGACTGAATTGGGTATTCTGTAAAACCATCACCCAGAATACATTTGGTCTCCCTAATGTAAAACACAATTTTTAAAAATTAAGTTACGGGACGAGGGCATTGCTGGTTAGGTCAGCATTTATTGCCAGTCCCTAGTTACCCTTGAGAAGGTGGTGGTGATCTGCCTTTGAACCACTGCATTCCCTGGGGTGTAGGTACACACACGGAGCTGGTAGGGAGGCAGTTCCAAGATTCTAACTGTGAAGGAATGGTGATGTAGTTCCAAGTCAGGATGATGAGAGGGTTGGAGGGGAAACCTCCAGGTGGTCATGTTCCCAAAGTATCTGCTGCTTTCGTCCTTCTAGACGCTTGTAGTCGTAGGTTTGGAGGATGCTGCCGAAGGACTGTTGGTAGATGGTACACACGGCTGCCACTGTACGTCGGTGGAACGAGTGAATATTTGTAGAAGGGGTGCCAATCAAATGGGCTGCTTTTTCCTGGATGGTGTCAAAATAAATTTAGAGTTCCTAATTATTTCTTTTTCCAATTAAGGGGCAATTTAACGTGGTCCATTTACCTACCTGCACATATTTTTGGGTTGTGGGGGTGCGACCTGGTGTTGAGCTTTTTAAAAAAAATAAATTTAGATTACCCAATTATTTTTTCCAATTAAGGGGCAATTTAGCACGGCCAATCCACCTACTCTGCACATTTTTGGGTTGTGGGAGCGAAACCCACGCAGACACGGGGAGAATGTGCAAACTCCACACGGACAGTGACCCAGAGCCGGGATCGAACCCAGGTCCTTGGCGCCATGAGGGATCAGTGCTAACCACTGCACCACCCTAGCCACTCTATAAATGTAGAGTACCCAATTCATTTTCCAATTAAAGGGGAATTTAGCTTGGCCATGTATATATATATATATATATAGCTGGTCCAGTTCAGTTTCTGGTCAATGGAGGCCCCAAGGATGTTGATAGTAAGTGATTCATGAGTGATATCTAAATTGATAGAACTACATGTAATTGCTATCTGACCATTCACCATTAATCTGGCATATTAACTCTGCTTCTTTCTTGCAGATGCTGTCGGGCCAGCTCAGCGTTTCTCGCATTTGCTTTTTTTTTCCTTTCAGATTTTCAGAATCTGCAGTATTTTGCTCTCAAAACTGTGTTCTCCTCCACTGTCTTGTAGCTGAACCCACCTAAGGTATTTAAGGCGATTAATATCTAGTGCATTGAATCGGTTTAACAAACATTATGCTGAGCTGCCTCACAGAAAATACATTTTTATTCCTGGATTCCAGACCCTTCCATCTGAGGAAGTCATCTAGTGGGTGAAGAATCAGTCAAATGCTCAAAGTGTGAAATTTCCCAAATCCATCAGATATTCCAGAATGCTTTAGGGTCCCAAACACTCCAGGTCATTTAACATTTCACTGCTGCCATTGGTAGAATTGCGGTCAGTAGTCCAGAGGCCTGGACTAATGAACCCGAGACAGTAGTTCAAATCCCTTTTCAGCTGGGGAATTCAAGTTCTGATAATTAAATCAATCTCAAATGAAAAGCTACGGTGACCATGAAATAATTAGAATCTCATTAAAAATACATCGGAGTCATGAAAGTCCTTCATGGAAGGGACGCTGTTGCCCTCACAGCCCCAGTGCAATGGTCTGGATATTACGCTCCCCCTACTGATGGGGGCTAGTTAACTCCAGCAGGCGGACAGCCCACCATCTACTCACCCCTGCCTCCACTACAATTATACCAGCGATGGGGGTGGCAATGTGTGACCTGTCCACCAGTGAGTCAATTGATGCACTTGAATGGGCAGTTATTTCACACTTAAGGCCTCATCCTGCTGTCATCTCTGGTGCGGGAGGCCAAGCATCCAGTCCCACAGGCTTCCCTGTAAGGGCTTGTGGGAGGCAGGGACAGCCCATCCTTGCGGAGCCCCCAAAGCTCCAAAAGAGTGTTCCACCAGGGATTTACATGCCCTCATGTCACCCTCCTTCCATGACTTCACAAATCCCACTTTCCCCAAACTTCCTCGCCCAGTCTGCAAATTGGCAGCAAACAAGTGTCCTAAACACCAATCCAAATCCCAACCCCCAATCCAGCCCCCAAACCCCAATCCAACCCCCAAACCTAACCCCCAACCCCAAACCCAACCCCCAAACCCAACTCCCAAACCAACCCCAACCCAACCCCAAACCCAACTCCCAACCCCCAAATCCAACCCCCAACCCAACCCCCAACCCCCAAACCAACCCCCAATCCAAACCCCCAACCCAACCCCCAAACCCAACCCCCAATCCAAACCCCCAAACCACAATCCAACCCCCAAACCCAACCCCCAGACCCGACCCCCAATCCAAACCCCCAAACCACAATCCAACCCCCAACCCCCAAACCAACCCCCAAACCACAATCCAACCCCCAAACTCCCAATCCCCCAAACCAACCCCCAATCCAACCCCCAAACCAACCCCAAAACCCCAATCCAACCCCCAAACCCCAATCCAACCCCCAAACCCGACCCCCAACCACCAATCCAAACCTCAACCCCCAATCCAAACCCCAACTCCCAATCCAACCGCCAAACCCCAACCCCCAAACCCAATCCAACCCCCAACCCCAATCCAACCCCAATTCAACCCCCAATCCCCAATCCAACCCCCAAACCAACTCCAACCCCGAAACCCAAAATCAACCCCCAACCCAACCCCCAAACCCAATCCCCAACCCCCAATTCAACCCCCAAACCCCAATCCAACCCCCCAACCCCAATCCAACCCCCAATCCAACCCCCAAACCCAATCCAACCTCGAAACCCAAAATCAACCCCCAAACCAACTCCCAAACCCCAATCCAACCCTCTATCCAACCACCAACCACCAAACCAACCCCCAAACCCCAATCCAAAACCCCCAATCCAACCGCCAAACTCCAATCCAACCCCCAAACCCCAATCCAACCCCCAAACCCCAACCCCCAATCCAATCCCCAAACCCAACCCCCAAACCTCAAACTAACACCAACATCTTTATTCCAAAATTCTGGAAGGCTGCCAGCCTCAGATTGGCTGGAGGCTCTCAAATCTATTGAGGGCCAGCTGTTAAATAGATGAGGGGGATCTGGTGTTGCCCTCAGTGGGGGCCCGTCTGACCTTTAGTGGGTGTGGGGGTTGTGGATTGGGGGATTCCAGTGTCTCATATAATTTGGTCCAATATGTTTGGCTCTTAAATACCCTCTGAAACAGCCAGGCAAAGCACTCAATTGTCAAGAGGTGGTCACCACCACATTCTCAATGGCAATTGGACATGGGCAATAAATGCTGGCTTTGCCATTGAATGAATAAATATTCTTTTGTCCACTTTAAAATATATCTGTGAACTATCTCGGGAGAGAGGTGCATACTGCAACAATGTAGATGAAAATTCAGAAGTGAGAACACCATCGCAATAGGAGCAAATCAGAAAATCTGGCATTCCCAGATATCACAATAAGTTACTAACAAGTTATCTCCTGTAAGGAAACAAGTTATCAAAATCACAGAATGTACAACAGGATGTACAACAGGATGTCACGCTCATTTGTAACACTTTGGAAAATATGAAACCTATCCAAAATTTGTACAACAGATTCGGGAACAATACTTTTGAAAATATTTGAGATAAATCCATAACCTGTGCTTTGTAAATATTGCATGGCAATAAAATTTGATAAACTTCCCTTGGATTGATAGATGACTGAATCCTTCCATTCACAAGCAGGACATCGATATCTCCACTGTGGTTTTAAACAATCTGGATTTTTAAAAATTTATCGCCACTTTTATTTCAAAGTTTTGGGGAATTAAATCTGAAAATTGATATCCCAATTTAAGCTTATTTTAAGAGAAAAGTAATTTGGCATTGCCATGTACAAAAAAAGTGATATATCATTTTTTTAAAGTTAAATTCAATAAATGCAAAGTAACCCTATTGTCTGACGGTGGCTCCATCGGTAACACATCCATTTCCCATAACAATTGAACTCGATTGCTGATACGAATATTTAACTTTCTGCAATGTTCTCAGGGACGCAAAGTAGAGGCACCAACAACCTGGAAATGACAGTACAGAGGGGAAGCCATTTGTGACATTGAACCAGTGTCAATGCTAACTCCAGCTGTAACCATCTCCAACTGGATTGGAATTCATGAATAATTACCTCTTGTTCTTCGATGGTTGCTTAACCTTTGCACCATTTGAAACTACCAGTGTAACAGCAACCTCGAAATCAGTGCCAGGTATGTTGCTTTTAAAAACTCGCCCTACACCACACATAACAGCTGTCTTTGAAGCCGTGACAATAAGCGACTTTGAGTGAACTCAGCCCCAAAACTCTACCGCTTCCCAGCAATTACTTTGCCTGATCACACTTCCCCAGTCTTGACAATAATAATTATTTGGATTATAATGTGGCTTCAATTTACACGATACCAGAAATAACACGAGTGAATATAATTACACAGTTTCACAGCTCTGCAGATTGTAAAATGCACAACAGTCACGCAACAACAGGTTTCTCTTTATTTTCCTGACCCTGATTTTTGACTTCTAACTGGGATATCCTTCCGTGGGAGCTGACTTGCCTCGAAATGGGCATTATTCAAGTGTGCAACTGGAGTTGGCAGACTATTCGGGTCAATACTGTATCCTCTTGACCCACTGTCTTGCCCCACACGCATCGTAGCCTTTCCCCCAACCCAGGGGCACGCAACCCCACTCCTCCCCCCCCCAAACCCCAACCCACCACTCTGGTAGGACCCTTTCCACAAGATTGCCTTTTCTAAGCAAGTGTGCTGACACAGTTGCCTACACCAAACGCCCTGACCCGGATCAGTGAACGCACCATGTTACCGTATTATAGCAAAGTCTGTGCAACTTGCCTGAGGTTTAATAAAGGCCTGACACTCACATACAGGAGCATAACTCCCCTTGTTCACTGTCCTTTGCACAGAAATCCATTCATACTTCGGACGCCCGATGTTGTTCACATTGTCTGGCATCCAGCGACCGCCTGCAGAAATAATATATTTTTTTAACCAACAAAGGGGGGGAGGAGGAGGGGGGGTGCAGCGGTTAAAAAAAAAGATTCAGTCGCTGCACAGAACCACAGTCCGGGTCAGCGCCACTGGCTGTGTCTGCTGACAGCCGGATTTCATTCTCTCTCCATTTGTAGTTCCTCAAGCGAACATTCAGCGACCAACTCGTACCGGCCTCCTGCAAATAAAACAGCACCTCCCCAGCTGATTGCAACAGGCAGAAGAAATGACCAGGAAATCCCCAGCCAGCCAGCCAGCCCCCCAGGGTCAGGGTTGTAACTGCACACGGACTGAGCAAGCGCAGTGTCTCCTCTTCCTGCTCCTCTGCAGTGCAAAGGCACTGTGAGCAGGATTGGGAACCTTCTCTCAGACCTGCCAATTTCTTCATCCTTACCAAGGTTGCCGCAGCAGGTTCCTGTGTGTGGGTTTTTTTTTAACTCAACAGTGATTGAGAATGTTTTGCAATCCCCCGAGTCTCTTAAATACCTTAAACTCCGCCCCAGAATAAAGTCAAATAGTGTTTCTTATTCTTATGGCCAGGTCAGCATTTATTGCCCATCCCTAATTGCCCTTGAAAAGACGATGGTGAGCTGCCTTCTTCAACCGCTGCCAGCCCATGTGGTGTAGGTACACCCACAGTGCTGTTAGGGAGGGGGGTTCCAGGATTTTGACCCAGGTCAGGATGGGGGGGGGGGGGGATGCAGGTGGTGATGTTCACATCTGCTTCACTTCTCCTTCCACATGGTGATGGCAATGGGTTTGGAAGGTGCTGTTGGAGGTGAATTGCTGCCTTTTATCTTGTCGATGGCACTAACTGCTGCCGCTGTGTGTCAATGGTGGAGGGATTGAATGTTGAAGGTGGTGGAAAGGGGGAAAATCAAGCAGGCTGCTTCGTCCTCAGTGGTGGCAAGCTGCTTGAGTGTTGTTGGAGCTGCATTCATCCAGGAAGATGGAGAATTAAAGATCTGAGGGCGGCTCCTCTGACAGTGTAGCATGGTCTCAGTCCTGCCAGCCTACCATTTTTGCCTCTGGAGTGAGACTTTGTTTTGAGGGGCTAAAGGGTGATACAGCAGGCTGAGCCACAGGAGCTAAACAATAATCATTATCAGAAGTGCTTATTTTAGGACACATCAAACTGAAGAGATGCCAAAATAAGTACCACCAAAACCAGATACCTTTCCAACAAATAGGTAGGCTCAGAACCCTGCAAAGAGTAACTCACCTCCTGACTCCCTGTCCACCGTTTACAAGGCACAAGTTAGGAGTGTAATGGAATACTCTCCACTTGCCTGGATGAATGCAGCTCCAACAACACTCCAGGTGCTTGAAACCATCCAGGATCAAGCAGCCTGCTTGATTGGCACCCTATCCACAAATCTGGAGTACTGTCTTTGGCTGTATTCAAACTGTGCGCAATATTCCAAGTGCGGCTTTAGCAAGGTTCTATACAACTGTAGCATGACTTGGCAGTTTTCATAAATGTCCCGTCCAATACAGGCAAGCATTCCGTTTGCTTTCTTGACTACCTGGTCCACTTGTGTTGTCACTTTCAAAGATCTGAGAGAATTTGGTGAGGAAGGAGCAAAGTGTTCCTTTCATTTTCTACATTTCCAGAGGAAGAAGAGCAGTGGCGGCCTTGGTAAGTAGGACCTGGTGAGTATTTCCACAGTCCTTAATATTCTCTAAATTAGAGGAAGTAAAAGGAATGCTCCTCCTGTTCAATGTGGGAAGCCAGGAACATTTAGATGTCTCCACTGCAGCTACTCGAAATCCACATTTTGAAATTCCAACTGTGACTGAAATCAGTGTGGAGCATCGACAAGAATGAGATCTTCGTGGATAGCATGGACAGTGAGGTGGTCACACCGCAGGTAAAGAGTGCACAGGTAGAAAAGTAATGGGGAAGGGCAGCACAGTGGTGCAGTGGTTAGCACAGCTGTCTCACGGCGCCAAGGTCCCAGGTTCGATCCTGGCTCTGGGTCACTATCCTTGTGAAGTTTACACATTCTCCCCATGTTTTCGTGGGTTTCACCCCTACAACCCAAAAGAGTTGGTGGATTGGCCACTCTAAATTACCCCTTAATTGGAAAAAAAAGAATTGGGTACTCTAAATTTATTTTTTAAAAAGAAAAGTAATGGGTGACCACCAGAAAGAGCAAAAGCACTGTGCAGGTAGTGCAGGAATCCCATGGGTCCATCTCCCTCTCTGACAGATGTTCTGTTTTGGATACTCAGAGGAGTGCAGCTAGGACCAGGTGTGTGGCATTACAAATTGCTCAGCTGCACAGGGAGGGGAGAACAAGAATGATAGAGGATTCTAATGTAAGGGGAACAGACAGATGATTCTGTGCCCACAGCCGTGACACCAAAATGGTATGTTGCCTCCCTGGTGCCAGGGTCAAGGAGGTCACAGCGTGGCTGCAGGACATTCTGAAGGGTGAACAGCCAGAAGTCATGGTCCATATTGGTAACAACAACATAGGTAAAAAGCGGGATGAGGTTCTGCGAGCAGGATAGACGGAGCTAGGAAATACATAAAAAAGCAGGATCTCAAAGACAGTAATCTCAGGATTACTCCCAGTGCCACATGCTAGTGGAGTCATTTTCAAAGTCAGGGTCGCAACCCATGGGGGAGTCGTGGGTGGGTGTTGGGAGGGTCGTGGGACCATCGGTCGTGGCGTTCCTGATTGCAGGAAGAAGTGCCCAATGGCTGCAACCGGCTTTTACAAATGCCGGCCGCGACCGGCTTTCAGAATGCCCCCTTTGATTTGATTTTGATTTGATTTATTATTGTCACATCTATTAATATACAGTGAAAAGTATTGCATGCTGTACAAACAATGCATACCATACATAAGGAAGGAAGGGGAGACTGCAGAATATAATGTTACAGTTATAGCAAGGTGTAGAGAAAAGATCAACTTAATACGAGGTAGGTCCATTCAAAAGTCTGATGGCAGTAGGGAAGAAGCTGTTCTTGAGTGGGTTGGTACGTGACCCCAAACTTTGGTATCTTTTTCCTGACGGAAGGAGGTGGAAGAGAGTATGTCCGGGATGGGTGGGGTCCTTAATTATGCTGGCTGCCTTCCTGAGGCAGCGGGAATTATAGATAGAGTCAGTGGATGGGAGGCTGGTTTGCGTGATGGACTGGGCTACATTCACAACCTTTTGTAGTTTCCTGCGGTCTTGGGTAGAGCAGGCTCCATACCAAGCTGTGATACAACCAGAAAGAATGCTTTCTATGGTGCATCTGTAGAAGTTGGTGAGGCCCGTAGCTGACATGCCATATTTCCTCAGTCTTCTGAGAAAGTAGAGTCGTTGGTGGGCTTTCTTAACTATAGTGCCGGCATGGGGGGGGACCAGGACAGGTTGTTGGTAATCTGGACACCTAAAGACTTGAAGCTCCCGACCCTTTCTACTTCATTCCCATTGATGTAGACAGGGGCATGTTCTCCACTACGCTTCCTAAAGTCGATGATAATTTCCTTCATTTTGTTGACATTGAGGGAGAGATTATTGTCGTCGCACCAGTTCACCAGATTCTCTATCTCATTCCTGTACTCTGTCTCGTCATTGTTTGAAATCCGACCCACTACGGTGGTGTCATCAGCAAATTTGAAAATCGAGTTGGAGGGGAATTTGGCCACACAGTCATAGGTGTATAAGGAGTATAGTAGGGGAGTATAAGGAGTATAGTAGTTTTTTTTTCCTAAATAGATACATTCTTCCTGCCTTGAGTGGCGGCAGAGAGCAGGTCACGTGCCTCGTACACTGGCATCACGTGCTCTGGGCGCGAGAGAGATTCCTACATTTTAGGGCTAGTTTAGCACAATGGCCTAAACAGTTGGCTTGTAATGCAGAACAAGGCCAGCAGCAGGGGTTCAATTCCCACATTGGCCTCCCCGAACAGGCGCCGGAATGTGGCGACAAGGGGCTTTTCACAGTAACTTCATTGAAGCCTACTTGTGACAATAAGCGAATAATATTATTATTATTATCGTAGCTGCCAGCAGTGCTGGTGTGAGCTCCAGGGCCTCTGGTGAACAACCCTTGAAGAAGAAGCTGAAAACAGGAACAAAGCAGCATGAAGATGATATATTGAGGAATGGGTTTATTAATTGTGCCACTGCAAATCAGGATGCAAAGATTGTGTGCGTTATATGCAGGGAAGTACTGGCAAATGACAGATTAAACCCTCAATACTTCAAAGGCATTTGAAGACTAAGCATGGAGAGTTCGAGGACAAACCTCTATTTTTTTTCAATGGTTGCAGTGAGATCTTAAATCATCAGCTGAAGTCCTTAGCAGAAATGTAACACTGAACAACA
The DNA here is from genome assembly GCF_902713615.1 of Scyliorhinus canicula. NCBI lineage: Eukaryota > Metazoa > Chordata > Chondrichthyes > Carcharhiniformes > Scyliorhinidae > Scyliorhinus > Scyliorhinus canicula. The sequence goes on from NC_052162.1 coordinate 17,780,402, forward strand.
AAACAAGTGAGATTGAGGCCCAAGCAGGCTCACCTGTCACATTAAAGGTAAGCAAAAGTGGTGGATGGTAAAGTTCGACCGGCGTGGGTCACGAAGGTTGGCTGGCCTGAGCCTTGGCTGGCATTGGGTGACGAAGGGTTGGCTGCTGTGGATCGCGAAGGTCGGCCGGCATGGGTCGCGAAGGATGGGCGGTTGCTAAAAATGTGTCCTGGGCAAAAAAGGTGCAGATCAGGAATAGGAGAATAGACCAGATGAGTGTATGGCTGGAGAAGTGATGGAGGAGGAAGGGATTTAGACTCCTGAGGCATTGATATCGTTCTGGGGAAGAGGATACCTCTACAAACTGGATGGGTTGCCCCCCAGCAAGACCAGGACTAATATCCTTGGAGGTTATTTGCCGATATTGTGAAAGGTTTAAACCAGAGAGGCAGGAGGTTTGGAAACTGAGCAGGGAGACACAAGAGAAGGAAACAAAGATAGAAATGAAAGACGGAGGAGTAGAAAGCAAAAAGTGGAAGGCAGAGGAAACAAGGGCCAGCAGTAAATAGGATCATGGTACAACAAAGATGTGTAAAAATGTTAAAAAGACAAGTCAAAAGGCACTGCATCTGAATGCCGAAGTATTTGCAATAAGGTAGACAAATTAACAGCGTAAATAGATGTAAATGAGTACGATACGATTACAGAGACATGCGGGATGACCAAAGCTGTGAACTGAATATCCAAGCTTACTTGATATGTAGGAAGGATGGCAAAAAGGAAAAGGAGTGGGGTGGTATTGTTGGTTAAGGATGTAATCAGTGCAATATTTGGAGAGGATATTGGCTCAGAAAATCGAGATATAGAATCAGTCAGAGCACAACTAAGAAGCAACAAGAGGTGGAAAACATGAGTGGGAGTGGTCTACAGGCCTTCGTACAGTCGCAGTAAGATAGGGGATGGCATTATACAGGAAATTAGAGATGCAAGTAACAAGGGTGCTACAGTAGTCTTGGTTGACTTTGAGCTACATATAGATTGGGCAAACCAAATTAGTAATAACGAGGTGGCGGATGAATTCCTGGGGCATGCACAAGATTATTTTTAGACCAGTATGTTGAGGAACCAACTAGCAAACAGGCTGCCCTAGATTTCGTATTGTGCAACATAAAACAATAATAATTTACGGGATGTGGGCATCGCTGGTTAGGCCAGCATTTATTGCCCATCCCTAGTTTCCCTTCAAAAGGTGGTTCTGAGCTACATTCTTGAACTGCTGCAGTCTGAGGTGTAGACGCACCCACAGTGCTGTCAGGGAGGGAGTTCCAGGATTTTGACCCAGCCGCAGTGAAGGAACAACGATATATTTCCAAGTCAGGATTGTGAGTGAGTTGGAGGGGAACCTCCAGGTGGTGGGGTTCCCAGGTATGTAAAATGGTTAATTAATAATCTTGTTGTGCAAGGTCCTTTAGGGAACAGTGACCATAACACGACAGAATTCTTCATTAGGATGGAAAGTGAAGTAGTGCGACCTGAAACTAGGGTCTTAAATCTAGAACATAGAACATAAAACATACAATGCAGAAGGAGGCCATTCGGCCCATTGAGTCTGCACTGACCAACTTAAGCCCTCACCTCAATCCTATCCCCTAACCCAAATCTAAAAAAAAATCAATTACGAAGGTGCAAGGCATGAGTTGACTAAGATAGATTGAGGAACTTCATTAAAAGTCATGGCGATTGATAAACAATGTTGAATATTTAAGGAAAGAATGTATGCTTTGCAACAGTGCAAAAACACAAGAAAAGCGGCTGAATCATGGCTATCAAAATAAATTAAGGATAGTATTAGATCCGAAGAGGTTCATATAAAGTTGCTAGAAAATGTAGCAAGCCTGAGGATTGGGGAACAGTTTAGAATTCTGAAAAGGAGGACCAAGAGATTGATTAAGAGGGGAAAATAGAGTACGAGAGTAAACCTGTAAGTAACATAAATGCAGACTGTAAAAACTTCTATAAGTATATAAAGAGAAAGAGATAGGTGAAGACAAATGTGGGTCCCTTACACTCCAAATCGGGAGAACTGATAATCGCAAACAAGTAAATGGCAGAGTAATTAAACAAATACTTTTGTCTTCACATTCTGGCTTCACGGAGGAAGATACAAAACATTTCCCAGAAATTCTGGGAACCAAGGGTCTGGTGAGAAGGAGGAATTGAAGGAAATTAGAACTATTAAAGAGATAGTGCTGTAGAAATTAATGGGCTTGAAAGTTGAGAAATCCCCAGGGCCTCATAATCTACATCCCAGAGTACAATGGATGTATTGGTTGTCACCTTCAAAAATTCCGTAGATTCTGGAATGGTCCCGGCAGATTGGAGGGTGAAAAATGTGACCCCACTATTTAAAAAAGGAGCGAGGGAGAACATAGGGAATTACAGACCGATTAGCCTCACATCAGTAGTAGGGGAAATGCTCGAGTCTATTATGAAGGATGTTATAACAGGATAACTGGAAGTATCTATGGGATTAGCCAAATTCAACATGGATTTATGAAAGGGAAATCTTTTTAACAAACATACTGGAGTTTTTTTGAGGATGCAACGAGCAGAATAGACGAGGGGGAAACAATGGATGTGGTGTACTTGGATTTTCAGAAAGCTTTTGATAAAGCCCCACATAAGAGATCAGTGTGTGAAATTAAAGCACACAGGATTGGGGGGGGGGGGTAATAGATTGGCATGGACTGAGCAGATAGGAAACCGAGAGTAGGAATAAATGGGTCTTTTTTGGAGTGGCAAGTGGTGACTAGTCAGGTCTCACAGGGATCCGTGCTTGGGCCCCAGCTATTCGCAATATACATCAATGATTTGGATGAGGGAATCAAATTTAATTTATCCAAGTTTGTTGATGATACCAAACTTGGTGATAATGTGAGCATGTTGAGCTTCGAGGTGATTTAGATAAATTGAGTGCGTGGCAGGTGCAGCATAACGTGGATAAGTGTGAGGCCTTGGTAGGGTGCTCTTTCAGAGGGTCAGTACAGACTCAATTGGCTGAATGGCCTCCTTCTGCACTGTTGGGATTCTATAATTCTATGATCAGCCATGATCATATTGAATGGCAAAGCAGACTCGAAGGGCCGAATTATCTCCTGCTCCTATTTTCTATGTTTCTATTCATTCCCTCCACCACCGACACAGTGACAGTATCCAAGGATCCTTTTTTAAATAAATTTAGAGTACCCAATTCATTTTTTCCAATTAAGGGGCAATTTTAGCATGGCCAATCCACCTAGCCTGCACATCTTTGGGTTGTAGGGGCTAAACCCACGCAAACTCCACACAGACAGTGACCCAGAGCCGAGATTGAACCTGGGACCTTGGTGCGTGAGGCAGCAGTGCTGACCACTGTGCCACCCCGCTGCCCTCACCAAGGTTCCTTACACACCATCTTCCGAACCCACTGTAGTGATCTGTACATCTGTACATACATCTGCAGGTACACCAGGGACTACAGACAGATGTAACAGCCACAGCATCACTAGAGGGCAGCATCAGAGACGGGTCCAGCCCAAGGGAGGATCCGCCTCTTCCAGAAGCACAGGGCTAGTGAGCAGCAGCAGACAGAGACAGCTCAGCATAGGCAGCTTACCTTAACTTCACTGGTCATACCTCTTGACTGTATTATATCTAGTTAAGCTCTGGAAACAGAACAAACCCATTGAATAAAGTATTTGTGTTAATTGGAAGTCTACAATCTTTATTCAGACTTAGAGAATAACACATGATACCAGGAGTGATTTCAGAAAGCTAGCTAGACACCAGCAAGAGAAGAAAAACTTAAACCGGATATTCGACTGTGGAAGACGTCGCAGCAAATGGATCCTCGACGACTAACTGATTCGATGAAAATTGTTGGAACTCCATGGCAGCTGGAAACAACCGGTAATTTAAGTTATAACTGGAAAATGTTTGAACAGCTGTTCCAAATATTTATCACAGCTAATGATTTAAGCACTGCCTCTGACGCAACAGAAATAGGCCTACTGCTCTCAACAGGAGGGCATGAAGCTAGAGAAATCTATAATTGCTTTAATTATTTAGAAGGTGAGGACAACACCAAAGTAGATGTTATACTCAAACAATTTGCTGAACGCTGTAACAATCAGTCCGGTGATATCTGGAAAGATTTAACTCTTGTCAGAGAAACGGAGGGCCCATCTCTGATTTTATTACAAATCTCAAGTTAATACCACAAAGCTGTGATTATGCTGATTTCAGAGACATTGATTAATTTCTGCATCAATTAATTTCTGGACTATCTGATAAAAATTTGAGGGAAGAACTTTCACAAAATAAGTATCTAACTTTAGAACTTGCTATACAAAAATGCCTTGCTTATAAACAAAAACAAACTCAATACGTTGAGTGTCTGCAAAACACAGAATCTTCATTTAGAATACAAAATCGGTAAAAATGGCACGAACACTCACCATGAGGCAGAGGCAGGGTTGAATCGGAGAGAAGGAGGTGCTGAGCGGCAGCCATCTTGAGAAAGGAGCCGCACATGCTCAGTTGCGAAAAGAGGGCACAGTACAGGAAACTCGGTGTGCGCATGGGCACCGAGTCCTAGGCATGACGTCACGAGCGTCATGATGTCAGAGGACCAGGACCACACCCACTTAAAAGGGAAATGCACGAAAATGAACAAAAAGAAATTTAAAGCTGCAAAACCCAATTTTCTTGCCTCAAATGACAGAACAATGCCCAAACTTACACCAGCAGTTGAAAATAACTTTCACAACACCTGGAACAAGCAGCTAGCACCGCCCTAGAAGATGATATGGTCCTTGTTGACTACAACTCAGACAAAGATTTCATCTTGGGAGATGGCTACCCCAGTACCAAATCCGAACTGCAACTAGAGGTGGTGTACCGTGAAGACCCCGACAATGAGTTCTTTGGAATAGGGAACCTTCAGCCCAGCCCAGCATATATGACATCCCGTGAGTGCAGGATTATGCTGCGGCCTGATGCCAAGAAACAGAGAGTGGTCCACGCACCACGAAGGGTCCCAGCCACACAAGAAGATGATTTGTTCATTGAACATGAAGGGAACGATCACAACTCCGAAACAAAAAGCAATGATTTGTCCAACAAACAATACACACAATATTGCTCAGACATGGCTGAGTTATTCAGAGATCCTGATCACAGCATCAGCAACACGGTTGAAAAGCTCAATACGACTCTTCTCATGATAGATGAATCCAATACCATGGTGCCATGGCAGATCGTCGGTACATTGGATGACAGCAATACCCAAGACGAAGACGACGTCATACAGAGAGCACAGAATGACTCCGTTGAGAGAGCACAGATCGACTCTACAATGAGAACACTGCACAACTCCACAAAGAGAGAAATGACAGATTCCACAGAGAGCAATGACAGACTCCACAGAGAGAGCAATGACAGACTCCACAGAGAGAGCAATGACAGACTCCACAGAGAGAGCAATGACAGACTCCACAGAGAGAGCAATGACAGACTCCACAGAGAGAGCAATGACAGACTCCACAGAGAGAGCGATGACACACCACAGAGAGAGCGATGACAAACTCCACAGAGAGCGATGACAAACTCCACAGAGAGCGATGACAAACTCCACAGAGAGAGTGATGAAGGACTCCACAAAGAGAGTGTCGCAAGCCTCCACAGACAGCTCGATGACAGACTCAAAAATGGAAGCAAGCAAATACTCCATAGCGAATGCCATGCATGTACAAGACTATGAAGATCTATCAAGCTTATTTGAGCCACCAGAAGAAGACACTGAATGTCTACCCACTTGTGTGAGACAAGTGACGAAGAAATCACAATTCCCATACAGGATGTGCAGGATCACAGCGAGACTGACATATCTCAGCTCGTCTGCACAGAAGCACTCAATAATCAGAGGATGGCCACCCATGAGTCCAGAGAGACCATGTCAATGGAAATCTTGAAGATTTTGACTCCAGAAGAGGAGCACCAAGAGTCCAGAGAGACCACATCAATAGAAATCATGAAGATTTTGACTCCAGAAAAGGAGCACTACAACCCACAACAAAAGGAAATCATGAAGATTTTGACTCCAGAAAATTAGCACAAAGAGATCACAGATGATTCAAATGAACCTGAAATGACTCCAAAAGAGGAGCACCAAGAAATCAATGATAATTCAAGTGAACCAGTAAGCAAAGAAGAGGAATCGAATCCACCACAAATGACTGATGTCACCAACATCAATGCAACATCAGATCATTCTCACAATTCTCAAGAAGATACGCTCAATGTAGCAGATAACACAAAGGACACTGACACCAATAACTGTGACAATGACTCAAATCATCCACATGGCACACTCATTGAGCGCAACAAGAACAAAAGCCGCAAGAAGCACAGCAGAAACAAGAACAACAACAGCAACAACAAAAACAACATGCAGCGCAACAAGAATGACAAAAGCAACAAGAAGCATCCCAGAAACAACAAGCACGACAAGAAAAAGAACATGAATAAAATCAAAAACAACGAAAACAGAATCAACCAGTGCAACAAAAATAACAACAAGAACGACAACAACAAGAACGCCAATGAAAACAACCAAGACAGAAACGACAAAAACAAAAAAAAGAACGACAATGAGAACAACAAAGACAGAAACGACATAAACAACAACAATGAAACAATGACCTGTACAACATGGTACAACTCTGCACATGAAGGACAATGCCACAGCACACTGCGAAACAATGACAAGACTACAAACATGCCATGGCATGATAAAGAATCTCATGAATTCACATCTGCTCCAGAACAAACAAGCAAAACAGCTTTCACGAACTATGACACACAGAATCATTACCACAAACACAGGAAAAAGTCGAGATCAGACAACGGTACGACACAGATTCGCTACCCACAATCAAATGGAACAGGGGAAAAAGGTGTCCACATCATTAAACGACTCATCAGCAAAGCAGCCGAGTCACATTCTGACATCAACCTAGCTCTGTTATCATACCGAGCAACCCCATTGAACTCAGGACTGTCGCCAGCGCAAATGCTCTTTGGCAGAGACATCCAGACAACCCTACCGGCAAAGCAATTCCGAGACCCTGGCAACGCACCAGTTCTCGACGACATGCGGGCACTATGCTCCAAACAAAAACTATACTGCGATCAACATGCAATCCCACTCAAGCCACTGACAATAGGTGACACCATCAGAATCAGGGACCCAGAAGGCGGATGGTCTGAGTCAGCTACGGTGATCAGGCAGGAGCCACCGCGGTCCTACATTGTCAAACCGTCTGCGGGAGTACTTTTTCGCCGTAACCGATGGGATCAATTAGAGATTCGACCTGCAACGCCATAATTTCCCACACTGGACTGGACCGAGTCCATTTGTCCACAGGATGTTCCTCGCCACACAGCACCAGACAGTACTCTTGATTGTATAAGGTGTTAGTGAGGCCACACCTGGAGTATTGTGTTCAGTTTTGGTCTCCTTACTTGAGAAAGGACGTACTGGCACTGGAGGGTGTGCAGAGGAGATTCACGAGGTTAATCCCAGAGCTGAAGGGGTTGGATTATGAGGAGAGGTTGAGTAGACTGGGACTGTACTCGTTGAAATTTAGAAGGATGAAGGGGGGATCTTATCGAAACATTTAAAATTATGAAGGGAATAGATAGAATAGATGCGGGTAGGTTGTTTCCACTGGCGCGTGAAAGCAGAACTAGGGGGCATAGCCTCAAAATAAGGGGAAGTAGATTTAGGACTGAGTTTATGAGGAACTTCTTGACCCAAAGGGTTGTGAATCTATGGAATTCCTTGCCCAGTGAAGCAGTTGAGGCCCCTTCATTAAATGTTTTTAAGGTAGAGATAGATAGTTTTTTGAAGAAAAAAGGGATTAAGGGTTATGGTGTTCGGGCCGGAAAGTGGAGCTGAGTCCACAAAAGATCAGCCATGATCTCATTGAATGGCGGAGCAGGCTCGAGGGGCCAGATGGCCTACTCCTGCTCCTAGTTCTTATGTTCTTATGGCATCAAACCATCATCCCTACTCCCACCATTAAGATGCTCCAGCAGAAGCCGTAAGGCACCCGACCGGCTAGATTTGTAACGACACTTCAACACACGCACAAGACTAATATGGACATTTCTCACGATGGACTCACAACACAGTTAATTGTTTCTGTATTACTTTTATCATTTTCGCAGTGTGTAGATTTGCATATTCTCACCACTTGTTATGTACAGTTTTCTTGAGGCCAGTCTAGAAAACATGTCCAATAAAAGGGGGGAGTAATGATCTGTACAGCTGTACATACACCAGGGACTACAGACAGATGTAACAGCCACAGCGTCACTAGAGGGCAGCATTAGGGACGGGTCCAGCCCAAGGGAGGATTCGCCTCTTCCAGAAGCACAGGGCTAGTGAGCAGCAGCAGACAGAGACAGCTCAGCATAGGCAGCTTATCTTAGCTTCACTGGTCATACCTCTCGACTGTATTATATCTAATTAAGCTCTGGAAACAGAACAAACCCAATGAATAAAGTATTTGTGTTAACTGGAAGTCTACAATCTTTATTCAGACTTAGAGAATAACATAACCACGGCCACTAAATGTAAATATCGCCACAATCTCAGAGGTCACTGATGGGGATTTAACCTGAGGGTTACCACACTTCGGACAAGGGGCAAGGTTGAGAAGGCGGAGCTGTGAGCAAGAAAATAATATATATATTAATAAAAAGATGTTCTAGGTTAAAAGCAGCACATAGGGAGTGGAAAACTGGTAGGCAAAGGGTTAAATTGTTGGATCAGCCGGAAACCTTAAGAAAAACCTACACTCAGGATAATTTAATCCGACAGGACATTCTCTGGGGCTGGTTTAGCACAGTGGTCTAAACAGCTGGCTTGTAATGCAGAACAAGGCAGCGCGGGTTCAATTCCCATACCGGCCTCCCCGGACAGGCACCGGAATGTGGCGACTAGGGGCTTTTCACAGTAACCTCATTGAAGCCTACTTGTGACAATAAGCGATTATTAATATTATTATTATTATAATGGGGAACCCACGTCACAAGACTATGGCCCCAGCTTGTCTGCAGGAGATTCATTGTTCTACCCAGAGCAGGGAACGCAAACCTAGTAACGTCTCATCAAGGACTAACGGCGTAATTTCAGGTTAAGGGCAACATTCTGAACATGATCTGGTAACTTGCAAAAACACATTGTATGAATAAATCGGTTTCACATTAAAGGGCTCAGGAAACATCTCTACCGATACCTCCTGATCATTGTATTGTATGAAATTGATCGATGACGTCAATGCTTACCTGTAACTGTGAACAAACTTAAAATATATATGCATGAAATCCCTGTAACTTTCAGAACAGACTGATGTGAGCTGAAGGCAGCAGCAGCTTCTAGTTCTCCTGTCGTGCACACAAACATTTTTCGAATAAACAAAAGTTTTACCAACACCACGCGGTCGCAAACGGACTCTGACCATTTCTTCCCTCCGACAGGGGCCTTCATGATTAACGGGAATTGAACCCGTGCAGCTGCCGTCATTCCGCATCACAAACCAGCCATCCAGCACAAACTGAGCTAACCGTCTCTCTTCCACAACCATGGAAAGACCGTCACCTGGAAGTTCCCCTCCAAGCCACACGCCATCCTAACTTGGAAAAATATCACTGTTCCTTCACTCTCACTGGGTCAAAACCCTGGAACTCCCTCCCTAACAGCACAGTGGGTGTACCTACACCACACGGACTGCAGCGGTTCGAGAAGGCAGCTCACCACCATCTACTCAAGGGCAATTAGGTATGGGTAATAAATGCTGGCCTAGCCAACGAAGCCTGCATCCCATAAATGAATAAAAAACAATTATTATTATTCAAGTTATTATTCTACCCAATACTTTCAATACGGTTTGGGCTTGCAAGACTCTCCTTACTGGTGAACAGAATATGTTCCTTCTCAAGAGCCACCCAGATACAGATAAGACTGAGGTACAGAGACAGACAGCCAGACCATCCCCCCACTTCACTGCCCCCTGTGGCTGACTCCTGTGGGACCCACAGATTGCTGATTTAGTCAGGCCCATGAGACATTCCCTCAATTTATCAAACCTCTCTCCCAACTGGACACCCGTAGCAGAATGGGGTAAAATGTAGCCAAACATTGAGGAACTGCCCTGTCAGGTGGCACAGTGGTTAGCACTGCTGCCTCACAGGGTTTCCTCCGGGTAACGTTCCCGCCCACCGTCCAAAGATGTGCAGGTTAGGTAGATTGGCCATGCTAAATTAGGGTGGGGGAACGGGATGAGGTGGGGTGCTCATTCGGAGGGTCGGTGCCGACTCAATGGGCCCAATGACCTCTTTCTGCACTGTAGGGAGTCCATGATTGTAGACCTGGACTCTCAGGTGGGACACATACTCGGACTGAGGCGGCCCACATTCCATGAAACAGGAACGGACAAAGAAACACGTGGCCTGGGAGCCCCTGAATTAGCTTAAAAAGCGGCTTCACGGGACTGTCCCATGCAACACTCTTCACCCAGATCCTCAATGAAATCGTGGAGGACTCTGCAGTGAAGAGTCCCACTTCTTCCAGAGGTGGCCTGCCGAGGTGCATCTGAAAAATGGGACCGAACCCGGGGCATTCACGGATGGCGAGATGGAACATCAGGACACATCCATGCAGCAGACGAGGGCAATGGAGCGGAGAGTGGGCAGGAAAGTCCGTTCAGGAACCCCCTCGGTACACTGACGGGATTTCCGTGAGACGGTTCAGAGTGTGAGTCGCAGGTTCCTGAGGGAGGTTTTAAGCTTTGGGCCAATTGGAAAGTCCCAGTCAAACAGGGGTAAGATTTGGTGAGGTGGTGCTACAGTCTGCAGCCTCCTCACTGTCCCTGGGCCAAATTTCACCAAAATGCTTTGACAGTGACCGATTGTAGGCCATGAACATCTGATGCAAGGTAAATGTAAAGTGGCCATAATCCCAGATGGCAATAGGCTGCTTTCCCTTTGAGGGGGAGAGCTGACTGGTGCTGATTTACCCTGAGAATCACCACATCTCAGCAAGGGGCAAGATTAAGAAGCGGGGGGGGGGGGGGGGACTTCATGAATAACCTCAGCCGGTACGGGAATTGAACCCGTGCTGCTGACCTCGCTCTGCATCATGAACCAGCTGTCTAGCCCACTGAGCTAAACCAGCTTCCCAATCTGAAGAAAATGTCAAACCTTTAAAATTCCATTTTCCACACCGTTTCAGATAGAAATTAGCAACCGGCAGAATTTCAGTTTTTAGGTGATTGTCACCTTTCGCGACCCTCCTTGTCTCTCATCGTTCTATAGCTGGCTGATATTGCCCTGGCACTGTTCACCAACAGCACTCGGAAGTGGTCTGCCTTCTACTTGACGTCTCCATCGAGAAGGCAGTTGAATTATGATCACACATCATCTGGCACAGGCCCACATCCTATTATTCCTGACTGAGGGAGTGCTGCACTGTCAGAGGAGCTGGATTCCAGACGAAATGCGAAACGGAGGTTCTGCCTGCCATTTCCGGTGGATATTATAGATCACGTGGCACTGTTTCAAAGAAAAGCAAAGGAGCTCAGTCCAATATTTAACCTCAAACAAAATCACTAACAAAATGATCGTGTTGCTATTTGCTGAAATCTTGCTGTGCACAAACTGGCTGCCAAGTTTCCTTTATTCCTTTATTATCCTACAAAAGTACTTCATTGACTGTAAAGTGCTTTGAGGCACCCTGAGGTCAAACGAGGCTTGAGATAAATGCAAGTCTTTAGTTTTTCCTTCACCGGCCACATGACAGCGCAAACTTTTATTTTCTGTAAACAAAATCACCACATCAGTCGTGTCTCCGTTGGAAGTACGTTTACCTCTGAGTCAGAATGTTCTGTGTTTAGATCCCTCTCCGGAAACACTGGTTGGCTGTGAGCTGGTGTATAGATCTCTGGCCATGCTGGTAACATGCTCCTCATACTCACGAACCCCCCCCCCCCCCCCCCGCTCCTGTTAATTTGCCGAGGATGTGCGAGTGTCCGGAAGTGTACGCTGCCATGTCCTCCAAAGGCATTAATCAGGGAAGATGTTCTAAACTCCAGGTGGGCGGAACCTTTGCTGGAAAAGCTGTAGCCGTTTGCCTGGAACACCAACTACCTCCAGTGTCTGATAGTCAACCTACTGAGGAAGCCTGGATGGCAAACTAATAAGAGCTGATGGTCAAAGTCCTGCTTGACTAGAGTGCTGGAGAAGGCTGCTCCAAGTGCTGCCGTACAGGGAACAACTGATTACAAACTACAGTCACAGTTCTGAGTCTCTCAGTTAGGGAGTGTAGCCATCTCAGATGGCCACCTGCAAAGGACCATGGGAATTATGGCCAACCCAGGATTCAGACACACTCAGAGCTTGTGTGTGTGTGGTGAATGTAACGTAGTAATTCACACTGTATTTACCAATACCATTGTAAGCGCAGTAGCGTTATCCGACCACTAGGGGGAGTAGCTCTAGGAATGCTCAGGAGTTTGTACAGGGCTCCACCCTTGGCTCCGCCCACAACTCCTCCCCCTTGACTGCTGTATAAATAACCGTGTCCAGAGCCAGCCTGCAGTTCATCAAGAGTTCAACGGGTAACAGGCTGGCTCTGTAGTAAGTAGATTAAAACCACTGTTCATATCTTAAAGCACGTGTCTCGTGAATTGATGGTTCCATCAGTGTGTATTTGCAACCCAGATAGCTAGACGCGATCGAAACCCCCGGTGGTTTGCATTCTAATGGCCCATTGCCCCAGAACAGAAGGACTGTACTCAGGTAACCGATACAGATGCAGACTAACTGGTGCCACTCCCTTTGCTAAGAAAGCCCAAACAGCCAAAGTCAATGACTGCTCAGGACACGCCCAGCCATCAAGGCACCCGCCCCTTTATTGGCCAAAATCGAAGGCAGTGATCGAAGCGTGTCGAATTATTGGGCCCACGTTAAGGACCGCCCCAAAGGGCAGCATGGTGGCACAGTGGCTAGCATTGCTGCCTACGGCGCTGAGGACCCGGGTTCGAATCCCGGCTCTGGGTCACTGTCTGTGTGGAGTTTGCACATTCTCCCCGTGTCTGCGTGGGTTTCACCCCCACAACCCAAAGATGTGCAGAATAGGTAGATTGGCCATGCTAAATTGCCCCTTAATTGGAAAAAATAATTGGGTACTCTAAATTTATTTTTTTGAAAAGGACCGCCCTAAAGAGCGTGAAATCCCAGAGGGATAAGAAGAGACACAGCCATCGGCTCGGTCTCTCTTGGATAGGCCTATGCCAACCCAAGTGCAGCATAACGACCAGACTGACAAGTTCAAGACCAACGATCGCTACCAGACGGATGAGCCCAGCAGAAACAGAGCCACTTCTTCCACCCAGCCACGCAAGATCTGGACAAAGGCCTTGTACATCTGCAAAGAGCCGGTTGTCCTGAAGTTAAGTATAGGTTATTGTAGTTGTTAGGTGTAGTTTAACTTGTAGTGTTTTATGTTGCATGTCGAAGTAATCCTTGTGTGTAAATAAACTATCTGTGAACTTGAACTGACTAACTGGTTGTTTGGTTCTTTGATCAATATCCGGTAAAGCCTTGTGGTGGTATCATTTGATACCTGGTGACTCTGAAAAGCAATATTGTCACTAAGAACTGCCATATCTAGTTAATTTGGCAACATTACTCCGGTGCCGAAAGAGCAACATTATTGTTGACTCTGGAGGGATAGTATTCCATTCATTAAAAAGAGCAACAGGAGGGCGGTCAGTGCCTTCCCACCCAGGTGAACATGGGGGGCACGATTGGGAAATTTATAATAATAATAATCTTTATTATTGTCACAAGTTGCCTTACATTAGCACTGCAATGAAGTTACTGTGAAAATCTCTTAGTCGCCACCTGTTCGGGTACACTGAGGGAGAATTCAGAATATCCAATTTACATAACAGCATGTCTTTTGGGACTTGTGGGAGGAAACCGGAGCATCCGGAGGATATCCACTACTCCATTTGCAGATGACCAAATCTGGGTGAGTGGTGGACAGTGTAGAGGATAGCTATAATCTCCAATGCGATATAGATGGGTTGGTGGAGTGGGCGATAAAGAAGCAGATGGAGTTTAATAGAGAGGAGTGTGAGGTCATGTATTTAGGGATTTCAAAACGTTATAGGGAGTACACAATAAATGGGAATATAGAGGGGTAGATGAGGGCAGCACAGTGGCGCAGTGGGTTAGCACCGCTGTCTCACAGCGCTGAGGTCCCAGGTTCGATCCCGGCTCTGGGTCACTGTCCGTGTGGAGTTTGCACATTCTCCCCGTGTCTGCGTGGGTTTCACCCCCACAACCCAAAGATGTCCAGGCTAGGTGGATTGGCCACACTAAATTGCCCCTTAATTGGAAAAAATTAATTGGGTACTCTAAATTTTTTTTAAAAAGAGGGGTAGATGAAGTGAGAGTTCTTGGCGTACAAGTACACAGGTCCCTAAAGACAGCAGTTCAAGTAGACAAGGTTGTTAAGGAAGCATATGGAATGCTGTCCTTCATTGGCAGAGGTATAGAATATAAAAGTAAGGATATTATGTTGGAATTGTATAAAACACCGCTGAGGCCAAAACTGGAGTATTGTGTGCAGTTCTCGTCACCACGTTACAGAAAGGAAGTTATTGCTCTGGAGAGAGTGCAGGGGAGGTTGACAAGAATGTTGCCAGGGCTAGAAAAGCGTAGCTAAGAGGAGAGATTGGATAAGTTGGGGTTATTTTCCTTGGAACACAGAAGGCTGAAGGGTGACTTAATTGAGGTGGACAAAATTATGAGGAGAGTGGACAGGATAAAATTGTTTACTTTGGTGGAGAATTCTAGAACCAGGGGACATAGTGGTAGAAGGTGTAGAGGGGACTTGTGGAAGAACTTTTTTTAGGCAGAGGGTACTGGGATTCTGGAATTCACTGCCCGAGTTGGTGGTGGAGGCAGAGACCCTAAACTTTAAAAAGAACATGGATCTGTACCTTAAGTGCTGTAAGCTGCAGGGCTATGGACCGGGTGCAGGAAGGTGGGATTAGAGCGGGCACCTGGGTCTCCTCGGGCTGGCACAGGAAAGATGGACTGAATGATTGATTGATATTTATTGTCACATGTACCGAAGTGCAGTGTATCGAAGTACAGAACATAGAACATAGAACATTACAGCGCAGTACAGGCCCTTCGGCCCACGATGTTGCACCGTCCTGTGAAACCCTTCTAAAGTTCCTCTACACTATTTCCTTATCGTCCATATGCCTATCCAATGACCATTTGAATGCGTTTAGTGTTGGCGAGTCCACTACTGTTGCAGGCAGGACATTCCACGCCCTTACTACTCTCTGAGTAAAGAACCTACCTCTGACATCTGTCCTATATCTATCTCCCCTCAATTTAAAGCTATGTCCCCTCGTGCTGGACATCACCATCCGAGGAAAAAGGCTCTCGATGTCCACCCTATCTAATCCTCTGATCATCTTGTATGCCTCAATTAAGTCCCCTCTTAACCTTCTTCTCTCTAACGAAAACAGCCTCAAGTCCTTCAGCCTTTCCTCATATGATCTTCCCTCCATACCAGGCAACATTCTTGTAAATCTCCTCTGTACCCTTTCCAATGCTTCCACATCCTTCCTATAATGTGGCGACCAGAACTGCACACAATACTCCAAATGCGGCCGCACCAGAGTTTTGTACAACTGCAACATGACCTCATGGCTCCGAAACTCAATTCCTCTACCAATAAAAGCTAACACACCGTACGCCTTCTTAACAACCCTCTCAACCTGGGTGACAACTTTCAGGGATCTATGGACATGGACACCGAGATCTCTCTGCTCGTCCACACTACCAAGAATCTTACCGTTAGCCCAGTACTCTGCCTTCCTGTTATTCCTTCCAAAATGAATCACCTCACACTTTTCTGCATTAAACTCCATTTGCCACCTGTTAGCCCAGCTCTGCAGCTTATCTATGTCCCTCTGTAACTTGTAACATCCTTCTGCACTGTCCACAACTCCACCGACTTTAGTGTAATCTGCAAATTTACTCACCCATCCTTCTACGCCCTCCTCCAGGTCATTTATAAAAATGACAAACAGCAACGGCCCCAAAACAGATCCTTGTGGCACACCACTAGTAACTGGACACCAGTCAGAGCATTTCCCATCAACCACCACGCTTTGTCTTCTATCAGCTAGCCAATTTCTGATCCAAACTGCTAAATTACCCTGAATCCCATGCCTCTGTATTTTCTGCAATAGCCTACCATGGGGAACCTTATCAAACGCTTTACTGAAATCCATATACACCACATCAACTGCTTTACCCTCATCCACCTGTTTGGTCACCTTCTCGAAGAACTCAATGAGGTTTGTGAGGCACGACCTACCCATGTTGACTATCTCTAATCAAATTATTCCTTTCCAGATGATTATACATCCTATCTCTTATAAACCTTTCCAAGACTTTTCCCACAACAGAAGTAAGGCTCACTGGTCTATAGTTACCGGGGTTATCTCTACTCCCCTTCTTGTACAAGGAGACAACATTTGCTATCCTCCAGTCCTCTGGCACTATTCCTGTAGACAAAGATGACTTAAAGATCAAAGCCAAAGGCTCAGCAATCTCCTCCCTAGCTTCCCAGAGAATCCTAGGATAAATCCCATCCGGCCCAGGGGACTTATCTATTTTCACACTTTCCAGAATCGCTAACACCTCCTCCTTATCAACCTCAAGCCCTTCTAGTCTAGTAGCCTGTATCTCAGTATTCTTCTCGACAGCTTTGTCTTTTTCCTGTGTGAATACTGATGAAAAATACTCATTTAGCACCTCTCCTATCTCCTCGGACTCTACGCACAACTTCCCACTACTGTCCTTGACTGGCCCTACTCTTACCTTAGTCATTCTTTTACTCCTGACATACCTATAGAAAGCTTTAAGGTTATCCTTGATCCTACCTGCCAAAGACTTCTCATGTCCTTGCTTGGCTCTTCTTAGCTCTCTCTTTAGAGCCTTCCTAGCTAACTTGTAAATCTCAAGCGACCCAACTGAACCATCACGTCTCATCTTCACATAAGCCTCCTTCTTCCTCTTGACAAGTGTTTCAACTGCTTTAGTAACTCATGGTTCCCTCACTCGACCACTTCCTCCCTGCCTAACAGGTACATACTTATCAAGGACACGCAGTAGCTGTTCCTTGAACATGCTCCACATTTCCATTGTGTCCATCCCCTGCAGTTTTCCTCTCCAGGCGATGCATCCTAAATCTTGCCTCATCGCATCATAATTGCCTTTCCCCAGCAATAACCCAGAAAGTATATTTCTGCGGCCAACGGAACATACAGTGCGTACATAGTAGACAAAAGAATATCGACAGAGTACATTGACAATGGTGCACCAACAAATAGTGATTGGTTACAGTGCGGAACAAGGCCAAACAAGAGCAGCATAGGGCGTCGTGAATAGTGTTCTTACAGGGAACAGACCAGTCCAAGGGAGAGTCGTTGAGGAATCTACTAACTGTGGGGAAAAAGCTGTTCTTATGTCTAGATGTGCGGGTCTTCAGACTTCTGTATCTTCTGCCTGATGGAAGGGTCTGGAAGAAGGCAAAGCCAGGGTGTGAGGTATCTCTGACAATGCTGTCTGCCTTCCTGAGGCAGCGCAAGGTGTATACAGAATCAATGTGGGGGTGGCAAGTTTGTGTGATGCGTTGGGCTGAGTTCACCACACTCTGCAGTTTCTTGCGATCTTTGGCCGAGCAGGTGCCATACCAGTCTGTGATGCAGCTAGATATGATGCTCTCTATGGCACATCTGTAGCAGTTTGTGAGAACTGATGCAGACATGCCAAATTTCTTTAGCTTCCATAGGAAGAAAAGACGTTGTTGGGCTTTCTTGTCTGTTTCATCAACATGAGTGAACCAGGACAGACTGTTGGTGATGGTGACCCCCAGGAACTTAAAGCTATCGACCATCTCTACTTCGGAGCCATTGATGTAGATGGAGGGGAGGTGGGTGTCGTGCTACGCTTCCTGAAGTCGATGATCAGTTCCTTGGTCTTTCCAGTATTTAGAGAGAGGTTGTTTTTGGTACACCATGCAACCAAGTGATCTATCTCCCTTCTGTAGTCTGATTCATCATTGTTTGAGATACGACTCGCCACAGTCGGATCATCCACAAACTTAGATTGAACTGGAGTTGAATCACGCCACACAGTCGTGTGTGTAGAGGGAGCACAGTAGAGGACTGAGCACACATCCTCGTGGGGCCCCGGTGTTGAGGACTATTGGAGGAGGTGTTGTTACCTATCCCGACAGATTGCGGTCTGCTGGTGAGGAAGTCAAGGATCCAGCTGCACAGGGAGGGGTCAGGTCCAAAGTTGCAGAGTTTGGCTATTAGTTTTGTTGGGATAATGGTGTTTAGTCTATGAACAGCAGTCTGACGTAGGTGTCCTTGTTGTCGAGATGTTTGAGAGTTGATTGTAGGGCCAGAGAGATAGCATCTGCTGTGGATCGGTTCCCGCGGTAGTCCTATGGTTTTGACTTTTCAGTTTGAAACCCGACAGAAATATTGGAGATCCACCCAAATGGTGGCTACAATCTCCTTCTACCAGATGCCTGGGTTGTGAATGTTAGCCCCTTTTCACCAGATTGCATAGTCATGACCCAGCTTTGCAGGAGGTGCCTGTCTTTTATCAAGACATAGTAAATAGAGAAATACAGCACAGAACAGGCCCTTCGGCCCACAATGTTGTGCCGAACTTTTGTCCTCGGTTAATCATAGATCATAGAATTTTGGACACTAAGGGCAATTTATCATGGCCAATCCACCCAACCTGCACATCTTTGGACTGTGGGAGGAAACCGGAGCACCCGGAGGAAACCCACGCACACACAAGGAAGATGTGCAGACTCCACACAGACAGTGACCCAAGCCGAAATCGAACCTGGGACCCTGGAGCTGTGAAGCAATTGTGCTATCCACAATGCTACCGTGCTGCCCTTAAGAACAAATTAATCTACACTCCATTATTCTACCATAATCCATGTACCTATCCAATAGCCACTTGAAGGTCCCTAACGTTTCCGACTCAACTACTTCCACAGGCAGTGCATTCCATGCCCCCACTACTCTCTGGGTAAAGAACCTACCTCTGACATCCCCCCTGTATCTTCCACCATTTACCTTAAATTTATGTCCCCTTGTAATGGTTTGTTCCACCCGGGGAAAAGTCTCTGATTGTCTACTCTATCTATTCCCCTGATCATCTTATAAACCTCTATCAAGTTCCCGTACCAGCCTCCCCGGACAGGCGCCGGAATGTGGCGACTAGGGGCTTTTCACAGTAACTTCATTGAAGCCTACTCGTGACAATAAGCGATTTTCATTTCATTTCATTTTCATTTCATTTTCTTTTCATTTCAAGTCGCCCCTCATCCTTCTCCATTCTAATGAGAAAAGGCCTAGCACCCTCAACCTTTCCTCTTAAGACATACTCTCCATTCCATGCAACATCCTGGTAAATCTCCTTTGCACCTTTTCCAAAGCTTCCACATCCTTCCTAAAATGAGGTGACCAGAACTGCACACAGTACTCCAAATGTGGCCTTACCAAGGTTTTTTACAGCTGCATCATCACCTCACGGCTCTTAAATTCAATCCCTCTGCTAATGAACGCTAGCACACCATAGGCCTTCTTCACAGCTCTATCCACTTGAGTGGCAACATTCAAAGATCTATGAACATAGACCCCAAGATCTCTCTGCTCCTCTACATTGCCAAGAACCCTACCGCTAACCCTGTATTCCGCATTCATATTTGTCCTTCCAAAATGGACAACCACACACTTGTCAGGGTTAAACTCCATCTGCCACTTCTCAGCCCAGCTCTGCATCCTATCTATGTCTCTTTGCAGCCGACAACAGCCCTCCTCACTATCCACAACTCAACCAATCTTCGTATCATCTGCAAATTTACTGACCCATCCTTCAACTCCCTCATCCAAGTCATTAATGAAAATTACAAACAGCAGAGGACCCAGAACTGATCCCTGCGGTACGCCACTGATAACTGGGCTCCAGGCTGAATATTTGCCATCCACCACCACTCTCTGACTTCTATCAGTTAGCCAGTTCGTTATCCAACTGGCCAAATTTCCTAATATTCCATGCCTCCTTACTTTCTGCATAAGCCTACCATGGGGAACCTTATCAAATGCCTTACTAAAATCCATGTACACTACATCCACTGCTTTACCTTCATCCACATGCTTGGTCACCTCCTCAAAGAAGTCAATAAGACTTGTAAGGCAAGACATACCCCTCACAGATCCGTGCTGACTATCCCTAATCAAGCAGTGTCTTTCCAGATGCTCAGAAATCCTATCCTTCAGTACCCTTTCCATTACTTTGCCAACCACCGAAGTAAGACTAACTGTCCTGTAATTCCCAGGGTTATCCCTATTCCCTTTTTTGAACAGGGGCATGACATTCGGCACTCTCCAATCCCCTGGTACCACCCCTGTTGACAGTGAGGACGAAAAGATCATTGCCAACGGCTCTGCAATTTCATTTCTTGCTTCCCATAGAATCCTTGGATATATCCTGTCAGGCCCGGAGGACTTGTCTAGCCTCAAGTTTTTCAAAACGCCCAACACATCTTCCTTCCTAACAAGTATCTCCTCGAGCTTACCAGTCTGTTTCACACTGTCCTCTCCAAGACCATATCAGTTTGAAACATGTTTGTCTCAAGCAGGTCTCCTCTGTGTTGTTCCTTGTGTCTTAATAATGCTAGTAGTCTTAAAGTTGAAGTAGATGCTTTATTGTGAGTTTGTTCTCTCTTCAGTGCTTAAACCATGTTACATCTATGCTGCCAGTCTGTGCCTTGCTACCAGCTCCCGTTCCTGTGAACTGTGTCCTGACTTCCTGTTCATGTGTATTTATACCTCTCCCGTGTTCCCTCTAGTGCTTGCTCAGTTGTATTACATCTACTGAGATATACAATCACCACATCCTCCCTTTTTTCTTTCCATATTTCCTGTAGAGTGTTAATGAAAATTGTACAAAACAGTTAAATTACTTATGATACGTGTATCTGTATAAGTGATGATATTGGATATTTTACAAAGCCAATTAATATTTATGAGTCCAATCTTAATAAAAAACATTTATGAGTCCAAACTTGATGAATTTGTTTGTTGAGTTTTTTCTCCTTTTCGTTGTTGACACGGTGATATTGATATTGCAACTCCGTTGTCAATGTTGTCGGTGTTTTTGTTTTTAAGTAACCCACAAGTCATCCTGAGGTGTTTGAATGGTCGAACCACTGATGTTGACTGACATGGATATTTTTTTGTACTTGTGGTATCGATTTAGTGTGTCATCTGCCTTGAAAGCTGGTCTGCTTGCTTGTTCTGGAGCAGATGTGAATTTGTGAGATTCTTTGTCATGCCATGGCAAGTTTGTAGACTTGTCATTGTTTTGCAGTGTGCTGTGGCATTGTCCTTCATGTGCAGAGTTGTACCATTTTGTCCAGGTCGTTGTTTCATTGTTGTTGTTTCTGTCTTATCTGTCTTTGTTGTTTTCATTGTACTTCTTGTTGCTGTTTTGTCGTATCTGTCTTTGTTGTTTTCATTGTCGTTCTTGTTGTTGTTTTTGTCGTGCTTGTTGTTTCTGTTTTTGTTGTTTTCGTCGTTGTTCTTGTCGTGCTTGTTGTTGTCTTTGTTATGCTTCTTGTTGTTCTTGTAGTTTTTGTTGTTGCTGTTGTTGTTCTTGTTTCTGCTGTGCTTCTTGTGGTTTTTGTTTTTCTTGTTGCGCTCAATGAGTGTTCCGTGTGGATAATTTGAGTAATTGTCATAGTCATTGGTGTGAGTGTCCTTTATGGTATTTGTTACATTGCGCGTTTCTTCAAGAGAATGGTCTGATGTTGCATTGATGTTGGTGACATCAGTCATTTGTGGTGGATTTGATTCCTCGTCTTTGCTTTCTTGGTGCTCCTTCTGGAGTCAAAATCTTTATGATTTCATTTTCTTGTTGGTCTTGGTGCTCCTCTTCTGGAGTCAAAATCTTCACGATTTCATTCTCTTGTGGGTCTTGGTATTCCCCTTCTGGAGTCAAAATCTTCACGATTTCTATTGATGTGGTCTCCCTGGACTCTTGGTGCTCCTCTTCTGGAGTCAAAACCTTCAAGATTGCAATTGACGTGGTCTCTCTGGACTCTTGGGTATTCCTACTCTGATTGTTGAGTGCTTCTGTACAGATGAGCTGAGTTCTGTCAGTCTTGCTGTGATCCTGCACATCCTGTATGTCGATTGTGATCACATTGTCACTGTTTTCGCATACAGTGGGTAGACTTACATTGTCTTCTTCTTGATTATATGAGCTTGATGGACTTTCGTAGTCTGCTTGTGGTTGCTCAGATACGGTGGGTAGACCGTCATGGTCTTGATCATGCATGGCATTCGGTATGGAGTGTTTGCTTGCTTCCCTTTTGGAGCCTGTCAACGAGCTCTCCATGGAGGCTTGTGTTGCTCCCTCTGTGGAGTCTTTCATCGCTCTCTCTGTGGAGTTGTGCAGTGTTCTCTCTGTGAAGTCAATCTGTGCTCTCTCAATGGAATCATTCTGTGCTCTTTGTGTGGTGTCGTCTTCTTCTTGGGTATGGCTGTCATCCAATGTCTCGACGATCTGCCATGGCATCATGGTATTGGATTCATCTACCACGAGTAGAGTCGTGTTGAGCTTTGCAACCGTGTTGCTGATGCTGTGATCAGCATATCAGAATGACTCAGCCATGTCTGGGTAGCATTGTTCGAAAAACAAATCATCTTTTTTTGTTTCGGATTTGTTATCGTTCTCTTCACTTTGGGTGGTGCAGACTACTTGTTCCAGTGTGAACGTTATCTTCCACTGCTGGTATAAGTTCAGGCATTGGTCTGTCTTTTGAGGTACGGAAATTGGGTTTTACAGCTTTAAGTTTCTTGTTTTCAATTTACGGGCATTTCCCTTTTAAGTGGGCGTGGTCTGGGTCCTCTGACATCATGGTGTTTGTTACGTCATGCGTGGGGCTCGATTGCGCATGCGCAAATTGATCTTCCTTTACTCTGCGTTTTTGTGTCCACTGCACATGTGTGGCTTCGGTTTTCTGCGCATGCACAGACGCAGATTTCGGTCTTTTGTTCCACGGAGACTGTGAAATGTGCTCTGACGTCATTTTACAGTGTTTTTCCGCATTTTTGCTTTGTAAGACATTAAAGTTACTTTTTTTCTTTCAATCTGGCTTTTTTAATCGCGATTTTCAGAGTTATCCCTTTCTGTTCTGGTTTTGATTGTTTGAGTTTTCCATCACTCATTCCCTGTGCAATTTGGTCTCTGGGCATTGAATGTTTTAAAGCAGCATTGTTACTGATGTTACGGTAATCTTCAAGTTTTTTCAGTATTACTTCTAATTTGGTGCTGTCTTCACCTTTCAAGTGTTTAATGCAATTATAGATTTTTCTAGCTTTCTGTCCCTCTGTTGCGAGTAGCAGCGCTATTTTTGTTGCGTCAGAGACTGCGTTCATATCATTTGCTACGATACATATCTCGAAGATTTGTTTAATGCTTTTCCAGTTGCTACTTAAATTACCGGTTTTTGCCAGCTGCGGTGGAGGTCCAAATTGCAGTAAATCAGCGAAGTCTTCCAACGTCTTTCTTGCCATTTTGGTCTTTCTGTGTCTGCAGCTTGTGTAATCTTATAGTAAGCGCAAATTGACCAACCTTTCTTTGAAACCAATGGCATTGGCTCTTTACATTAATCCAGAGAGGGCAGGCTTGGCTGCTACATCGATAGTACAATCCCGAAGCTTCAGGCCTCGATATTGTGCTTAAATATGTGGAGAGGGGTTTGAACGCCGAAGCTTCTGACTCAGAGACACGTTACAGAGCCAACGTTGATCATTGTGATCAAGGTCAGGAATCTTAAATTCACATCTTCTGAAGATAGGGTTGCCAACTGTGATTAAATATATTCCGGAAGGTTTCATCACGTGATTCATGCCCCCACACCAGCCAATAGTTGGCCAACAAATTCATCCTTGTGACAGATGGCCTTCCTACATTTATTACAAGGTAAATCTAGGTGTACTGTTCGATAGCAAGCAGAGAATGGTTTTGATTCATCGACCTCTAGATTGCAGGCCCAGCACGATTCTGCTGCAGCATTCTACTTAGCGCCCCCAAAAAACTTACTACCCAATCAGTCAAACAACCGTTTTCAATATATTTGTATCTGGTAATGAGAAATATTCAAAGAAAATGTCACAAACAGCATTTTTGTCCCTATGATATTTCTCCAGGGTTACACACAGCAGTGTCTTCGAGATTAATCTTCAATTCCTGGAGACTCCAGGCCAATCCTGGAGGGTTGGCAAACCTGGACTGGAGATGACACAGCGCCAGGGACCTGTGTTCAATTCCAGCCTTGGGTGAGTCTGCACGTTCTCCCAGTGTCTGCGTGGGTTTCCTTTGGGTGCTCCGGTTTCCTCCCACAGTCCAAAGATGCGCTGGTTCGGTGGATTAGCCTTGCTAAATTGTCCCTTAATGTCGAAAGGTTAGGTGGGTTTATGGGGATGGGGCGGAGGAGTGGGCCAAGGTAGGGTACACTTTCAGAGGTTCCGTACAGACACAATGGACGGAATGGCCTCCTTCTGCACTGTTGGGATTCTTATAATAATAATCTTTATTGTCACAAGTAGGCTTACATTAACATTGCAATGAAGTTACTGTGAATAGCCCCTAGTCGCCACACTCCGGCGCCTGTTCTGGTACACAAAGGAAGAATTCAGAATGTCCAAATTACCTAACAGCACATCTTTCGGGACTTGTGGGAGGAAACCGGAGCACCCGGAGGAAACCCACACAGACACGGGGAGAACGTACAGACTCCGCACAGACAGTGACCCAGCCGGGAATCGAACCTGGGACCCTGGCGCTGTGGAGCAATAGATCTTTGAGGGATTCTATGACAAGTTGATGACAAGATCAGCATTTGCGTCCAATGAGCTGTATCGTGTGGCAGTTCGCTTTTGCTGGTGAAGATCTAACAGAGGGGGCCGGGGGGGAGACTGGGGTAATTTACATCAAAGTTCATTTTCTTTATGATGTGGAGGTGCCGGCGTTGGACTAGGGTGATTTTGCGGTGTCGGTGGTAGCCATGATGTGGAGATACCGACGTTGGACTGAGGCTGATACGCTGCAGGAAAGGATGTCCCAAAGCGTGGTACAATGGCGACATCATGCAGACGCTGCGACAACGGATGAACGGATATCGCGCGACAATCGCCAGGCAGGAATGTTCCCTTCCAGTCGGGAAACACTTCAGCAGTCAAGGGCATTCAGCCTCTGAACTCCGGGTAAGTGTTCTCCAAGGTGGCCTTCAGGACGCGCGACAACGCAGAATCACCGAGCACAAACCTATAGCCAAGTTCCGCACACGAGTGCGCCTCAACCGGGACCTGGGATTAATGTCACATTACATTCATCCCCCACCATCTGGCCTGGGCTTGCAAAATCCTACCAACTGTCCTGGCTAGAGACAATTCACACCTCTTTAACCTGGGGTTACCCCAACCTCTGGATCTGTAAAGACTTAATTACCTGCAAATGCTCGCATTCTAAGTCTCATCTTGCATCTTTGACTTTGTCGATATATATGTTTCTGGAAACTACCTCTTCATTCACCTGAGGAAGGAGCAGTGCTCCAAAAGCTAGTGATTCGAAACAAACCTGTTGGACTTTAACCTGGTGTTGTAAGACCTCTTATTGTTTTCTTTATGGAATAGTTATTTTTTTCAAAAAATATACTTTCTTCATAAAATCTATAATAAACATTACAGAACATTTTGAATTGTCTTGACTACATTTCCATGAAAGTCCAGCTGGCTGCTTACAACAAGTAAGGAAGATATCCCCCCTCCTCCCTCAGTGTCACTAGCTTCTTGTCCATTTCACTGATGTCCATTTCAGGGAAGGAATTCTGCCGCCCTTACCTGGTCTGTCTTCAACCTGACTCCAGACTCTACTGTCCCTCTCCAAGCAAGCCACTCGGTTCAAGGGCAATTAGGGATGGATAATAAAGGGGAGCAATGTTTAAAAAATGGTTACAAGTTACATAGCTTGAAATTGCGACTGGGGGGGGGGGGGGGGGCGGTGAGGTGATCTTTACTTGTCCAATTGACATGTTAATTCCCAACGAACCCAAACATACTTTTCAATTTCTGCCACTTTTTAACAGCCAGTTTTTTTTTGTTTGGAAGAATGGATTTAAATAAAAGGGAGGGTTCGAGAGATCTGCTTTCTGCTTTGAACGATTCCCTTGACTTTCTTCCATTCAATTGGGATGACATTATACACATATCCCTCTTTACGTTACAATTCTTTCTTAAATATTTACATCGTCATGTTTCTTTCATGGAATAGTATTTTTATGGAATAGTTATTGCACCAGTAAAATAAGAGATTGTCAGTTGGAACAATTTCTACAATGTCCCAGAAACCGACCCAGGGACTTTCCCTGCGGTTACCTGTAAGGTAGAGCTGATACATTTCGCTGTGCTGGCAGGAATGAGCAAACTTGCTCAGAGTCGCCGTTTCAAATAGCAGTAGACGGGATTAGCATTTCTGCCTCCTCCCCTCCCCTCTAACAGCTGAAATATGTAAAATGCAAATGGACCGAGCTTTGAACGTCACCGAGTCCAGCCTCCAATGCCCCATCATCAGCGGCGGCTTCCTGCCCCCATGAGTCCAAACAAGCGGCCTCCGGGGGCGGCTGGTTGGAGTTGCCGCTCCGGGAGGGGAGGATGGTGCTGGGTAAGCGGGACTCCAGGATCACCTCCTGCCAGAGCCTGGGCTGCGGGGCAGTGGCCGGGCTCCTCAGCCGCTCTCTCACTTGCCCGCTGGACGTGGTCAAGGTGCTGAGCCAAGTGGGGACCTTCCACAGCAAGAGGGGATTCCTCAGCACCTTCTGGACGCTGGCCCAGGCGGAGGGGGTGCGAGCTCTGTGGAAGGGGAATTGGATCGCCTGCATGCGGCTCTTCCCGCATAGCACCGTCCAGCTGGCCGCTTACAACAAGTAAGGAAGATATCCCCCCTCCTCCTCCCTCAGTGTCACTAGCTTCTTGTCCATTTCACTAATGTCCATTTCAGGGAAGGGATTCTGCCGCCTTTACCCAATCAGTCCTCAACCTGACTCCAGACTCTACTGCCCCTCTGAAATGGTCAAGCAAGCCACTGGGTTCAAGGGCAATTAGGGATGGATAATAAACGGGAGCAATGTTTAAAAAATGGTTACAAGTTACATAGTTTGAAATTGCGACTGGGGGGGGGGGGGGGGGGGGGTGAGGTGATCTTTACTTATCCAATTGACATGTTAATTCCCAACGAACCCAAACATACTTTTCAATTTCTGCCACTTTTTAACAGCCAGTTTTTTTTTGTTTGGAAGAATGGATTTAAATAAAAGGGAGGGTTGGAGAGATCTGCTTTCTGTTGCTCCAGATGGCAGCGTTTGGGAGCTGGGAGGTTAAGTCCGTTCATTGATATTTTGCCAGGGGATTGGCTGTGTGATCACGCCTTCCTCCACATCCAATCCCCGGCTGATTGTCGCTCAGCAGATACTGACGGATTGTTTCAGCTTCCGGGTAGGGAGGACCCATCTGCAAATGGATATAAATAGACAGCATTTAAATAGCGAGCTGGTGGGGTTAAAAATGAGAAGTTGCGGTTTCAAATTTCGATAGCAGCAAAAGGGTTAATATCCCCCTCCCCTTTCTCCTCCCCTTAAAATAAATCTGCCTTCCCACAGGTGCTGACGCTCCTGTGTACACTTCCTGTCTTGTACATAACATCCATCAGCACTTCCGTGCAGCTGCATAGCTAACAACAGGAGCAGGAGGCCATTCAATGTAGATCATGGTTGACCCACACTTCAGTGCCATTTCCCTGCCTTTGCTCCTTATCCCTTGATCCCATTGCCCAACAAAAAATTATCAACTTTACCTTTGGCAAAGAGTCACCCAGACTCGAAACGTTAACCCCCCTTCTGACAGATGCTGTCACACCTGCTGAGATTGTCCGGTATTTTCTGCTTTTGTCTCAGATTCCAGCATCCCCTGTAATTTGCTTTATAAAAATCTATCACTCTCCATCTTAAAAGCTTAATTTACCCCAGCAGCTGGAATCTGTTGGCGGAAGAGAATTCAATTATCTTTTGTGTGACCCAAGTATTTCCTGATTGCATTCCAGTGAGTTTTAATTCCCATTATTCTGTGCTGCCCCTACTAGAGGAATGGGTCTCCCTACCTGCCCTATCCCTTCCAGACATTGATTCAATGATTCCAGGCGTTTTTCCCTCTGCTACACTACTGTCTAGAAATTTATTTCACACTTTTGATAACTCTCTTTTACTAGCTTGCTCCCAACCGCAACCACTATAGTTTAGAGGGATCTACTTTAAAATAATCTCTAAAAATGTTCAGCAGACAGATTTTGGGGTTTTTTAAAGTTACAAAATATAAGGGAGAGGTTTGCTGTGCTATGTGCAAACATCAGGATGTGGATCCAAATGGCCTCTCTCTGTTGAATGTATGATCAGATATGTGAAGGGAAAATTCAACCTCACAATACGATGTGGCAAAGTGGTAATGTATGTCACTGACTAGTACTCCAGAGGCCCGGGTTAATGACACGGGGCTAATTCAATGGAAGCTGGTGGAATTTAAATTAAATCAATAAATCTGTCCATGTCAAGGTAGCCTCAATAATAGTGACCATGAATCTATCATGATTGTCATAAAATTACCTCTGGTTCACTCATATCCTTTGGGGAGGAAATCTGCCGTCCTTACCTAGTCTGGCCTACACGTGACTTGAGTGATTCTTAACTGCCCTCTGGAATGTTCAGTTCAAGAGCAATTGGGAATGGGCAGCAAATGTTTGCAAGAGACATCTACATCTCCTAAAATGATAAAGAAAATAAATACTTTTTCAGGTGATGGCCTGGATTGAAACAGCACTCTGGTGTAACAACATTGCAGACACTGGGAGGCATAGGTTCAATCCCTGGTCTGTGTGAAGATAACTTCCTTGTTAGTTTCAATGGCCAGGGCTGGAGAGAAAAAGTTACTGCTTAAAGTGGGAGGGATGAGATTGTGCATTGCTATGATACCCTTCATGGTCAAAATCCTGCTGAGACCCGCCTGGGAATAGTAAGATACAGTGGCTCCCATATATCCAAGGAAGAGTCAGTCTTCAGGAAAGAAGGGATTAACTACAGAGAATGAATGGGTCCACAGTTAACTACCATGTGGATAAGAGTAGAGGAACCTGGGAGCACCACCACCTGGAGGTACCCCTCCAAGACGCTTACCATCCTGACTTGGAAATATATCGCCGCTCCTTCACTGTCACTGGGTCAAAGTCCTGGAACTCTCTCCCTAACAGCGCTGTGGGTGTATCTACACCACATGAATTGCAGTGGTCCTCCACCACCACCTTCCCAAGGGCAATTAGGATTGGGCAATAAATGCTGGCCTAGCTAGTGACACCCACGTCCTGTAAATGAATAAAAAAGGTGTGGTTCACATCGTCCGATAATTATGCCCTGTTTTAACTGTGAGTGATTAATTGCGAGTGGGATATGCTTGCTACACAGTAACTCGGACAACATAAATTCAACCAACTTATGTACCTTGCATCTCTCTGGCATTGGTTTATGAGAAATATTTTATAATAGAAAAATAAATTCACACAGGCCCCCCCCCCCATCAGAATAAAAAGATGTTTTCTTTATGGTTGAACATTTACTATTTTTAGCTTCTACAATTTCCAGTACAGGAATTGAATGTTTTCCATTTTTGTTCCTGCACATGTAATATTATAAATAGAAAGCTAAAATTGCCCCATTTATACCCTGCACCACTGCCTGCAATATGTTTAAATATATTCTTCATTCAAATGAGTACCTGGTTAACCAAGCTTTGATTAATCCCAAATTAAGACACTCTGAATCACGAGAGAGCTGCGTATTTGCTGAGTTTACCGTTGTTGTGCTGCTTGAGCCTAGTTGCAATAGCTATTAGAATTCCTACAGTGCAGAAGGAGGCCATTCGGCCCATTAGGTCTGCACCAGCCCTCTGAGAGAGCGCCCTGCCTAACCTGCACATCAAAGGGCAATTTAGCATGGCCAATCCACCTAACCTACACACCTTTGACCTGTGGGAGGAAACCGGAGCACCCAGAGGAAACCCACGCAGACACAGGGAGAACGTGAAAGCTCCACACAGTCACCCAAGGCCAGAATTGAACCCGGGTCCCTGGTGCTGTAAGGCAGTAGTGCTAACTACAGTGCCACCCATATTGAGTTCCACCAATTGTGGAAAGCAAACATTCTTGACTAATAGGGGTCAGGGGTTATTGGGAGAAGGCAGGAAAATGGGAATGAGAAACATATCAGCCATGATTAAATGGCAGATGTTATGGGCCAGAGTTTAGAGAACCCCATAGTGTATCATGGAGTTCACCTGACCCACAACTTTTAATAGATTGTGGTATGGGGAGCACATAACCCACTCTACAGGTGTGGTGCAGCAGAAATGGAAAAGTATTTTTTAAAGCAAAACAATGTTTATTCTATGAACTCAATTTAACCTTTTTAAAACAAACAGTGAACATCTTAGCAACCATCAATTCAAAGATAACCCCCAAAGAATACAACACTAAGTAATCCGTAAGCTTTCCTTTTAACATCCAGAAGACTTTTTTTTTAAAAAACCTTTAAACAGAAACACATCAGGTTATAGTCACCACTGAGAGCAGTTATTAGTTTTAAATCACCAAAGGATCGATTTACAGTTTTTAGATTAGAGAGAGAGATTAATACCCCTTCTGGCTGTGACTGCAGCTATCCAGCTCTGAAAACGAAACTAAAACACACCCTGCAGCAAGCAGCCTAAAATGAAAGTAAAAAGCTGACAGACAGCCCAGTACCACCCACTCTCTGACATCACTGCAGTAATAAACACCCATTTCTTAAAGGTACACTCACTACAGATATTTATATACACCCCCATTGATAAACACCCATTTCATAAAGGTACTCTCACATGATACCTCCCTCCCCCCCCCAAGAAAAAAAAATCATCAACTTCAAGATGGTTTCATTTTTCACCTTTTCACTATCCTTTAAGAAATGCACACAGTAAATATACTTTTTGTTTTAAAAAAAAACACACAAACAGGAACGGCAATATAGTTAATATTTTGTTTTCCTTGCAACTGAAATCCTTCTCGATTGACAGTCTCTTTGAACAATAAGGTCTCTGCACGATCCGTCCATTTCTCTACGCCTCGGCATTTCTCTTTAAAGTCAGATACTTTTGTTCAATCTGATCACAGAGTCCCTGGCAATTCTCCAACACAGGAGCATTGGTTATCACAGCTTTCAGGCAGTCAAATGCCTGTTGAAACTCCGCTGTCCATTGAAATTTTTGATGTTTCTTCAGCAAGTCCATCAGTGGAGCAACCACGCTACAAAACCTTTGCACAAATGTTCGATCAAATCCACTCATGCCAAGAAATCGCATTATTTCCCTTCGTCTTGAGGTATCGGAAACTCCTCAATAACTGTTGATTTCACATCCCGTGTGACCATTCGACCCTGTCCGATTGTCGAGCCAAGGAAAGTGACTTGGGCTTTTCCAAATTCACTTTTAGCTAGGTTTACCACCAAACCTGCCTCCTGAAGTCGATCGAATAACTCCATCTGATGTTTTAAATGTTCTTTCCATGTCTGGCTGAAAATTACCAGATTGTTGATGTATACCGCATAATTGGGTAATCCTGAAACAACTTTGTTAGTTAACCGTTGAAATGTGGCTGGGGCATTTTTCATGCCAAATGGCATAACTTTGAATTGGTATATATCATCTGGAGTCACAAAAACTGAAATCTCCTTCGCCCTTTCGGATAAAGGTACCTGCCAGTAACCTTTAAGTAAATCCAGATTGGAAATAAAAGCTGATTGCCTCATTTTCTCAATGAAAACCTCCAAACATGGGATAGGATAAGAGTCTTATAGGATAATTTCTTGTAATTGCATTAACCATTCTATAGTCCACACATAACCAATGGCTACCGTCTGGTTTAGGCACCATCAAAGAAGAAAGAAAAGTACAGCACAGGAACAGGCCCTTCGGCCCTCCAAGCCCGTGCCGACCATGCTGCCCGACTAAACTACAATCTTCTACACTTCCTGGGTCCATATCCCTCTATTCCCATCCTATTCATGTATTTGTCAAGATGCCCCTTAAATGTCACTATCGTCCCTGCTTCCGCCACCTCCTCCGGCAGCGAGTTCCAGGCACCCACTACCCTCTGTGTAAAAAAAAAAAAAAAAACTTGCCTTGTACATCTACTCTAAACCTTGCCCCTCGCACCTTAAACCTATGCCCCCTAGTAATTGACCCCTCTACCCTGGGGAAAAGCCTCTGACTATCCAAAATCACTATGGGTGAGCTCCATTGGCTGCAACCCACTTCAATTATGCCATTTTTAAGCATACTCTTAATCTCTTTGTTAAACTGTGCCAATTTTAAAGGGTTAAGTCTACATGGATGTTGTTTGATTGGAACAGCATTTCGCATATCTACATCATGTACAGCCATTTTAACACTTCCCAATTTATCTCTACAAACTTGCCCATGTGATATCAATAACTCTTTGAGGTCAGTCCGTTTTTCCTCTGGAAGGTTGAACAATTTATTTAACTCTGGAACAATTTATCCCAATTTTTAAGAACATCCTCGTTTTCCAATTTAATTTGGGGTATGTCAAATTCACAGTCATTGGATTAGTTTTGTAACTTTTAGTTAGAATCATTAAAACCTCCTTTGTCTCTCCTTCCCTTTCAAAGTACCTTTTAAACATATTCACATGACACACACGGTGAGTCTTCCTTCTATCTGGTGTTTTTACCACACAATTCACCTCACTTAATTTCTTTTCAATCTGATAAGGTCCACAACACCTTACTTTTAAAGGCTCACCTACCACTGGTAACAATACTAAAATTTTATCTCCACTGGCAAAACTACGAACTTTGGATATCTTGTCCGCTACTTGTTTCATCACATTTTGTGCAACGTTTAAATGTTGTCTAGCCAATTCAACTATTTAATCGTTCCCTAAATTTTGACACGTAATCCAATAATGTAATTTCCAATTTCTCACTCACCAATTTTTCCTTAATCAATTTAAGTGGTCCTCTTACCTCATGACCAAAAATGAGTTCAAAAGGACTGAATTTGGTTGACTCATTAGGTGCATCCCTAATTGCAAACAGTACGAATTATCCCAATCCTCTGGAAAATCGTGACAATAAGTCCTGAACATTGTCTTTAATGTCTGATGCCACCTTTCTAACGCTCCCTGCAATTCTGGGTGGTACGCAGTTGATTTAAATTGTTTCATTCCTAAGCTATCCATTACTTCTTTGAATAACCTCGAGGTAAAATTTGATCCTTGATCCGATTGTATTTCTGTGGGTAGTCCATATCTAGTAAAGAATTTAAGTGACTTCTCCACTATCTTTTTAGCTGTAATATTACGTACTGGAATGGCCTCTGGAAACCTAGCAGACACATCCATTATAGTCAAGAGATATTGATTACCACTTTTCATTTTAGGAAGCGGTCCTACGCAATCAATTAGGATCCTTGTAAAAGGTTCCTCAAATGTTGGAATGGGTATTAAGGGCGCTGATTTTATCACTGCTTGAGGTTTCCCTATCACTTGACATGTGTGACATGATTGACAAAATTTAACGACATCTTTATGTAGTCCAGGCCAATAAAAATGTTTTTGTATTTTAGCTTGAGTTTTCCTTCTTCCCAAATGACCTCCCACTGGTACCTCATGTGCAACTCGCAACACCTCCTTTTTATACCATACCGGCAATACTACTTGATGAACTTCTGCCCACTTTTCATCCGCCTGCATATGTAAAGGTTTCCATTTTCTCATCAAGACATCACTTTTTCGGTAATAACACTCTGGTAAACACGCAGATTCCTCTTCCGTGTATGCTTTCTGATGCATTCGGTTTATTTCTACATATTTCTGTTGTAACTCCGCCAATTTTCCTGAACACAAAATATCTGCCTCATCCTCCACCTGTTCTTGTTGTTTTTCAACCATCTGATATAAAAAACCGTTTCCGATAATTGCACTTCAACTTCATCTTCACTCTTTGGTTTCTCCTCTTGTCGTAACCTGTGACGTTGCGACCTTGTTACTACACAATCTGGAAAAATCCCAGGATATTCATCCTTCAACCCTTCAATTGTCTGATTTTCCACTGGCTTATCAACTACAGTAAGCACCACTCCCACCTGCGATCCAGCTATATCCTTACCCAAGATAAACTGTATTCCTGGACAAGGTAGTTTCTCTACTCCTACTACCACTTCACCACTCTTCACTGGACTTTCCAACCATACCTTATATAATGGAACACTACTCCTCTCACCCTGAATTCCACATATTACCACCTTTTCTGGCAACATTCTTCCCAAAAAACATAACACCTCATCTCTTACCATTAAAGATTTGCTAGCTCCCGTATCTCTTAAAATTGTGACTACTTTACCTGCTCTTCCTGATACACAAAAGTAAACTTTACCCACACAAGTAAATTCTTTAAAGACATCTGGCACCTTCTTATCAATCACCTCTTGATCAGGCTGTACAATCTTTTGCACCTCCTTCGCTTCACTTTGGGCATTCCTTTACCGCTTTAACAAACCCCACTATCTTATCCTGTTTTACCACATCAGCCTTCCCAGTACTTTTCTTCAACCACCAACATTGTGACTTTACATGGCCTAGTTTATTACAGTGAAAACATGTGAAACTTTTCATTTCTTTTCCACTGTCCTGGATTTCTTTTTTAGTCTGAGGTACACTCTCCTTATTATCTCCCATCAGATCACCTTTACCTTTACCACGAGTATTTCTCATGTCCCCAGTTTCTATCCCTCACCGGCTGAAACTGATGTCGGAAACCAAGCTTTGATTTATGAGCTAATACATAATCATCTGCCATTTCTGCTGCTAGTATCACAGTTTTAACCCTCTGCTCTTCCACATGAGTTCTCACTACATCAGGAATT
Source organism: Scyliorhinus canicula (assembly GCF_902713615.1). Lineage (NCBI taxonomy): Eukaryota > Metazoa > Chordata > Chondrichthyes > Carcharhiniformes > Scyliorhinidae > Scyliorhinus > Scyliorhinus canicula. The sequence goes on from NC_052162.1 coordinate 17,815,705, forward strand.
GAAGTTTTAAACTCCTCCAAAAGTATAATTTCTCTGAGAGCTTCATATGATTGGTCTATTTTCAGAGCCCTTATCCACCTATCAATATTACTCTGTTTGATCCTTTCAAATTCCATGTATGTTTGACCAAATTGTTTTCTTAAATTTCTAAAGCTTTGTCTGTAGGCTTCAGGCACTAGTCCATGCGCATCTAAGATGGATTTTTTTTCACCTCCTCATATGACTCAGATACCTCCTCTGATAATGATGCAAATACTTCACTAGCCCTACCTATCAGCTTTATTTGAATCAGTAATAACCACATGTCCTGTGGCCATTTCATTTGTTTAGCTACCTTCTCAAATGAAATGAAAAAGGCTTCTACCTCCTTCTCATCGAAGCTTGGCAATGCTTGGACATATTTAAATAGATCCCCACCAAGCCTTTGGTTATGATGCTCTTTCTCACTATCCTCCTTGCTGTCATCCAACTGTACGTTTCCCTTTACGCCTGCCAATTTTAACTGACTGTCATGTTTCATGGCCACTTTCTGAAGTTCAAACTCTCTCTTTTTATCTTCTTCCCAGAGCTATATCTCCCTTTCTCTTTCTTTTTCCTCTCTACCGCTTTCATATTTAAGCTGCTTTAATTCTTTTTCGTGTTCCATTTGTCTAATTTGTAACTGAATTTTTGCCATTTCCAATGAGTCAAACTGTATCTCGGGCAACTCTAAATGCTTAGCCACTGCCATAATTACCTCACCTTTTCGCATTTTGTCAGGTAATGTTAACTGCAATGTTTTTGCCAAATCTAACAGTCTTTTAATCTCTGTCCGTAGGGTACTGCGTGTGACCGTCTCCACCCCCAAAAACATCAGAGCCTCTGAAAGAGCCATTGACCACAACATACTCGTTACTTAAACTAGAATACCACACGTGAAAAACAACCAAAATATGTCATTCCTCACTGTCTTTAAGTTCACAAAGCCAATCCAATAGATAGACTTTTATCCCGGACGAGCCCCCAATTTGTCATGGGCCAGGGTTTAGAGAACCCCAAAGTGTATCATGGAGTTCACCTGACCCACAACGTTTAATAGATTGTGGTATGGGGGAGCACATGGCCCACTCTACAGGTGTGGTACAGCAGAAATGGAAAAGTATTTTTTAAAGCAAAACAATGTTTATTCTACTAACTCAAGTTAACCTTTTTAAAATAAACAGTGAACATCTTGGCAACCATTAATTCAAATACAACCCCCAAAGAATACAACACTAAGTAATCCGTAAGCTGTCCTTTTAACATCCAGAAGACTTAAATAAAAACCTTCAAACAGAAGTCACTACTGAGAGCAGTTATTAATTTTACATCACCAAAGGATCAATTTACAGTTTTTAGATTACAGAGAGAGAGACTAATACCCCTTCTGGCTGTGACTTTAGCTATCCAGCTCTGAAAACGAAACTAAAACACACCCTGCAGCAAACAGCCTAAAACGAAAGTAAAAAGCTGACAGACAGCCCAGCTCCACCCACTCTCTGACATCATTGCAGTAATAAACACTCATTTCTTAAAGGTACTCTCACTACAGATATTTATATACACCCCCCCCCCATTGATAAACACCCATTTCTGAAAGGTATTCTTACATGACACGGAGCTGAATTGATGGACCGATGGTCTAATTCTGATCCTATGTCTATGGTCTTAAAACTAGCCAAGTGACAAAGTATCAGAAGACAGTCCCAGTGATATGAAAAACTAACACGTGTTACAGAATTACAGATACGGATTTACCGTGCCTCTGAGAAATTGCAGGGGGGTGGTAAGGGTTTCCCTCCTACTAGGATTTGCATTTCAGATGTATCACTTTTAAAAATGAATAACTTTGTGTTTGGTGGCTGATAGCTGTTAATACTAACAATGGAACTTTGATTGTTGCTTAGCTAGGGTTTTGGAACCCTGTGAAAATCATTCTCAGAAGCCTCCATGTCGAACTTGCTACTTTCCATTCTGCCACCTGGGTATTTCACCATCCAAAAAGGGGTGTCAATTTCAAGTCATTATCCATATTTCCAAATTCTACACCGCCTCCCCATCTTTTGGGCTCATTCCTCATCTGTACCACATTCCAACAGTGACTACTGTTAAGGACCCCGCTGATGTTAAATGTGAGGGTATCCCCAAACCCAGAAGGGTAACTTGGAACACAAGTTCTTAGTGATGTATATTTTCAATTTGGTGTACTGAGAGAAAAATATGTGAACCAGGGAGGGATAGTCCAGTTGTGTGAACAATTAGTAAAGAATATTTATTAACTTAAACAAATACACGTGACAAGAAGGATTATAATACACTACAACTCCTAATTACACCGATGGCTATGCATGCCCAGTATTACATGAAGTTACCCCTTTGGTCCCCAACTACCTACGTTCCCTGAACTCTGAGACGTCCCTTTGTTCACAAGCAGCATCCAATATTATATAACTGAGTTAAATCCAGCAGATAATTACCACGCATGGACAATTCGGGGAAAACCCATCTTCAGTTTCAGGGATGGTAAAAGCTGCTTGGTTCAAGGTTTCGATCTTAACCAGCTGCCTGTTCAGCAATAACTTATTTTTGGGAGACTTTTTCTGCAGCTGGATGTGGCTGTGAGGTAGCCGCTACTGTGTCTCTTCCTAATCATTGTGCTGTGGATATATCATTCTTTCCCTTTGATGTTATCCCCCCTGTTGATCCAACTTTTAGCATAACATGTAAATTTCCTTATATTTCCACTTTGAAGTTACCTCTTCTATACCCCATTGTTTTCCCCGAGCCACATAAGTAACCACTTCCTTTTCTCACTGACATGCCAATTCACATCTCCAAAATCTCTTCAGACAGATGCCCTTATCAACTCCCTATTTTTTTTCATCCCAATTTAATTCCTTTAATCTTAATTTCCCCCATTTCTTAACATTACATTCCAAAAGTACTTCATTGCCTATAAAGCATTTTGGGACATCTTGCCGTCCTGAAAGGCGCTATAGAAATGAAATACTTTTTTAAAAAATCTCCGTAAACTTCCCAAGTCCTGCAACCCTCTACATCCCTCCAACTCTGACCTTCTGCATGTAACTGATTTTTAATTGCATCACCATTGATGGCCAACCCAGGCCTATGCTCTGAAATGCTCTCACTCTTGCGCGTGCTCTATTTTATTTAAAGTCACTCCTTAATACATACCGATATGACCCAGCTGTTGGTCATCTGCCCTAATAATGGAGTGGCATGGTGGCACAGTGGTTAGCACTGCGGCAGGGAGCCAGTTTCAATTCCAGCCTTGAGTGACTGTCTGTGTGGAGTTTGCACATTCTCCCCATGTCATTGTGGGTTTCCTCCAGGTGCTCCCACAGTCCAAAGATGTGCAGGTTAGGTGGATTGGCCAGGCTAAATTTCTCCTTCGTATCCAAAGGTGTGTGGGATAGAGCGAGGGAGTGGGCTTGGGTGGAGTGCTTTTTCAGAGGGTCAGTGCAGACTTGATGGGTCGAATGGCCCCCTCTGGCACTGTAGGGATTCTATGATTCTATATCTAGCCCTGTGGCTAATTCCCATAAGTCTATGTCCTTTGTTTACTGACCTTTTAGGCACTGGGAACAGTTTCTACTTATTTATCTTGTCGACACCATTATTTGTTTTGAACACCTCTATAAAATTTTCACCTGAAAAGGGAAACAATTCCAGTTTCACTCCAGTGTCTGCATATAACTAATGTTCCACATCGCTGGTGTCATTTTAATGGCAAAGGTTAGGACATCGGATCTTAACCCAATTTATGTCAGGATACTGGACCAGGCCTCAAACAATTTGCAATTTGTAAAACTGCGAGGAAAGGATACTTCACCCCAGGAGTGATTGCACTGACCAGTAGGTATCTTTTGAGTTCAAACAAACTTCAATTTAGAAACGCAATCATCAAAGAAATAGCTTTACAATTAACAATTGAACAGTTCTTAAATAAAAAGAAATGTTTTAACCAATACCCTTACCCCTTCACTATAAATATTCCAACCAAGCAACCCAATACAATTTAAATGCCATTTGTAAATAAAGTTAACAAAACAGGTTTACTTGCTGTCCTATGTGTAGAGACTTTGGTGAGGGACCCTTTCAGTAAACTACAAATCGATCTGCCTTGTCAGACTCAAATCGTAAACTACAGACAGACCTGGCAACACGGTGGCGCAGTGGGTTAGTCCTGCAGACTCACGGCACTGAGGTCCCAGGTTCAATCCCGGCTCTGGGTGACTGCCTGTGTGGAGTTTGCACGTTCTCCCCGTGTTTGCGTGGATTTTGCCCCCACAACCCAAAGATGTGCAGGCTAGGTAGATTGGCCACACTAAATTGCCCCTTCATTGGAAAAATTAATTGGGTACACTAAATTTTTTTTTAAAACTACAGACAGACCTGTCTCCTCCAAATTACATAATCTCTATCCCACTAAGGCATCCTATGTATGACCTGCTTAGCTAGGATGAAACACCATCCCTCAAATTATCTATGCCCTAGGGAACTGTCCAAATATAAACAATATTCCAATAACCATCTATAAGTAAACAAATAAATGATTAGAATTAGTAATTACCTCACTTTTACTACACTTAATTACAGCTTTTGTAGATACAGCCTGTGAGTTTTAACCTCGGGTTTCTAATAACATTACTGCAATAAAATATATAATTTCCTACATTTATCACACACCGTTTTTAATTGTGCCACTACCTATTGATAGCCAAGAATTTTAGATGGATCAGTTTTTCAGGCTGCACAAATGACAACTGCTACCAGCACCCCTTCTGAGACATTGTTTGTTTCCTAGGTTTGTGAGTCTCTCCATGGATGACTTTGGTCACATCTCCCATTGGAGTGCCATTGTAGCAGGAAGCCTGGCTGGGATCTTGGCTGCTATCCTGACTTACCCAGCGGAACTGATCGAGACCCGCCTGATTGTTCAGAACAGTGCAGCTCCCACCTACAGAGGGATTGTCCATGCGTTCTTCACTGTCTACACTAAGGAGGGATTCCTAGCACTTTATCGTGGAGCCTCACTGACAATAATAGGTAGGTAGACTAAGACCTTCAATATAATGAGAAATGTCCTGTTTTTGTAGATTTGCTGAGGAGCAGGAGGATTGTTGCTGAAGACGCTTAGTTTGGATTGGATTTGTTTATTGTCACGTTTACCGAGGTACAGTGAAAAGTATGTTTCTGCAAACAGCTCAAACAGATCATTTAGTACATGAAAAGAAAACACATAATAGGGTAACACGAGGTACACAATGTAAATACATAGACACCGGCATTGGGAAGCAAACAGGAGTGTAGTATTAAACAGGTCAGTCCATAAGAGGGTCGTTTAGATGTCTGGTAACAGCGGGAAAGAAGCTGTTTTTGAATCTGTTGTGCATGTTCTCAGACTCTGGTATCTCCTGCCCGATGGAAGTAGTTGGAAGAGTCAGTAAGCCAAGTGGGAGGAGTCTTTGATTATGCTGCCCACTTTCCCAAGGCAGCGAGAGGTGTAGATAGTATGGGAAGTAAATTTGTGTGATGGTAAGTTTCTTGTGGTCTTGGGCAGAGCAGTTGCCATACCAGACTGTGATGCAGCCAGATAGGATGCTTTCCTGGGCCACTGTCCGTGTGGAGTTTGCACATTCTCCCCGTGTTTGCGTGGGTTTTGCCTCCACAATCCAAAGATGTGCAGGCTAGGTGGATTGGCCATGCTAAATTGCCCCTTAATTGGAAAAATGAATTGGGTACTCTAAATTTATTTTAAAAAGAAAGCATGCTTTCTATGGTGCATCTATAAAAGTTGGTAAGAGTCAGTGTGGACAGGCCGAATTTCCTTTCTTCCTGAGAAAGTAAAAGCACTGTTGTGCTTTCTTGGTGGTAGCGTCGACGTGGGTGGGTCAGGATAGATTCTTGGTGATGTGCACACCTAGGAATTTGAAGCTGTCAATCATCTCCCCATTGATGCAGACAGGGATGTGTACAGTATTTTGCTTCCTGAAGTTGATGTTTCACCCAATGGATATTGAACAGAACTAATGGATAGAGAACTCAATTGTGTATAGATTTTCAACTGGGCATGTTTAGGGGACTCTACAATTAGCCTTTTATTAATCAATTAGAAATGGGTAGTTCAGCCGAAGCTCCCACGCTCTGTTATTATCAAACCCTGTTCCAAGTACAGTGAAAACAGTATGGGTCTTGACCTTGATCCCCTCCTCTAAAAATTGACGGTCAACACTCGCTGTCAATGTGGTCATGTGATGACCACTCACTTGGCCACCTGTATCTAGGCGAGGAGACGGTCTGGGTGAAAATTGATTAGAAATGTGCTTGGGGAAATAGAGCAATTGAAAGAAGAAACTAGAAGGGTCATGTCGCTGATAATACTAACAAGATCTGTCACTCTGGTGGGGAGGACTTTGGGTCTTGATGACTTTGTGGTCTTTAGCAAAACTGCCTGTGGGCGACACCACTTGAAAAGAGCTCCTGGTGAAAAGGAGAATTGGAGAGAAGTTTAAAAAATATAGATTTCAGAGTTTTAGAATTTTTTACAGAAAACGCAACAAACTTTTAAAACACAAACTGGTAGAGCACAGAACAATTATTTCTGCAAATGTAAGAACAGAGAAAGACGGGATGATTTCAGAATAATGATCCTTAAGAACTAGTGCCTCTAATTACACAATGGATCAATCCAAAAATGGGGGCATGAGTGGGGTAGGTAGAGGTATAGAGAGAGAGTTAAGGCCACACAAATAGAGTGACATAGTAAAATGCACGACTTTACATATAGTGTGATCAAGATTTGCAACCTGGCTCATGGAAAATTTTGCAGCAGCAGGTTAGACAGAGTGCAGCCTATAAATTTGAGATTGGAATCCCACACTTTACGGAATGTATCAGACTTAGAATGGAGCACAGACGTCAGGAATCCCAAAGGGATACACTCCATGACGATTATGCCAGTTTTGAAAATATCACTGATCCAGGAGCAGAGGATATTTTTACGAGCTGCAAAGTTAGGATGTTGTACAGCCTTTTTATCATCAACATCAACAATTCTCCCATCTGGAAGACCCTGAATTAGGAACAAAGGATTAAGCACTAAGGCCCTTCCAAATATCCTCTCAAGCTCCTTAACTACACCAGGCCAATAGAATTGAATCTTGACACAGGTCCATATGCAGTGTATATAATCACCCTTGACTCACAGACACACGAGGCATCTCGGGAATTATGACAGGATCAAATCTGTGTCTCAAACTGTCCTGATATGCAGTATCTTGAACTGAATCTCCTTCACTCTATAACATACCATCATTTTAATGGCATAATCCCATCTATTAGCCCATGTCTCCTCATCGTTATGAGGGGCAGAAACAGAGTGGATAGTCAGAGACTTTTTCCCAGTGTAGAGGGGTCAATTACTAGGGGGCACAGGAACAGTAATGTCCGGCTTTGATACAAACAACATCGCCACCATAAAACATAACCTTGTGTTGCATCCCCTCCACTATGCAGCCCAAAAACCAAAGGATCCAATCTAATGGCCTCTGCCAGAGCTTCTATGGCCAATGCGAATCCGTAACTAACATGCAGCATAGCTATCATAAATGAAGGTCCGTGAGATTCTCAAGGATAAAACATTCAGCATACTGCTCATTTGTTAACACCTCTCAATAAACATGATAGATGACAATGTAAGATCAGATAAACGGCATTATAACAGGGAGAAAGTCCAAATGTCATCAATCTACAAACTGTCAGCCCAAATCCTGGCCACCTGTGAACTTTACGAAGGTAAAGGGGCACTAGCCAGATTAGCTAAAGACGTAACAGCGTTATCAGATATAACCCTCAGGGCCATGGGTTAAAGCAGGGCGTAATTCACTCTACCTGCCTTGAAGGGTTTTCTGATTTCATCAAAGCCTCTATACTTCAGCTGTGTCGTCCCAAGAAGTCGTGGAAAAATGATATCCTCGCCCCTCATGGAGTTAGGTCCTGCCTTGCCACGCTAGCTCCGGAACATTCTGGCAACGTTTGAAGTTGTGAAAGCTGGGGATAATGGGCCTGGAACGTTGATTGACCCTAAGTCTGAAAGACAGTATAGGTTGTACCCTTTCCAGCTTGAAACGCCCAGCCTTCACATCCAGCTTCAGGAGAAATGGTAGCCAGCTCTCAACAACAGGGATCTTACCCTCCACTCCTTCCGGCAGACCGACAGCCCGGACATTCTTTTTCCGGCCTTGGTTCTCCAGGATCTCCAGGATTTTTCACACACCAAGCAGTTGGTCTTCCTAGGGTTAAATGTGAGCTTCAGCCAAGGGAGCAACATTTTCTTTTTTTCTTCTTTTTTAAATTAGAGTACCCAATTCATTTTTTCCAATTAAGGGACAATTTAGCATGGCCAGTCCACCTACCCTGCACATCTTTGGGTTGTGGGGGCAAGATCCACGCAAACAGGGGTAGAATTTACAAACTCCACACGGACAGTGACCCAGAGCCGGGATTGAACCTGGGACCTCAGCGCCGTGAGGCAGCAGGCCTAACCCACTGAGCCACCGTGCTGCCCAAGGGAGCAACATTTTCGACATTCAGGATTCTTTCCTTTGTTTCATTGAGCCTTTTATAAATTCTGCAGCTCGGTCTCGCGAGTATTTATATTCTGCGTCAACAAGCTGGGTTTGTCATCTATTACTCTGATAATACTCGCAGTCACTATTTGCAACGCCTTTGCAAGTGCCGGGTCAAGAGCCCACTCGAGGATCAATTTGCCATATTGAGAAGGCAGCTCCACCCCATTGCATCCGACTGCTCCCTTTTATCGCCCGTCTTCTTAAGAACCGTCAGCATTTTTTGCCCACAAAACTCGGACAAAAAGCTTCTGGGGAAAAACTATGCAATATTAAGGCCCAGATTGGGCAAGCACATGACAGGCAAACAGGATAAAAGAAGGATTAAAAATTGAGAAGCGGCAGAGACCACGGTAAAGCAGCTAGTTCCGTGCCCGCATCACATGGTTCCCCCCCACAGAGAGAAGGTTTCACAGCTATCCTCCCCCTCCAAATGGAGCTTTATCCCCACTGGTTACAGCTGAATATTCGCACCTACTTGGTTCTCAGGCAGAGCCTGGTCGGGGAGAAGGAAAGAGGAGGAAAATATTTGCAAATGAGTGCGGAGAAAAAAGAAATGGGTGAGAAAGTAGAAAACATTCTCTTAGGATAGGCTTTGGCCTACCATGGGATTACTGTTCCATTTGCTGATTCTGTGCACATTAACACATTGTTTTCAAGTTGGTATATTAGACTTTTTTTTTTCCTTTTTCCATTTTTAAAAACAAAATTAGAGTACCCAATTCTTTTTTTCTTTTTTATTGTTTTAGAGTACCCATTTATTATCTTTTTTTACGATTAAGGGGCAATTTAACGTGGCCAATCCACCTAACCTGAACATCTTTGGGTTGTAGGGGTGAACCCCATGCAGACATGGGGAGAATGTGCAAACTCCACACGGACAGTGACCCGGGGCCGGGATTCGAACCCGGGTCCTCAGCACTGCGATCCCAGTGCTAACCACTGCGCCACATGCTGCCCTCCCAATTCTTTTAAATCTAATTAAGGGGCAATTTCTGCATGGCCAATCCACCTACGCTGCGCATCTTTGGGTTGTGGGGGTGAAATCCACGCAAACACAGTGAGAATGTGCAAACTGCACACAGTGACCTGGGGCTGGGATCGAACTCAGGACCTCGGCGTCCTGAGGCAGTAGTGCTAACCACTGGTCAATCAGATTTGAGGCAGTATTCTCGAGGAAATTAAAGGCAATCTGGCAATTTGAAGGAGAAGCACTGAAAGCCGGGTGTCTTAAGAACTGCGTTTTCCATATTTCTCCGCATTTATTAGCTTATAACCGAGTTAGTTCTGTTGCTGCAATAACAATCTGTGACTTATTCAACAATGAGAGAACTGAGTTTTTGTCAGTAGTTAACACCCTGGTCCAGAAGTTGGGATAAGGTTGGTTCTTGGGGGTGTGCTGGGATTTATGAGCGTTCCCAGGATTGTCTTGTTCGTCCTCCACAGTGAGGGACTAGAGACCCAGACCAGAAACATTGGCTGGGATTTTTGGGGCCCCATTGGTGGGGGGGGGGGGGTGTGGGAGTGGTTGGTTGGGGGTGGGTGTAGGTGTGGGAGTGGTGGGGGGGTGGGTGTGGGAGTGGTGTGGGGGTGGGTGTGGGAGTGGTGGGGGGGTGGGTGTGGGAGTGGTGGGGGGGTGGGTGTGGGAGTGGTGGGGGGGTGGGTGTGGGAGTGGTGGGGGGGTGGGTGTGGGAGTGGTTGGGGGGGGGGGGGAAAGAGACCTACTGCGGGAAATTCGATGGCCCATCCAAAAGCCCATTGATGTCCAGTGGGAGCAGATGATCCCGACGTCATGTGGAGCCGGAAAATCCTACCCAATAGATTTGGCAGACATTAGCTAATTAACTAATTTAATCCCTCCCTAGCTCTGTAACTTTCTCCAACCCGACAAACCTCCAAGAAATTTGGGTTCCTATTGTGATTCTGCACTGCTTAGGTGGGGAATGATGCAAAAGGAACTTATGTGAGTGTGAATTTGTGGGCATGCTTTGAAAAGTGAAGATGATTTTGAGAAAGTAAATCCGAGAAAAGCTGAGTTTTTTTGGTGGGGAGCATTACCTGCAGTTCCCAACCGGAACTCTGATTTCTGTAATGTGGTTTGTCATGAGATCAAAAAAAATCAGTCCTTCCCTTTCTTTATAAACTGGCAGTAACTTTCAACCTTAATAATCCTTTCAAAGGTGTTCTCAATCCTCCTGTTCATTTTTGTCTGGTTAGTTATGTTCCAGTCAGTTCTCCATTGGTGGCATTGAAGGGTTGACTGCATGAAAGATTCCTCCCAAGGCTAGAATGCATAAACGAGTGAATCGTGTGTTTGAGATCTGCCACTTGATACAAACAGGGCAGCAACTATCCACTCGGATTGAAATGCTAAACGAATATCTTACAGAGCTTCAGCATCCACTTAGACCAAGATGTTTTTATTTAAGCTGATCACTTATTTTTTTTTTTTTTTTCCTTTTTTTTTTAAATTTAGATTAGCCAATTATTTTTTCCAATTAAGGGGCAATTTAGCGTGGCCAATCCACCTACTCTGCACATTTTTGGGTTGTGGGGGCGAAACCCACGCAGACACGGGGAGAACGTGCAAACTCCACACGGACAGTGACCCAGAGCCGGGATCGAACCTGGGACCTCAGCGCCGTGAGGCGGTTGTGCTAACCACTAGGCCACCGTGCTGCCCGATCACTTATTTTAATAACCCAAGACATAAGAGCAAGGGTAGACCACTTGGCCCTCCGAGCCTGCTCTGCTATTCAATAAGATAATGGCTGATCTGTCTTGACTCTACCTTCCTGCACTTCCTTAGTGTCTTTTTTGTAATCCTTTATTCGTTCATGGGATGTGGGCATCGCTGGGCCAGCATTTCTTGCCTCTCCCTAACTGCTCTTGAACAGTAAGAAATCTTACAACACCAGGTTAAAGTCATCAGATGAAGGAGCAGTGCTCCAAAAGCTAGTGATTCCAAACAAACCTGTTGGACTTTAACCTGGTGTTGTAAGACTTCTTACTGTGCCCACCCCAGTCCAACACCGGCATCTCCACATCATGGCCCTTGAACTGATTGGCTTGCTCAGCCATTTCAGAGGGCAGCTGGGAGTTTGCTGTGGATCTGAGGACGCATGTAGGCTGGGCCGGGTAAGGATGGCAGATGTCATAGATCATAGAATTTACAGTGCAGAAGGAGGCCATTCGGCCCATCGAGTCTGCACCGCCTCCTGGAAAGAGCACCTACCCAAGGTTAGCACCTCCATCCTATCCCCATTACCCAGTAACCCCACCCAACACTAAGGGCAATTTTGGACACTAAGGGCAATTTATCATGGCCAATCCACCTAACCTGCACATCTTTGGACTGTGGGAGGAAACCGGAGCACCCGGAGGAAACCCACGCACACATGGGGAGGATGTGCAGACTCCGCACAGACAGTGACCCAAGCCGGAATCGAACCTGGGACCCTGGAACTGTGAAGCGATTGTGCTATCCACAATGCTACCGTGCTGCCCCTGATGTCCTTCCCTGAAAGGACATCATAGTGAGCCAGATGGATTTTTACAACAATCGATGATAGTTTCACAATCATCATTACTGACACAGGGTAGCACGGTGGCGCAGTGGGTTAGCCCTGTTGCCTCACGGCGCCGAGGTCCCAGGTTCGGTCCCGGCTCTGGGTCACTGTCCGTGTGGAGTTTGCACATTCTCCCCGTGTTTGCGTGGGTTTCGCCCCCACAACCCAAAGATGTGCAGGGTAGGTGGATTGGCCACGCTAAATTGCCCCTGAATTGGAAAAAATGAATTGGGTACTCTAAATTTACAAAACAAAAAAATCATTACTGACACTATTTTTTCAATTCCATATTTTAATTAATTGAATTATAAATGCCACCAGCTGCCGTGGTTGGATTTGAACCTGTATCCCAAAAGCACCAAAGGGCCTCTTGGTTGCTAGTGCAATGACATTACAACTACGCCACCACATCCCCATTTCCCTTGCTTCCCTTTGTATCCAAAATTCTTATCGATTTCACTCTTGAATATATGCAACGCCTGAGAATTTGCAGCTCTCTGGGACAGAGATTTCCCAAGATTCACAGCCCTTTGAGTGAAGCAATTTCTCTCCGATCTCCGTCCTAAATGGCCAACCACTTACCCCGAGTCTGTGACTCCATGTTGTAGATTTCCCGGCTAAGGGAAATATTTTCTCAGCATCCAACTTGTCGAGCTCCGTATGAATTGTTTCTGTTTCAATTAGATCACCTTGTTCTAATTTTGATCTGAAAATTCCTGTATTTCCTTTTGCAGGCGCAGTACCCTTTTCCGCAGGTTCCTTTTTAGTCTATATCAACCTGGATAGACTCTGGAACAAGCCCAGCGTGAAACACACGCCTCTCCAGAATTTTGGGAATGGCTGCTTGGCAGCAGGTGTTGCACAGACCGTATCCTTCCCGTTTGAAACTGTAAAAAGAAAGATGCAGGTGAGTTCTGAGCTGTGCTTCTATCATTGTGAAAATGAATCGTGATCTGAGCCGTGCTTGTGATCTTAATCTACACTGTATGGCTGGGTATATTTTCCCCGGTACGTCTGATCAGTAACTTCAGCAATTCACTTTTCTTTGTGCTAGTTACTCATCCCTTCATACCCATTAATTGTGAATTCTCTCGCCTTTTTTAGCACTGTTGCTTCACAGTGCCAGGGACCCAGGTTCGCTTCCTGCCTTGGGTGACTGTCTGCGTGCAGTCTGCACGTTCTCCCTTTGTGTGCGTGGGTTTCCTCCGGGTGCTCCGGTTTCCTCCCACAGCCTAAAAGATGCGCAGGTTAGGAGGATTGGCCATGCTAAAATTGCCCTTTAGTGTCCAAGGATGTGCCGGTTAGGTGGGATAGGACGGGGGAGTGAGTGAGCCTGGGTAGGGCGCTCTTTCAGAGGGTAGGTGCCGATTCGATGGGCCGAATGACCTCCTCCTGCACTGTAGGAATTCTGGGTGGGATTCTCTCAGCCCAGGCCAGGCCGGAGAATTGCCGGGACGGTCGCGAATATCGCTCGATGCCGCCTCGGAGAGCGGAGAATCGACACCATTGGTGCCGGAGGGGTTGGCGCGGCGCCGGTCGGGGTCCACTCTACACGGCCCCTACGCCGATTGTCCGCCCGGGATGGGCCGAGCGGCCATGCAAAAAAGTCCGAGTCCCGTCAGCGCCGTTGACACCTGGTCTTACCCGGCGGGACCTCGGTGTGCATGCACCTGGGGGCAGCCTGGTGCGGGGGGAGGGAGGTCCTACCCCAGGGGAGGGCTCCTCTGTGGCCTGGCCCACGATCGGGGACTACCGATTGGCGGGGCGGCCTCTCTGGCTGGGGGCCCCTTTTGTTCCACGCCGGCCCCTGTACCCCCACGCCATGATGCGTCGGGGCCGGTGCAGAGAAGGGAGCCACTGCGCATTCGCAGATCCGTGGTGCCCATCTGACGCCGGGATCGGCAGCTAGAGCGGCGTGGGTTGCGCCAGTGTCGTACTGGCCCCCTGTAGGGGTCAGAATCGCTGCTCCTGAGTCCATGTTGACGCCGTCGCGTTTCTCGACGGTATTTTCGACGGCGTCAACACTTAGCCTCAGGATCAGAGAATCCCGCCCTCTATGTTTTAAATGTGTGTATGTGTTCCCAGCAACGTCCACCAGTCTGTGCTGTTGGACCATTCCTCTGCCCACAGTCCGTTCCATCGGCTTTTTTAAAAATAAAAGCAGCTGCTTAATGTTTTATGAACTAGTTACTTGCTGCGTTTGCAGTAAATGATAGTGTGATGCAGCTGAAGCCTTTCTTCACTGGCTGAACATCAGGAGGATGGGATTCCATGCTCAGGGGTCCTCTTTTATTCAGGGGTCCTGATTATAAAGTGCTTTGAAGGTCAGTCAAGTCATAGCTGGCAGACAGCAGCCATGTTTAGTGTGCTGAAACCAGTGCCAGTATAACTAAAATGTGCCTCATTAGTGAGGTCAATGTAGGTGCAAAGTCAGATTCATTCTTTTTTTTTTTAAATTACTATCAAGTTTCTCATCAATACCATTTCTGAAGGTGCAGCAAAATTAAATGGTCCTACCAGCGGTAGCTTAATGAACACTCAGCGCACCCATACAGGGTAGCAATGCAGTTTTGGATATTGAGGAATATCCGGGGGCGATAAACTAACATGTACACAGTATTTCTCCCCATTGCCTCGATGTTCCCAGTCACCTAAATGGATTTAATTTCCAAGCACTGGAAGCTGAAAGTGTTTTTCTACCATCGACGTTGCAGTGACAAACAGGAGTTCCATGTCAAGCTGACCTCTAATTATTCACTAAGGTAAAAATAGGCCTGTGATCTGTCGCTGTGGTGTCCCTGCAATATAACTGCAATTTAATCAGGTTTAATAACCAGAATAATTTCCACCTAAATCACACTCTAATTCATATGGACAAAGCAGAAAGAATTCAATTGCCCACCTCATTCAGGCCAAGAAATCATTCACTTTTGTTCAGCTCCTCTTGACTGCTGCTGAAACCCTTGTTTGTGTTTACCTCGCCTCACGACAGTTATTCCAGTTTTCTTTGAGCCGTCCTCTGCCTTGCACCTTCCATCCTCTGTAATCTCCAACCCGCCCAGAATTCCAGTTTTCCTTCCGTTCTCCTCACTGGCAGCCTGGTCTCGAAACTCTGCAATTCCCTTTCTAAACCTTTCTCCCATTCCACACCTTTCCTGCCCCTTTTCAGACTTGCTTAAAGCCCCGTTGACGGAGCTGCGGCCCCGTTGACCAAGCTGCGGCCCCGTTGACCGAGCTGCGGCCCCGTTGACCGAGCTGCGGCCCCGTTGACCGAGCTGCGGCCCCGTTGACCGAGCTGCGGCCCCGTTGACCGAGCTGCGGCCCCGTTGACCGAGCTGCGGCCCCGTTGACCGAGCTGCGGCCCCGTTGACCGAGCTGCGGCCCTGTTGACCGAGCTGTGGCCCTGTTGACCGAGCTCGATTACTTCTATTCCTTGATTGTATTTCTGTGGAGCGTTTTGTTACAGTACAGATGACATTTAAGTGCAATTTGTGTGAGTTCATTCATATTTTCAGTGTATGAACACCTTATCTCTCATTATAGGCTCAGAGCTCCCTGCTCCCCCACTATGGAGGTGTCGATGTTCATTTTACTGGTGTTGTGGACTGCTTCAGGCAAATTATGAAGACGAAAGGGGTCCTGAGCCTCTGGAATGGTCTCTCAGCCAATCTACTAAAGGTGATAACTGATTCTGGAAATCCAGCAGTTAATAGATGGACAGGCAGCTGGAGAAATGTATTGATTGTATTGAAATGCAACAATCACATTGTCCTTGATTTCTCTGTGCTCAATGCAACTACTGCAGGCAATATAACACCTCCCTCATGTAAATGGCAACCATTCATAAGGCAGGAAAAACTATCTTTCTGTTGTTTCAATTGGTGTCCAGTATATTCTGAACTGGCATTTATTGCACAGGTTTGGAGATGAGGGCCAGTCTCTCGCCATGCTCCAGCACGCACCCTCCCCCCCCCTGTTTCCCTTGCTCCTCCCTCTCTCTTTTAGCCTGTAAGACGCGCCTTAAAACTGATCTCTTTGACCAAGCTCTTGTCCTAAGATCTCCAGATGTGGTTTGATAAATTCTTGTTTAGATACCGTTGCCATGAAGCACCTTGTTGTACAAATGCAAGTTAGGATTTGATACTCTCCCAAGAAATGGTGTGGGCAGAAAATCAGAGAGCAAGGATCGAAATGTTTTCATTAATAATTTGAGGAGTTTTCAGGCACTCGCCAAGGACTTGCATTGTGAAGGTTACTGAACAAGGTGTCAGCCTTGGCTCAGCTTTGGTGGTACTCCCCTCTTGAGTCTGTAGGTTAAAAGGCCAACTCTTGGCTGAATCGTCACTGCAGTATTGACAGGTGCTCAGCTGGGGGAGCTGCCACTTTACAGATGAGACGTTAAACCGGAGCCCTGCCTGCCTTGTCAGGCGGATGTCAAAAAGATGTCATGAGCGAAAGACAAGTGAGGTCTCCTGGTAACCTGGCCCATATTTACCCCTTCAACCAACCTCAATAACACAGCTTGTGACCAGCCAAGGCCTGATACATGAAGAAGGGGGATGATGGCTCCATCAAATGCTCTGTCACTAAGAGCAGCACTGGGTGCACAACTGAACCCATATGGATCACGCGTGTCCATGATGTGGTTGCTGGTCACTGTAGGGTCTGGTTCACTGATGGGCATTGCTACCTGGATTAGAGAAGGGGGGTAAAATCAGCCAGGGTTTTCACTCCTGTTCACTGTCCAGGAACCCCCCCCTCAACGCCCTCCCTTTCCCTCCACCCAACTCAAAAGCACGTGATGGGAGTTTTACTTGTCTGTAATACACGTAAGAGCTGAGGAGTTTGTCAACATGCAGGAAGATTGCAGGATTACACAGAAATACGCCATTCAACCCAACTTGTCTATAGCAAAGGTTAATGCTCCACACAGGCCTCCTTCTAACCTTATCAACATATCCTTCTGTTCATTTCTTTCTCCTCAAGAAACAGTAGTTTTCTGCGCTCTCCATTCTCCCCACGACCGGAGTCGGCCCATCAGTCTCTCGAGCCTGTTCTGCGATGGGTGAAAAGTCACAGAGCTGGAAAAGACGTTCGGTGGGAGTTGCGGAGTGGGGGAGGGGGGCAGGGCAAGGGCATGGAGAGCAGCAACAACAAAACGGTGGCACAGTGGTTAGCATTGCTGCCTACGGCGCTGAGGACCCGGGTTCGAATCCCGGCCCTGGATCACTGTCTGTGTGGAGTTTGCACATTCTCCCCGTGTTTGCGTGGGTTTCACCCCCACAACCCAAAGATGTGCAGAGTAGGTGGATTGGCCATGCTAAATTGCCCCTTAATTGTAAAAAATAATTGGGTACTCTAAATAAAAAAGAAAAAAAAAATTGTAATTGCAGCTTGTATAAGTGGACACAGTGGCCCACATTAAGGTCACTGTTGTGAGACACCAATCTCGGGATGAAGTTCATTGCCACAACAGTTTCAACTGCTGTGTGAGGATTTACACTGATGATATCAGGCCACATTCAAGTCAATATCAGCTTTTGCATCTGTGAGGCGAGTTTTTTTTTTAAAAACTGCATGACCTCTGATTGGAGTAGGCAGCACGGAATTAACAGCAAACAGCAATGTATCTAAAAGTGTTTTCTATGAGTCTGACGGAAATATAGAAGGTGGAATTGTTATGGGTCAGGGTTTAGAGAACCCCAAAGTGTATCATGGAGTTCACCTGACCCAAAACTTTTAATAGATTGTGGTATGGGGGCCACACGGCCCACTCTACAGGTGTGGTACAGCAGAAATGGAAAAGTATTATTTAAAGCAAAACAATGTTTATTCTATGAACTCAAGTTAACTTTTTCAAAACATACAGTGAACATCTTAGCA
Source organism: Scyliorhinus canicula (assembly GCF_902713615.1). Taxonomy (NCBI): domain Eukaryota; kingdom Metazoa; phylum Chordata; class Chondrichthyes; order Carcharhiniformes; family Scyliorhinidae; genus Scyliorhinus; species Scyliorhinus canicula. Next base: position 17,833,826 of record NC_052162.1, read on the forward strand.
ACCATTAATTCAAATACAACCCTCAAGTAATCCTTTAAGCTTTCCTTTTAACATCCATAAGACTTAAAACACCTTTTACCTGAAGCACATCAGGTTAAAGGCACTACTGTTATTAGTTTTAAATCACCAGGATCGATTTAGTCTTTAGATTACAGAGAGACTCTAATACACCTTCTGGCTGTGACTGCAGCTATCCAGCTCTGAAAACAAAACTAAAACACACCCTTACAGCAAACAGCCTAAAATGAAAGTAAAAAGCTGACAGAGCCCAGCTCCACCCACTCTCTGACCTCACTGCAGTAATAAACACCCATTTCTTAAAGGTACATTTCTTAAACACCCATTTCTTAAAGGTACTCTCACCTGACAGAATGAATAATAATCGAGCATGAGTGTTGACAAACTGTTCTTTGATGTTGACTTTTTTTCTCTCTTTATGCAAAGCTTCTAACTTGAGGCCTAGGTATAGGTTATCGCTTCCGGGTCCTGGACTTTTGGCTAGGACTCCATTTCAGCACAGGCTCAAACTCATTTTCCTAATGAGTTTAAGGCATAGAATTACCTTCAATTTGATTCATGTTGCCATTACACCGTTGGTCTTGGAGAGGAACAGGTGGTCCCATAGAAACTGCAGCTCAGAAGCAGCTGATTCAGTCCATTGTTTACATGACACACGTGTCTCCTCCCATTCCCTTTGCCTCATTTCAACATCTCTTTCTATTCCCCTTTTTCTCATGCACGTGGTTTCCTGCTAAAAGCAAATCAGCTGTTTGCCTCAGCCGCTTCATATGATAACGGGCTCTCCATTCTAACCACTCCCTGGGTTGAGAAAACGTTGCCTCATTTCCCTGTTTGGGAGGATTTATTGGATCCAGCTTGCATTCCTCCTAGTTTGAATTCTCCCACAATTGGAAAGATTCTGCCCACACCTACTCTGTCAAGACCTCTATCAAAAGTGTTCTCTTTTCTAAAGAGGAAAAACCCCAAAACTATTCAATCTTTGCAGATATTTGGTATCACCTGGTTCTGGTATCATTCTTGCAAATTATTTTTGCACTGTGTCTTTTATAAATAATTTGGAAATAGGAACTGTGCCCAGTACTCTGAAGTGCAGCGTGACTCTGGTGCGATCTGTTGTAGGAAATGGAAAGTTTACCGTGTGTATTTGTGTGGTGGGGGGGAAGAGGGGTGTCACAATGTCCAGATTGGAGTTCCGAATTAGGCTTGAGCGTTTTTTTAAATTACGTAAAGGCAGTCCCTGATTATCATAGAATTTACAGTGCAGAAGGAGACCATTCGGCCCATCGAGTCTGCACCGGATCTTGGAAAGAGCACCCTACCCAAGGTCAACACCTCCATCCTATCCCCATAACCCAGTAACCCCAGCCAACACTAAGGGCAATTTTGGACACTAAGGGCAATTTATCATGGCCAATCCACCTAGCCTGCACATCTATGGACTGTGGGAGGAAACCGGAGCACCCGGAGGAAACCCACGCACACATGGGGAGGATATGCAGACTCCGCACAGACAGTGACCCAAGCCGGAATTGAACCTGGGACCCTGGAGCTGTGAAGCAATTGTGCTAACCACAATGCTACCGTGCTGCCCAGCTGATCGGCCGCTGCGATAGAAAGCGACATGGATCAAAAGCTTTTTGAATTATCTGTGTGAAGCCTCTTTGCAATCCCAAGAGCAGCCCCTCATCGTGCTGTCCTGTGCCCATCAGTGCTGCGTAAACGTGCTCTACAAGCTAAATATTATAGCTGCCACAGCAATGGGCAAGCGTGTAAAACATCCTCACACATGACTTTTATGTACATTTGTTGGGGGGAGACCCGTCATATTCATTTTTAAGCCTTTGCCCTTTGCCCGCCTGTTTTAATCACTTCTCTTCATTCACAGATCATTCCGTATTATGGTCTGATGTTCAGCACACTCGAGTTCTGCAAGCGGGTGTGCCTATACAACAATGGCTACATCGTGTCCCCCCTGAGCTATCGACCCCGCCCAGGGGTGGACCAGAGCTTGGGGACCGAGGAACTCCAGGAACTGAGGAGGTTGATCAGAGAGAAGAGTTTTGAGACCAACCAGTCTGCACTGGGCACTAAATGGTGGGGCTGAGGAAACGGACTGTAGAGACCTGTGACAGGATATTTGTTCATCTCGTGTCCTTTACCTCGCTGCTCAAAAGAACTTTCACTTCCAAGACCGTATACTTCTCCTGTCAGTGTCACACTTAAGTTGACATATCATCCAGTTGAATAACGGAAAGATTATCTGTTACTGAGCTAACTTGGATCCTTATTGAATGAGTGGGGCAGGCCAATATCTACGTGCAAGCCTCAAACTTCAATGACTTATCCTGTGATTTCCTGAGCTATTTACATGATAATGTACGAGTTAGTTTTCATCCTCGTCTTCTCAACATGAAATGTGGGTGTCGACTGCGTCCATGAATCGGTAGCTGGTAACAAGAAACAGTGGGGTGGTATTCAAGGTGCCAGCATTAAAACGGATATGAGGGCGAAGTGACACTAAAATCATTTGTAAAACAAAAAAAAAAGAAACTCGCATTTTACATTGTGCCTTAACATGGAAAAATGTCGCTTCACTGAAAGAATGGCCAATTTGATGTGAACCATAGAGAGATTAGAATGTGGGAGCGTGTACATCCAAGATATGCAGGTGTAACAATTTTCCAGATTCTGAGAGAATGCAATACTCTTGTATCGCAGCACTGATGTTTACAGATGAACTCAGCAGCAACAGAAAAAATTGTCTAGTGAACCAAGTTGTACAGGGGGAGTAACTGAACTCCACGTTTGTAGATGATCTTTTTTAGTTTCTCTGGTCATCAGAGTTCCACTTTATGATACTCTGAGCACAAAACCTGAAGCTTAAGCAAATTATAAAGGAACCAAAGAATACAAGGATTACATTTTGGACTGATACAGTGAGCAAGTGTTCATACCAGTCCATAATGCAGGCTGTTTAGCACAGGGCTAAATCGCTGGCTTTGAAACAGGCCAGCAGCACGGTTCAATTCCCGTACCAGCCTCCCCGAACAGGTGCCGGAATGTGGCGACTAGGGGCTTTTCACAGTAACTTCATTTGAAGCCTACTTGTGACGATAAGCAATTTTCATAATACTGGGTAACTCTCATCGGCCCACATCCTGATCATTTGTTTGCACAAACTTGAATTAATCATTTAGGCTTCCCTCCTCTGTAACAGAGGAGTATGAAATTATAGATTTTATTTTTAGAACAGATTACCCTGTGATCTGTCAGTTTCACTTGTGTTCAAGCAATAACAGAATCATGCACTGTACTGACTGAGAATTGAATCCAATATTACATTTAGATTCTAATCCTCCAAGTCAACCACTTTTTTTATATCCATAATGAGACCAAAGGTAGAATTTTTTCCAATCGCGTTCCTCATTTTTAATGATGCTTTAATTTGCATGCCTATTGCACCTAATAAATGTTTAACATTTATTCGCTGTCTATTGCAGATTATCTCTGTATACCTGTACAATGTTTAGTCCACAAATCATTCACCTCACACATGTATTATCAAGATGTGGCACAGCCCAATAGTTGGTGACGTTTGTCACTTGTGTAACATGGTATGACTTTGCTCTCCCATTTTCCTGATTTTCTAAACGCCATTGGAAATGGTGGTTTTTAAATTATGATCCCACCATTAAATCACTTGGTAGTTTAATCTGAAATCATCATGGCATTCTTACTTGCATTGGAACCTTCGATGGACACACACGACCAACAAAATGGCGGCAAGTAAAATGTCACCATTTTCCCCTTCAGGATTTCAAACCCCCACGCAACTGTAGAGACCTCTGACAGGATATTTGTTCATATCGTGTCCTTTACCTCGTTGCTCAAAAGAACTTTCACTTCCAAGACCGTATACTTCTCCTGTCAGTGTCACACTTAAGTTGACATATCAGCGGCTGTGCTCATCACAGCTTTGATTATTGGGAAATGGTGACATTTATGCGAGTTGCATGCATTCTGTATACAAGAACTTGATTTGCCCCCAGTGTTTGAAATGTGATAAAGATATGACCCACAAGAACACAAAAGATAGAAGTAAGAGTTGACCCATATGGGCCCTTGAGCCTGCTCCACTATTCAATACGATCACGGCTGATCTTGGCCTTCATCTCCACTTTCCTGTCTGCTCTCCATATACCTCCGTTCCCTGAGGCACCAAAGGTCTTTCTATCCCAACATCAAATGTATTTGACAATGCAATATCCACAACTTTCTGAGGCATTTGCAAGAATCTTTAGTCAGATGTGCCAAGTGGATGATCCATCACAGTCTCCTCTGGATGTCCCCAGTGTCACAGATGTCTGCTTCAGCCAATACGATTCACTCCAGCTGATATGAAGAAACAGCTGAAGGCACTGGATACGGCAAAGGCTCTGGGTCCTGATAATATTCCAGCAATAGGACTCTTGCTCCAGAGCTTTCCCCACCCCTAGCCAAGCTGTTCCAGTTCCAGTTATAACACTGGCATCTACCCAGCAATGTGGACACAAGAAACAGGACAAATCCAAGCCAGCCAATTACTGCCCTATCGGTCTACTTTCCATTACCAGCAAGGTGATGGAAGGAGTCACCAACAGTGCTTTCAAAGGCACTTCCTTAGCGATAACCTGCTCACGGACGCTCAGTTTGGGTTCCGCCAGGGTCACTCAGCTCCTGACCTCATTACAGCCTTGGTTCAAACATGTATAAAAGAGCTGAATGCCAGAGGTGAGATGAGAGTGACTGCCCTTGACATCAGGGCAGCATTTGACCGAGTATGGAATCAAGGAGCCCGAGCTAAACTGAATGGGAATCAGGGGGAAACTCTTCATTGGTTGGAGTTATATAGAACAGTACAGCACAGTACAGGCCCTTTGGCCCACAATGTTGTGTCGACCATTTATCCTAATCTAAGATCAATCTAACGTACACCCCTTCAATTTACTGCTGTCCAAGAGCAGCACGGTGGCCTAGTGGTTAGCACAACCGCCTCACGGCGCTGAGGTCCCAGGTTCGATCCTGGCTCTGGGTCACTGTCCGTGTGGAGTTTGCACGTTCTCCCCGTGTCTGCGTGGGTTTCGCCCCCACAACCCAAAAATGTGCAGAGTAGGTGGATTGGCTACGCTAAATTGCCCCTTAATTGGAAAAAATAATTGGCTAATCTAAATTTTTAAAAAAAAATTTACTGCTGTCCATGTGCCTGTCCAAGAGTTGCTTAAATGTCCCTAATGACTCTGATTCCACCACTTCTGCTGGCAGTGCATTCCACATACCCACCACTCTCTGTGTAAAGAACCTTCCTCTCCCCTATACCTTCCTCCAGTCACCTTAAATTATCTCCCCTTTGACAGCCATTTCTGCCCTGGGGAAAAGTCTCTGGCTACCCACTCTATCCATGCCTCTCATCACCTTGTACACCTCTATCAAGTCAATACTCTTCCTTCTTTGCTCCAGTGAGAAAAGCACTAGCTCCCTCAACCTTTCTTCACAAGACATGCCCTCCAGTCCAGGCAGCATCCTGGTAAATCTCCTCTGCACCCTCTCCAAAGCATCCACATCCTTCCTATAATGAGGTGACCAGAGCTGGACACACTATTCCAAGTGTGATCTAACCAGGGTTTTATAAAGCTGCAACAAAACCTTGCAGCTCTTAAACTCAATCCCCCTGTTAATGAAAGCAAACACACCATGCACCTCCTTAACAATCCTATCAACCTGGATGGCAACTTTTAGGGATCTATGTACGTGGGCCCCAAGATCCCTCTGTTCGTCCACGCATTAATCCGGTCTTTAACTCTGCATTCAGCATTCAAATCCAACCCTCCAAAATTAATCATTTCACATTTATCTAGGTTGAACTCCATCTGCCACTTCAGCCCAGCTCTGCATCCTGTCAATGTCCTGTTGTAACCTGCAACAGCCCTTGATACAAATGAGGCACAAAGAAAGATGGTTGTGGTGGTTGGAGGGCAATTATCTTGACTCCAGGGTATCACTGCAGGAGTTCCCAGGGTAGTGCACTATGCCCAACAATCTTCAACTGCTTCATCAATGACCGCCCTTCCATTGTAAGATCAGAAATGGGGATGTTTGCAGATGACGCACAATGTTCAGCACTATTAGTGACTCCTCAGATAATGAAGCAGTCCATGTCCAAATGCAGCAAGGCATGGACAATATCCAGGCTTGGGCTGACAAGTGGCAATTTACATTTGTGCCACACAAGTGCCAGGCAATGACCATCTCTTATAAGATAGGATTGTACCATTGCCTCTTGACATTCACAATGGCATTACCATCACTGAATCCCCCTCAATCAATATCCTGGAGGTTATCATTGATCAGAAGCTGAACTGGACTAACCATATTAATACTGTGGCTGCCAGGGCAGGTAAAAGGCGAGGAATCCTACAGCGAGTAACACCTCCTGACCCCCCCCCCCCCCCCCCCCCCCCCCAAAAGCCTGTCCACCATCTGCAAGGCACAAGTCAGCAGAGTAATGGAATACTCTCCACTTGCCTGGATGAGTGCAGCTCCAACAACACTCAAGAAACTTGACACCATCCAGGACAAAGCAGCCCACTTGATTGCTCCCTCTTCCACAAACATTCAAATTCTCCACCACCGACGAACAGTGGCAGCCGTGTGTACCATCTACACGATGCACTGCAGTAATTCACCAAGGTTTCTTAGACAACACCTTCCAAAGCAATGACCACTACCATCTAGAATGACAAGAGCAGCAGATACTTGGGAACCCCACCACCTGGAGGTTCCCTTCCAAGTCACCCACCACCCTGACTTGGAAATATATCGCCGTTCCTTCACCGTCGCTGGGGCAACATCCTGGAACTCCCTCCCTAACAGCACAGTGGGTGTACCTACACCTCATGGACTAATGTGTTTCAAGAAGGCAACTCACCACCACCTTCTGAAGGGCAACTAGGGATGGGCAATAAATGCTGGCCTAACCAGCGATGCCCACATCCCATAAATGAATTTTGTTTTAAATTCCACAGATTCACAAAAAAGAAATTTTCCTCATCTCATTTCTCCTCATCTCAGTCTGAAATGATCAGCTCCTTATCCTGAGACTGTTAGTGTTCATAGAATTTACAGTGCAGAAGGAGGCCATTCGGCCCATCGAGTCTGCACGGCTCCTGGAAAGAGCACCCTACCCAAGGTCAACACCTCCACCCTATCCCCATAACCCAGTAACCCCACCCAACACTAAGGGCAATTTTGGACACTAAGGGCAATTTATCATGGCCAATCCACCTAACCTGCACATCTTTGGACTGTGGGAGGAAACCGGAGCACCCGGAGGAAACCCACGCACACACGGGGAGGATGTGCAGACTCCGCACAGACAGTGACCCAAGCCGGAATCGAACCTGGGACCCTGGAGCTGTGAAGCATTGTGCTATCCACAATGCTACCGTGCTGCCCAAGGTTCTAGTTGCCCTGGCCAGTGGAAACAATCTCTCAGTGTCTACCAGTCAAATCTCTGTGGAATCTTGTATATTTTAATGAGATAAGGGCAGTGTGGTATCACAGTGGTTAGCACAGTTGCTTCGCAGCTGCAGGGTCACAGGTCCTATTCCCGGCTTGGGTCACTGTCTGTGCGGAGTCTGCACGTTCTCCCTGTGTCTGCGTGGGTTTCCTCCGGGTGCTCCGGTTTCCTCCCATAGACCAAAGATGTGCAGGTTAGGTGGATTGGCCATGATAAATTGCCCTTAGTGTCCAAAAGGTGAGGTGGGGTTACGGTGGAGGAGTGGGCTTAAGTAGGGTGCTCTTTCCAAGAGTCGGTGTGGACTCGATGGACCGAATGGCCTCCTTCTGCACTGTAAATTCTATAAGGCACCACCTCTCATTCTTCTGAACTAAAGAATCCAGGCCCAATTTACTCAGCCCCTCATCACAGGTCCAACCTCTAAACCCAGGGACCAATCTGATGAACCTCCCCCTTTACTGCCTCCAATGCAAATATATTCTTCCTTAAATATGGAGAATGGGACTGCACAGTGTTCCAGATAACTGCTAAAACTTCCTTAGATTCCAGTACTTTCCTGACGACAGATGTCAGGCTAACTGACTTTATTTCTCTTCCCCCCCCCCCCCCCCCCACCCCACAAACACCCCATTGTCTTGAATAGCTGTGTTACACTTGCTCATTTCCATGCTACTGGGACCTTTCCAGAATCAAGAGAATTTTGGAAAAATCATAGCCAGAGTACTCTCTTTCTCTGCAGCTATTTATCTGCTGATCTTAATTTCCTCGCTCTTTTTCGGACCTCAGTAACCCTCTATTTCTGGTATGCACCTTGTCTCTTTGACTGTGAAGACAGACACACAAGTATTTGCGCAATGTTGCATATTTCCTCATTCCACAGAATAATTTCTCTGATTCTAGGGTGGCACGGTGGCACAGTGTTTAGCTCTGCTGCCTCACGTTGCTGAGGACACGGGTTTGATCTGGGTTCTGGGACACTGGAGTTTGCACATTCTCCCCATGTCTGCATGGGCCTCACCCCCACAACCCAAAGATGTGTGGGGTAGGTGGATTGGCCACGCTACATTGTCCCTTAATTGGAAGAAAATAATTGGATACTCTAAATTAATAAAAAAATATCTCTACTTCTAAGAAACCGATGTTTACTTTAGCTACTCTCTTCCTTTTTATATTCTTGTAAAAGCTCATCTGTTTTTATATTCCTGGCTAGTTTGCTTTCATTTCTCTTGTTGGTGGCCCTTTGCTTGTTTCTAAAACATTCTCAATTCTCAGACTCATTTTATTATTTCTTTGCTATCGTATAAACTTTTTCTTTTAACTTAATACCATCCTAAGTTCCTGATTAAACCACGGATGGATTTTTCTTCCTGAAATTTTGCTTTTCAATGGATGCATTTTCATTGAAAATTTTGAATAGCTTCTATGAATGTTTCCACTGTTTATTTGTTGTTTATTTACTGTTTATTTAAATTAGCCAATTTAATCAATCAACCGTAGCCAGTTTTCCCTCATACCCATGTCATTGCCCACGTTTAAGGTTTGGATTCTGGTTTGAGATTGGCGCAGGCAAATTTCAAATTTAACATGGAATTTAACTTTACCATGGTCACTATTTCCCAGTGGATCTTTTACTATGAAATTACTAATTAACCGTACCTCATTGCACAATACTTGATCTAAAATAGCTTTATTTCTAGTCGGTTCCACAGCATATTGTTCCAGGAAACTGCCACAGAAACGTTCTACAAACTCACAGAATCATAGGATCCCTACAGTACAAAAGGAGGCCATTCATCCCATCAGCTCTGCACAAACCCTCCAAAAGAGCATCCTACGTAGATCCACACCCCTGCTCTATCCCGGTAACTCCACCTAACATCTTAGACACACTAAAGGGCAATTTAGCATGACCAATCCACCTAACCTGTACATTTTTGAACTGTGTGGGAAAGCCGGAGCTCCCAGAGGAAACCTACGCAGACATGGGGAGAAAGTGCAAATTCCATCTAGACAGTCTCCCGAAGACGGAATCTAACCTGGGCTCCTGGCACTGTGAGGCAGCAGTGCTAACCGCTGTGCCACCCATCTTCCAGACCACACTTGCCAATTTGGTCCAGTCTATATAAAGATTAATGTCCCCCATAATTAATACATTGTCTTTGTCACATGCTCCAACCATTTCTTGTTTCATGTTCTATGGGGAAGGGGTTTAGATAAACTACTCCCACCAGTATTCTGACCCTTGCTATTCCTAATTTCCATGCATACTGATTCTATTTCATGATCTTCCAGGTCAGAATTCTTCCTCACTAATGTCCTTAAGTCATCCTTCACAATCAGACCTACCTCTCCTCCTTTGCCATTTTGCCCCTCTGTTTGAAATATTGTGCATCCTGGAATATTTATGTTCCAACCTTGGTCACTATGTAACCATGTCTCTGGACTGCCAATTAGAGCAAAAGCATTTATCACAATTGTGCCACTAGTTCTGTCCTATGGTGAATGCTTCACGCGGTCAAATAAAGAGGCTTTAATGTCATTTTTTTACTACTATTCCCTGTATGGACTTTACTCGTGATGCAGAATTACTGTTTAGCTCTGTGTCCCTTCCTGTCCCAGCCTGCTTGTTTTTACCCATATTGTAACACTGCTCACTTTTCATAGAATCATAGAAGCCCTGCAATGCAGAAGGAGGCCATTCGGCCCATCGAGTCTGCACCAACCCTCCAAAAGAGCACCTCACCCAACTCACTTAAGGTCCACTCCCCTGCCCTAGCATCTAACATCTAACATTTTGGACACTGAGGGGCAATTGCCCATCTACCTAACCTGCATATCTTTGGACTGTGGGAGGAAACCGGAGCATCCGGAGGAAACCCACGCAGACACGGGGAGAACGTGTAAGCTGCACACAGACAGTCCCTGGTCGTCCTGCTCGAGGCGATGCCCTTGCTGAGCAGGTACCGGCGCAGCACATCGCTCATAAATGAGGATCCTCGGTCGCTGTGGATGTAGGTGGGGAAACCGAACAGAGCGAAGATGGTGTTGAGGGCTTTGATGCCGGTGGCAGACGTCATATCGGGGCATGGGACGGCGAAGGGGAATCTGGAGTATTCGTCGACCACGTTAAGGAAATAGGTTTCGTCGGTGGAGGGGAGGGGCCCTTTGAAATCCACGCTGAGTCGTTCAAAGGGGCGGGAGGCCTTCACAAGGTGCACTCGGACTGGCCGGTAGAAGTGTCGTTTGCACTCCGCGCAGACCTGGCAATCTCTAGTTATAGCCCTGACTTCCTCAATGGAGTAGGGTAAATTGTGGGCCTTTATGAAGTGGAAGAACCGGGTGACACGTGGGTGACAGAGGGCGTCGTCTAGGGTCCGGAGTCGGTCCACTTGTGCACTGGCACATTTACCTCGGGGTAGGGCATCGGGGGCCTCGTTGAGCTTACCGGGGCGATACAAAATCTCATAATTGTAGGTGGAGAGCTCAATCCTCCACCTCAAGATTTTATCATTTTTGATCTTGCCCCGCTGTGTGTTGTTGAACATGAAGGCAACCGACCGTTGGTCAGTGAGGAGAGCGAATATCCTGCCGGCCAGGTAATGCCTCCAATGTCGGACAGCTTCTACGATGGCTTGGGCCTCCTTCTCGACGGAGGAGTGCCGAATTTCGGAGGCATGGAGGGTGCATGAAAAGAATGCCACGGGCCTGCCTGCCTGGTTGATGGTGGCGGTCAAAGCGACGTCTGATGCATCACTCTCGACTTGGAAGGCGAGCGTCTCATCGACCGCGTGCATCGCAGACTTGGCGATGTCGGCCTTGATGCGGTTGAAGGCCTGGTGAGCCTTGGCCGTCAGTGGGAAAACAGTGGAGTGAATGAGTGGGTGGGCCTTGTCCGCATAGTTAGGGACCCACTGGGCGTAGTATGAGAAGAACCCCAGGCATCGTTTGAGGGCCATGGGGCAGTGGGGTAGAGGGAGTTCCATGAGGGGGCGCATGCGATCGGGGTCGGGCCCTAGAACTCCATTTTGCACCACATAGCCAAGGATGGCTAAGTGGTTGGTACTGAACACGCACTTCTACTTGTTGTACTTTAGGTTGAGGAGTTTGGCGGTGTGAAGGAATTTGGAAAGGTTAATGTCGTGGTCCTGCTGGTCGTGGCCGCAGATGGTGACGTTATCCAAGTACGGGAAAGTGGCCCGCAGTCTGTACCAGTCAACCATTCGGTCCATCTCCCGTTGGAAGACTGAGACCCCGTTAGTGACGCCGAAGGGAACCCAAAGGAAGTGGTAAAGGCGGCCGTCCGCTTCAAACGCGTTGTACGGGCTGTCTGCCTTGCGAATAGAGAGCTGGTGGTAGGCAGGTTTCAGGTCCACTGTCGAGAAGACCCGGTACTGTGCAATCTGATTGACCATATCAGATATGCGTGGGAGGGGGTACGCGTCGAGCTGCGTGTACCGGTTGATGGTCTGACTGTAGTCAACGACCATCCTGTTTTTCTCCCCAGTTTTCACAACTACCACTTGGGCTTTCCAAGGACTGTTGCTGGCCTCGATGATGCCTTCCCGTAGCAGCCGCTGGACCTCAGACCTGATGAAGGTCCTGTCCTGGGCACTGTACCGTCTGCTCCTGGTGGTGACCAGTTTGCAATCCGGGGTGACGTTTGCAAACAGAGAAGGCGGGTCGACCTTAAGGGTTGTGAGGCCGCAGACAGTAAGGGGTGGTAGGGGCCCGCCGAATTTCAGGGTTAGGCTCTGGAGGTTGCACTGGAAGTCCAGGCCGAGTAGCAAGGCAGCGCAGAGGTTGTGGAGGAAGTAGAGCCAGAAGTCACTGAACTCTACGCCCTGGATGGTGAGGGTGGCGGTGCAGGGGCTGGTTTAGCACAGGGCTAAATCGCTGGCTTTTAAAGCAGACCAAGGCAGGCCAGCAGCACAGTTCAATTCCCGTACCAGCCTCCCCGAACAGACGCCAGAATGTGGCGACTAGGGGCTTTTCACAGTAACTTCATTTGTAGCCTACTTGTGACGATAAGGAATTTTCATTTTATTTCATTCATTTCAGTACCCCCGGATCGCAACGGAATGGGATCCGGAGGCCAGGGAGATTCTCTGGTTAATGGGGTGTACCGTAAGGGAGCAGCGCCTTACCGTATCGGGGTGGATGAAGCTCTCAGTGCTCCCGGAGTCAAGAAGGCATGATGTCTTTTGCCCATCGACCTTTACTGTCATCGGTCACGAGGTTGTGCAGTTGGGACTGGTCGATCGTGATGGAGGTGAGGCGTGGCTGGTGTTGGAAGGCCCCTGGCTGGTCGGCGGCGGTTGCAGGCAATGAGCGGCCCGATGAGGTGCCCGACGAGCAGGGGTCCTGAGGCGGGGAAGATGGCGGCACCCACGGGGCGCTCGTGGTGGGCGGCGTTAAAGATGGCGGCACCCACGGGCCGCACGAGGCCTGATGGGGGGAAGATGGCGGCGCCCATGGGCCACACGTGTCCTGAGGCGAGGAAGATGGCATCGCCCATGGGCCGCATGTGGTCTGAGGCGAGGAAGATGGCGGCGCCCACGGGCCACATGTGGAGTGAGGCGAGGAAGATGGCAGCACCCACGGGCCGCATGTGGAGTGAGGCGAGGAAGATGGCAGCGCCCACGGGCCGCATGTGGAGTGAGGCGAGGAAGATGGCAGCGCCCACGGGCCGCATGTGGTCTGAGGCGAGGAAGATGGCGGCGCCCACGGGCCACACAAGGGTTGCCGGGGCACAAATGGCGGCGCCCACGGGTCGCACGTGGGGGGTGCAGGGACAATGGGCCTAGTTACAGCGGTGATCGTGTGGGCCTGGCACACAGCAGCGAAATGTCCTTTCCTCCCACAGGCCTTGCAGAGCGCGCTCCGCGCCGGGCAGCACTGCCGGGGGTGCTTTGTCTGTCCACAGAAGTAGCACTTGGGTTCCCCGGGATTGGTTGGCTGTCGCGCGGCGCAGACTTGGGGTTGGCTGGGGGCGGTCGCTGGTGGGGTCCACGATGGGGTGTTCGCTGGTGGGGTCTATGATGTCCAGGAAGGGGTTGGGGCCGTGCGGTCGGGGGCGTACACTTGTACATTACGGGAGGCAACCGTTAGTGTGATTGCGTGTTTCTTGGTCGCCGCGAGGTTGAGGGTAGCCCCTTCTAAGAGGCGCTGGTGGATGTACGCCGACACGATGCACGTAACGAAAGCATCCCTGACTAGGAGTTCGGAATGTTCAATGGCTGAAACGGCCTGGCAATCGCAGTCCCTCGCCAGGGCATGCAGGGCACGTCAGAAATCTTCCAGAAACTCACCGGGGATTTGATGCCGCGTGGACGGGAGGTGCCTGGCATAGAGTTTGTTGGTCTGCTGGGTGTAGTTCTCTTTCAGTAGCGCCATGGCCACAGCGTAGGTAGGCGTGTCCCGGATGAGGGGAAAGATATCGGAGCTCAGCCGCGTATAAAGGATCTGGAGCTTCTGTGCCTCTGAGGGTGGTTCTGTTGCAGATCCGATGTGGATTTCAAATCAAGCTAGCCAATGTGCTAAGGCTGACTTGGCGTTGTCTGCTTGAGGGTGCAGCTGCAGGCAATCCGGCTTGATGCGTAGGTCCATCGCTATAAAAATCTCGTCTTAATAAATTGATGGAGCTATCAATTGCGATGAGACGAGAGTAGAGAGTAATCGAGGCTTTATTACGCAGAGATGTGGAGCCTCCCACAGCTGCTGCCGAAAAGGCTGCAGCTCGGTGAGCCCACACATTTATACTCCGCCTACTGGGCGGAGCCAGCAGGCAGGGATCTACTCCCGTACCGTATTACACTTCATATGTGATATACATACAACAGTGGTGACTACCACACCCTCCTAACCATTGAACACCAAGGGGCAATTTAGCATGGCCAATCCACCTAACCGGCACATCTTTGGGCTGTGGGAGGAAACCGGAGCACCCGGCGGAAACCCATAAAGACATGGGGAGAAAGTGAAAACACCTCGCAGACAGTCACCGAAGACCAGAATTGAACCCGGGTCCCTGGTGCTGTGAGGCAGCAGTGCTAACCACCGTGCCATTGTGCCGCTGATCAGGTAGCTTTATGTGAAATCTCTCTGGAGAGCAACCCAACATGATGAATGTTGACTGATATTTTCCCTTCCCTCATTCAAAGAACATTGACATTGATGTTTATAACAGCATTTTTCAATTTATTCAGCAAACTCAGTGCAGACCATGCTAGTTCTTATACCACTGGATTGTGTTTACTCACAGAAAGACCATGTACAAGCAAGGGAATCCCCATAGCATAGATTCTGGATTTATTCATTCCGCAGTGATGCACCAGCCACGCCAGATTCCACCCATTAGGAGTCACTGCTGTTAGCAACCCCCAAAAGTACAGTGTAAATACAGCTTCCAGCATTTTTAAGCTCTTTTGTAATATTTTTGCTGCAGGCAGTTTCAGGGCTGGGCCACATTGTATAGTTTACACATGCACAGTGACGATTACATGACACCAGAGTGGAATTATCACCTTGGTAATACACAAACATCATTCCTCTTCTATGATAGAACTAGCTGTATGGTTAGGTTCTTTTTGTGACCCCAGCCTGTCTGGCTTGGGTGTTACTTTTAAAATGATGTGTAACCAGGTTTATGATTTGCGATGCTGACTACCTTCTGGGGGATTTTGTTCTCATTTTGCCTCTGAACCTTCCCAGTTCTAATGCTTCCACTTTGTGTTTTAATAATAATAATCTTTATTATTGTCACATTACATTAATATTGCAATGAAGTGACTGTGAAAAGCCCCTAGTCGCCACATTCCGGCGCCTGTTCGGGTACGCAGAGGGAGAATTCAGAATGTCCACTTCACCAAACAGCACGCCTTTCAGGACTTGTGGGAGGAAACCGGAGCGCCCGGAGGAAACCCACGCAGACACGGGGAGAACGTGCAGATTCCGCACAGACAGTGACCCAAGCGGGAATTGAACCCGGGACCCTGGTACTGTGAAGCAACAGTGCTAGCCACTGTGCTACATTTTTGTTCTGTCCTGCATTCGTTTGTCACCAATTTTGTTTCCACTGGTGCTGTGGGAGAGGTAATAGTGCCAATAGGACTTTGTTATCCGTTAGATTCCTCATTTACTGGCAGAACATTGTAGGAAGGGATATAATGGTGTATTCCATCACTCAGAAGTCTGAATTACTGTGGTAATATGTCCTTTTACATGCATGTTGTAGTCTGGGGCTATGGATAGTGATGGTATAGGCTCCAACTTTCTTTCCGAAACACGGCTGTCCAGGAATCTCTCCCACTCTTACTGCTTACGTATGTATTGAAAGGATTTGCAGGTTGATAAACAACCTGTTTGGTCATGTTAGGAACACACCTTTCTTTGTCATGTTTTGAGGTGGGACTCATGCCTAGAGCTTGTGGCTTAGAGACAGGGATGCCAGAAGATCTCCCTCTTAGGAAGGGTGAGTAAATCAAAAAGAATTCAAGCCCATTCTGTTTCCAAACTTTTGGAGCTGCATTGACAGGAGAGAAGATCGTAATTACTTACAAAGGGGTTTTGATATTGTTGTTTGTTTGAGAAGAATGTGTAAGATTACATTGTTGCATTAGGTGAACTGGTTATAGTCTAAAACTCACTACCAAGTGCAACATTCACCTTCTCTTCTTTTTTTTTCTTCTTCTTAATTTAGAGTACCCAATACATTTTTTCCAATTAAGGGGCGATGTAGCATGGCCAATCCACCTACTCTGCACATCTTTGGGTTGTGGGGGCGAAACCCACGCAAACACGGGGAAAATGTGCAAACTCCACATGGACAGTGACCCAGAGCCGGGATCGAACCTGGGGCCCCGGTGCCGTGAGGCAGCAGTGCTAACCACTGCGCCACCGTGCTGCCCGCACCTTGTCTTCGTGAGTTCTCTTTCCAAAGGCATGTCCTTAGCAATTATGCACAAATCCACAGCAAAGTGCTAATTTGTTTAACTATAGGTACGGTGAGGAATCAGACCCCAAATCTACCTCAGCTGGAAGGCAGATCGGAATCCCATTCTGTTGGCATTAATCTGATCCATATTGTCATGTTATTGATCTTTAATCCACCGGCTGGAAACCTGAATAGAGTCATATAGTCATAGATGTTTACAGCATGGAAACAGGCCCTTTGGCCCAGCTCGTCCATGCCACCCAGTTTCTATCACTAAGCTGGTCCCACTTGCCCGTATTTGGCCCATATCCCTCAATATGCACCCTGCCCATGTAACTGTCTTAACTGTGAAACGGACTTTTTAATAAGTACAAAGCCTAAAGTGACTTCAACTCACAACCCAAGTGGCTAACCCCAATTTGCATTGCTACATGTTCCGCATTCTAATGAATTGGAGTGGACTCAGTCTGCCTGCAATATCCATCAAGGACAATGGGCGGAATTCTCTGCAGCCCTGTGCCAAAATCGCATTTGGCACGGGGGCAGAGAATCGATCTTTACGCGAAAATCGTAGCCGGCGTCGCTCCCCCGATTCTCCGGTCAGAATCGCTCATGCGCGGGTTACGCAACGAGGCTGGGGGGCCATTGACACAGCCCCCCCCCCCCCCAACGATTCTCTGGGGAAAACTAGCCGAGTTCCCGACGGCATGGTTCGAACCACGTATTGGCCGTCAGGATCCTTGGGTGGCACAAAGATGATCCCCCCCCCCCCCCACCCTCTTTCAGTGCTTATCCTGTGGCAATATCAATGATCATCTTCAAGCCTGCAGGCATGATTCTGTTCAGGTTATTTGCTTCAGGAAACGAGAACCGCGTTTTCAGAGGAAACCTCTGCACCTTGCTGCAGCAGCAGAGCATGTACATTTAAAAATACACTCAATATTCATTCTCACCTGCAGCCAGCTTTTGAAATTCGTCTTCCAATTTTTCTTCAGATTATTTTGAGAGACAACCAAAGAGGTTATGTTTGAGCTTTAGTGAGAAGCTTTTCTTCATTGGGCTGGCTTAGTGTTCCATCCGAGGGCATTGTGCACATTCTCAGGCTGCAGATATCTGTCAGGATAGGCAACAGCACCTCCTTCACAATAGTCCTCAACACCGAGGCCCCGCAAGCATGTGTGCTCAGTCCTTTGCTGTACTCCATATACACACACGACTGTGTAGCAAGATTTAACTCCAACTCAATCTATAAGTTTGCGGATGATACAACTGTGGTGGGTCGTATCTCAAACAACGACGAATCAGACTACAGGAGGGGGATAAATCACTTGGTTGCATGGTGTACGAAAACAACGTCTCTCTAAATGTTGGAAAGACTAAGGAACTTCAGGAAGAGTAGCACAACACACGCCCCCATCTGCATCAATGTATCCAAAGTGGAGATGGTCGATAGCTTTAAGTTTCTGGGGGTCACCATCACCAATCGTCTGTCCTGGTCTACTCATGTTGATGCAACAGTCAAGAAAGCCCAACAACGTCTCTACTTCCTGGCTTGTAATGGAGAACAAGGCAGCAGCGCAGATTCAATTCCCGTACCAGCCTCCCCGAACAGGCGCCGGAATGTGGCGACTAGGGGATTTTCACAGTAACTTCATTGAAGCCTACTTGTGACAATAAGTGATTATTATTATTATTATTACTTTCTATGGAAGCTAAAGAAATTCGGCATGTCTGCATTGACTCTCACATACGTCTACAGATGTGCCATAGAGAGCATCCTATCCAGCTGCATCACAGCTTGGTATGGCAACTGTTCAGAAGAGTGTGGTAAACCCAGCCCAAAGCATCACACAAACTTGCCACCTCCACATTGATTCTGTATATGCCTCCTGCTGCCTCAGGAAGGCAGACAGCATTATCAGAGACCCCTCCCACCCAGGCTTTGCCTTCTTCCAGACCCTTCCATCAAGCAGAAGGTACAGAAGTCTGAAGACACGCACATCCAGACATAGGAACCACTTCTTTCCCACAGCTACTAGACTCCTCAACGACTCCCCCTCAGGCTGATCTGTTCCCTGTAAGAAAACTATTCACGACGCCCAATGCTGCTCTTGCTCAGGTATTTGCTTTGTTTGGCTCCTTGTTCCGCACTGTAACCAATCACTGTTTGTCAATGTACCATTTGTCAATGTACTCTGTCGATTATTCTTTTGTCTCCTCTGTACGTATGTGTACGTACTGTGCACATTCCCTTGGCCGCAGAAAAATACTTTTCATTGTACTTCGGTACATATGACAATAAATCAAATCAAATCAAAATCTGGCTTTGCTCAACAGTCACTATTCTGGAAGCCAAGTCTTGAAAAAAAATGATGGCATTAAAAGGCACAAAGACAACTTTATTTATAGGTTTTCAATTTACACAATCATTTGACATGTGATAGAATTAAAAGCTTTATCTTGGAGAATTAAATTTCATATACTCATGGGGCAAAATGACAGAAATTATTTATTTACAAAAATCATTTCCAAATACTTTATTGGAGCATCAACAAGCAGATATTAGTATGTTTACTTATAGTTTACTCAGTATTAAATGTCTACATTCTATAATATGTGCATACATAGATGTCCAAAACAAAAGATTTTCTGATAATCATAGAATTTACAGTGTAGAAGGAGGCCATTCAGCCCATCGAGTCTGCACCGGCTCTTGGAAAGAGCACCCTACCCAAGGTCAACAACTCCACCCTATCCCCATAACCCAGTAACCCCACCCAACACTAAGGGCAATTTTGGACACTAAGGGCAATTTATCATGGCCAATCCACCTAACCTGCACATCTTTGGACTGTGGGAGGAAACCGGAGCACCCGGAGGAAACCCACGCACACACGGGGAGGATGTGCAGACTCCGCACAGACAGTGACCCAAGCCGGAATCGAACCTGGGACCCTGGAGCTGTGAAGCGATTGTGCTATCCACAATGCTACCGTGCTGTGCTACCGTACCGTGCAATCATTGATCCCTCTGAATAAACATCACTATGGAGTGACTGATGAATTTGACATCACTACTGTTTATGTTACCAAATGTGTCAATCTTTTCACAAACAGAAAGAACCTACACAAGACGATAAATGATCAGGTAAAAGATGTGCAGGATAGGTGGATTGGCCACGCTAAATTGCTCCTTAATTGGAATTGTTTGGAAAAAGGTGGTCCAACAGCAGCATCCTCTCCCCAGACAACTTGCATTGAGATGCTAAACACTCAAAACCAGCTCCACGCCTATACCTGACACCAGACTCCTGAATCAACTGCTCTATTCAGAACTCAAGTCAGAGCAAGAGATTCCCAAGAGGACAGCAGAAACACTTTAGGGATATCCTCAAAGCATCCCTGAAGAGATCAAACATCCCTGCTGACTCATTGGGGCCCCTGGCTTGTGACCAAATGAAAATGGAGCTTTACTTGGGAAGGCACTGAATGCATCGAGTTTGTTGAGATCATATAGTGGTGAATGAAATCTACTGGATACATCCACAGAGCCGGAATAGACTTTATGGGCCAAATGGCCTCCTGCAGTGTTGATATGACTCTATGAACATTTATTTGCACACCAATGTATAACCTCATGGCTATCCGGGGACAATGGGGTCACCATTGATTATGTTTCATGTCCTGGTGGTTAGCATTGCTGCCTACGGCACTGAGGACCTGGGTTTGAATCCCGGCCCTGGGTCACTGTCTGTGAGGAGTTTGCACGTTCTCCCCGTGTCTGCGTGGGTTTCGCCCCCACAACCCAAAGATGTGCAGGCTAGGTGGATTGGCCAAGCTAAATTACCCCTTAATTGGAAAAAATAATTGGGTTTACTAAATTTTTTTTTTAAAACAAAAAAAGAAAAATGTTTCATGTCCTGAAGTGGAACCTAAATACACAACTTTCTGACACACAGGCAAGAATGCTATCAAGAATAAGAATTCAAGGTGACAGGTGATGCAGTGGTTAGCACTGCTACCTCATGGGGCCGAGGACCCGCGAACGACCCCGGCTCACTGTCCATGTGGAGTTTGTACATTCTCCCCGTGCCCTCCCTGGGTAGCCATGGAAAGGGTTGGCCCACTGAAGGACAGGGGAGGGAATCTATGTGTGGAGCCAGAGGAGATGGGCGAGGTACTAAATGAATACTTTGAATCAGTATTCACCAAAGAGAAGGAATTGGTGGATGCTGAGTCTGGAGAAGGGTGTGTAGATAGCCTGGGTCACATTGAGATCCAAAAAGACGAGGTGTTGGCGTCTTGAAAAATATATCTTTTTTAAAATTATTTTTATTAAAGCTTTTTTCAACCGGGATTTTTACATAACAAAAAGAAAAACAGAAAACGAAAAATATTTAACAAAACAAGGTGGCTGCTATCATTATACAAATCGAAAATACACATTATAACAACAGATCCCCCCACCTGAGCCCTCCCCCCCCCCACGTTGCCACTGCTGCTGACACTTTACTGCTCTTCCAGAAAGTCAAGGAAAGGTTGTCACTGCCAGGAGAACCCCATCAAGGACCCTCTCAAGGAAAACTTTATTTGCTCCAGGCTGAGAAACGCAGCCATATCGCTAACCCAGGTCTCCATGCTCGGCGGTTTCGAGTCCCCCCACATTAACAAGGGAAGCTGCCTCCCTTTGTGCCTCCCAATGGCATGAGGAATTCAGTCACATTTACAAACACTTCAGCCTCTTTCGCTTCCTGCACTCCCAGATCCTCTGACACCCCAAATATCACTATTGTTGTACTCGGCTCCACCCGCGTGTCCAAAATCCTGGACATAGCCCTCGCAAAGCCCTGCCAGAATTCTTTAAGCGCCGGGCATGCCCAGAACATATGGACATGGTTCGTTGGACTCCCTGCACAGCTCGCGCACCTGTCCTCCACCCCAAAAAACTTGCTCATTCTTGCCGTCGTCATGTGAGCCCGGTGCACCACCTTAAATTGAATCAAACTGAGCCTGGCGCATGATGCGGACGAATTCACCCTGCCCAGGGCGTCAGCCCACAGGCCCTCATCCAGCTCCTCCTCCTACATGCCCTTCAGCTCCTCCACTGAGGCTTTCTCCGCCTCCTGCAGCTCCTGATATATGTCCGACACCTTCCGCTCTCCTACCCAGATGCCAGACACAACCCTGTCCTGTATCCTTGGAGGGGGTAACAGCAAAAATGTCCCCATCTGTTTCATGAGAAAGTCCCGAACCTGGAGGTATCTGAAAACATTCATGAAAAATTATTTGCCCACACAAATCCCGTGATAATCCTGTTCACCCGCTTGAAAAATTATTTTTGGATGAAAATGGGGAGGCACTGAAAGACGAACAGGAATCTGGGGAGAACCGTGATTTTCACAGTCTGCACTCTTCCCGCCAGTGAAAGTGGGAGCATGTCCCACTTTTTAAAGTCTCCCTCCATCTGCTCTACAAGCCGAGATAAGTTGAGCCCGTGTAGGGCATCCCAGAACCGAGCCACCTGTATGCCTAAATATCGAAAGTTCCTCTCCACTATCTTGAGTGGGAGCTTCCCCAGTCTCTCCTCCTGTGGATTACAAACAGCTCACTTTTCCCTGTTCAACTTGTACCCCGAGAAGCTCCCAAAGTCCCCCAGTATACGCATGACCTCCCCCATCCCCTCTAGCGGGCCCAGGATATACAACAGCAGGTCATCCGCGTAGAGGGAAATGCGGTGCTCCTCCCCACGCCCCCCCCCGGACCAGCCCCCTCCAGTTCCTTAAAGCCCTAAGCGCTATGGCCAACGGCTCAATTGCCAGGGCAAATAGCAACGGGGACAGGGGGCACCCCTGCCTCATCCCTCGGTGCAACCTGAAATACTCCGACCTCAGCCAGTTCGTGGACACGCTCGCTACGGGGGCCTGATACAGTGGCTTGACCCACCCTATGAACCCCTCCCCAAATCCAAACCTACCTAACACTCCCACAGGTACTCCCACTCCACCCTGTCAAAGGCCTTCTCCGCATCCATTGCAGCCACTACTTCTGCGTCCCCTCCCTCCGAGGGCATCATAATAATATTCAGGAGCCTCCTCACATTTGTGTTCAGTTGCCTGCCCTTAACAAAACCCATCTGGTCCTCCTCCCGGGATGCAGTTCTCTATTCTGGTGGCCAGAATTTTTGCCAGCAATTTGGCATCTACATTCAGGACCGATATCGGCCTGCAAGACCCACAATGAAGCAGATCCTTCTCCCTCTTCAAAATGAGCGAGATCAATGCCTGCGACATCGGCAGAGGGGGAGGGTTCCTCTCTCCTTTGCCTCGTTAAACGTTCTGAGCAGGAGCGGGCTCAGTAGCTCCGAGAACTTCTTATAAAATTCTACAGGGAAGCCATCCAGACCAGGGGCCTTGTCCGACTGCATACTTGCCAGCCCCTTAACTACCTCCTCCAGCTCAATTGGGGCCCCCAGTCCCTCCACCCACTCCTCATCCACCCTTGGGAACCTCAGTCGATCCAAAAATTGCTTCAACCCTTCCCCTCCCCTCGGGGGTTCCGACTCGTACAGCTTCCCATAAAATTCCTTGAAGACTTCATTGATCCTCTCTGGGCTCAACACCGTGTTACCTTCCTTATCCCGAACTCTCCTGATCTCCCTGGCAGCCTCCCTCCTGCACAGTTGGTTCGCCAGCATCCTACTCGCCTTCTCCCCATACTCCCCAGACTGCCCCTTTCACTTTCCTCAACTGTGCCTTCGCCTTCCCCGTGGTCAGCAAATCAAACTCCGCCTGTAATCTCCGGCGCTCCTTTAGCAGACCCCCCTCGGGGGCCTCTGCATACTTCCTGTCTACCCTAAGCATCTCTCCCACCAGCCTCTCCCTCTCCGCCCTCTCCCTCTTCTCTCTGTGGGACCTAATAGAGATTGACTCCCCCCTGATGACCGCTTTCATAGCCTCCCAAACAGCTGCCGCTGTTACCTCCCCTGTGTCATTCGCTGTCACATAGTTCTGAATGCTCCTCCTTATCCGCCCACACACCTCTTCATCCGCCAGCAGGACCACATCCAGTCTCCAGAGAGGGCGCTGCCCCCGCTCCGCCCCCAGTCGCAGGTCCATCAGTGCGGGGCATGGTTCAAGACCTCAATGGCCCAATACTCAGCCCCCTCCACCCTCGGGATTAACGCCCTGCTCAGCACAAAGAAGTCAATCTGCGAGTAGACTTTATGGACGTGGGAGAAAAAGAAGAACTCCTTTGCCCTTCGCCACCCGAATCACCACGGGTCCACTCCCTCCATCTGATCCATGAACTCCCTCGGGGCCCTGACTGCCGCCGGACTCTTTCCCGACCTGGACTTAGACCGGTCCAACCCCGGATCCAAGACAGTATTAAAGTCCCCCCCCCAATAATCAAGTTACTTGACTCCAGGTCCGGGATCTTACCCAGCATGCGCCTCATGAACGCAACATCATCCCAGTTCGGGGAATACACGTTCACCAACACCACCCAGGCCCCCTGTAACTTGCCACTCACCATTATGTACCTACCCCTCTTGTCCGCCACGATGCTCCCTGCTTCCAACGCCACCCATTTACTAACCAAAATTGCCACCCCTCTGGTCCTTGAGTCTCGTCCCGAATGGAACACCGAGCCCACCCATCCTCTCCTTAACCTCGACTGGTCAGTGAGTTTTAAGTGCGTCTCCTGCAGCATGGCCACGTCCGCCTTCAACCCCTTTAAATGCGAGAACACGCGGGATCTCTTGTCCGGCCCAATAAGTTACCTCACATTCCACTTGATCAGCCTGGACGGGGGGTTGACCCCCCCCCCCCTCCCTGCCGACTAGCCATCTCCCTTTTTCGGCCAGCCACGTGCCCGCGCCCCCCCGCTCGCTCCAGCCCTCCCACCGGAGGCCCCCCAACCCAACTCTCCATCCATCCCCAACAACTGGCTCCCCATCAGTCAGCAAAGCAGCACCCCTTCCCCCCCCCCAAATCCCCCCCCCCCCCTCCCCCCGCCACGCACCCGCTCAGCACTGGTTTCCTCCCCATTGCGCTTTCGTAAGTCAGCTGACCCATGCTGACCCTGGCTGCTCCCGCCTCTATCTCCAATCTTACTGTTGTCTCCTTCTTCGGGCCCCCAGCCCCCCCTCCCCTGCAGGGTAAGAGGGATTAGTGCCATCCGGATCCTTCTGGAGCGCCGGACAACACAACCCGGGTGTCACCCC
Source organism: Scyliorhinus canicula (assembly GCF_902713615.1). Lineage (NCBI taxonomy): Eukaryota > Metazoa > Chordata > Chondrichthyes > Carcharhiniformes > Scyliorhinidae > Scyliorhinus > Scyliorhinus canicula. The sequence continues at coordinate 17,858,557 of NC_052162.1, forward strand.
GCCCCCGAAACAAAAAACAAGAACAGCAAAGCAAACAAACTTAATTCTACAAATAGTCTTACACCAGGCCAACCCCCGATTACACATTCCCGCCAACGCGTTACACCCACGTGCAGCTGCCCCTTAGTTCAAGCCCAGCTTTTCACCCTAATGAATGTCCACGTCTCATCCGGTCTATCAAAATAGTGGTACCTGTCCTTGTGCGTTACCCAAAGTCTCGCCGGATGCACGAGCCCGAACCTCACCCCTTTGCTGTGGAGGACCACCGTAGCCTGGTTGAAACCCACACGCCTCCTTGCTTGCTCAGCTCCCAAGTCATGGTAAATGCGAATCTCGCCCTTCTCCCACTTGCTGCTCCGCTCCTTCTTTGCCCAACGCAGGACATGCTCCCTGTCTCTAAAGCGGTGAACCTTATCACCATCGCCTTCGGTGGTTCGTTCGCCCTCGGCTTCCTGGCTCGGACCCTGTATAATTGCAGCAACACATCCTTGCTCCTGTACTCGAATCCTCTCGCTATGAAGGCCAACATACCATTGGTCTTCTTTACCGCCTGCTGAACCTGCATGCTTACCTTCAGCGACTGGTGTACGAGGACACCCAGGTCCCGCTGCACATGCCCCTCTCCTAATCTATAGCCATTCAGATAATAATCTGCCATCTCGTTTTTGCGACCAAAGTGGATAATCTCACATCCATCCACATTAAACTGCATCCGCCATTCATTTGCCCACCCACCTCAACTTGTTTAAATAACACTGAAGGATCGCTATATGCTCCTCACAGTGCACCCTCCCACATTAGGGCAGCACGGTAGCATATAGCACAATTGCTTCACAGCTCCAGGGTCCCAGGTTCGATTCCCCGCTGGGTCACTGTCTGTGCGGAGTCTGCACATCCTCCCTGTATGTGCGTGTTTCCTCCGGGTGCTCCGGTTTCCTCCCACAGTCCAAAGATGTGCAGGTTAGGTGGATTGGCCATGATCAATTGCCCTTAGTGTCCAAAATTGCCCTTAGTGTTGGGTGGGGTTACTGGGTTATGGGGATAGGGTGGAGGTGTTGACCTTGGGTAGGGTGCTCTTTCCAAGAGCCGGTGCAGACTCGATGGGCCGAATGGCCTCCTTCTGCACTGTAAATTCTATGATTATGCACCCCATCCAGCTCCAAGGGCCGCAGGAAGGCCCCCACGCCCATCAGCGTCCCCAACATTGCAGTCACAAACGTGCTCGTGTCCGCCCCCTCCGCACCTTCAGGGAGGCCCAGGATCTGCAGATTGTGACTCCGAGACCTATATTCGAGGTCATCCAGCCTCTCCTGCCCTCTCTTGTGTAAGGTCTCGTGCACCTCCACCCTGATCACCAGGCCCGTTCTTCGTTCTCAGACATCGCCTTCTCCTGTGCCTTCTGGACCTCCACCATATTTTCCACGGAGGCCGTCATGGGGCCAGCATCTCCGATTTTAGTTCCGCAAAACAGCTCCTCAAGAGGTCCTGCTGCTCTCTGGCCCACGCTTCTCGATCCATGCCGGCCGCCATTTTGTCCTCCCGGACCCGTTCTGTCTTCCTCCCGGCAATTGCACGTTTAACGGCCCCGCTCCTGGTTCCCTCCATACAGCACCAGGAAGAACCTCTCCAGCATCTGTTCCCACGCCGGTACCCACCCTCAAGTGCCGCCCCCGCCCCGTTTAACGGCCCGAAATCCCGGTCCCGGCAGGAGCTGTCGTGTATGCGACTTAGCTGGTCATGGCCGCTAGCGGAAGTCGTCTTGAAAAATATTAAGGTGCATAAGTTCCCAGGGCCTGCTGGGATCTACCCCAGAATACTGAAGGAGGCAAGAGAGGAAATTGCTGAGGCCTTGACAGAAATCTTTGGATCCTCACTGTCTTCAGGTGATGTCCCAGAGGACTGGAGAATAGCCACTGTTGTTCCTTTGTTCAAGAAGGGTAGCAAGGATAATCCAGGGAATTACAGGCCGGTGAGCCTTATGTCAGTGGTAGCGAAACTACTGGAGAGAATTCTTCAAGACAGGATCTACTCCCATTTGGAAGCAAATGGACGTATTAGTGAGAGGCAGCATGGTTTTGTGAAGGGGAGGTCGTGTCACACTAACTTGATAGAGTTTTTTGAGGAGGTCACAAAATGTAACTGGTCTGATTAGTAAGTTTGCGGACGACACAAAGGTTGGTGGAATTGCGGATAGCGATGAGGACTGTCAGAGGATACAGCAGGATTTAGATCGTTTGGAGACTTGGGCGGCAAAATGGCAGATGGAGTTTAATCTGGACAAATGTGAGGTAATGCATTTTGGAAGGTCTAATACAGGTAGGGTATATACAGTGAATGGTAGAACCCTAAAGAGTATTGACAGTCAGAGAGATATTGGTGTAAAGGTCCACAGGTCACTGAAAGGGGCAACACAGGTGGAGAAGATAGTCAAGAAGGCATACGGCATGCTTGACTTCATTGGCTGCGGCATTGAGTATAAAAATTGGCAAGTCATGTTGCAGCAGTATAGAACCTTAGTTAGGCCACACTTGGAGTATGGTGTTCAATTCTGGTCGCCACACTACCAGAAGGATGTGGACGCTTTAGAGAGGGTGCAGAAGAGATTTACCACGATGCTGCCTAGTATGGAGGGCATTAGCTATGAGGAGAGGTTGAATAAACTCGGTTTGTTCTCACTGGAACGACGGAGGTTGAAGGGCGACCTGATAGAGGTCTACAAAATTATGAGGGGTATAGACAGAGTGGATAGTCAGAAACTTTTTCCCAGGGTAGAGGGGTCAATTACTAGGGGGATAGGTTTAAGGTGCGAGGGGCAAGGTTTAGAGGAGATGTACGAAGTAAGTTTTTTACACAGAAGGTAATGGGTGCCTGTAGGAGGTGGTAGATGCAGGGACGATAGTGACATTTAAGGGGCATCTTGACAAATACATGAATAGGGTGGGAATAAAGGGATACGGACCCCGGAAATGTAGAAGATTTTAGTTTAGATGGGCAGCATAGTCGGCGCAGGCTTGGAGGGCCGAAGGCCCTGTTCCTGTGCTGTACTTTTCTTTGTTTTTTATTCTTTGTGTCTGCCTGGGTCTCACCCCCACAACCCAAAGATATGCAGAGTAGGTGAATTGGCCATGCTAAATTGCCTCTTGATATGGAGAAAAAAAAAGGTTTGGATATTTTTTTAAAAAGAATAAGAATTTTGACTACACTCACATGGAAAGTGCAAAGATTGAATGCCAATAACAATGTTGATCAGAACCCCTCAGAAGCTGACATCCCATTAGAGCAAGGAACAGCAGCAGCTACTAAAAAAATAAAATTGTATGGAAAAGGCTGGTCAGTAGTTACATGTCTTGACTCAGTAGGCCAAGTATAATCACACAAAACATATTTGTGAACAGTAGTATTATAGAATCATAGAATTTACAATGTAGAAGGAGGCCATTCAGCCCATCGAGCCTGCACTGGCCTCTGGAAAGAGCGCCCTACTTCAGCCCCACTCCTTCACCCTATCCCCTTTATCCTCGTAACCCAGTAACCCCACCTAACCTTTGTAATGATAATAATAAATGATAATAATCACTTATTGTCACAAATAGGCTTCAATGAAGTTACTGTGAAAAGCCCCTAGTCGCCACATTCCGGCACCTGTTCGGGGAGGCTGGTACAGGAATTGAACCCATGCTGCTGGCATTATTCTGCATTACAAGTCAGCTGTCAGCCCCTTGGACACTAAGGGCAATTTAGAATGGCCAATCCACCTAACCTGTACATCTTTGGACATTGGGAATGTAAACCAAAAGAAAACAATACTTGAACTGTTAGACTTTTTTAAATGTTTTGAAGCAGCTATCTATTCCCGTGGCTCAAAACTGAAGGCCAAGAGAATACTGACTTCCTCTTGCAGTTACCCTCCTTAATGATGTGGACATTGAAATGGCTAACTACATTACATGTACCTAGGTGTCAAAATAGATAATAAATTGAATTGGAGGGGGACAGTGTACAGTGTGATAGCCAAGGGACATATGCGATTCCATACATTATCTCATAAAATTAAAATCTTTCCAGTAGATCTTGCAATCATCTTCCCCACGGCTGTAGTTGAGCCCTTAGGATGTCTCACCTTTGGACTGTTGCCTTAGGGAAGCAGGCCTTTGAACGGTACGGAGATTATTTAGGGAAGGATATTGGATGAGCAGATCTTTGTTGATAAAACCTGTTCTCCAAGATTTTTGATGAAAGTAACCATGAACAATGAGAATCACCCCGTATCTCAGTTTCATTGTTGGATGAGTTCAGGGGAAAGGGTGCAAGATCTCTGATGAGGAATTGCTCTTTCTTTTATTATTATTAAGTGTATTTTAAACAACACTCTCTCTGTCACTTTCTCTAATGTTACCCGAAATGAATTCAATCAAGTGAAATTGAATTGGATGGAAATAGATTACCACCGTATAATCGCTAAATGATGCTTTGACTTGAATAGTGAACGGGGATAAGGAAAAGTGCCACCCGGTCGCAATGTGACCTTCAAGGATTTTTTTGGGGTGTGCGACTGATTCCTTCCCTATCCAGCCTGTGACTGAGGGTTTCCTCCGCGGTAACATTGTGATTCAGTGGTCTTGGCGGAAATTGTTACAGTTGCGGAGTTGCTGGGAGGCTCCGGGGGTTACATTTTGCTACATTGTCACCTCGCTGGAGGCTCCGGGGGACAATGGGTCAGCTGGCGGCGGCGGCGAGCCCCCCGGGCGGGGACGCACCCTCCCCACCCCCACCCCGCCCCGCCGGTTCGCCCAATCGGCGCCGCGGCCGCCGCGCCCCGGGAGGCGGGCGCTCTCGCGGTAGCTGCGCCGCTTTAAAGCCGCACTTCCGCTGCAAAATCGGCCATTTCGTCGGCGCCGGCAGTAGTTTAAAAGTTGGGTGTTGGGCTCCGCTCCAAGGTGGTTGAGGAAAGAAAAAAGGAAGCGAAGCAAATTTACAAAAAAAAATACCCCGAGCGTTTAAATTAACGAGGAAATATAAAAACCAGCAATGGCGACCGACAAGCTTATAAGTTTCGGTAAGGATTTCCTGGCTGGCGGCGTGGCTGCTGCAATTTCCAAGACGGCGGTGGCTCCCATCGAGAGAGTGAAGCTCCTGCTGCAGGTAAAGCCCGTTCTGTTCCCTCCCAGTCTCACCAATGATTCGATGTAGCTACTCTGCTGCTTTCGTTACAATGTCGGCGCAAACTGCGAGTGAAAAACGCCGCCTCTGATGGGAAACACGGAGAGAAGTGGGTTTGCAAATGGGGTCTCTCCCACCACCCCAATCTCCTACCCTTACCCCCCCCCAAATCTCCTACCCTTACCCCCCAATCTCCTACCCTTACCCCCCAATCTCCTACCCTTACCCCCCAATCTCCTACCCTTACCCCCCAATCTCCTGCCCTTACCCCCCAATCTCCTACCCTTACCCCCCCAATCTCCTACCCTTACCCCCCCAATCTCCTACCCTTCCCCCCCAATCTCCTACCCTTACCCCCCCAATCTCCTACCCTTACCCCCCAATCTCCTACCCTTACCCCCCCAATCTCCTACCCTTACCCCCCCAATCTCCTACCCTTACCCCCCCAATCTCCTACCCTTACCCCCCCAATCTCCTACCCTTACCCCCCCAATCTCCTACCCTTACCCCCCCAATCTCCTACCCTTACCCCCCCAATCTCCTACCCTTACACCCCCCCCAATCTCCTACCCTTACACCCCCCCCCAATCTCCTACCCTTACACCCCCCCCCAATCTCCTACCCTTACACCCCCCCCCAATCTCCTACCCTTACACCCCCCCCCAATCTCCTACCCTTACACCCCCCCCCAATCTCCTACCCTTACACCCCCCCCCAATCTCCTCCCCTTACACCCCCCCCCAATCTCCTACCCTTACACCCCCCCCCCAATCTCCTACCCTTACCCCCCCCCCCCCAATCTCCTACCCTTACACCCCCCCCCCAATCTCCTACCCTTACACCCCCCCCCCAATCTCCTACCCTTACACCCCCCCCAATCTCCTACCCTTACACCCCCCCCCAATCTCCTACCCTTACACCCCCCCCCAATCTCCTACCCTTACACCCCCCCCCCCATCTCCTACCCTTACCCCCCCCCCCCCAATCTCCTACCCTTACACCCCCCCCCCCAATCTCCTACCCTTACACCCCCCCCCCAATCTCCTACCCTTACAACCCCCCCCCAATCTCCTACCCTTACACCCCCCCCAATCTCCTACCCTTACACCCCCCCCCAATCTCCTACCCTTACACCCCCCCCCAATCTCCTACCCTTACACCCCCCCCCCCAATCTCCTACCCTTACACCCCCAATCTCCTACCCTTACACCCCACCCCCCCCCCCCCCCCCCCCCCCCCCCCAAATCTCCTACCCTTACCACCTCCACCCACCCACCCAATCTCCTACCGCCCCACCCCCCAATCTCCTACCCTGGACCAAATCTGGAGCGGATGCAAAATGGAGCTCTCCTCTTCCCCCCCCCCCCCGGAATGAATGTGACCCCTGCCAGTGCGGGCGGTCAGCGGCTGTTCTGTATTAATGCAAATGAATTATTTAATTGTGGGTCACTGTTGTTCCAAACATTTTATTGAAAGAAATAGAGAACTGGTGATTAAAGAACCTGGCTGGTGGCCATCAAGGTCGTGACAAGGAGAAGGAGCGCGGCCTAGGGCGAGGAGGATTACTGATGGGGAGGAGGCCCCGCTTTGCCCATCGCCTGCCCCCCGGAGCGGAAATTGGGAGGAATGTTTCCCCGGGACTAACCTAGCAGAGGGAGAGCCGGGCTAACGGATGAAGCACTCGGAGAAAGTGGCCATTGTTCCTGGCCTCTGTTTTCCGGATTCCGCATCCGATGCGGAGGCCGCCATTCCGCAGATATGCGCGCACCGTCAGCACAGATCCATTTTAGACCGCTTCTCCCACATCTTAACCTTTGCAAATGTTAGGATTTCGAAATAAAATTGTCCCCCTCGCACGGTGTATCGTGGCAGGGCGACATTCTGCTATTTTGGCGCGGTGAAATTTTCGCCAGATACCGCCGTATTTTTATCCGCAATGGCGTAAGAGCCGCGATGTATTCTCTCTGAAATCTTTCCCAACCCTTCCCCCGTCCGCCTTCGAAGGTCACCCTGAAGATGGAGTGCCACTGCGGGGTTCACCCGCTCCTTTGGCGCTGTAGTTTCATGTCTGTCTATTCTGTGTAAAATGCATCTTGTGCCAGGAGCAAAGAAGTCAACATTTCTATTTTTGAAGATAATATTTGCCAGGCCACTCGGAAGTCAGGGTCACCTTGCCACTCTAGTAAAGTCAAGGGCTGCAGCGTTGAGACTCCTCCATCTGCAGTATTCCTCTGGTCAGACACCTGAGGTATTGCTCTTCCTTCACTGATCTACCTTTACTGTTGCTGGATCAAAATCCTGGCATTCCCCTGGGGATACCTACACTATAGGGACTGCAGGAGTTCAAAAAGGCAGCTAAGTACCATCTTCTGGCGGGCAAGGCAGCAGTGACCCCATAGCCTAATGGATAAGTCATCTACTTCGCTAATTGTAATGAGGAAATCACTATTACAGAAGTAGTGCATTTTGGTTGGGGTGCCTTTTGATTGAACCAATTCCTGAGGGCAGTTCATGTCTTGCATCTCATGACCTGCCTCTCCTGCAGTCTTGATTGAAGAAGTTCCTTTGAGCCCCAAAGTCCTATTGCACCATCTTAACTATTGAACTTTGAATGTAGCTGGCAGTGAAGTTGGACTTGTTTCTGCAGCATCTGTCTGGGCACTTCACTCCTAAGCTATGTCTGTGCAAACTGGATTACATATGATTTAATGACCACTGTGGTAACCCAGACAATTTGTTTTATCTCACTGCAGGTGCAACATGCAAGCAAACAGATCGCAGTAGAGATGCAATATAAAGGGATCATTGACTGTGTTGTACGCATCCCAAAAGAGCAAGGTTTCATGTCCTTCTGGCGTGGTAATTTGGCCAATGTGATCAGATACTTCCCCACCCAGGCGCTCAACTTTGCTTTCAAAGATGTGTACAAACAGTTTTTCCTTGGTGGTATTGACAAGAGACAATTCTGGCGTTACTTTGCTGGTAACTTGGCTTCTGGTGGTGCTGCTGGTGCTACGTCGCTCTGCTTTGTCTATCCCCTTGACTTTGCCCGAACGCGCCTGGCTGCTGATGTTGGGAAGTCTTCAGCAGAGAGAGAGTTCTCAGGATTGGGTAACTGTCTTACCAAGATCTTCAAGTCTGATGGCTTCCGGGGGCTGTACCAGGGCTTCAATGTATCTGTACAAGGCATCATCATTTACAGAGCTGCGTACTTTGGCATCTATGACACTGCAAAAGGTACACATTAAAAATAAATGTATTCATGACTTTCAGCTGCATCTTTCATATTTCTAATGTGATGACTGTTCTCTTTCTAATGTGATATCTTTCCCTTTTCCACAGGAATGCTCCCAGATCCCCAGAACACCCACATTATGGTCAGTTGGATGATAGCTCAGAGTGTAACAGCTGTTGCTGGTGTGACTTCCTATCCATTTGACACAGTTCGCCGTCGTATGATGATGCAGTCTGGTCGGAGAGGAGGTAGGTCAACCATGGATGCTTTTTATTGAATGTGGATAATGAATGTGGGCATCATTGGCAATGCCAGCCATAACCTGCCCTTGAAGGTTATGAGCTGCTGCCTTGAACTGTTATAGTTGTGGTGTAGGAACACCCACAGTGCTATTAACAAAGGAACTTGGGAGTTTGACCCAGTGCCTGTGATGGAGTGGCAGTATAGTTCAATGTCAAGACTGACTTGAATAGTGGTAATAGTCATGACATCATACTGTTGCAGATATATGCTAACTTCTCAACTATCCAAACTAAGTGGAGGAGGGAACAGTTATTGGAGGTCCAAGGGAATTGTAGTGGCAGAGGGCTTTTCTCAATTCTCAGTACACTGGAATGTTGAAAATGCCTTTTGCTTTATTCATATAACATTTAATTGTTGGAGGGCACTTAGTTCTAAATTCTAATGTTGAAGTAGACAGATGACCAAGATTATTGTTTCTGCTTTCAGCTGATATCATGTACAAGGGAACTATTGACTGCTGGAAGAAGATCCTTCGAGATGAAGGCGGCCGAGCTTTCTTCAAGGGTGCCTGGTCCAATGTGCTCAGAGGCATGGGTGGTGCTTTTGTGCTAGTCTTGTATGATGAGTTCAAGAAGTATGTCTAAATGGTCACAGACGTCAATGTTGTGTGAACCAGTGTTGTACTTGTAACATATCTTGTACATTCATGGACTGTTAAGTTACACCTATTTATGGGGGCCCAATCTGGTATCTATCTGCTAGTTTGGGTTGTGAACCGACCATTGTAAGTGACCACAATCATTCTCTAAACTTAGTGTCATTCCATGCTGATGGGACTAAATCACTTCATCCAACTGATCTTTTTAAATTACTGTAACTAAAGAAAATAAAGGACAGTGTAAATGATTGTCGTCTTTATTTATGTTTCAGTAGGATCTGGTATTGGTGAGTGCATTTTATTGGTTAACTTCCCCATGTGTTTCTGAAAGTACTGTTCCAGAATTCCACATTCACCTGAGTGTCCACTGCTGCAGTTCTACAGATGCTGTTTAGTTCAAAAGACAATTCTGTAACCCTAAACATAGGTTAGTATTGGAGTGTTGTAAGTCTGTTGGTAGACATGTCTACTCTAGTTGAGAGTTAATATTGCACAGTGTCAGCTACTTCTCTACTTCAATAAGAGCAGTCCATGCCAGAAGCTTTGCTCAAAATTCAGTGGATTGTTTTGTCTTTAGCTCGGTAAGCATTCTAAGTTGTGTAGATCCAGATTCTCATTGCTGACTCAGCTATGTGCTATTAGACTGGGTAATCTTGCAATGTTCCACTTGCATGATTATGTACGTTTAACAGCCGAAAAGCATTGATTTAGATGTCAACAATTCGGTACATGATTTCTGCTGTATACCTATGGCCAGTCTCTGATCCAGATAATAAACTTTTAAGTGAATATAATGGCCTCTTGGCTGAATTGAAACTTTTTTACTACTAATTTTGCCTTTATGCTAGTGCTGCAATTAGATTAAAATCCCTTTGGCTGTAAGCTTGTGTATGGCAGGTTTCTTGACCTGTAGCTGCCAAAAGAAGCTAGTGCTTTGGATTAACTAGCTGTTTGGAATGGTGTGAAATTCTGAAGCACCAACTGTGCATGTACTATTTACTGTTGAGTGCTTGACCTTTCCTGACATCTACTTGAGCTTCCATGTGATGCAAAGTGATCTGTTGAAGGATAAGAGAATTTTTCTGTTGAAGTGCAAAATAACCAGAGGCCAAATAAAGCAAAATTGTCATGGTCTTGTCAGATTAAAAATCAGTTTCTGCCTAGTTGCAGAAGCGTAGGTGTTGAGCATTTGTGTCTTTGGTAAACTTCAATAATAGGATGTTGTAGTTGCTTTACTGGAAGTGTTGCTGGCTATGCCATCTCTTAATTTCCCTTGAAGGTGATGAACTGCTGCTATCCCTGTGGTGTAGGTAAACTAAAAGTAGTTCTGGGGTTTTGAGCCAGTGACAATGCAGGAACAGCAATTATAATTCCAATTCAGGATAGTTAGCTGACTTTATAAGTTACTGTGGGTTTAAAAGATGCTGTTGAGGACCCTCTGAGTTTCCGCATTGCATAATGTAGGTTGTGGACAGGTGAGTGGCAGCAAGTATTAAGGTGGGTGTGGTGCTGATCCAGTCTGCTTTTTTTTTTTCCTGAATCCAGCAAATGCATGAAATTGGAATAGGCTGCTAAGTAGGTCCTATTGAAACATTTTGCTTCTAACTTTGATTAATGTTGAGGCTGAGAAGTAAGCTAGTGGAAAAGGCTGCTGATGTTATGGTGGGTGAATAAATAGTTTTCATAGAGTTAATGTTTAAGGTGGCCATTGCATTTTGTTGGCTGAGAAAATTACCTTTTGCTTACAGTGCACTTGTAATGAAGGTTTGACAGTCAGGTGATTTGATGCCTTGTGCTGCAAACATGGACATTGGGATATGTATTGGTGGTTTAAAATTGAAAGGGAGGGAAATCAAATATTTACAGCACAACATTGTATCATATGCATGTATTTACCTAGTGTCCATGTTCACAAGCTTACTTTGAAAGAGGTTTGACTTGTGTTTTTTTTAAATGAAAAAAAGTAACAAATGTAACTAACAGGTGAGTTGTATCCAAAATATTGGATATAGGTCAGCAGTGGAGTGGGACTAATAATAGTTCAGAGTGGGGCAAGCTAGAAAATCCTTTGACTTGCTTGAGGCAAAGTTAATTTATTTAACACCAATAAATCAAAACCATTCTATGACTACCAATGCTCCAGTCAGCATCAATACTGTCCACAAAGATTTCTGCAAACTGACCTTTTTGGACTTTTGCTCCTGGCTGGTCAGTGCAGCCATCTCCATGGAAGAGATTAGTAGAGGATCCAGGGCAAAAATCAGCCCATCAACAACTTGGAAGTGTGCGTGCCAGGACTGCATGCCGGATCTCGATTGTTTGCAGGAAGAATAAAATGTGTAAACAGTGGGAGATTTCAGAGGTATGGAGGAATCTGAGCATCCTAGTGTGTTATTCACAGGTAGAGCACATAATTAGGGAGGTTATTAGAATGCCATTGTTTGTGTAGTCACAGAATCCCTACAGAGCAGAAGAGGTGATTCGGCCCATTTGTGTTTTCACTGACCCTCCAAAAGAGCACTCTGCTCATGCCCACTCCCCTACCCTATCCTCGTAACCCTGTGCATTGATCATGGCCTGTCCAGCTAACCTGCACGTCTTTGCACACAATGGGGCAATTTAGCATAGCCAATCCACATAACCCGCACACCTTTGGACTGTGGGAGGAAACCCACGATGACTGGGAGGGAGAACGTACAAACTGCACACAGTCACCCGAAGACTGGAATCGAACATGGGTCCCTGGCACTGTGAAGCAGCAGTACTAACCACTGCCGTGCCACTGACTGTAGTCTTGCCCTCCTTATCTAGGGAAATATGTTAATGCATTACAAGCAATATGTTAATGCATTACAAGCAGATCGCAGAAGGTTTAATTGACCAATACCAGGAATGAGTGACTTGTCTTCTGAGGAAACGTAGCAGAGGTTAGGTTTGTATCCACTGGAGTTTTGAATACTTAGAGGCAACTTGATCAAAACCATTGAGGTATTGATGGGTTGGATTTGGTGAGGACGTTTCTTGTTGGAGAATCTAGAACTAGGGATCATGAAGATGAAATGAATATAAGTTTTTGCTCCCAGAGGATTTCTCAAGGCACTAGAAGCCGAGCTAGAGAGATTCTTGATTAACATGGGGTGAAAGGTTATCGCGGGTTGGGCAGGAATGGGGTTGAGGTTATAATCTGATCAGTCATGATCTTATTGAATTCAGAGCAATCACCAGGGCCGAGTGGCCTGCTCCTAATTCGTATGCAACATTTAATAAGTTTTCATCTTCCAACATAAAATTGTATCAGTATTTACTGCAAATAAATACAAAGTAATTATTCAGCATGTCTATTTCCTTATTTTCATTGACAGTATTCACATAGGAGCATCCACATTGCCCCAGGATGAACTTTTGCATAGATTTTTATTGTATATGGGCATTGTTGGCTCGGCCAGCATTTATTGCCCTTGTGAAGGTGGTAGTGAGCTGTCTTCATGAACGGCTGAAGTCCCTGTGGTGTAGGTACACACATGATGCTGTTAGGGAGTGAGTGCCAGGATTTTGATCCAGCGACCATGAATGAACGGCGATGCCGTACCAAGTCAGGATGGTGTGTGACTTGGAGGGGAACTTGCATATTGTGGTGTTACCTAAGCACCTACTGCATTTGTGCTTCTCGATGGTAGCGGTCATGAGTTTGATAGGTGTTGCTTTGGCCAGTTCCTGCAGTATATTGGTATCTTTCCAAGTTTCTTTTCATACTCTACTTGTAGCTCTTACTGTCTGTTTTATCACCCTCTGCCCAATCACAAATACCTACTTGTTTTTGCATGCTTTCTCTTTTAGTTCTGATATGTCTTAACTCGTTAGTTCTCTATGGCTATCTTTTTTTGGAAAGTAGAGCTCAGGGTATAAAGGATTCTCTATTTTCTTAAATGCATTTATGGACATCTCGCATTGATCTTCTTTCTTAGATTTGTCAAATTTGGATAGTTTCAGTGCATCAAAATCAGCCTGACCAATGTTCCGCCTTTTGAAGTGTTATCCTGTGGCAGAGATAACTTGCCATTGGCCGCCGACTGGAATCTCTGGTCCCGCTGTTACCTATAGCGTTTCATGGCTCACCCGCCCTGCTATGGGGGTCACTTTCAACGGGACCAGAAGATCCTGCCCATTGTAACTCATGTTTCTTCCTTTCAAACAGTTAAGTTGAACATTATTAATTGTCTTAACTATTACAAAATGAGGCGGGGGGGATTATTTTAAGTTTGAACGTATGATTTAATGAGAAGTGCATCAGAGTGCCAGAATCAGCTTGAACCATGCCCAGTGTGCCACAATCTGCCCGAACCATGCCTAAAGATGCCAGAGGACAAGTCAGGCTGAGGTGGAATACTTTGCATATGTGAGGATGAGTGGGGTTCCAACACTGAAGAAGCTCAACATAGGAGAAGGCCATTCAGGCCTGCCCTGCCATTCATTATGATCATGGCTGATTATCCAACTCAATAGCCTAATCCTGCTTTCACCCCACCCCCCACATCCTTTGCTCTAAGTGCTATATCTAAAACATTGAAGTTGATGTAATATTTTGGCCTCAACTACTTCCTGTGGTAATGAATTATGAAGAAATTTCTCTTCATCTGTGTTCTAAATGGAGTACCCCGTATCCTCTGACTGTGACCCCCTGGTTCTGGACACACCCACCATCGGAAACATCCTGCACCTACCCTGTCTAGTCCTGTTAGAATTTATGGTGGTGCAATCGTTAGCACTGCTGCCTCACGGTGCCGAAGACCCGGGTTCGATCCCGCCCCTGGATCACCATCGCATGTGGAATTAGTACCTTCTCCCCGTGTCTGCGTGGATCTCACCTCCACAACCCAAAGATGTGCACAGTAGGTGGATTGGCCACGCTAAATTGCTCCTTAATTAGAAAAAAAGTGCTGTTAGAATTTATAGATTTCTATCAGGTTCCCCCTTGTTCTTCTGAACTCCAGTGAATATAATCCTAACCGACTCAATTTCCTAATAAACGTCCCAGGAATCAGTCTTGTAAACCTTCTCTGCACTCCCTCTATAGCAAGAAAATACATCCTCAGATCAAGAGACTAAAACTGTACACAATAGCGTGGCACAGTGGTTTAGCACTGCTGCCCCATGGCACCAAGGACCTGGATTCGATCCCAGCCCAGTGTGGAGTTTGCACATTCTCCCCATGTCTGCTTGAGTCTCACCCCCAGAACCCAAAGATGTGCAGGGCTGATGGATTGGCCACGCTAAATTGCCCCTTAATTGGAAAATAAAACGTCACAATATTCCAAGACATTGTATAATTGCAGCAAGATATCCCTGCTCCTGTACTCGAATCATCTCGAAATGAAGGTCAGCATACCATTTGCTTGCTTTACCGCCTGCTGCATCTGCATGCTTACCTTCAGTGACTGGTGTACCAGGACACCCATCTCTCGTTGCACATTCCCCGTTCTAAATCTCTAGCCAGATAATAATGTGCCTCCCTGTTTTTGATACCAAAGTGGACAAGCTCGCATGTATCCGCATTATACTGCACCTGCCATTCATTTCCAAGTCAATCAACTTGTCCAAATCTTTCAGGTCCCAAAGGTAAGCGCTGAAATATTTAAGTGGGAAGGCATTTGTTTCATGCCCTTCAGAAAAAAAAATGCACCAGGAATGAATTGTGGGGAGGGTGGAGCCCCTTTCTGTACAATCACCGGGAGGGGGATTAGTCACTCATGAGTTCCTGTTAGTCTCAGATGGCCATCTTCAGTGTGGGTGTGTGGAATGAAGGCTGTGTGATCTTCCCAAAGAGGTTCCCTGTGGGCAAGAGGCCTGTTCCGGGAGTGACTCACTCTGTAGTCACACTCCTTACCGCAGTCACTGTTTCCCGGGCATTCTCAGTCAGCACTTGCGGAATTAGGCCAAGCCCAGCGCAGACCGAGGATTGCGAACAATATCCGTGTGCGATGCGCTGTTTAATTAATTATTTGCGCTTTCGTTAAACGGCCTCACCTCCCTCGGGAATGACCTTCCCCGCAAAGTGGGAGGGGCAGAACTGTGATTCGCACTGTCAGGAAATGCCTAAAGATTGCAGCAAGTTTAAACCCGGAGTCGGCCATAATGTCCTAAACTCCGCCTCATTTCCACCGCCATTTCACTTCTTTTGGTAGCAACGCGAGGCAGAGGGCGTGCCATCTAAAATATTATTTCCGCGCATCGCCTGCTCAAGGCAGTGTAGGCCAGGTTACCCAGAAAGGTCTGTTGTCATGTAAGGAACACCCCAGCCAATTCTCGCACAGTAAGATCCCACAAACAGAACTGTGACCACAGCCATCCGATCTGTTTCATTGATCTTGGTTGAAGAATTCCAGGGGGTAAAATCCCCCCCCCCCCTTCTTTAAATCCAACTTCTTTGTCCAGCTGAAAGGGTAAATATTCCAGCTGAGAGACAGAGCTGACCCTCTGAAAGACCCTCCAACAGGGCATGCCGTCAGTAAGACCCCATAGCAGAAGCGCTTCGAGGGGCATATTCATTTCCCCACTCAGTCCATGTGCTGAGGGCACTCCCATTGCAATCACACGCATCCACATGAACTGTGTACTGTACTTACATAACGGCCAAACTGAAAAACAGCCCTCAGTCATCAAGAATTTCAAACATTTCTCACCAGCTTCTAACTTGCTGAGCGACTGCCAACTGTTGTGATTCATTATGTTGTGAGCTGAGTCTCTTTGACAGCCACTTAGTCATTAAAAGCTCCCAGGTCCCATTCCTGACTCCACTCATCCACTTGATTTGTTCTTTTTCTTGTTTCATGGGATGTAGGCATCACTGGCATTGCCAGCATTTGTTGCCCATTTCTAATTGCCCTCCGAGGGCCATTTCTGGAGTCACATGTAGCTAGGCCAGACAAGGATGGAAGATTTCAACTTCCATAGAATCCCTGCAGTGCAGAAGGAGGCCATTTGGTCCATCGAATCTGCACTGACCCTCTGAAAGAGCACCGTACCTAGGCCCACTCCTAGTGGTGCTAGGACCCCAACTATTCATATATATTAATGATTTAGGTGATGGAACAAAATGTGATATCTCCAGATTTGCGGATGACACCGTGTTGTGTGGGAGGGTGAGCTGTGAGGAAGATGCAGAGATCCTTCAGTGTGATTTGGACAAGTTACGTGAGTGGGACAATGAATATAATTTTGAGAAATGCGAGGTTATCCACTTTGGTAGCAAAAGGAGGACACAGACTATTAACTGAATGGCCATAAATTAGAAGAGGGCAATGTGAAACGAGACCTGGGTGTCCTCGTACACCAGTCACTGAAGGTAAGCATGCAGATACAGCATGCAGGTAGTAAAGAAGGCAAATGGTATGTTGACCTTTCAAGAAGATTTGAGCACAGCAGGGATGTCTTGCTGCAATTATACAGGGCCTTGGTGAGGCCACACCTGGAATTTTTTGTGCAGTTTTGATCTCATCTGAGAGAGGATGTTTTTGCTCTAGAGGGAGTGCAGCAAAAGTTGCATAGAACCATTACAGTGCAGAAGTAGGTTATTTGGCCCATCGAGTCTGCACCAGCCCTTGGAAAGAGCATCCTACTCAAGCCCACACCTCCGCTCTATCCCCTTAACCCAGTAACCCCACGTACCCTTTTGGACACTAAGGGACAATTTAGCATATCCAATCCACCTTACTTGCATATCTATGGACTGTGGGAGGAAACCAGAGCATCCGGAGGAACCCACACAGACACAGGAAGAACGTGCAAACTCCACCCAGATAGGAAGGCTGGAATTGAACCCGGGACCCTGGAGCTGTGAGGCACCAGTGATAACCACTGTGCCACCACCAGACTCATTCCTGGGATAGTGGGACTGACATATGAGAGAAGATTGAATTGGTTAGGATTGTATTCACTGGAGTTCAGAAGAATGAGAATCTCCATCTAAGTAGGACTTGCCTCTGGGCTATCAGAGAGCCGAATTAAGAACTAGGAGCAGGATTAGGCCATCTGGTCCCTCGAGCCTTCTCCGCCATTCAATGAGATCATGGCTGATCTTTTGTGGACTCAGCTCCACTTTCCGGCCCGAACACCACAACCCTTAATCCCTTTATTCTTCAAAAAATTATCTGTCTCTATCTTAAAAACATTTAATGAAGGAGCCTCAACTGCTTCACAGGGCAAGGAATTCCATAAATTCACAACCCTTTGGGTGAAGAAGTTCCTCCTAAACTCAGTCCTAAATCTACTTCCCCTTATTTTGAGGCTATGCCCCCTAGTTCTGCTTTCACCCGCCAGTGGAAACAACCTGCCCACATCTATCCTATCTATTCCCTCCATAATTTTATATGTTTCTATAAGATCCCCCCCTCATCCTTCTAAATTCCAACGAGTACAGTCCCAGTCTACTCAACCTCTCCTCGTAATCCAACGCCTTCAGCTCTGGGATTAACCTAATGAATCTCCTCTGCACACCCTCCAGCGCCAGTATGTCCTTTCTCAGGTAAGGAGACCAAAACTGAACACAATACTCCAGGTGTGGCCTCACTAACACCTTATACAATTGCAGCATAACCTCCCTAGTCTTAAACTCCATCCCGCCAGCAATGAAGGACAAAATTCGATTTGCCTTCTTAATCACCTATTGCACCTATTACTATCAAAATGGATAACCTCACATTTGTAAAGGCCACAATATCAGCCTTCCTCCCCTACAGGAGAGCCGATGAGTCACTGAGCCCCACAATCTCCAACAATCTCAAAAACGACCCAAAACAACCTCTCTCTAAATGTTTGAACTGATCATCGACTTCAGGAAGCGTAGCACGACACACACTCCTGTCTGCATCAATGGCTCCGAAGTGGAGATGGCCGATAGCTTTAAGTTCCTGGGGGTCACCATCACCAACAGTCTGTCCTGGTCCACTCACCTTGATGCAACAGTCAGGAAAGCCTAACTCTACTTCCTATGGAAGCTAAAGAAATTTGGCATATCTGCATCGACTCTCACCAACTTCTACAAATGTGCGATAGAGAGCATCCTTTCCGGCTGCATCACAGCCTGGTATGGCACCTGCTCGGTCCAAGATTGCAAGAAACTGCAAGTGTGGTGAACTCAGCCCAACGCATCACACAAGCTTGCCAGCCCCACATTGATTCTGTATATGCCTCCCTCTGCCTCAGGAAGGCAGACAGCATTGTCAGAGACCCCTCACACCCAGGCTTTGCCCTCTTCCAGACCCTTCCATCAGGCAGAAGGTACAGTAGTCTGAAGATCCGCACATCCAGACATAGGAACAGCTTCTTCCCCACAGCTACTAGACTCCTCAACGACTCTCCCTCGGACTGATCTGTTCCCTGTAAGAACACTATTCACGACGTCCTATGCTGCTCTTGCTCAGGTATTTGCTTTGTTTGGCGCCTTGTTCCGTACTGTAACCAATCACTGCTTGTCGATGTACCATTTGTCAATGTTCTCTGTTGATTATTCTTTTGTCTACTATGTATGTACTGTGTACGTTCCCTCGGCTGCAGAAAAATACTTTTCACTGTACTTTGGTACATGTGACAATAAATCAAATCAAATCAAAAAATCAAATCAAACGTAAATAGCTTAGGGCAGAACCAGTACATGTGCGAATGGTTCACTGGCCAATTCAGACAACGCTCACACCTATCTTCTATTCCAGGGGAGAACCCACTTATTCACTGTTGTCAAATGTGCTCTGTGAACTACTTTAAACTGTATCAACATCAACCCGGCACACAACGAGGTGGAATTCACCCTGTGCAAGATCTCACTCCACACCCCTCTATCCAGGCCCAGCTCCTCCTCCCACTTCCCCATGACACTTCTCCCTTTCTCCTACAACCCTTCATAAATATTGGATATCTTCCCTTTCCCTATCTCATCTCGAGATAGCACCCTGCCCATAAGTGTACATCCTGGTAACCAAAGGAACAAAGACAGTTCCTCAAGAACAATGTTTCGCTCCTGCAAATAACTAAACCAACTCCCCCTCCTCGGGAGTTGAAATTTCTTCACTATCTCCTTCAGTTAACACCTTAGCTAACATCTTTGCGTCAGCATTGAACAGTGAACGGATCCTTGTTGTTCTTCGGGATCAAAGAGATCAACGCCTGCACCAACGTAGCCGGCAGCACCTCACCGAGATAGAGAGTTGTTAAACATCTCCAATAAGTGTAGTGCAAACTGTCCAACAAGGCCGCAAACTGTTAATAAAAATTCCACCGGGCTATCGACGGAAGGTTTGCGAGCCTGGGGGAGTTGGAAGAGAAATTTGGGCTCCCGCCGGGAAACATGTTTAGATATCTGCAGGTAAAGGCATTTGCTAGACGGCAGGTGGAGGGATTCCCTGCGCTCCCCGCGAAGGGGGTGAGTGACAGGGTGCTCTCGGGGGTCTGGGTCGGGGAGGGGAAGATATCCGATATCTACAAGCTTATGCAGGAGAAGGAAGAGGCGTCAGTAGAGGAGCTGAAAACAAAGTGGGAGGGGGAACTGGGGGAACAGATCGAAGACGGGACATGGGCTGATGCCCTGGAGAGGGTAAATTCTTCCTCCTCGTGTGCGCGGCTTAGCCTCATCCAATTCAAGGTGCTGCATAGGGCCCACATGACTGGGACGAGGATGAATAGGTTCTTTGGGGGTGAAGATAGGTGTGCCAGGTGCTCGGGGAGTCCAGCGAACCATGCCCATATGTTCTGGGCATGCCCGGCATTGGAGGAGTTCTGGAAGGGGGTGGCGAGGACGGTGTCAAGGGTGGTGGGATCCAGGGTCAAGCCAGGATGGGGACTCGCGATCTTTGGGGTTGGGGTAGAGCCGGGAGTGCAGGAGGCGAAAGAGGCCGGTGTGCTGGCCTTTGCGTCCCTAGTAGCCCGGCGAAGGATTTTGCTACAGTGGAAGGACGCGAGGTCCCCAAGCGTGGAGACCTGGATCAATGACATGGCGGGCTTTATTAAGCTTGAGAAGGTTAAATTCGCCCTGAGAGGATCGGTGCAAGGGTTCTTTAAACGGTGGCAACCTTTCCTCGACTTTCTGGCTCAACGATAGGGTACTGGGACAGTAGCAGCAGCAACCCGGGGGTGGGGGGGGGGGGGGGGGGGGGGAGACGTTGATTATGTTAGCTTATTTTATTTAAATTTGATTTATCTAATTTTAATTTATGGTTAAGTTCTCTTGTTTGGGGGGGGGTGGGGGAATGTGATACATGTGATGTTACGGTATGGGGGGAATTGTGGGTGTCATGGGGCTGTTAGTTGCATATTACTGCTTTTTGCTATACTTTTTGTTATATTTTCTGCAAAAAATTCCAATAAAAAAAAAAAAAAAAAAAATTCCACCGGGAAACCATCCTGCCCCGGTGCCTTCCTCGATTGCATGGAACCAATACAGTCCATAATCTCCTCCGATTCCAGCGGTGCCTCCAACCCCTGCCTCTTCTTCCCCCTCCACTACCACTGGACAGTCCAAACCATCCAAGAACTGCTCCATCCCCACGTCACCCTCCAGAGGCTCTGATTTATTCAGCCCCCAGTAGAAAGCTTCAAATGCCCCATTAATCTTATCTGGAGCAGTAACCCTTCCCCTCATCCTTAACCTGGGATATCTCCCGTGCAGCCGCCTGCTGTCTCAACTGGTGAGCCAATAAACGGCTGGCCTTCTCAGCGTCCTCAGAAAATGCCCCATGCAAACAATGAAGCTGGCTCACCTGCTCAAACTCCATCTGTAGCCTCTTCCTCTCCGCTAACAGCTCTGCCATCAGAGCCATGGAGTATTGCCGGGCCCCACCTCCAGAATGGAGTCAACCAACTCCAACCAAGTCTTTTTGCCCTTTCAAGCTTATCCCTGTGAACCTTATCCAAAATTATCTCTCTTCCCCCACCCCCT
This sequence comes from Scyliorhinus canicula, assembly GCF_902713615.1. Taxonomy (NCBI): domain Eukaryota; kingdom Metazoa; phylum Chordata; class Chondrichthyes; order Carcharhiniformes; family Scyliorhinidae; genus Scyliorhinus; species Scyliorhinus canicula. Next base: position 17,879,779 of record NC_052162.1, read on the forward strand.
CCACAATGACCACCACCTTCAACAACTCCGAGAGTATGAGACCTCCCCATTCTTGCTCAAACCAATATTGCTCCTGATTGCCGAAGCCACCTTCTCATAAAACCCCTTATCCTCCACAGAGGGCACTGGGCTCGGCCAGTCTCCAGCTGCATATCCACATAATGTGTGGGGTGTGGTCCTATATTACAATTGCCTGGTACCCAGCCCCCACCAACCCAGGAGTAACAATTTCCCCACCACAAATACATCTATTCCCACAGCATTGAGGACCAGGGATTGATTCCAGCTCTGGGTCACTGTCCGTGTGGAGTTTGCACATTCTCCCCGTGTCTGCGTGGGTTTCACCCCCACAACCCAAAGATGTGCAGGTTAGGTGGATTGGCTACACTAAATTGCCCTTAATTGAAAAAAAACAATTGGGTACTCTAAATTTATTTTTTTAAAAAACAAAAACAAAATAAAACCCAAATAAATCTATTCAGGAGTGGACACGGTGCATGTGTGAGAAGAAAGAAAACTCCCTCTCTCTTCTGTATCCAAACCTCCGTGGATCCCCCCCAGCCAACCTAGGCTCGTTACCTTACCCCATAAACAAAACAGAAATCACCCCCCTCCCCCAGGTTTGCAGCTGTAGCCCTCTCCCTGCTCCACTCCCGTTAACTAGCGTACCTGCTAGCAGGGTGACCCCCACTTATAATAATAATAATCTTTATTAGTGTCACAAGTAGGCTTACATTAACACCGCAATGAAGTTACTGCGAAAATCCCCATATAATAATAATAATCGCTTATTGTCACAAGTAGGCTTCAATGAAGTTACTGTGAAAAGCCCACAGTCGCCACGTTCCGGCGCCTGTTCGGGGAGGCTGGTACGGGAATTGAACCGTGCTGCTGGCATTGTTCTGTCTTACAAGCCAGCTATTTAGCCCACTGTGCTAAACCAGACACACTCCGGTGCCTGTTCGGGTACACTGAGGGAGAATTCAGAATGTCCAAATTACCTAACAGGCACATTTCTTGGGACTTATGGGAGGAAACTGGAGGAAACCCACGCAGACACGGGGAGAACGCGCAGACTCCGCACAGACAGTGACTCAAGCCGGGAATCCAACCCGGGTCCCTGGTGCTGTGAAGCAACAGTGCTAACCACTGTGCTACCAGGCCGCCCGGTAAGGCTGACTTTTTTTCTTTTTTAATAAACAATTTTATTGAGGTAGTTTTTGGCTTTGTAAACAGTTACAGACATCAACAGAAAGAAAGCAAAAAAGGCAAAAATGTGCAAACATCCACGTTCAATCGTAGCATACTGCACAAGCCCGCTCCTCTCCCACCGGTACTACCCGCTATTTTAGCCCTCCTACTCTACTCTACTCTACCCCCCCCCCCCGCCCTGCTGACGCTCACTCCCCCCCCCCCCCCTGCTGACGCTCACTCCCCCCCCCCCCCCCCCCCCTGCTGACGCTCACTCTCCCACAAAGAAGTCAATAAATGGTTGCCCACCTCCGGGCGAACCTCTGTACAAATCCCCTCAAGGCGAACTTAATCTTTTCCATACCCAGGAAACTCGACATATCCGCAAGCCACAACTCAGTCCCTCCATGCCAATAGTATTCGTCGCCGGGCTATCAGGGAAGCAAAGGCCAAAACATCGGCCTATTACTCCCACTGGACTCCCGGGTCTTCCGAAACCCCAAAAATTGCCACCCCTGGACCCATCGCCACCCTTGTTTTTAGCACCCGGGACATGACGTCCGCAAATCCCTCCCAGTACCCCCTCAGCTTAGGGCATGCCCAAAACATGTGAACGTGGTTCGCTGGTACTCCCACGCACCTAGCGCATTTGTCCTCTATCCCAAAGAATTTGCTCATCCGAGCCACCGTCATGTGGGCCCGGTGAACGACCCTTAAATTGAATCAGCCCGAGCCTGGCACATGTCGCGGTCGAATTTACCCTACTCAGGGCCTCTGCCCACAGCCCGTCCTCCATTTCCCCGCCTAGCTCCTCCTCCCATTTAAGTTTCAGTTCCTCCGTCTGGGACCCTTCCTCATGAGCACCTTATAAATATCAGAGGCTCTACCCTCCCCTTCTTCCCCCCTAGAGACTATTCTGTCTTGGATCCCCATTGGCGGGAGGCGTGGGAAAGATGGGTCCTGTCTACGAACAAAGTCCCACAACTGTAGGTACCTAAAATCATTTCCCCTTACCAACCCAAATTTCTCCTCCAAGCTCCTTAAACTCGCAAAGCTCCTTTCCAGGAACATATCGCCCACCCTTCCCACCCCCGCCCGCCGCCATGCTCGAAACCCCCCATCCATACTCCCGGGGGCAAACCGATGGTTGTCGCAGATTGACGTCCAAACCGACGCCTCTGTCTCCCCTACATGCCTCCTCCACTGGCCCCATATCCGCAGGGTCGCCACCACTACCGGGCTGGTGGTGTACTTGGCCAGCGGCAGCGGTAGAGGAGCTGTGACCAGGGCTGCCAAGCTGGAGCCCTGCACGAAGCCGCCTCCACCCGCTCCCAGATAGACCCTGTACCCACCATCCACTTCCTTATCGTAGCGATGTTGGCCGCCCAGTAATAATTAATCAGATTCGGCAAAGCCAGCCCTCCCTCGCTGCGGTTCCTCTCCAGCATCGCCTTCTTCACCCGCGGGGATTTTCCCGCCCAGACAAAGCTCATGATCATCCTGTTAACTCTTTTGAAGAAGGACTGTGGGACAAAGATTGGGAGGCACTGAAAAATAAACAGAAATCTAGGGAGGATTGTCATCTTTACAGTCTGCACCCTCCCTGCCAGCGACAGCAGGAGTGCATCCCATCTCCGAAACTCTCCCTTCATTTGTTCCACCACCCTGGCCAAATTTAACTTGTGCAGCCTGCCCCAGTCTCGTGCCACCTGGATTCCCAAATACCGGAAATTTTCCTCAACCAGCCTAAACGGTAGCCCTCTCAATCTGTTCTCCTGGCCCCTTGCCTGTACCACAAACATTTCACTCTTGGCCGTATTTAATTTGTATCCTGAAAACTGCCGAACTTCCTCAATATTCCCAGTATACTTCCCATCCCGGCCACTGGGTCCGACACGTACAGGAGCAGGTCGTCTGCGTAAAGAGAGACCCTATGTTCTACCCCGCCCCTTACCATCCCCTTCCATCCCTCTGCGGCTCTCAACGCAATTGCCAGTGGTTCTATGGCCAGCGCAAACAGCAGCGGGGAGAGCGGGCAGCACTGTCTGGTCCCTCGGTACAACCTAAAGTACTCCGACACTTCTCTGTTAGTCCTGACGCTGGCCTTCGGGGCCTGATATAATAATTTGATCCAATTCACCAGTCTCTCCCCGAACCCAAACCGTCCGAGCACCTCCCGGTCAAAGGCCTTCTCGGCGTCCATCGCCACCACTACCTCCACCTCCCTGCCCGCCGGGGGCATCATTATCACATTAAGTAATCTTCTCAGGTTGGCCGCCAGCTGCCTACCTTTCACGAACCCAGTTTGGCCCTCCCCAATCACCTCCGGTACGCAGTCCTCCATTTTAAGGTACCGCCAGTACCTTTGCCAGGAGCTTAGCATCAACATTAATCAGGGAGATTGGCCTGTAGGACCCGCACGCCTCCGGGTCTTTACCCCGCTTCAATATCAGTGATATAGTGGCTTGCGACATTGTCTGCGGCAGGGTCCCTTTGTCCCTTGCCTCATTGAAAACCCTCGCCAAGACCGGGCCCACCAGCTCAGAAAACTTCCAATAGAACTCTACTGGGTATCCATCCGGCCCCGGGGCTTTCCCCGACTGCATGGCCTTTAGGCCCCCCAATACCTCCTCCACTCTAATCGGGGCCCCCAGCTCATCCACTCGCCCCCCACCTACTGTTGGGAAGGTTAACCCGTCCAGAAACCTTTTCATCCCCTCCGGTTCTTCCGGCGGCTCTGAAGTATACAGCTTGCGATAGAAGTCCCGGAATACCTTATTCAATCCTGCCGGGTCCTCCACTTTGCGCCCCTCCCCATCCATCACTCTACTTATTTCCCTGGCCGCCTCCCTCTTCCTGAGTTGCTGCGCTAACAGTCTGCTAGCCTTTTCCCCATGCTCGTACACCACGCCCCTCGCCTTCCTAAGCTGTTCCACGGCCCTACTCGTGGATAGTGCCCCCAGTTCCGCCTGTAGTCTCTGCCTCTCCCTGAGTAAAACCTCCCCCGGGGACTCCGTGTGCTCTTCATCTATCCGACCCATTTCCCTGACCAATCTCTACCAGAGATTACCATCTCTACCCTGTCTGCCTTGGCTCTGTGGGCCCCAATTGAAATCAGCTCCCCCCGCACTACTGCCTTTAGCGCCTCCCACAGGGTCGCCGCTGAGACCTCCCCCGTGTCATCGTATGGTTGACTCTTGGCAAGCCCCTCAGTTCAAGGCCATTCAGGATTGGCAACAAATCCATCCACAACCCCTGAAAGGTAAGGGAAACTTGAGGACAAGTAACTTACAATAGTTAAGGACCAACTGGAGAAGTGGCATAGATTTAAGACAAGGGGCAGGGTTTTGAGAAAAACCGTTTTCACCCAGTGGGTAGTGGCAATCTGCAACACTGCCTGAAAGAGTGGGAGAGGCGGGAACCCTTACAGCATTTAAGAAGCATTTAGATTAGCACTTGAAACGCCACAGCATACAAGGCTACGGACTAAGTGCTGGAAAATGAGCTTAGAGCAGATTGGTCCTTGATGGCCAGTATACACAAGATGGGCCGAAGGTCCTCTTTTTGTGCAATAAAACTCTATGATGCTACGGTTCCAGATGTGGGTCATGACTGCACTTTCAAAGAGCCAGCATAAGCTGATGGACCAAATTATTAATTTCTGGAAAACAATGACTCAGAATTTGTTCAGCAATGTGTCCTGATATTTGGAATTTTTTACCAAAAGAATTTTGTCATGTGACTTGCTGGAAGTGTGTGTTGATAACAGTGAAGGCTTCTGGGACCTTGATGAGCCGCAGGACTAAAAGTGTATCTCCTTAACCATTGAGATTTAAGGATTGATAGACAAACAAAAATGACAGAGGAAAATAGGGTGAATCAGAGCCAAATTAGTTGCAGAAAGGAAAATGAGAGGGAAATTAAAAATAGGATCAAGATGAAACGAGGCAAAAATTAAAAAATAAATGTACGGTTTTGTGGTGCAGTAGGTAGCCTCCCTGCCTCCCAGGTTCAAGTCCCACTTTATAGCTGTGAAGGTGGGTCATAATGTGGTAAAACAGGTTGATTATCAACCTGCAAATCCAGTCTATGGTGAGTAGAAGAAACTCAGTCAGCTCCGCTTCATGTGGAGTGGCGTCCCTTAAGTCAGAGCCTCTGCCTTTCTCCCAAATCTAGTCTTGTCATTCCTCAAGCTCTATGCTTGAATCCCTCCAATCAGGTATCTACCCCTGCCACAGAAGCAGCTCTTACCAAAGCCACAAATGACATCCACCATGACAAAGGTAAACCTTGATATGTGCGAGGACCCGAAAGATGATGAACTATGCCTGGGCAGGGCAAAACCAGAGGAAGCTCAGGTGGAGGTCCTCAGTGGTCCTGATGTGCAAATAGGTCGTCCGACCTTGACAGAGGGGCAAAAGACTAATCGAACCATCTAGTAGCTGGTCCCTCCGATGTTTCCTTCAGGATGAGGCAGCACGGTGGCGCAGTGGATAGCATTGCTGCCTCACGGCGCCGAGGTCCCAGGTTCGATCCTGGCTCTGGTCACTGTCCGTGTGGAGTTTGCACATTCTCCCCGTGTTTGCGTGGGTTTCACCCCCACAACCCAAATATGTGCAGGCTAGGTGGATTGGCCACGCTAAATTGCCCCTTAATTGGAAAATATGAATTGGGTACTCTAAAATAAAAAAAAATAAAAAAAGGATGGCTGGTGCTCTTCCACACGCTGGTAAAGCAAATGATTCGAGGTCTTGGGGTCGAAAAAATCTCAACCTGTTCTCAAACTTTAAATAAATAAGAAGTCTGTCTCGCTGGCTTGGAGCTGGGCATGGAATGCGAGTGCCTCTTGGTCCTCCCAGGGCGGTGAAGTAGAGTCTTAGAATACTTTAAAGGCACTGCTCGATAGATGGTTGATTAACAAGGGGGTTAAAGGTTATCGCCGGTTGGCAAGAATGTGGGGTTGAGGTTACATCAGATCGGCCATGATCTTACTGAATGGTGGAGCAAGCTCAAGGAGCTGCGACTTATTCCTCCTCCTAACTCGTATGTTCATATGTTTGTTCCTATGTATTGTAGCCACCTGGGGTGGCCACGTCCCGATTCCAAAATGGACACTCGCAAGGAGTGCAGGGAAAAATGGACAACACTAGAGAAAACAAGCAGGTGCAAGGTTTCCTGTGTATTAAGATTTGCAAAACCCAGACAGAACTGAAGCCAATAGCCATTAGCATATTAATGAGCTATCTCCGGGGACAAAAAGGAAACATTGAAACAACCGAGACCAGGACAGACTCCCCGGCGCCAGTGGGAGCTAAAACAAAGGCAGGCGAACGGTTACATAGGGCCCGCCCAACGATCAGGGAACAACTCCGGTATTGGAGAAAATCAATATGAACGATTGGGACATGGTCCAATTAATTGGGACCAAGTCCGGGGTCCACCCAGAAGGGCGCGAAACCCCTGGGGACTATAAAACAGAGTCCCCAAGGTCAGTTCGCTCTTCTCGTCTCTCACCCTGACTCCTCTCCATCTTCAACTTGGCATTTGGCTCTCAGCGACGAGAGGCCGCCAAGCACCAGCCAAGTAAGTCTAAGGTCAACGCACGCTAGGAGATAGGCGCTCCTAGCTACTATTCCTTATTACTTTGAAGCCAGCAGTATCAGAACCGGACAACGGCCATTGTTCCTCTGACTGAGTGGGCCACTCGCAGCTAAGCATAGACTTTTAGTAGTAGTTGTAGTTTAGCAAATAGAGTTTATGCATGAGTAATAATTGACTGTGTAAATAAATGTGTATTGATTTCAAACTTACTAACTGGAGTAACAAGTCATTGATCAATATTCGGCTTTGAACCCTGTCGTGGTATCAGAAAGATACCTGGCGACTCTTGAGCAAAGGTAATTAAAACAGAGCAAATTAAGGGAAAGCATAACGAGCAACAGTATGTTCATATGTTTTCTTTCTCGACCAGTCTGCAGCCTTTGACACAGTCGACCACCTCACCCTCCTCCAATGCCTCTCCACTGTCATCCAGCTGGGTGGGATTGTTCTTATTTGCTTCCATTCTTACCCATCTAATCCTAGTCGGAGAATCACTTGCAATTGGTTTTCTTCTTGTTCCTATACCGTTAACCCTGATGTCTCCCAAGGATTGATCCTGCCAAGTGAGGTGGTTGAGGCAGAGACGTTAGCGACCTTTTAAGACTTATCTAGATAGACATATGAACAGATGGGGTATAGAATGGGGGGCAGATGGGGTATAGAATGGGGTAGCATGGGGGGCAGCAGGGTAGCATGGTGGTTAGCATAAATGCTTCACAGCTCCAGGGTCCCAGGTTCGATTCCCGGCTGGGTCACTGTCTGTGTGGAGTCTGCACGTCCTCCCCCTGTGTGCGTGGGTTTCCTCCGGGTGCTCCGGTTTCCTCCCACAGTCCAAAGATGTGCGGGTTAGGTGGATTGGCCATGCTAAATTGCCCGTAGTGTCCTAATAAAAAAGTAAGGTTAAGGGGGGGGGAGTTTGTTGGGTTACGGGTGTAGGGTGGATACGTGGGTTTGAGTAGGGTGATCATGGCTCGGCACAACATTGAGGGCCGAAGGGCCTGTTCTGTGCTGTACTGTTCTATGTTCTATGTTCTAGAAGGATACAGGCAGTTGGTCTAGGTAGGACACATGATCGGCGCAGGCCTGGAAGGCCGAAGGGCCTGTGCTGTACTGTTCTTCTTTGATGTGGTCACCAGAAGGGTAGGGGGTTTTAGTTTAGACGGGACGCATGGTTGGTGCAGACTTGGAGGGCAGAAGGGCCTGTTCCTGTGCTGTAATTTTCTTTGTTCTTTGGCCCTCTCCTATTTCTCAGCGACATCATGCGAAGGCGTGTTAATTCTCACCGGTGTGCTGATAACACCCAGCTCTACCTTCACCGGTGCTGTATTATCAGACTCCTTATCCTTCATCCAGTACTGGATGAGCAACAATTTCCTCCAGTTAAATATTGGGATGACTATGGCCATTGGGCGGGATTTTCCATCCCGCTGCACCCATTTTCCGGTACGGTGCGCCCCCGCCAGCAGTGAGGTCCTCCGACCCGACAGCCGACCAATGGGGTTTCCCCATTATGGGCACCCCCACCCCATCGGGAAATCCACGGCGCGAGTGCACTGCCGGCAAAGGGGAGGATCCTCCCGACGGAGAATCCAGCCCATTGTTTTTGGTCTCCACTGTATACTCTGTTCCCTAGCAACCATTTCCATCTCTCTCCCTGCCAAAAGTCTGAGATGAAACCAATCTGTTCACAACTTTGCTGTCATGTTTAACCCTGCGATGAAATTTCGACTTCACATTCCTGCCATCACTAAGATTGCCTATTTCCACATCTGTAACATCGCTGAACCTCGCCACTGTTTCTGCTGATCTGCTGCTGAAACCTTCATTGATGCCGTTGCTATCTCTGGACTTGATTATTCCAATGCACTCCCAGCCGGTCTCCTACATTCTATTCTTCATGAACTTGAAGTCATTCAAAGCTCTTCTGCTCTGTCTTATCTTGCAGCAAGTCCCGTCCCCCAATCACTCCTGTGCTCACTGACCTGCATTGGGTCCCAGCCAAGCAACATCTTGATTTTAAAATTCTCACCCTTGTGTCAAAATTCCCCCATGGCCTCGCCCCTCATTGTCTCTGGAATCGCCTCCAGCCCCACAACCCTCTGTGCTCCTCTAAATCTGGCCTCTTGTGCATTCCCAATTATAGTCACTCCACCGTTGGTGGCTATGTCTTCAGTTGCTTAGGTTCCAAGCTCTGGGATAGCTCCCTGAACCTTTCCACCTCACTACCTTGCTTTCCCTCCTTTAAGATAATCCTTAAAACCTACCTCTTTGACCGGGCCTTTGGGCATCTGACCCAATGTGTAGCTCAGTGTCATACTTTGTTTTATAATGCTCTTGTGATGCATCTTGGGATGTTCCATTACATTACACACACACTATGCAAATACAAACAGTTGTTGTTGTCTCTTGCACTGTTGTTGTGAACACTGGGTGGTTACTTGGCTACTTTGCAAAGTCCTGTGCAGTTTGCAAAGCGTATTTTCTATTATAAGTGAAGATGAGAGAGGTGGGTTTAATGAGCACCAACTCCTCTAATCTTTGTGCCCTTGTCTTCTGCTTCAAATATATTCAATTGTAACTAAATACTATAATTGGGCTTGAATTTAAATAGCAAAAAAGAGTTGGTTGTTCTTGGAATGTGAACTCACGAGAAAGAATGTACATACTGCCCATCCCTGATTGCTTCCTGATGGTGGCGGCAAGCCCCCTTCTTTGTATACAATCCAGTACCAAACCCAATATACAGGGCCCTCAACATGACAGGATCCAATCAATTAATTTCCCATTAATAATGGTGATCGAGTATTTATTATGATTCCTTTCTACTTAACAGAGCAGGTTTAATTTATCCTCACAGTTTGTAGGAAAATTCAGGGTATTGTTGGAAATGGTCTGCATGTGTGTGTAATTAGGTGTGTTTTTCCCATTTCTACAGTTTAAAGTCCTGTATATCTTCATCCCACAGTGTTTGTTGTGAGGGCGCCAGTATTGACACACATTGGGTGTGTGATTCTCTCTAGAAATGTTTTATCCATGAATCATATTGAATCGTACTGAGTAACTCACATCCAAATTCCATTCCATTCTCATGGAACCCAACAAATATATTTGCGCGAGCTGGGCCTAGAGGGGATCAAATGGCAACATCATCTTTAAAAAAAAAAAAAAATTTAGAGTACCTAACTCATTTTTTCCAATTAAGGGCAATTTAGCGTGGCCAATTCACCTACCCTTTGAGTTGTGGGGGCGAAACCCACGCAAACACGGGGAGAATGTGCAAACTCCACATGGACAGTGACCCAGAGCCGGGATCGAACCTGGGACCTCGGCGCCGTGAGGCAGCAGGGCTAACCCACTGCGCCACCGTGCTGCCCTAACACTATCTTTTTGGTCATAGATGGTGCTGATAAAACCGACTCAACTGTTCAAGTTGCTGAGTTTATTCATTCAATTAATGCTGATTCACGCAATGGCGGAGGTGTAAATCACTATTCCTACGAGGCAGAAGGAGGCGATTTGGCCTATCGAGTCTGCACCGACCCTGCGGAAGAGCACCCTACCTAAGCCCAATCCCGCCCTTTCCCCATAACTCCACCTAACCGTTTGGACACTTAGAGGCAATTTAGCATGGCCAATCCACCTACCCTGAACATCTTTGGACTGCGGGAGGAAAGCGGAACACCCGGAGGAAACTCCACGCAGACTGTCACCCGAGGTTGGAATTGAACCAGGGTCCCTAGCGCTGTGAGGCAGCAGTGCTAACCACTGTGCCACCATTCCGTCCTAAAATACAGTGAAATGTCTCTGGCCTCCTTCAGCAGCACATTGGTGAATAGGCTAGCAATGTCAAATGAGCACATAGACAGAGCATAACTATTGATATGCAATTCCTATATGGTCTTTGAAAATGTGAAGGAATCCTTCACTGCTTATGTGGAAAACTTGCTCAAACCTAGTTGAAGCAATTCACCCGACCATTTGGCCAATTCATGTTGTGCAGAACCAGTCATCAGAACCAGGTGTAAATCACCATTCACAGAATCATTGTATCCCTAGAAGGCAGAAGGAGGCCGTTTGGCCCATCGAGTCTGCACCGCCGACCTGGGCGTAAAGAGATATCACTTCTCAGTGTCTTGGGAAGCCCATACATACACGGATGAAGTGAGTCATGAGGATGAATCCTGTCATATATTGTTGCTCTTACAGCAGCCTTAAAACCTTTACATTAGTTTGCTTTTGAGCAAGGCTGTTGGGTTATGACGAGCAGCTGGTCCAAAGGTACAAATTTGGACCCATCATTAAGAATGGGATGAAGTTTGGTAATGTGGTCACACTTGTTAAGAATTGACTATTCCAGTCCCTTTGTCAGGTTTACAGATATGTATGCCTGGGTTGGCCTTGAGGCTTCACAACGCTACCAGACATTTGTGTTGTGCGTGAAAATCAGCCAAGTCATTTGGAATCCTACAATATGTATTTGTAGGATCAGCTAGTTGGGCTTTTAAGGATTCAGCGTCTTCAGTGGATTCTGGTTTGTGGTGGGATAGCTGAGAGTAGTAGAGTTCCAACTCAGCAAATATCTCCTCTTGTTTGATGTGGGATGAAAGCACATCAAAATTGAAACCATGCACAAGAACAAACTCCTCACTTTAATGGAGGCCATGGTCAGAGAGGCTTATTACATGTCGGATAGCATAATTAATTGCATTGCCAAACTGCTTACGTTTAAATAAGTTTACAGTGCAGGTATTTTTCAAACAAATATAGTTTATGGTGCGGTCATCTACTGAGGCAATACAGCAGCATAAACAGGTAAAACTGAAAAATGAAAGAAATTTGTGCACCTCAGACAAGTGCTGTGTAGGGGTTAGCGTAAATTAATAACCTCATTACCAATCTATTCAATCTAATTGTGCATAGACGCTAGCTAAATCGTGGGACTGTGTCTCACTTTAGCATTATCAATATGTTTGGAAATGAAATGGAAATGAAAACAGAGTCCACTTGCCAAGCAATCAGCACTCCCTTCTCAAGCAGCATAAATTGTTCCCTTTGCATTTAGTATTCTTGCAAATTGTCCTGATGACTGCAAGACAAAAAGCTTCAACACCATGTGCATTTTTTCAACAATACCTTTAACATGGTGAAGCATCCTTCACACAAAGATTATCACCAAGCTGCATAAGGATGTTTAAAACTTGGCTTTAGAGGTCGGACTTAGGGAGCATCATAGGGAGGTGAATGAAGGGCTGACGTTTAGAGGGAGGGAGGGAATCCCAGAATTTGGAGCCAAGGCAACTGCAATTACCACCGTCAATTGTAGAGGAATGGAAATCAGGGATCATGTGTATGAGCACTGAGACTCTGAGGACTGTAAGGTCACAGAGATAGGATGCAATGAGGTCATCGAGGGATTTGAAAACAAGGATTAAATAATTTTAAATTGAGACATTGCTGAACCAGGAGTCAACGTAGGTCAATGAGCACAGGGGTGATGGGTAAACAAATTTGGTGTGAGTTAGGACACAGCCAGTAGAACTTTGAAAACGTTTTAACATCACCAGTTCAACAACACATGATACATTTACACGGAAAGCCAGACTGCAGAGCTATATAGACTCCATAGAATCCTTACAGTGCAGAAGGTGGCCCTTTGGCCCATCAAGTCTGTTCCGACCCTCTGAAAGAACACCCTACCTATGCCCACTCCTACCCCCCCCCCCCGCCCCCCCCAAAATCCCCGTAACCCCATCTAACCTTTGGACACTTAAGGGGCAATCTGATATGGCTAATCGACTTAACCAACACATAATAATCACTTATGTGGGAGGAAACCAGAGCACCCAGAGAAAACCCACGCAGACACAGGGAGAATATGCAAACTCCACACACTCACCCAAAGTTAGAATTGAACCCGGGTCCCTGGCACTGTGAGGCAGCAGTGCCCACCATTGTGCCACTATGCCGCCCCCAGATATCCTGTGCTGTGATCCCTGTAGAGACTGATAACATTTTGGAAAAAAAAGGAATCCCTAAGAAGCCATGGAAAGAAATGCAACGGACAAGATTTCACTTTAAAACTTTTACTGTAACAAACCAACTAAAATCAACAATATTCAAACATTAATTAAGAGGTGAAGGAGAGGGCAGCACGGTGGCGCAGTGGGTTAGCCCTGATGCCTCATGGCGCCGAGGTCCCAGGTTCGATCCCGGCCCTGGGTGTCTGCCCGTGTGGAGTTTGCACATTCTCCCCATGTTTGCGTGGGTTTTGCCCCCACAACCCAAAGGTAGCATAGTGGTTAGCATCAATGCTTCACAGCTCCAGGGTCCCAGGTTCGGTTGTATGCTGGGTCACTGTCTGTGCGGAGTCTGCACGTCCTCCCCGTGTGTGCGTGGGTTTCCTCCGGGTGCTCCGGTTTCCTCCCACAGTCCAAAGATGTGCGGGTTAGGTGGATTGGCCATGCTAAATTGCCCGTAGTGTTCTAAAAAGTAAGGCTAAGGGGGAGTTGTTGGGTTACGGGTATAGGGTGGATATGTGAGTTTGAGTAGGGTGATCATTGCTCGGCACAACATCGAGGGCCGAAGGGCCTGTTCTGTGCTGTACTGTTCTAAATCTAAATCTAAATGTGCAGGCTCTGTGGATTGGCCACGCTAAATTGCCCCTGAATTGGAAAAAAAAAATGAATTGGGGACTCTAAATTTTTTTTAAAAAGAGGTGAAGGACATTTCAAATAAAAGGGTAAATTTCACTTTAAATAGCTGATCCAACATAGATATACCTCACGTAGTTACGAACACTCAGAATATCCACCACATAAATATTGCAACTTGACCTCTGCTATGTAGGGCCTTTCACTTCCCACTCAATCATTTTGGTCTTTGAGTTGCATTCACCAGCAACAGTATTTCATCTAATGGCCCTGGACATGGTTACCACTGTCAAGATGCTCATCCACAAACTCTCCCTCCCTTGGATCATGGCAGTCCTGATGGCACAGAATCCCCAGAGACTCCCTCCTCTGACCCCCTCTGGTGGGCTCTGGCAACACCGTAATAGCAGCGAGGGGCTTGTCCAATCCACATTACTGTCTTCAGCTCTCCTCTCATTTCAATTGTATCGCACCCAATAACACAGTCTCAGCTCTATTGTCAGGTGATCTGCTTCAATACCTAATCTGTTTGAAGGCTGGCAAACAGAAAACTATTCCATTCAGAAAGAACTTTGCTAGTTTCCTCATTACATGAATTTTCAGTGAGCTCGGAACTGCCAGGCAGAAAACACTGGTTGGCCCACAGCTCTCCATTCACCTGTCGCTTCTTAGTTGTTCATTCCCATGGCAACCTCAGGGCACCTGGACATTTCTTGGAACCAATGCTATAATAATCAGGAAGCCAGAATCAGAATACTCCCCAGCCCACTTTGTTCTTAGAGGATCATTGCAAAAAAAAGCAAAGCTTTCCCCAGCATGTGGGTCATCACACCTGTAAATATTTTTAAATATACATTTACTGGTGAACATTTTGTGAGGCGATACTTGTTCCAGCTGGAGTACATTACGTTTATATTGTATACTATTGCATTTGTTTTAGAACAGCCTAATCTTACAAAAAGATGTTAAAAGATAGCTAATTCCCCATTCCTGGGCGAAATAAAATGTGGAAATATTGAGATTTGTCAGGGTTAAAGTCACAGCTCAGTTGTACATTTCCCAATGATGTATGACGAATGGAGGGAGATTCCTGGGATGGCGGGACTGTCATAAGGAGAGACTAAGTTGGTTTGGATTATATTCACTGGCGTTCAGAAGATTGAGAGGGGATCTCATAGAAACTTACAAAATTCTAACAGGATTAGACAGGGTAGATTCAGAAATAATGTTCCCGATGGTGGGGGGAGTCCAGAACTAGGGGGCATAGGTTGAGGAAAAAGGGGAAACCTTTTAGGACTGAGGTGATGAGAATTTTCTTCAGAGAGTTGTGTATCTGTGGAATTCGAGGCCAAAACATTGTGTAATTTCAAGAAGGAGTTAGATATAGCTCTTGGGGCTAAAGGGATCAAGGGATATGGCGGGGGGGGGGGGGGGGGGGGGGGGGAAGGTGGGTTTAGGGTATTGAACTTGATGATCAGCCTTGATCATAATGAATGGCAGAGCAGGCTCGAAGGACCAAATTGCCTCCTCCTGCTTCTATCTTCTATGTTTCTATATCCAACTAGGCAGTTAGTGAGTGGAGGATCATTCCAGCGTGGGTCTTTGATTGAGAAAGGCCCCTTCTACTTGTTTGGGTGGCTCAGATGAACCATTTAAAATGAAGCAGGAAGTGTAAGGCCAGCTCAAACCACCAGAAAATTGCTGTTTGTGGGTGATTACTGCTGCATTTGACTACATAACAGCACACTTCATAGTTATCCATTGCAGGAAGTGCTCTGTGACATTCTGACCTGGTGAAGCACTATAGATATTAATTAAGGTATTCATTTTTTAAAAAACGGATTGGGTAAATCCACCAATCTCAGTGGATAATTGTAATCAAGGCCAGTGTGGATCAATGTTGTAGCCCGGCCCCCTCAAACTAGCTGCCTAGCAGGAATGAGGGATTGGTGAATTTACCCTCGCATTCGTTTATTATATCTTTCTTATAATAATCTTTATTAGACCGTAAGAGCACAAGACATAGGAACAGAATGAGGCCACTCGGCCCATCGAGTTTGCTCCGCATTCAATCATGGCTGATATTTTTCTCATCCCCATTCTCCTGCCTTCTCCCCATAACCCCTGATCCCCTTATTAATCAAGAACCTATCCATCTCTGTCTTAAAGACATTCAGTGATTTGGCCTCCACAGCCTTCTGCGGCAAAGTGTTCCACAGCTTCACCCCCCTCTGGCTGAAGAAATTCCTCCTGATCTCTGTTTTAAAGGATCGTGCCTTTAGTCTGAGATGGTGTCCTCTAGTTCTAATTTTTTCTACAATTGGAAACATCCTCTCCACGTCCACTCTATTGTCACAAGTAGGTTTACATTAACACTGCAATAGAGTTACTGTGAAAAGCCCCTAGTCGCCACATTCCAGCACCTGTTCGGGTACATAGGAGAATTCAGAATGTCCAATTCACCTAACAAGCACATCTTTCGGGACTTAGGGGAGGTAACCGGAGCACCCCGGTGGAAACCCACGCAGCCACAGGGAGAACGTGCAGACTCCACACAGACAGTGACCCAAGACAGGAATCGAACCTGGGACCCCGGCGTTGTGAAGCAACAGTGCTAACCACTATGCTACCGTGCTGCTTGAACCTCCTGATTTACTGGTTCATTTTGCCTCCGATGGATCAAAAATGAAGATTATTATAAATTATTGTGCTTTCGGTCAAAGAATACAGAGGAAGCATTTGCCTAGGAGTATAACCTAACTCAAGCAGTTTGCAAAAAGTGGCTGGAGTATAGGTTTTCCTTGTGCCTGCTGCCCTTGATGAATCACATAACAACTCCGCTTAAGCTTCCTGGTGGCTGTGTAAGGCCATATTAGGTAAAATAACTGAACAGCACTATCTGAACTGCATCTCAAAACAGGTGAATTCATAGGAGTCACATGGCGAAGCGTCCTTCAAAAGCCCTCCAGGACTCATCTCTCCCCTCCCCCAGTCTCCCTGCTCCATTCCAGTTTGGTCTAGTGTGAGCTTTAACTCTGCCAAGCAAGTTAAAAATGGCCCATAAACCGGGAAACCTAATGTTCCTTTGATATCTATCCCCTGCTCGTTGCTGCCAGTTAAAAGCGAATAGATCTGATTCTGATTAACGAAGCTGGAGAGCTAGTTGTGAAGTCACATGACGGTGGTCACATGATCAATGTCAGCTGAAGCAGCTGATTGAGCTGTGGGAAATGTGGGATGAAATGCCTTTGAGACAGGCGGTAGCTTGTGCAGACTGACCTTCCCCACCATTCTGAATTGGCCATGCCTAGCAAAATAACCTCTGTGAATAGCATGCAGTGACAGTAAGGGGATTGACATGCCACCTCACTCAGGCTCCTTTGCAGGCTAACAGCCAAGGGCACATTTTCATTCACACATCAGCGAGCAGTGATTGATTTTGCATAGAGTATTTTTTTTGACCCTCTGCTAATGTATAACAGGAAATCAAGCTGGAGTGTTTTCCAACTGCACACGATAAGGGTTCTATTACTTCTTTTAAAAACGCCTGCTGTGTCGAGGACTTTGCTCAGTTCATTGCTCCTAATACTTTAATCCTCTAAAGCTCCCTTGCCCGCCATGACTGACAGATAAAGGTGAGAAAAATGATGACTCTTAAAGTCTCCCCGTCCTGATTTTCATGTAATTTGATTATCAAACATTGTGTGTCAAGATTTAGCACTTCAGAAAGGGAGGAAGCAATTCCCCCTTCTTATGGCAGATTGATAAATCTACTAGAAGTAGAAGTTTAAGAATATGAGGTCTCCCTTTTTAAGACTGAGGGGAGGAGATTTTCATTTGCCTGTGGAATTCTCTTTCCCAGAAAGGCTGGATCACTATTTATTCAAGGTTGAGTTAGATAGATTTTTTTTTGTAAATAATTTTTATTGGAATTTAAAAAAAATAAATATCAACGGAACAATAATAACAATAATAAACACCCCCGGCACCCGTAACAACGCATATAACAAACCCCCCCACCCCCCCAAACCCAATAAACAACAAAATAAATTAACAATAAGCAAATTAACTTAAACACAATCCCCCTAAACCCCCCCCCCCCCCTTTCCCCCGGGTTGCTGCTGCTGCTGACCTAGTTCCTTATCATTGAGCCAGAAAGTCGAGGAAAGGTTGCCACCTCCTAAAGAACCCTTGTACCGACCCCCTCAGGGCGAATTTGACCCTCTCCAGCTGAATGAATCCCGCCATGTCATTAATCCAGGTCTCCACGCTTGGGGGTCTCGCATCTTTCCACTGCAGCAAGATCCTCCGCCGGGCTACTAGGGATGCAAAGGCCAGCACACCGGCCTCTTTCACCTCCTGCACTCCCGGCTCCACCCCAACCCCAAATATCGCGAGTCCCCAGCCTGGCTTGACCCTGGATCCTACCACCCTCGACACCGTCCGCGCCACCCCCTTCCAGAACTCCTCCAGTGCCGGGCATGCCCAGAACATATGGGCATGGTTCGCTGGACTCCCCGAACACCTGACACACCTGTCTTCACCCCCAAAGAACCTACTCATCCTAGACCCGGACATGTGGGCCCGGTGCAGCACCTTAAACTGGATGAGGCTAAGCCTCGCACATGAAGAGGAGGAGTTCACCCTCTCCAGGGCGTCGGCCCATGTCCCCTCCTCAATCTGCTCCCCCAGCTCCACCTCCCACTTAGCCTTTGAGGAAATGGATAAATGAATGTGATAAAAATAGGATTATTAGTTAAAATAGTATAGATAAATAGGGCATGGCCATCCTTAAATGCGTGATGGGTAAAATGCAGGATGCGCTGGAACAGATAGCCGCCCCTAGAGTCTTGACTGTTAGGATCCACGAGCATGCAGCGGCCGATGAGGTGCTGCAGTAGGATTTAGCAATGCAGCAACGAGTTTTCTTAGTTGAAGGGCCATAACTACAGCTAGGAATGATGGGTTATCATGAAATGATAAAAGGAGGGAATGAGGAAATGGATAAATGAATGTGATAAAAATAGGATTATTAGTTAAAATAGTATAGATAATAGGGCCGGTCTGATGGTCGTGAGCTCACAGACAAAGGACAAAGAGACAAAGGACAAAGCAAAAGCCTGTTTGAGATCCTCGGGGGAGGGTAACCGCATGGTGAGCATGGTGAAAAGGATGCTGGGGTTACAATGCAAAGTGACCAATTAGGATATAGGGCCAGGTCAGGAGGTGTACAGAATGACCAAGGGAAGCTTATTTGTGAATCTTACTGTGATTTTGAATATATCTGGAGAAAAGCTTTTGTCTCTCTTTCTCTTACTCCTGGCTGCTACAGAAGACAGTATGTGTGTCCTGTAGCTCTATGGATTGATGCAGCCTTGCAAGTTAGTTATTATTAAATGATATGATACCTGCAAATCCATCTCAGATTTTATTGAATCTAGACTGACAGCAAATTAACCAGGAATTAACACCTTCAGCTCCTCTACCGACGCCTCCTCCACCTCCTGCATCACCTGGTAGATGTCAGACACCCTCCCATCCCCGACCCACCCCCCCCGAAAGCACCCTATCCCTTACCCCCCCGCGGGGGAAGCAAAGAGAACCCCTCCACCTGCCGCCTAGCAAACGCCTTAACCTGAAGGTACCTGAACATATTCCCCGGGGGGGAGCTCAAACTTCTCCTCCAGTTCACCAAGGCTCGCGAACCTCCCATCAATAAACAGGTCTCCCAACTTCCTAATGCCAGCCCTGTGCCACCTCAAGAACCCGGCATCAATGTTCCCTGGGCCAACCCGTGGTTCCCCCGCAGCGGGGCCTCCACCGAGCCCCCCACTTCCCCCCTGTGTCGCCTCCACTGCCCCCAAATTTTGAGGGTAGCCACCACCACCGGACTCGTAGTGTACCTCGTTGGAGGGAGCGGCAGCGGCGCCGTTACCAGTGCCTTCAGGCTCGTGCCTCCACAGGACGCCATCTCAATCCTTTTCCATGCTGCCCCCTCCCCAACCATTACCCACTTACATACCATCGAGACGTTAGCCGCACAATAGTACCCAGAGAGGTTGGGCAGCGCCAGCCCCCCTCTATCCCTGCCCCGCTCCAAAAAGACCCTCCTTACCCTCGGAGTCCCGTGCGCCCAAACAAATCCCAGAATACTGCTGTTCACCCTCCTAAAAAAGGCCCTCGGAATGAAAATGGGGAGGCACTGAAACAAAAATAAAAACCTCGGGATCACCGTCATTTTAATGGACTGTACTCTACCCGCCAACGACAACGGCAGCATGTCCCACCGTTTAAATTCCTCCTCCATCTGCTCCACCAACCTAGTAAAATTGAGCTTGTGCAGAGTCCCCCAGCTCCTAGCCACCTGAACCCCCAGGTACCTAAAACTCCTCACTGCCCTCTTTAGCGGGAGCCTACCAATCCCCTCCTCCTGATCTCCCGGGTGTACGACAAACAGCTCACTCTTGCCCAGGTTCAAATTATAGCCCGAGAAACTCCCAAACTCAGCAAGAATCTCCATCACCTCCGGCATTCCCCCCACCGGGTCTGCTACATACAGCAGCAAGTCGGCCGCATACAGCGACACTCGGTGCTCCTCCCCACCTCGCACCAAACCCCGCCACCTCCTCGACTCCCTGAGAGCCATGGCAAGAGGCTCAATTCCCAGCGCAAAAAGTAAGGGGGGCAGGGGGCACCCCTGCCTCGTCCCACGATGGAGCCTGAAGTACTCGAACCTCCTCCCATTTGTCGCTACACTCGCCATCGGGGCCTCGTACAGCAACCTCACCCATTTAATAAACCCCACCCCAAATCCGAACCTCTCCAACACCTCCCACAAGTACCCCCACTCAACCCTATCAAAGGCCTTCTCCGCATCCAATGCCACCACAATCTCTGCCTCTCCTTCTGCTGCCGGCATCATTATCACATTTAGCAGCCTTCGCACATTAGTGTTCAGCTGCCTCCCCTTCACAAAACCCGTCTGATCTTCATGAAAAACCCCCGGCACCCAGTCCTCTATTCTAGTGGCCAAGATCTTCGCCAGCAACTTGGCGTCCACATACAGCAGTGAAATTGGCCTGTATGATCCGCACTGCATGGGGTCCTTATCACGCTTCAGGATCAAGGAAATCAGCGCCCGAGACATCGTCGGGGGCAAAACACCCCCCTCCCATGCCTCGTTAAAGGTCCTGACCAACAGGGGGCCCAGCAGGTCCGCATATTTCTTATAAAATTCAACCGGGAACCCATCCGGTCCCGGCGCCTTCCCCGACTGCATGTGGCCAATCCCACTGACCAGCTCCTCCAACTCGATCGACGCCCCCAGTCCCTCCACCTGCTCCTCCTGCACCCTTGGAAATCGCAGCCTGTCCAAAAAGCTCTCCATTGCCCCTCCCACCGCCGGCGGCTCCGACCGGTACAGTTCCCTGTAAAAGTCCCTAAAGACCTCATTGACCTCTGCCCCCTGCCGCACCACATTCCCACCCCTATCCTTCACTCCACCAATCTCCCTAGCCGCGTCCCGCTTGTGAAGCTGATGCGCCAGCATCCTGCTCGCCTTCTCTCCATACTCATGTGTCTCCGCCTTTCTGGTGGTCAATAAATCAAACTTGGCCTGCAAGCTACTCCGTTCCCCCAACAATCCCTCCTCCGGGGCCTCCGCGTACCTCCTATCTACACTCAACAGCTCCTCCACCAGTCTCTCACTCTCCCCCCTCTCCCTATGGGCTCGGATGGAGATCAGCTCCCCCCTAATCACTGCCTTCAGAGCCTCCCTCACCATCCTCACCTGGACCTCCCCAGTATCATTGACATTGATATATCCCCGAACCCACCTACACACCTCCTCATCAGCCAACAACCCTACGTCCAGACGCCAAAGCGGGCGCAGGTCCCGCACCTCCCTCATCTCCAGATCCACCCAATGCGGAGCATGGTCCAAAATCGCAATAACCGAATACTCGGCCTCCTCCACCCTCAGGGCCAGTCCCCTACTCAGAACAAAGAAATCAATGCGGGAATAAACCCTGTGCACATGGGAGAAAAAAGAGTACTCCCGAGCCCTCGGCCTCCAGGGATCCACTCCTCCCATCTGGTCCATAAACCCCCTCAACAACTTGGCCGCCGCTGGCCTCCTGCCCGTCCTTGAACTAGAACGATCCAGTAGGGGATCCAGCACCGTATTGAAGTCTCCCCCCCCCCCCCCAATGATCAGGCCCCCCCGCCTCCAGGTCAGGAATGCGGCCCAACATACACCTCATGAAACCAGCATCATCCCAATTTGGGGCGTACACATTTACCAAGACCACCCTCTCCCTCTGCAGCTTACCGCTCACCATCACGTATCTTCCGCCACTATCAGCCACATCCTCAGACGCCTCAAACGCCACCCTCTTCCCCACCAGGATCGCCACCCCCGGTTCTTCGAGTCGAGCCCTGAATGGAAAACCTGCCCCACCCACCCCTTCCTCAGACGGACCTGGTCCGCCACCTTCAGGTGAGTCTCCTGGAGCATGGCCACGTCCGCCTTCAGCCCCTTCAGATGCGAAAATACCCGGTCCGCTTAACCGGCCCGTTCAACCCCCTCACGTTCCATGTAATCAGCTGGATCGGGGGGCACCCCGCCCCCCTCCCCCGTCGACTAGCCATAGCCCATCGACTGCTCGCCCCTGGCCAGCACCCATTCGGCCCGTTTCCCACGGCGATAGAACCCCACCCCAACCCCCCCAACCCGCACCAACTCCTCCCTGGACAATCCAGCAGCAACCCGGTATCCCCCCGCAGGCTAGGACCCCTCCTAGCCGCGACGCTCCCTCCACAGTACTCCCGTGAGCCAGCTGCCTTCTGCTGACCCCGGCAGCTCCCGCCCTAACTCCGACCCCTCCCGATATGAGGTCACCTCTCCTCCCCTGCATCAGCTCCTTGGCACCGCTTCAGCGCGGGAAAACGGATCTGATAACCACGGCCCTCGCCACCAGCTCCACCCCCCTCGTCCCGCAGCGCGGGGAACCAGAGGAAAGCCCGCGCTTTCACACTGCCCCACCCCACCAACGCAGCTCCCAAACAGCAGTCCCAACCCATCCACCAACTCCATACAAACAAAGACACAGATCAACCACAAACCCCAATACCCCACTTAAAACACAAAACCATAACCAACATCATCCGAAAGCGAGAGAAAAAACAGAAACAAACAGAATAACCAGCAACAGCATAAACAGTGATACAGAAATAGAAAAAACTCCCACAGCCCCCAATCTCTAGTTCGAGTCCAACTTTTCAGCCTGCACAAAGGCCCACGCCTCCTCTGGGGACTCAAAGTAGTGATGCCGGTCCTTGTAGGTGACCCACAGGCGCGCAGGCGGCAACATGCCGAACTTCACCTGCTTTCCGTGGAGCACCGCCTTCGTCCGGTTAAACCCGGCTCTCCGCTTGGCCACCTCCGCACTCCAGTCCTGTTAGACACGCACTACCGAATTCTCCCACTTGCTACTCCTCACCTTCTTGGCCCATCGGAGAACACACTCCCGGTCACTGAACCGATGGAACCGCACCAGCACCGCCCGCGGGGGTTCATTCGCCTTAGGCCGCCTGGCCAGTACTCTGTGGGCCCCCTCCAGCTCCAGGGGCAGATGGAAGGATCCTGCCCCCCCCCCCCCCCCCAGCGAGTTCAGCATCACGGCCACATAGGCCGGCAGGTCCGACCCCTCCAGCCCCTCCTCGAGGCCCAGGATCCGCAGGTTCTTCCTCCGTGATCGAAGCTCCATCTCCTCGAACCGATCTTGCCACTTTTTATGAAGCGCCTCGTGTATCTCCACCTTCCCCACGAGGGCCGAAACCTCATCCTCACACTCAGAGGCCTGCTGCTGCAACTCAAGGATCGCTGCACCCTGGGTTGTCTGGGTCTCCAGCAGCTTACTTGTCGTAACCTTCAGAGAGTCCAGAAACTCCACTTTCAGCTCCGTAAAGTAGCGCAGAAGGGCCGCCTGCTCCTCCTCCGCCCACTGCCTCCACTCCTCAGGGGCTCCACCGGCCGCCATTCTGTCCACCTTCCCCCGCTTTTCCAGGGGAGCTGCTGCCGTTTTTCTCCTTGCCCCACTCCGAGTCCGCACCATAAATCCCGGGGGGTTTTGCTCCAGACCCCTTTATCCACCGGGAATCGTCGAATCAGCGCCGTTTGGGGCCCTTAAAAGAGCCCACAAGTCCTATTAAAGTGGGAGCTGCCGAACGTGCGGCTTAGCTCCGCATTGCCGCCACCGGAAGTCGAGTTAGATAGATTTTTAATAGACGAGGGCGTGGTGAATGTGTAACCACTATAATTCACACTGTACATTACTGGGTCCCTGTGGGCTCCATCTGTGAGCCGTTGCGCGGCTCTGCCCACAGGGGGAGATGAGGAGCATGTACAGTGCTCCGCCCCCAGTAGGAAGTATAAGTGCTGCGGTCCTGCGAGTCCGCCCTCGGTTCAGCATAGTCGCAGGCAGGCTCAGTTGTAAGCCGATTGAAGCCACAGTTTACTTCAACTCGTGTCTCTGAATGAATTGATGGTCGCATCAGAGGGAGTCAATAGTTATTGTGTGGGGGGGGAGAGGGTACAGACAGGAAAGTGGAGCTGACACCATCACAATATCTATATATATACAGTAGTCCCCCGTTATACCGCGCTCCGCAATACCGCGGTTCGCGATATATCGCGGGGGGGCTTATGGACCCCAACTGTCAGTTGTGTCAATTTCAGCGGCCGGCTCACTTTGATCCGGAGAGGGAAGCTGCTCTCTCACTGAAACAATCAGCTGGCCGCTGAAATTGACACTGCCGAGGGGGGGGCGGGTGTTGGGGGGGAGAAGGGGGGGGCGGGTGTTGGGGGGAGAAGAGGGGGGGTGGGTGTTGGGGGGGAGAAGAGGGGGGGTGGGTGTT
The DNA here is from genome assembly GCF_902713615.1 of Scyliorhinus canicula. Lineage (NCBI taxonomy): Eukaryota > Metazoa > Chordata > Chondrichthyes > Carcharhiniformes > Scyliorhinidae > Scyliorhinus > Scyliorhinus canicula. The sequence continues at coordinate 17,904,138 of NC_052162.1, forward strand.
GGGGGGGGAGAAGAGGGGGGGGCGGGGGTTGGGTGGGGAGAAGAGGGGGGCGGGTGTTGGGGGGGAGAAGAGGGGGGCGGGTGTTGGGGGGGGAGAAGAGGGGGGCGGGTGTTGGGGGGGAGAAGAGGGGGGGCGGGTGTTGTGGGGGGAGAAGAGGGGGGGGCGGGTGTTGGGGGGGGAGAAGAGGGGGGCGGGTGTTGGGGGAGAGGAGGGTGGGCGGGTGTTGGGGGAGAGGAGGGGGGGCGGGTGTTGGGGAGAGGAGGGGGGGGCGGGTGTTGGGGGAGAGGAGGAGGGCGGGTGTTGGGGGAGAGGAGGGGGGGCGGGTGTTGGGGAGAGGAGGGGGGGCGGGTGTGGGGGGAGAGGAGGGGGGGCGGGTGTGGGGGGGAGAGGAGGGGGGCGGGTGTGGGGGGGAGAGGAGGGGGGGCGGGTGTGGGGGGAGAGGAGGGGGGGCGGGTGTGGGGGGAGAGGAGGGGGGGGCGGGTGTGGGGGGGAGAGGAGGGGGGGCGGGTGTGGGGGGGAGAGGAGGGGGGGCGGGTGTGGGGGGGAGAGGAGGGGGGGGGGTGTGGGGGAGACCCCCTGCGGGTGTGGGGGAGACCCCCCTGGGGGTGTGGGGGAGACCCCCCTGTGGGTGTTGGGGGAGAGAGGAGGGCCCTGCGGGTGTTGGGGGAGAGAGGAGGGCCCTGCGGGTGTTGGGGGAGAGAGGAGGGCCCTGCGGGTGTTGGGGGACGGGGGAGGAGAGGGGGGGGAGCGGGCGAGCCGGAGGGTGTGGGGAGGGGGCGAGCCGGAGGGTGTGGGGGGAGAGGGGGCGAGCTGGACGCTGTGGGGGAGAGCAGGAGGGTGTGGGGGAGAGGGGGCTAGCTGGAGGGTGTTGGGGGGGGGGGAGGGGGCGAACCGGAGGATGTGGGGGGAGAGGGGGTGAACCGGAGAGTGTGGGGGGAGAGGGGGCGAGCCGGAGGGTGTTGGGGGGGAGAGGGGGCGAGCCGGAGGGTGTTGGGGGGGAGAGGGGGCAAGCCGGAGGGTGTGGGGGGAGAGGGGTCTAGTTGGAGGATGTGGGGGGAGAGGGGGCGAGCCGGAGGAAAAAAAAAAGAAATTGACACTGCCGGCTGCTCTCTCCCTCCAATCAGAAACATTAAAACTTAAAAGTTGGATTGGAGGGAGAGAGCAGCGGACAGTGTCAATTTCAGCGGCCGGCTGATTATTTCACTGAGAGCAGCTTCCCTCTCCGGATCAAAGTGAGCCGGCCGCTGAAATTTTAATTGGATCCACGATGGGGGTTTTAAATTTATTTTAAAATCTATGATAGCGCTTCCCATTGTGAGTCTACGGGGGTCTGACCTCTCCCCCCGCCCCCCCGTAGACTCACAATGGGAAGTGCTAGCATAGATTTTAAAATAAATTTAAAACCCCCATCATGGATATCCGCGGCTCGGATACAACGCGGGTGTTGGGGTCTTGGACCCCAATACCCGCGTTATAAAGGGGGACTACTGTATATCTTTTAGAGGGTGAACTTAAAATTGCAGCACTACTTTCAACTTTTCCACAACACATGATTGCCATTAGGGCAGCACGGTAGCACAGTTACTTCACAGCTCACAACTCCAGGGTTCCAGGTTCTATTCCCGGCTTGGTCACTATCTGTACGGAGTCTGCACATTCTCCCCGTGTGTGCGTGGGTTTCCTCTGGGTGCTCCGGGTCCCTCCCACAGTCCAAAGATGTGCAGGTTAGGTGGATTGGCCATGATAAGTTGCCCTTAGTGTTCAAAAAGGTTAGGTGAGGTTACTGGGTTATGGGGAAAGGGTGGAGGCGTGTGCTTAAGTTGGGTGCTCTTTCCAAGGGCTGGTGCAGACTCGATGGGCCGAATGGCCTCCTTCTGCACTGTAAATTCTATTATTAGCTAGCTAATATAAATTCCTCTAACTGCATTACCGTAAGACTTACTTTGCAATAATCGCGAGGGTTCTCATAATGATAAGAAGTGTTCGATTCCCGGCTTGGGTCACTGTCTGTGCAGAGTCTGCAACTTCTCCCTGTGTCTGCTTGGGTTTCCTCCGGGTGCTCCGGTTTCCTCCCACAAGTCCCGAAAGACGTGCTGTTAGGTAATTTGGCCATTCTGAATTCTCCCTCAGTGTACCCAAACAGGCGCTGGAGTGTGGCGATGAGGGGATTTTCACAGTAACTGTTAATGTAAGCCTACTTCTGACAATAAAAATTATTATTGTTAACTTGATGCCAACTTTTGCTCCATGGTAACTTTGAGTCAGTAAGGGCAGCACAGTGGCACAGTGGTTAGCATTGCTGCCTACGGCGCTGAGGACCTGGGTTTGAATCTCGGCCCTGGGTCACTGTCCGTGTGAAGTTTGCACATTCTCCCCGTGTCTGCGTGGGTTTCACCCCACAACCCAAAGATGTGCAGGGTGTGCAGATTGGCCACGCTAAATTGTCCCTTAATTGGAAAAAATAATTGGGTACTCTAAATTTATTTTTAAAAACTTTGAGTCGGTAAGTTGTGGATTCAATCTCCACTTTTCTTTTTTAAATTTAGACTACCCAATTCATTTTTTCAAATTAAGGGACAATTTAGCGTGTTCAATCCACCTACCTTGCACATCTTTGGGCTGTGGGGACGAAATCCACGCAAACACGGGGAGAATGTGCACAATCTCCACTTTAAAGACTTGTCAAATCTAGGTTGACATTTAAGTACAGCCCTGAGAGAGAGCAGTAGTTTTGGATGTACTGGGCGGGATTCTCTCAGCCCGGAGCCGGGCCGGAGAATCCCCGCGACGTGGCCACGCTGCCCCGACGCCGGCACGCGATTCTCCACAGAGCGGAGAATCGGCGCCATTGGCGCCTGCGTGTTTGGCGCGGCACTGGTCGCGGGCCCCTCTACGCAGCCGGTCCGCCGATTCTCGGCCTCGGATGGGCTGAGCGGCCGCTGTTAAAATGCTGAGTTCCGCCGGCGCCGTCCACACCTGCTCGCAGCCGGCAGGAACTCTACGTGCAAGGGTCGAGTGGCGGCCTGTGGGAGGGGGGGGGGGGGGGGGGCCTCTGACTCCGGGGGGTGCCTCCGATGTGGCCTGGCCCGTGATCGGGGCCCACCGATTGGCGGGCCGGCCTCTCTGCCCCCCGGCCTCTTTTCCTACGCGCTGGCCCCTGTATTCCTGCGCCATGTTGCGTCAGGGCCGGCGCGTTGAAGGAGGCCAGCGTGCATGCGCGCATTAGCGCCGGCGCATGTGCGCGTAGGCGCCACTGCGCATGCGCGGATCCCGCGGTGCCCAGTTCACGCCTGGATCAGCAGCTGGAGCATCATGAACTGCTCCAGTGCCGTGCTGGGCCCCTGTAGGGGCCAGAATTACTCTTGGCAGCGGCCCGTTCACGCCATCGTAAAACACGACAGCGTTTACGACGGCGTGGATACTCTGCCGCGGGGTGGGAGAATCCCACCCACTGTCTCTAAAATACAATGATAAAATTAGCATTCAAGTATCAGTGGGCACTGGGGACGGCATGGTAGCACAGTGGTTAGCACTGATGCTTCACATTGACAGGGACCCGGGTTAGATTTCCGACTAGGAAAGGCTCCTGGACAAGGTGGAGGACCTAGAGAATAGGTCCCGCTGGCAGAACTTGAGAATCGTTGGGCTCCCGGAGGGGTCCGAAGGAGCAGACATTGGGGCATGCATCGCAGACATGTTTGAGAAGCTGCTGGGGGTGGGGCATTCTCCCGACCCTTAGAGATGCACAGGGCTCACAGAGCAAGGAAGCCACGAATGGGAGATCCCCCGAGGGCAATGGTGGTGAGATTCCACAGGTACTTGGATAAGGAGCGCATTCTACAGTGGGCCAAGCAGACACGGAGCTGTAAATGGGACAACAGTATCCTGTGGATCTATCAGGACCTGAGTGCGGAGGTGGCCAGGAGAAGAGCGGGGTATAACCAGATCAGGTCGACCCTTTTTAAGAAAAAGGTGAAGTTTGGACTGCCTGTCTCTGGGTCACGTACGAGGAGCAACACTTTTATTTTGAGTCGCCTGAGGAAGTGCTGGACTTCGCAAAAAGGAAAGGACTGAGAACTTTTGAACTTTGCTGCAATGTTCATGTTGAAAGATTTTCTCGTTTTTCGATTTGTGGACGCTATTTGTAATGCCTTCTGTATTGATTTAGGGCCAGTTGCAACGGATATTATTAGCATGGAGGGACACTAAGCCCCCGAGGTCAGAGACCTGGCTATCGGACATGGCTAGCTTTTTCTGTTTGAAGAAAATCAAGTTCGCCTTGAGAGGGTCAATGTTGGGTTTGCCCGGAGGTGGCAACCGTTCGTCGACTTCTTTGCGGAAAATTAATCGTCAGCAGAAGTGGGGGGGGGGGGTTAGTTTAGCTTAGAGTAGGGGGTTAATAAAGGTGGGACCTGTAAGGGAGGAAGTCGGCTTTTGCACTATGTTTATAGATTCATCTACATTGTTTATTTTGTTGTTGTAAAACCAAAAATACCTCAATAAAATGTTTATTAACAAAAAAAGATTCCCGACTTGGGTCACTATCTGTGTGGAGTCTGCACGTTCTCCCCGTGTGTGCGTGGGTTTACTCCGGGTGCTCCGGCTTCCTCTCACAGTCCAAAGATGTGCAGGTTAGGTGGATTGGTAATTCTATATTGCCCTGAGTGTCCAGGTTAGGTGGGGTTACGGGGATAGGGTGGAGGTGTGGGCTTAAGTAGGGTGTTCTTTCCAAGGGCCGGTGCAGACGTGATGGACTGAATGGCCTCCTTCGGCACTGTAGATTCTATGATTCTAGCCCTGGATATCCAGCGAGAAACGACATTGGGTAATGAGAAAAAGGGAGGGATATGGCAGGTGTTGAGAGCTGTAAACTGCAGAAGCCTGGGAGGAGTATAGGAAGTGCAAGAGGGAAATAAAAAGGAATTTAGGAGAATAATAAGGGGACATGAAAGGATACTGGCAGGTGAAGTAAAGGAAAATCCTAAGTTGTTTTACAAGTACATTCAGGGTAAAAGGACAACAAGGGAAAGAGTAGGGCCCATCAAGGACCACAGTGGCAATTTGTGTGTGGAGTTGAGGATGTGGGTAGTGTTCTATACTTTGCGTCACTAGTGAGATGGTCGATGTGGGTATAGAAATCAGGGCGAAGGACTGTGATAATTCTTGTTTAATTTGGCAGAGAGGAGGTTGTGAGCAGTCTGGCTAAAAGTCGATAAATCACCAGAGTATCCCAGGCTGCTGAGTGAGTAAAGGGAGGAAATAGTAAGGGCGTTGGCAATAATTTTAAATTCCTCTCTGGCCACAGGGGAGGTGCTGGAGGACTGGATGATAGCCCTTATCCAGTGTTGGGGCCCTTGCAGTTTGTGGTTTATATAAATGATTTCGACTTGAATGTAGGAGGGTTGATCAGTAAGTCCGTGGATGATACGGGCAGGAGGATTTAGATAGGCTGGCCAGGTGTACTGATCAATGGCAAATGGAATTCAATCTGGATAAGTGTGCAGGGCAAACTGGTCAGGGCAAACGAGGCAAGGAAATACATGATGAAGGGCAGGACCCTGGGAAATACCAAGGGTCAGAGAGATTTTAGCGTGCATGTACACCGATCCCTTAAGGTGGATAAAATGGTTTAGAAGGCATATGGTATACATGTCTTTATTAGACGAGGCATAGTGTTTAAGAGCTTGGAGGTTACACTTGAACTGTATAAAAAGTTGGTTAGGCCACAACTAGAACGTTGTGTGCATTTCTGGATCCATATTAGAGGACAGGTGTGATAGTAATGGAAAAGGTGGAGAAGAGATTTACCAGGATGTTCGTGGGCTGGAGAATTTTAGTTACGAAGAGACTTGGGTTGTTTTCCTTAGAGCAGAGGAGATTGAGGGGGGGACATGATTGAGATGTATAAAATTATGAGGGGTATAAATAGAGTAGACAGGAAGAAACTTTATTCTCGATCATCAGCAAAGTGGTGGAAAGGGTTATCAACAGTGCTGTCAAGCAGCGCTTGCAGTAACCTGCTCTCTGCCATTCAGCTTGGCTTCCACCAGTGCCTCTCAGTTATTGACCTCATTTCAGCTTTGGACAAACGAGTTGAAATTCAGAGGTGAGGTGAGAGTGACTGCCCTTGACATCAAGTCAGCATTTGACCGAGTGTGGCATCGAGGAGCCCGAGCTAAACTGGAGCCAATGGGAAACAAGGGGCAAGCTTTCTGCTGGTTGGAGTCATAACCACTGCGTCACTGTGCTGCCCTACCACCCCCTTCTCAAGGGCAATTAGGGATGGGCAATAAATGCTGGCCTAACCAGCAGAATTCACATCCCTTGAATAAATTTTTTAAAAAACCTCTCTGCCTCTTGGGTTTGGTGTGAAGCAGGCTGTGGCTCCATTCAAAGGAGAACAGGTGAGGTATCCTGAACAACGTTTGTCCCTGAACCAACATTGCTCAGAATAGGTTGCCTGATAGTTTATTTTTTTTAAATAAAATAAAATAATAAAAAATTATTATTTTTTTCCAATTAAGTGGCAATTTAGTGTAGCCAATCCACCCAACCTGCACATTTTTGGGTTGTGGGGGTGAAACCCACGCAGACATGGGGAGAATGTACAAACTCCACATGACAGTGACCCAGGACCTGATAGTTTATAATGCTGCTATTCACATAGGGGCTGGTTTAGCTCACTCTGCAAAATCGCTGCCTTTTAAAGCAGACCAAGCAGGCCAGCAGCACGGTTTAATTCCCGTACCAGCCTCCCCGGACAGGCGCCGGAATGTGGCGACTAGGGGCTTTTCACAGTAACTTCATTGAAGCCTACTTGTGACAATAAGCGATTTCCATATTAGGTCCAAAATATGCTTGCAAAACAACAATTCCAAATTACTTCCTCCACTGTAAATCTTTTTCAGATTTCCTGAGGTCATTGAAAGGCAGTATATAAATGCAAGTTTTTTCTTTAATTAATTATTTTTCTTTAAATAACCTGACAATCGAATATGCTCCCACACTCCCAGGGGTTCTTTCAATAGGCTGGTTCTTCATCAAGAATTGCAGTTTAATCAATATGGTTTGGGTTTTCTTTGATGGCTCAGCAATTTGTCTCAGCTATAGTGAACAGGAAGGTCAATGTCCAATGTGTGATAAACTAAGATGTGGCTGCAATAGCAGTGATACACGGTAGCACAGCGGTTAGCACCGTTTCTTCACAGCGCCAGGGTCCCAGGTTCGATTCCCGGCTTGGGTCACTGTCTGTGTGGAGTCTGCACGTTCTCCCTGTGTCTGCGTGGGTTGCCTCTGGGTGCTCCGGTTTCTTCCCACAAGTCCCGAAAGACGTGCTGTTCGGTGAATTGGACATTCTGAATTCTCCCTCCGTGTACCCGAACAGGCGCCGGAGTGTGGCGACTAGGGGATTTTCACAGTAACTTCATTGCAGTGTTAATGTAAGCTTACTTGTGACAGTGATAAAGATTATTGTTATTATTATTATTATTACAATTTGTACTGAGCAGCACCTCTAGATTATAGAGAAGAAAATTGACCAAAATTCCAGTGTCTAATTGCTCTCCGATGATCCATGCCAGAAATGTTCACACCGGGTTACTGAATGAGGATGGAATGATGTCCACTCACTGTACCCCTGACCACCTCTTGCAATTAGTTTTATGAGCTTTTTGACAACGTTCACCTCTGAGGAATTGTCACTTTGGCAGGGCACTTTTCCCCCAGGTACTTTGCAGGGCAGTGGCACAGTGGTTAGCACTGCGGCCTTGCAGGGCCAGAGACCCGGGTTTGATTCCGACCTCGGGTGCCTTGGAGTTTGCACTTTCTCCCCGCGTCTGCGTGGCTTTCCTCCGGGTGCTCCGGTTTCCTCCCACAGTCCAACGATGTGCAGGTTAGGTGGATTGGCCACGCTGAATTGCCCCTAGGTGGGGTTACAAGGAAAGCGTGAGGGATTGGGCCCAGGTGGGATGCTCTTTCAGCGAGTCGGCACAGACTCAAAGAGGCCAAGTGGCCCTGTAGGTATTCTATGGTTCGGCAAAGAACACATTCTGTCAGGAAAAGGGGAGAAAAAGCTGACAAGAAAATGTCTAAAGCTGGTTCTTACTGTCCAGGGATCTGAGGAAAACCTTTTGATCCAGGCTGAATACTGCTTCAAAAATGAATGACCTAATTGAATTCAGGGCCGGGATTCTCCCCTACCCGGCGGGGCGGGGGGTCCCGGCGTGTCGGAGTGGCGTGAACCACTCCGGCCTCGGGCCTCCCCAAAGGTGCGGAATTCTCCGCACCTTGAGGGGCCAAACCCTCACATTGAAATGAAATGAAATGAAATGAAAATCGCTTATTGTCACGAGTAGGCTTCAATGAAGTTACTGTGAAAAGCCCCTAGTCGCCACATTCTGGCGCCTGTCCGGGGAGGCTGATACGGGAATCGAACCGTACTGCTGGCCTGCTTGGTCTGCTTTAAAAGCCAGCGATGTAGCTCAGTGAGCTAAACCAGCGGTTAGACAGGCGCCGGAGTGGTTCCCGCTCCGCCGGCTGGCGTGAACGACCTTTGGCGCCACGCCAGCCGGGGTCAAAAGGACTTCGCCGAGGGCAGCACGGTGGCCTAGTGGTTAGCACAACCGCCTCACGGCGCTGAGGTCCCAGGTTCGATCCCGGCTCTGGGTCACTGTCCGTGTGGAGTTTGCACATTCTCCCCGTGTCTGCGTGGGTTTCGCCCCCACAACCCAAAAATGTGCAGAGTAGGTGTATTGGCCATGCTAAATTGCCCCTTAATTGGAAAAAATAATTGGATAATCTAAATTTATAAAAAAAAAAGGACTTCGCCGACCAGCGTAGGTCCGTGCATGCACCGGTGCATCAGCGGCTGCTGACGTCATACCGGCGCATGCGCAGGGGAGGGGGTCTCTTCCGTCTCCGCCATGGTGAAGGCCATGGTGGGGGCAAAAGAAAAAAGAGTGCCCACACGGCACAGGCCCGCCCACGGATCGGTGGGCCCCGATCGCGGGTCAGGCCGCGGTGGGGGCACCCCGCCGGGGTCAGATCAGCCTGCGCCCCCCCCCAGGACCTCGGAGCCCGCCCGCGCTGCCAATCCCGCCGGTAAGAGAGGTGGTTTAAACCACGCTGGTGGGAAAGGCCTGTCAGCCGCGGGACTGCGGCCCATCGAGGGCTGGAGAATCGTCGCGGGGAGCCCGCCGACTGGCGCGGCGCGATTCCCACCCCCGCCGAATCTCGGGGGCGGAGAATTCGGGACACGGCGGGGGCGGGATTGACGCCGGCCCCGGGCGAGGTCGGAGAATTCCGCCCCGGGTTTGCTTTTCACAGGATGGCACTGATGATGTACAGTATCTGCCTAGACCTTGTGCTCTGGAATTCCCTCCTTAAACCTCTTTACCACACTCCCCTCCCTTAAGGTGCTCCTCAAGACCTTCCTATTTGACAAAGTTTTTGTTCACCTGTCTCTTTATGTGGCTTGGTGTCGAATGTGGTTTGATTATGTTCCTGTGTTGTGCCTGGGATGCATTATTACCATTAAAGGTATTTATTTATAAATGCCAGTTGTTGCTGTTGAGGAACTATGTCTGGCCTTGGCATTCCAGGATCTTTTTTTATTTATTTATAAATTTAGAGTACCCAATTCACTTTTTCTAATTAAGGGGCAATTTAGTGTGGCCAATCCACCTACCCTGCACATCTTTTGGGCTGTGGAGGTGAAACCCACGCAGACACGGGGAGAATGTGCAAACTCCACACGGACAGTGACCCAGAACCGGGATCGAACCTGGGACCTCGGCACCGTGGGGCAGCAGTGCTATCCATTGCGCCACTGTGCTGCCTGAGGAATTCCAGGTTCTTGCTTCCATGTTTTGCAGTTGTCGAAGAGCAAGAGACCAGACTTTAAAAAAAGTAAATTTAGAGTACTCAATTCTTTTTTTTTCCAATTAAGGGGCAATTTAGCATGGCCAACCACCTACGCTGCATATCTTTGGGAGTGGGGGTGAGACCCACGCAGACACGGGGAGAAACTCCATACAGGCAGTAACCCGGGGCCGGGGTCGAAACTGGGTCCTTGGCGCCGTGAGGCAGCCGTGCTAATCATAATGTCACCGTGCTGCCCGCAAGAGACCAGACTTAGTTGTGGGATTGGGTCTCGGCTCCAGTGCAGCTCTGACTGAGTGTTGCACAGTCGGAGGTGCCATTTTTTGGGTGAGCTGTTAAACTGAGGCCCTATTTGCTCTTTCAGGTGGATGTAGAAAGTCCCTGGCACTAATTCAAAGAGGAGCAAGGGAGTTCTCCCTGGTTTCCTGCCCAATGTTTATCCCTCAATCGACATCACTAAAAGAGATTATCTGTTCATTATGACAGCCCTGTTTGTCGATCTTACTGTGTGCTTTGCACCAATGACTGCACTTCAAGAGAAGTACTCCATTGGCTGCAAAGCACTTTGGAGCAGCCTGGAGGCTGGGAAAGGTGCTTTATAAATGTATGTTCTTTGTTTAACTTTAGATACAATCGTGATTTTAATAAGGAGCATTTCAATCAGATTGATCAAATTTCTCCACCCAGAGAGTGGTGAGCCTGTGGAATTCGTTACCACAGGAAGTAGTTGAGTCCGAAATGTTGTATGGTTTCAAGAAGCATATAGATATAGCACTTAGGACGAAGGGAATGAAAGGATAAAGGGGGAAAGCGGGATTAGGCCATGATCGTAATGAATGGCTGGGCGGGCTTGAAGGGCCGAATGGCCTCCTCCTGCTCCTATTATTTCTATGTTTTCTATGTTTCTATTCAGAATAAGAAGATACCCACATCCATAAGATGTTCATTAGCAACAAAATAAGTTGACCTTTAGTTTACTACCCTGTTCAGTTCAGAGATTTTGACCCGGTCCTTATCTTTCCAGTTGGCCACGTACTTGCTGAGTACTTTCAGCATCTGTTTTATTTTTATTCCAAATTTTCAGCTGTTGTTCTTTATTTTTAATTGAATTCTATGTGGTGCTCATTGCTAACAGCATTTCTGTGGCCTCTTGTTGACCCCGGATAAACAAGTGATGGTAATGTGTTCTGACAGCTATCAGTGATTTGCAGTTCAATGCTCACATCTCTCCTCATGGACCACCTTCGTTTTCAGACAGCCTACTGAGATCCTCAGTATCAAATTGCAGACTACTTTACTTTGTCTGCCCGATTTTCCGAATTCCACACAATGTCAGAATGTGCAGAATTACCTTAATATATTAATGAATGAATTATCGTGGGACAGATTTGCTGCCTCACTAATTCTGGATGTAAACTGTGTTAATGGAAAGTGGGCTACCAGCGTTGCTAGGTGACAGCATTAAAGGCAAAAGGATTTAGGTGCCCAAGCAATATTTTTGGAAAGGATTCATAACAAAGACAAGAGGGGCAGCACGGTGGCGCAGTGGTTAGCACTGCTGCATTACGGCGCCGAGGTCCCAGGTTCGATCCCGGCTCTGGGTCACTGTCCGTGTGGAGTTTGCACATTCTCCCCGTGTTTGTGTGGGTTTCGCCCCCACAACCCAAAGATGTGTAGGCTAGGTGGATTGGCCACACTAAATTGCCCCTTAATTGGAAAAATGAATTGGATACTCTAATTTAAAAAAAACAAAGACAAGAGGATCAAACTTGCAGTTGTACAGTGCCTTTCATGACGACGGTATGTCCCAATTAATTACTTTTGTAGGATCAAAGCAGTCAATTTGTGCTTCCTCTAGTCCTCCAGAAACTCTGCCCTCCTCCAATTCTGCCCTCTTGCAGATCCCTGATTCTCATTGCCCCATCATTGGTGGCCATGCCTTCAGCAGTAGCCCGAAGCTCTGGAATTCCTCCCAAAACCTGGCAGCCTCCCTCCAAGTTAAGATAAAACCTACTTCCTTTGAGCAAGCATTTGCATCTATCCTAATATCCCATTTTTTGGCTCAGTGGCGGTTTTTGCCTGGTTGCACTCCTGTGGAGTACCTTGGGGTATTCTATGGCATTAAAGACGCGATATGGGCAGCACGGTGGCGCAGTGGTTAGCACTGCTGCATTACGGCGCCGAGGTCCCAGGTTCGATCCCGTCTCTGGGTCACTGTCCGTGTGGTGTTTGCACATTCTCCCCGTGTTTGCTTGGATTTCGCCCCCGCAACCCAAAAGATGTGCAGAGTAGGTGGATTGGCCACGCTAAATTGCCCCTTAATTGGAAAAAATGAACTGGGTACTCTAAATTTTAAAAAAAAATTAAAGGCGCTTTACAAATGCAAGTGGTTGTTGTTGTAACAGAAACCTGCCCCATTGTTACTCTTCCAGGCCTGCAGGCATCCACTGTGGACTTCTGAATAACTAATGAGACATGTGCTGATAGTGAGGATAAGAAAGTATTGGTGTTGTATTGATTCATTAGTGTGAGAATCAATCTTTCAATGAAAGGATTGTTCTTCCCAAGGTACTTTATCCATAGAGGATATTTTTCAATACAGTTCAAGTGCGACATTACGTAAAGAGTATAACAGCTCAATTTAGTTTAACACAGTGTATATCACCCTAATGTCCCTCGCTGTGCTCACAGTGCAAGTTGTATTTATGATTTATAGTGCTTTTAATACATCTTCTGATGCATGCGGCCGGAGAGATTTTACACTGGTTTCCAGCACCTCAGTGTACTATGGCAGGAGGGCTTTAGGCTATGGCCTTCCCCATTGAGCCTTTTGTATGTCCTCAGCATCCACTTCCAGAAGAACCTTGGAATGTCCAGTCTCCTTGCACCAGGGAACCAGCAAGTTCCAGGCAGACCAAACAGTCTACTTTACCCGGCCAATTGTCCACTCAATGGTTAGATCTAGTTTGTCAAGTTGATATCAACGAGATGATCAAGGGTCGTAAACCTGACAGATTGTCCTCCACCTCCTAGTTCAAGGGCTCACAAGTTACTTGTTGAAAGCCGGACTGGGACCAGTTAATGACCGTCGATTGCGTGACACGAGTGCTGACTTCACTCACTGAGGTCAGCTCCTGTTCAGCGACTGCTACCAAGAACAACTTGTATTTATTTATTTTTTTAAAATATTTTTATTAGGGTATTTGCAAGTTTTTATAATAATAACAATAACAACGACATAAACATGGTACAATAAACATTTCCACCCCCATCACAATCTTCACGCACCCCAACCATAAAACAACAATCCGGCCCTCTCACCCCCCCCCCCCACCCCCCTCCCCTTTGGAATTCTGCATCTGCTGACATTTTAATTTTCCCCGAGAAAGTCGACGAATGGCTGCCACCTCCGGATGAACCCAACCATTGACTCTCTTAAGGCGAACTTTATTTTCTCCAGACTGAGAAACCCAGCCATGTCACTAACCCAGGTCTCTACACTCGGGGGCTTTGAGTCCCTCCACATTAACAAGATCCGACTCCAAGCTACCAGGGAGGCAAAGGCCAAGACAGTGGCCTCTTTCGCCCCCTGCACTCCCGGCTCGTCCGACACTCCAAAGATCGCTACCTCCGGACCCAGCCCCTCCCGTGTTTTTAGTACCGTGGACATTACCTCAGCAAAACCCTGGCAAAACCCTCTAAGCTTCGGACATGCCCAAAACATGTGGACATGATTTTCTGGGCTTCCCGCGCACCTCGCACACCTATCCTCAACCCCGAAGAACTTACTCATCCTCGCCACCGTCATGTGTGCCTGGTGGACCTTGAATTGTATCAGGCTAAGCCTGGCATATGATGAGGAGGAATTAACCCTGCTTAGGGCATCCGCCCATAGACCCGCCTCTATCTCTCCTTCTAGCTCATCCTCATACTTGCCCTTAAGCTCCTCCACCGGAGTTTCCTCCGCATCCAAAAGTTCTTGGTAAATATCCGATACCTTCCCCTCTCCCACCCAGGTACTGGAAACTACTCTATCCTGTATCCCCCATGGCAGCCGCAGAGGAAAGGCCGGAAGCTGCTTTCTCAGGAAGTCTCACACCTGCAAATACCTAAACCCATTCCCTGCTGCCAATTCAAATTTATCCTACAAGGCTTTCAAGCTGGGAAAGCTCCCATCTATAAATAGATCCCCCAGCCTTCTAATTCCTGCCCTTTGCCATCGCCGAAAACCACCATTCAGCCTACCCGGTACAAACCGATAATTATTATAAATCGGGGTCCAAACCGATGCTCCCTCCACTCTTTTATATCTCCTCCATTGCCCCCAGATTCTCAAAGCCGCCACCACTACCAGACTTGTGGAGTATCGGGCCGGCGAGAACAGAAGAGGTGCCAATAACAGTGCTCCCAAGGCAGCACGGTGGCCTAGTGGTTAGCACAACCGCCTCACAGCGCTGAGGTCCCAGGTTCGATCCCGGCTCTGGGTCACTGTCTGTGTGGAGTTTGTACATTCTCTCCGTGTCTGTGTGGGTTTCGCCCCCACAACCCAAAAATGTGCAGAGTAGGTGGATTGGCCATGCTAAATTGCCCCTTAATTGGAAAAAATAATTGGGTAATCTAAATTTATAAAAAAAACAGTGCTCCCAAACTTGTGTCTTTACATGACCCTGCCTCCATCCGCTCCCACACTGACCCCTCCCCCACTGCCCACTTCCTAATCATGGCTATATTAGCTGCCCAGTAGTAATTGCAAAAGTTCGGCAATGCCAACCCACCCTCACCCCGATTGCGCTCCAGCAACACTTTCTTCACTCGTGGGGTTTTACCCGCCCACACAAAGTCCGCAATAATTTTATTCAGTGGCTTGAGAAAGGCCCTTGGGATGAAGATGGGGAGGCACTGAAAGACAAACAGAAATCTGGGGAGCACCCTCATTTTCACAGTCTGTATCCTCCCTGCCAGTGATAGCGGGAGCATGTCCCATCTCTTAAAGTCCCCTTTCATTTGTTCTACCAACCAGGATAGGTTTAACTTGTGCACTGCCTCCCATTCACGGGCCACCTGGATTCCCAGATACCGAAAGTCCCTTCCTACCATTCTAAACGGCAGCTCTCCCAGTCTCTTCTCCTGCCCCCTTGCCTGGGTCGCGAACATCTCACTTTTCCCCATGTTCAATTTATACCCCGAAAAATGACCAAAATCCTCCAGGATTCACATAACTTCCCCCATCCCTTCCAACGGGTCTGAAATATACAAGAGCAGGTCATCTGTGTAAAGCGAGACCTGGTGCCCCCCCCCCCCCCCGAACCAGCCCTTTCCAGTTCCCAGAGGCTCTTAACGCCATGGCCAATGGCTGTATGGCCAGAGCAAACAGTAACGGGGAGAGGGGGCAGCCTTGCTTCGTCGCTCGGTGTAGTTTAAAATACCCCGACCTGAGCCGGTTCGTACACACACTCGCTGCTGGTGGCTGATAGAGGAACCGCACCCAGTCAATAAACCCCTCACCAAACCTTCCCAGCGCCTCCCACAGGTAATCCCACTCCACCCGATCAAAAGCCTTCTCATCATCCATCGCTACCACCACCTCCACCTCCTCTCCTTCTGAGGGCATCATAATAACATTTAGAAGCCTTTGAACATTGGCCTTGAGTTGCCTGCCCTTAACAAATCCCGTCAGGTCTTCCCCTATCACCCCCCGGGACCAATCCTCTATCCTTGTGGCCAGTATCTTAGCCAGCAGTTTGGCATCCACATTCAGTAGAGAAATTGGCCTGTATGACTCTGGTTCCTTCTCCCATTTCAGGATCAATGAAATTGAGTCCTGCGACATTGTTGGGGGGAGGGCTCCCTTCTCTCTTGCTTCATTAAATGTCCTCACCAGCAGTGGGCTCAATATCTCTGAAAACTTCTTATAGAATTCCATCAGGTAGCCGTCAGGCCCCGGGGCCTTGCCCGATTGCATCCCCTCCAGCCCCTCGATTATTTCCTCAATTTCAATTGGGGCTCCCAGCCCTTTCCACCAGATCCTCATCCACCCTCGGGAATCTCAACTGACCCAAAAACTGCCTCATCCCCTCCACCCCCGCCGGGGGTTCCGACATATAATTTGCTGTAAAAGTCCTTAAACACCTCGTTCACCCCCCACTGGGTCCAGGGAACAATTTGTATTTATACAGCATCTTTGAAACAGTGAAAACTCTGAAGGCCCGTCTCAGGAGGCTTAGAAAGCAACATTTTATTTTTTATTTTAATATTTTTATTGGCATTTTGCACTTAATACCCAAACTTTGTAGAACAATACAGAAACAACAATAATAATCAAAACAGTAACAAATCAACACAGGCATCACAGGTTGTCCCTGTGTCTATGACAGTGGTCCCAATTCTATCTTTTCCCAACTCTGTTTACATCAATGTGTATCTTATAGTTTTTTCGAAGTGTTCTTATCGGGACTCTTAACATTTAGTGATGCTAGTTACACACAGCTTTACATATGTATTTACAACTATTACCAGGGCTCTTTACATCGTTCAGAATTTCTAATTACAGTTACTTTAAAAAACATTTTTAGAGTACCCAATTATTTTTTTACAATTAAGGGGCAATTCAGCGTGGCCAATCCACCTACCCTGCACATCTTTGGGTTGTGGGGGTGAAACCCACGCAGACACGGGGAGAAGGTGCAAACTGAACACGGACAGTGACCCGGGGCTGGGATTCGAACCCGGGGTCCTCAGCGCCGTAGTCCCAGTGCTAACCATTGCGCCGCCGTGCTGCCCCTAATTACAATTACATTCATTTTGCTGGGGAGGGAAATCCTGTTCCCCCCCTCGAGTTCTCAGGACGTTAGACGGGTCCATTCTCCCGGTCTGCACCGTGTGGGAGTGAACTGGGTCGCCTCCTGTGAATGGCCTCTCTCCCCGGGCCTTCTCTGTGATATGCAGGCCTCCTTTCATCCAGGTGTGTTCCCTGCCCCCTCCCCCCATCCTATCCCCCCCTCCTTATCCCCTCCCCTTCCTCCCTCCCTATCTACTACCTCTACCCCCATTAGTTGCTCCCCCCCCCCCCCCCCCCCCTGTTAGTTGCTGGTTGTGAAAATGTCCGCATTTTAAAAAATATTTAGAGTACCCAATTATTTTTTTTTCCAATTGTAAGGGGCAATTTCACGTGGCCAATCCACTTACCCTGCACATCTTTGGGTTGTGGGGGCGAATCCCACGCAAACACGGGGAGATTGTGAAAAGTCCACACGGACAGTGACCCACAGCCGGGATCGAACCTGGGATCTCGGCGCCATGAGGCTCAGAGATGATGATGGTTGTCAATTTGTCCATCAGAGCCTGGGTCTGCACTGGGAGTTCAGTGGGGTCGGCCTCACCAGGTCTGTGCCTCCACATGCGATCCCCCTGCTCCGAAGCTGAGGCTTCCCTCTCCTCATCTCCACTGGCTTTTCAGCTGGGCGGCTGGTTCTTTCCCATCCTGCTTGGCAGTGCGGTCGATGGGGGGTTAAACGGCAGGGGGGGTGGGTATAGGTACTTTTGGTGCCCATTTGTTGGGATTAAAAGGCCGTAGTCGAGGTTCTTACATGAGAGCCACTGGGTGCTACTGCTCAGCTCATGGCCGCCACCAGAAGTCCCAGGAAACAAAATGTGACATCGAGCCTCACAAGCAGACGTTAGGGCAGAAGATCAAAAGTCTGGTCACAGAGGTAGAAAGAGAAACTGAGAGGTTTTGAGATGGAATTCGTGAGTTTAGAGCCTGTGAAACTGAACACATAGCCACCAGTGCCGGAGCGATTAAAATCAAAGATGATCAAGAGTACAGAATTAGAGGGACACACAATATCTGGGAGAGTCGGGGCGGCACAGCGACGCAGTGGTTAGCACTGCTGCCTCACGGCGCCGAGGACCCGGGTTCGATCCCGTCCCTGGGTCACTGCCCCTGCGGAGCTTGCACATTCTCCCCAAAAAGACGGGCAGGGTAAGAGGATTGGCCACGCTAAATTGCCCCTTAATTGGAAAAAAAAAGAATTGGGTCCTCTAAATTTATTTTTAAAAATGTAAAATATCTGGGCGAGTTGTGGGACTGAAGGAGAAAATATAGACAGATCAGATGTAATTTCTCCCCCAAAATATACGTTATCTGACTGGCTATATACATTACAAGATTGTGTTCAACAATGGACATTTTGGAAGGTGCAATGTAGCTCAAGCTCTTTCCCCACTCTGTGATAATAGCTTGGCAGGACAATGCGGACTGCAGAGAGGGAGAAGGGCTGGAGAACTCTCCCTGATTAATTTGATTGCTTTAAAGGTCACCCTGCCAATGTGGTAGAGAGTAAATGCAGCATTTCCTTATATGGGAAGGCCAGCAATTCACGCCAGTGAAACCTGGGCTCCTCCTCTCTGGAAACATTTGCTCACTGTCGACATGGCAACGAGCTGCATGTAATCAGCTGATTTGCTCTGCTGTTCTGGGCAGGAGAAACTTGCCCAACTCGTTTCCATTCACCTCTCACCAAACCCATGGACAGTCAATGTGGGGGAAAGGCAGATTACTTCTCCTGAGCCCAGCCCCACAGCTGAAAGAAGTGAAGTGACAATAAACTCGTGCAGCACCTCCCCACACTTCCATAGAGTTCGGGCCTGCATTTTCTACTGCAGGCACTGGAGAAAGTGTGGGGAAAGGATTTGGAAAGATCACACCAGAGCTGACTTGGTTAGAACTATCATCAAGCCAATCTAGCTCATTAACATGGCCAAGGGGTTTGATGTGGGCAGACATGGAGACGATGGGCCGGGGTTTAATCCTCCCGCCAAGAAGTTCGGAAATCCGGGGCCAACGCCGCCACAGGGAGCCCGGCCCACGGCGCAGTGGATTGGCGCAGGGCTCAGAGTCCCTGCTGGACGGCGGCCGGCTCCGGGTGCCACCGTCAGGTTGGCAGCTCGCCAGCGCCACCTCTAGCAGTGGCCACCGCTGGCACTGCAGGGCAGGCGCCTCCACGCCAAGGTGCCCTCAAAGAGGAAGTGGGGTTTCTTTCCTTTGCATGCCGTGCAAGGGGCTGACGGGCAGGCCTTGGCAATTGGGCGTGGTCATCACAGTTGGTGGCACCTCAGCTACTTGGGGCCTCATTGCCACCATCGCATTGACCATGGGCCAGTCATTACAAAGGGCCTACCCTGAGAGCTGATTGGGGAGAACCCTGAGACCGCCAGGGTTTACCTGGTGGTTTCCCCACATGGTGGCAAGTCTGGATGCCAGTAAAATGCCAACATGGTTGGGAGGTGGCCTTAATTAGGCACTTGATTGGCACACCAACCTACAGCCGGTGACGTGCCACATCTCCAAAGGCTTGTGGGCGAGTCCAAAACCAGGTTGATAGTCACCTAGCAAATCCAGGATAAACATCTTCATCCAAAGAGTGGTTACACAAGGACATAGGACTTAGGAGCAGAAGTAGGCCATTTGGCCCTTTGAGCCTACTCCACCATTCAATAAAATCATGGTATGACTGTGATTTCACGTATGCACCCCATATAACCCGAGACTCCTTTTGTCTATCAAAAATCTAATTCAGGGCTGGCATGGTGGCGCAGTGGTTAGCACTGGGACTGCGGCGCTGAGGACCCGGGTTCAAATCCCGGCCCTGGGTCACTGTCCGCATGGACTTTGCACATTCTCCCCGTGTCTACGTGGGTTTCACCCCAAAAACCCAAAAAAAGATGTGCAGGTTAGGTAGATTGGCCCTTAAAAATTGGGTACTCCAAATTTATTTTAAAAAAATAATCTAATTCAGCCTTGAGGAACTTCAATGACCCAGCATGCATTGCTCTCTTGGGAATAGAATTCCACAGACTAAGGACAACAGAGAGCAACAAATTCTCCTAATCTCCATCTTAAAAGTGAGTCCTCATATTCTTAAACTGTGTCTCCTAGTTCTAGTCTCCTCCACAAGAGGTTTCAAGCAGGGTCAAAGGCAGGGAAAAGGAGGAGGGTAAAAATAGAAGAAGCTCTTTGAGAAGTAGAAGGCAGGATCAAGGAACAGATTTCTTCCTATCTTGACTTTATTTTTTACCTCCCCTTATCCCGTCTCTTGTCACTCTGATTTTTCAGAGTCCCTCTGCCACTTCCATCAATTTCACCAATTTGGCTTTCAATTTTCATTCTTCCCATGGGTTCATAGAACATAGAACAGTACAGCACAGAACAGGCCCTTCGGCCCTCAATGTTGTGCCGAGCCATGATCACCCTACTCAAACCCACATATCCACCCTATACCCGTAACCCAACAACCCCCCACTTAACCTTACTTTTATTAGGACACTACGGGCAATTTAGCATGGCCAATCCACCTAACCCGCACATCTTTGGACTGTGGGAGGAAACCGGAGCACCCGGAGGAAACCCACGCACACAGGGGGAGGACGTGCAGGCTCCACACAGACAGTGACCCAGCCGGGAATCGAACCTGGGACCCTGGAGCTGTGAAGCATTTATGCTAACCACCATGCTACCCTGCTGCCCCATTGGTCCATCCTTGATATTTTCCTTACCCTTGAGTTATCTATCTAAAGATCTGGGAATACGCCAATATTTACTGTAGGCCCACTGACTCCCCCAACTATTTTGACTACACTTCCACCATCCATGTTTCTTGTAAGGATGTTATTCCATTTTAACATCTCCTTTGCATTTTTTCTGATCATGGAACTAATGGAAGGGTCCTTCCTATTTATTTCCTCATCTCCCCTTTCTTTATTTATCATTATTATTTTTGATAATAGTAGCAGAATTCAAAAGGAGAATACTAGTTCCTGCTGGTTTGAGCAGGAGGCTTCAGGCTTGTTGGTACCAGAGAGAGGGATGGGGTGGGACTCGGTTTGATTGATTGGCTAAGGAATAGGCCCAAAAAACTGTACCCTGCATGGTAATGGGTGGTGATTGGATCCTATCCTGGTGGAATGTTCGTCAGAGTCCCAAGGAGTTCGGTTTGACTGCGGGCAGCTCGGAGACAAGATCCTACTTTCTTCCTCTGTATTTCTCCAGAAAGCTTGAGCTGCAGGGAACCTGAATGGGTGAATTTACAGGAAACCCATTACTGGCTGCAGACGAAGGCAAGAACTTCTCTCTCTCTCCAGGGAGCCTGTGGGTGCCGTACTTCTGAAACTATAGAGGCTGGAATGAACCTAAATTAAACCGCAAACTGAAAGCAAGGTTTGAAGAGGAGTAAAGTGCTGAACACCACCATCTGAAACAAATACTTTTTTTTCTTTTGTCCTTATGATTGTTTTTAACCCCTTTCTTCCTCTCCGTGTTTTTCTGTCAGGTGTGGGTGTAGAGGGTGGGAGAAAGGTAAATTGGGGAGTTAAGAATTAGTTTACCAGTTGTATTTGCTGTATATTTCATTATAGTTCTTGTTATAAATAAACAGTAATTGCATTTACATTTACAAACCTGGGGCGGGATTCTCCGACCCCACGCAGGGTCGGAGAATCGGCCGGCAGCGGCGTTATTCCCGCTCCCGCAGGGTTTTTAAATCTCTGACCGGCCAAAAACCGGCGTTGTGCAAATCCCGCCGGCAGCCTCTGAAAACAGCTGGCGCCGGCGGGATTTCATTTTTTTTTTAGATTCCACAAATCTCCGGCCCGGATGGGCCGAAGTCCCGCCGACGTGGCCACGGGTCACGTCGGCGAAAATCACAGTTGCTTTAAAACGGCATCAACCATTGATGATGGTTGACGCCGTTCAGTGTCGGGGGGGGTGGGTTGCGGCATCGGGGGGGGGGGGGGGGGGTGGGTTGCGGCATCGGGGGGTGGGTTGCGGCATCGGGGGGGTGGGTTGCGGCAATCGGGGGGGGTTGTGGCATCGGGGGGTGGGTTGCGGCATCGGGGGGGCATCGGAGGGGTGGGTTGCGGCATCGGGGGGGTGGGTTGCGGCATCGGGGGGGGTTGCGGCATCGGGGGGGGTTGCGGCATCGGGGGGGGCATCGGGGGGGTGGGTTGCGGCATCGGGGGGTGGGTTGCGGCATCCGGGGGGTTGCGGCATCGGGGGGGCATCGGGGGGGTTGCGGCATCGGGGGGGGGTTTGGGGGCAGCGGCGTGCAGAGAGGGGGGGGGCTACGGAGGCCCTGGGCCAACGCACCGTCGCCCCCCCCCTCTGTACGCCGCTGCCCCCTACCCCAACCACCCCCCCCTCACCACCCCTACCTCCCTCCAACGCCCCTACCCCCCTCCCCACCACCCCTACCCCCTCCAACGCCGCCCCCCATCTTTCGCAACGCCGCAACCCCCCACCCTCAACGCCGCAACCCCCCCTCATCGCTGCAACCCCCCCTCTCTACGCCGGGTCCCCCCCCCCTCAACGCCGGTACCCACACCCCGTCCCCCTCCCTCTGAAGGTCAGTACCCACACACCCCCCCCCTCTCTCCCCCCCCTTCTCTCCTCCTCCCCCTTCCTTCCTCCTCCCCCCTTCCTTCCTCCTCCCCTCCTTCCTTCCTCCTCCCCCCTTCCTCCTCCTCCCCCCCTTCCTTCCTCCGTCCCCCCTCCTTCCTCCTCCCCCCCCTTCCTTCCTCCGTTAGTGGGGGGGGTGCGGCGTTAGTGGGGGGTGGGGGGTGCGGCGTTGGAGGGGGGTAGGGGTGGTGAAGGGGGTAGGGGTGGTGAAGGGGGTAGGGGTGCTGAGGGGAGGGGGTTGGGGTAGGGGCAGCGGCGTGCAGAGGGGGGGGCGACGGTGCGTTGGCCCCGGGCATCCGTCGCCCCCCCTTCTCTGCACGCCGCTGCCCCCAAATCCCCTCCCCCCCGATGCCGCTGCCCCCAAACACCCCCCGATGCCGCAACCCCCCCCATGCCGCAACCCCCCCCGATGCCGCAACCCCCCCGATGCCGCAACCCCCCCCCGATGCCGCAACCCCCCCATGCCGCAACCCCCCCCATGCCGCAACCCCCCCCCCCCCCCCCCAAATGCCGGGTCTGTCTCTCTCCTCCTCCTCCTCCAAATAACGCCGGGTTTCACCACTTCCGCAGCTGGTGAAACTGACGCGTATCGCGTCAGTCAGCTGCTGGCCCCTCCGGGAACGGAGAATAGCGGCCTAAAAGAAGGCCCCGACGCCGGAGTCATGTACACCGATTTTTCTCGCCGGAAATCGGCGTTACGACGGTCTGCAGAGAATTTCGCCCCAGGTGACTGTAATTATTGGGCAGCCAAGGGCTTTGGCTATTTTTCTGAGAATTATTGGTTAATTCACTGGAGTTGTGACTCTGGGCCAAGTGGGTCTGGTATTTACCATGCACTAGCCCAGGGTGTCATAACACTAGTACATCCATTACGGATCAGTGTTGCGATCACTCCATCCATATTTTACCTTAATGGCTTGGACATAGGAACATGTAACTTGTTTTAAAATTTAGAGTACCCAATTCATTTTTTCCAATTAAGAGGCAATTTAGCGTGGCCAATCCACCTAGCCTGCACATCTTTTGGTTGTGGGGGCGAAACCCACGTAAACACGAGGAGAATGTGCGAACTCCACACGGACAGTGACCCAGAGCCGGGATCAAACCTGGGACCCCTGCACCGTG
This sequence comes from Scyliorhinus canicula, assembly GCF_902713615.1. Lineage (NCBI taxonomy): Eukaryota > Metazoa > Chordata > Chondrichthyes > Carcharhiniformes > Scyliorhinidae > Scyliorhinus > Scyliorhinus canicula. The sequence goes on from NC_052162.1 coordinate 17,927,593, forward strand.
AGGCAGCAGGGCTAACCCACTGCGCCACCGTGCTGCCCCGGAACATGTAACTTGATATAACAATTTGCTGATGATACTTAACTGTGACTTTAGCTAACAATGAGGTAAATGCGACAGAATAGAAGAAAACATTAGTTAGAAAACTTGCAGATTGGGCAGTTTAAATGGCCAATAAGTTTTAACTTTGACAAATGTGAGGTTATGTATTTAGTAGTAAAAACGGAAACATCACCTGTATCCTAAAAATAAGAAACTGAATGGGATACAGATGAATAACTCACTAAAAATAATGAGAAGCACTGAGGGAGGGAAGGATGCAGGATGCACTCTGGGTAGCGGACTTCGATGTCCATCAGGAAATGTGGCTCAGTAGTATCACTTCAAGCCTAGCTGGCCGTGTTCTAAAGGGCACAACTGCTAACCTGCGTCTGCCACAGGCGGTGTGGGAATCAACAAGAGGGAGAAACATACTAGACCTCATCCTCGGTATCGGTAGGAGTGACCACCGCACAGTCCGAGTGGAGACAAAGTGCCGTCTTCAGATTGCGGATGCCCTCCATCGTGTTGCACGATTGAGCTAAATGGGATAGATTTAGAACAGATCTGCCGGGGCAGCACGGTGGCACAGTGGTTAGCATTGCTGCCTACGGCTCTGAGGACCCGGGTTCGAATCCCGGCCCTGGGTCACTGTCCGTGTGGAGTTTGCACATTCTCCCTGTGTCTGCGTGGGTTCCACCCCCACAACCCAAAAGATGTGCAGGGTAGGTGGATTGGCCACGCTAAATTGCCCCTTAATTGGAAAAAATTATTGGGTACTCTAAAATTATTTTTAAAAAGAACAGATCTGCCAACCCAAGACTGGGCAACCATGAGGCACTGTGGATCATAAGTAGCAGCAGAATTGTACTCAGCCAATGTAATGTCATGGCCCGGGGTGATGTATTGTTACTGGACTAGTAATCCAGAGATAAAATCAAAATATTGTGGATGCTGAAAATCTGACATAAAACAGAAAATGCTGGATAAACCCTGTGGGTCTGGCGGCATCATTGGAGAGTGCAACAAAGTTAATAGTACTTGAAACATTAAATCTGTTCCTCGCTCCACAGATGCTGCCAGATCTGCTGAGTTTATCCGGCATTTTCTGTTTAGTAATCCAGAGGCCCAGGGTAATGCTCTGGGGATCTGGATTAGAATCTAATGATGGCTGTGAAACCATTGTCGATTGTCGTAAAAACCCATCTGGTTCACACTTGTGCTTCAGGGCTGGAAGTCTACCGTCCTTACCTGGTCTGGCCTATATGACACTCCAGATACACAGCAATGTGATTGATACTTCAATATCCTCTGAAATGGCTGATCAAGCCAATCAGTTCAAGGGCAATTAGAGATGGGCAATAATTGCTGACCCAGCCAGCGATGCCCACACCCCATGAATAAATATAAATATTCCTTATGGGGGTGGGGCAGCACGGTGGCGCAGTGGGTTAGCCCTGCAGCCTCACGGCGCCGAGGTCCCAGGTTCGATCCCGGCTCTGGGTCACTGTCCGTGTGGAGTTTGAACATTCTCCCCGTGTTTGCATGGGTTTCACCCCCACAACCCAAAGACATGCAAGCTAGGTGGATTGGCCACGCTGAATTGCCCCTTAATTGGAAAAAATGAATTGGGTACTCTAAATTTATTTTTAAAATATTCCCTATGGGGGGGGGTCACACGACGCGAGCGGGAGAGCGGTGGCGTTTTTGTCAACTTCGGCTGTGCTCATCTTTTACTCTTGTTATTTCATCCTTTGTTCCTTCACATTTGTCTTTTTTTGGGGCTAATGGCTCGTGCTATGTCCCTGGAGGTTCCTGATTGTTTTTTTTGCGAGGAAGAGCTGAGAAGAAAAGTTAATATCCTCGTTTGTTTGTGACGGTCAGAGTGGGCTGGGGTGGGGCCCGGCTGGCAGTGGCGCAGTTGCCGCTGAGCGGGCTATCGCCTTAGCGGTGCTGTGTGTACCTGGATGACGGCCGCCATTGAAAATGCTGTCTTGGCTGAAAATCTCAGCACTGCGGTGCTGATCGTCAGAGTTCACTAGAATCACAGGGTTATTTTCAGAGGGTGGGGGAAGCGCACTAGAAGGTTCTTGTTTTCGAAAGGGTGCTTTCCCTGGTGTGAGCCCACCTCCATGTCATCGAGATCCTGCTGTATGGTGTGTCGGCTGCCCTGGTGGTTTCGGGAGATGGGGGCCGAGCGGGCTGTGCCCCCCGAGGCTGGTCCCTGGTGAGAGGTGGAAGGTGAGTTCCTGGTTGAGTTCAAAAATTGGCTGCCACGATGATTTGGAGCTTGGTTGATTTATCCATGGAGTCTCATCAGTGTTCAGCTTGTTCTTTCCTTTCAGACGACATCAGGTTCGATGGAGAATCGTGTATCCTGCCTTTGAGGCCAGGGGTCAGCTGGGCCAGCCGATCACTGGTCCTGTATCGTCCAGTCATCAATGCTTGTTATGAGGGGTTGGAGGTGGCCTAACCGGTCAAGTCATCCCCCTTGGCCGGGGCCTAGTCTGTGGACCACCTGGGTGTCAGAAATACTGCATGGTGGTGTGATGGTGTCTTCTGCTCTGATCACCGGCCAACTGGAGGGATTCTAAAGGGCGCTCGTTAATCCTGCTTTACCCTTTGCCTTCCTGTGCAACATGGAATATCTTTCTCCTACCTGTGGTCAAAACCTGTGGTTTTGGGGCAGCACGGTGGCCTAGTGGTTAGCACAACCGCCTCACGGCGCTGAGGTCCCAGGTTCGATCCCGGCTCTGGGTCACTGTCCGTGTGGAGTTTGCACATTCTCCCTGCGTCTGCGTGGGTTTCGCCCCCACAACCCAAAAATGTGCAGAGTAGGTGGATTGGCCATGCTAAATTGCCCCTTAATTGGAAAAAATAATTGGCTAATCTAAATTTTAAAAAAAAACCTGTGGTTTTGGATTTTGATTTGGATTTGTTTATTGCCACGTATAACGCACCACAGTGAAAAGTATTTTTCTGCGAACAGCTCAAACAGATCATTAAGTACATGAAAATATTTGGGTGGCATGTGGCACAGCGGGTTAGCCCTGCAGCCTATGCCGCTGAGGACCCGGGTTCGAATCCTGGCTCTGGGTCACTGTCCGTGTGGAGTTTGCACATTCTCCCCATGTCTGGGTTTCACCCCCAAAACCCAAAGATGGGCAGGCTAGGTTAACTGGCCATGCTAAATTGCTCCTTAATTGAAAAAAAAAATTGGATACTGTAAAAAAAAATTATTTTAATAAAAGTACATGAAAATAAAATTAAATTAAAAAAAAATACATAATAGGGCAGCACAAGGTGCACAATGTAAATGCATAGAAACCGGCATTGGGTGAAGCATACAGGAGTGTAGTATTACCTGTTATACTGGATGTTACTCCCTGTTAATCATATTATTGGATATTGTTGAATATTGTTGCTGTCTTTTCTTTTTTTCCTTCAGGGGAGTACAAAATGTGAGCGGGATGGCCGATGTCATTAATGATCCTGATCTAGAAACATCATATTGAGTCAATTATGAGAAGTACAATTTGTGCACAATTTCACTCCTTTGAAGGAGAGAGAATGAGTGGAGCTGGGACTAGGTAGGGTGATGGGTGGGGGTTTGGGGTTGGTAGGGTTAGTTAGGATAGCTCCCCAGTTAGAGTTAATCTGTTTTTTTTCTGAAAATGTATTTATTTATTTATTTTGTTTTTGAATTTAAGAATTAATTTCTTAATCCTATAATGGCCTGGGCAGACTTCCTCTTTTATCCTGGCGATGACTGGGTTCTTTCTGACTCTTGTGGTTGAGTTTTTTTTCTTTCTCTCTCGATTGGGTCCCTCACTTTACTCCTCCCTTGATCTATGACCTGAGGAAGGAGCAGTGCTCCGAAAGCTCGTGTTTGAAACAATCATGTTGGACTTTAACCTAGTGTTGTAAGACTTCTTACTGTGCTCACCCCAGTCCAACGCCGGCATCTCCACATCTTGATCTATTGGAATATTATGTAGATATGGTTGGTTATTGGGGAGAAAGGTTTCTCCCAGTATCCTTTCTGTGACGGTGGTCACTTAGTCTGGGTGTTCCTTCTTTGGGGCTCTTTTTTTCCCTTCCTTTTTTCATCTGGTGAGCATTGTGCTTGTTCTTATCCTGTTCTGGCCCCATGGTTTGGGTGGGGCGGGGGTGTTCTAGGTGGTGCTGGAGAGGAGGGAATCATCCCCCCCCCCCCCCCCCCCCCCCCCCCCCAGGAGGCCCAATTGCTGGGTGCCTTGATGGTTCTTCTTCTCCGGGGGTTGCAGGCCCCTTTGGCTGGGGCTGGAGTAATAATCCCGGCTTTTTCAGTGTGAGTGGGGACGGTGCATTGCCTTGGTTGGGGTTGGAAGACGGTGGGCTGGGCTGGGGTGTAGCTTTACGGGATGTGTTGGAGGTCCTGGAGGTATAGTTTCTTGTGTTTTGGGTGGTGCTGGGCTCGGCCAGGCCCGGTGCTGTAGTATCCTGTTGCCCCCAGAGGTGCCCCTTTTCAGGAATCCCAGCAAGGGGTATCCTGGGTTTTGCTTCCTGGGTGTGCGAGGGCCTGGAGATGGGTTGAGTTCTATGCTTGGTGGATATCCTGTTATCCCCTTAGGGGAGGTGGGGCACCTTCTTGTTGATTGGGTGGTCTGTTCTCCCCATTGTTGATGGGTGCTTGGCGGATGCCAGGGAAGTATGTGGTCTGGGGTGGGTCCTGATCCTTTTGGTATCCAATGGGTTGGTTCTGGCAGTTCCTGTTCTCCCTTCTTTTTCTCTTCTGTGAGGAGCTGAAGGTCTGTCCCTCAGTGATGAGGGAGGCCAGCACATCAGTGCATAAGACTTCCTCACAGCTGCCAATCTTCAGCTAATTCGATTCACTCCACGTGATGTCAAGAAATGGCTGAAGGCACTGGATAGTGCTAAGGCTATGGGCCCTGACAATATTCTGGCAATAAGACTGAAGACTGGGGCTCGAGAACTTTTCACGCCCCTCGCCAAGCTGTTCCAGTACAGCTACAACACTCCTATTTACCTGCTAATGTGGAAGATTGCTCAGGTATGTCCTGTACATGAAAAGCAGGACAAATCCAACCCGGTCAATTGCCGCACAAAGAGTTTACTCTCTATCATCAGCAAAGTGATGGAAGAGGTCATCAACAGCGCCATCAAGCAGCCCTTACTCAGCAAAACCTTCTCACGGACGCTCAGTTTGGGTTCCGCCAGGGACACTCAGCTCCTGATCTCATTACAGCCTTGGTTCAAACATGAACAAAAGAGCTGAACTCCAGACGTTAGGTGAGAGTCGCTTGAACTGAAGGCAGAATTTGACTGAGTGTGGCAGGCATGTGGCCTTGCCATGGTTGTGGGATTCCCAATGGTGAAAGCTGCATCAATTGCCCACAAAATGGCTTTGTGGGGTTGCCACATAGGAAGTTGTATCTGAACCGCGAGGGTTATCACTTCATGAAAATACAGTTTGTGGGTGACTATGCCCAAAACATCCTGAATGTCCGCCACCCTGGCAGCAACCATGATGTATTCATCCAGTGCCGATCAACCACGTCTGCCATCTTTGGGCTTCACAATGTGTCGAAGATCACCTGCTTGGTGACGCGTGCGACTCACTCTACATCTGGCCCATGGTTCCCCTCTGTTGTAAGGTTGCATCTTATCTAAGAGGTCTAGAGGCTTGTATGATTGGACACTAACTATTTATTAATAACATAGAACTATATACATACATATATATATAGTCCTGAGCCACATGTAGGCCAGACTGGGTAAGCAGAGTGGATTTCTTTCCCTCAAGGATATTCATACAGTGCAGAAGGAGGCCACTCGGTCCATCGCTTCTGCACCAGCCCTCTAAAAGAGCACCCTACCTAAGCCCAAACCCCACACGATTCCCGTTGCCCCACCTACGGCCAATTTAGCATAGCCAATGCATCTAATCTGCGCATCTTTGGACTGTGGGAGGAAACCGGAGCACCCGGAGGAAACCCACGCAGACACGGGGAGAAGGTGTAAACCCCACACAGACAGCCACCCAATGTCGGAATTGAACCCGGGTTCCTGGCGCTGTGAGGCTGCTGTGGTAACCACTCTGCCACCGTGCCTCACTATTAATGAGTAACATGAGTTTTAATGGCAACCTGGTAGTTTCGTGGTATTTACCGAATCTTGCTGTTTATTTCAGATTTATTTAAAGAACTGCTTTAAATTTACCAGCTGCTGCTTATGATAGGATTTGGACTCATGTCTCAGGATCAGTAGTCCAGCACTCCCAATTACTAATTCAGTAACATTACCACAATGTCACACCGTAAGCCTCCCCACCCCAACACCCAACCTCCAGTGCAATGTAAACACCCAATACTGATTGGTTGGGACGAATGTTCTGTTTCTGTGAATTTTGTGTAATGCTAGATGTAAGCTGATATCAAACATCTCAGAAAGATAAGAATTTGAAGGATGGCGAGGGAATTTATTAATCATTTAATTGAGCCTGTAAAATGTTATGTAACTTCACTAATTCCTCTCAATAATAATCAATTGTATGTGTCATGGTATGATTGTCACGTCAGGTTTTGCTTCGGTAGGCGGAGACGACGTTTAGACATCAGTCATTCAGTTGATTAACCTTTCAAACGACATTGATGTGTCTTAGTTAGTAACCTGCTGACGTACCTCTCAGCCTTGCAGTCCTTTTTCCTACGCCATTGCCCACTAGTGACCATTTCCCTCAATAACAGCTGTTCAAGTCACGAGAGCCTTGCTATGAGGGCGCCACCAACTGGATACAGGCTATTATGGCTTTTAGTTCTGCCAGGGTTGGGGTTGCTTCTCCATGATATACAGAGCCCTCTTATGGCAAAGATGTTGCTTGCTATTTCGTTCTTGACTTTCCCAGGTACTCAACATTGAACCTTCAGCTCAAGTGGTCTCTGCCTCTGTTTATGCCCCACATTGCACATAACGCTACTCCCACCCTTCATCCAATGCTATCGCTTTATCCTTCTCATTCTTTCTCCCTCATGTTATCTAGCTTTCCCTAAAATGCGTTTATGCTATTTACCTCAGTTACTCCGCTCATCTGGTTGAAGAAGGTTTCCCTGACTCCCTCGTAGAATTTATTAGTTACTGTCTTATATTTATGGCCTCTGAGAGCTGCAGGGTGGCGCAGTGGTTAGCACTGCAGCCTCACGGCGCTGAGGTCCCAGGTTCGATCCCGGCTCTGGGTCACTGTCCTTGTGGAGTTTGCACATTCTCCCCGTGTTTGCGTGGGTCTCGCCCCCACAACCCAAAAGTTGCGCAGGGTAGGTGGATTGGCCACGCTAAATTGCCCCCTAATTGGAAAAAATGAATTGGGTACTCTAAATTTATTAAAAAATATATATTTATGACCTCTGGTTTTCATCTCCCCAGCAAGTGGAAAGGTTTCTCCTTCTGCTGAGCAAACCAATCCTTTTCTTCATGTTTTTTTTTAAAATTTAGATTATCCAATTATTTTTTCCAATTAAGGGGGCAATTTAGCGTGGCCAATCCACCTACTCTGCACATTTTTGGGTTGTGGGGGCGAAACCCACGCAGACACGGGGAGAATGTGCAAACTCCACACGGACAGTGACCCAGAGCCGGGATCGAACCTGGGACCTCAGCGCCGTGAGGCGGTTGTGCTAACCACTAGGCCACCGTGCTGCCCCCTTTTCTTCATGTTAAAGAGCTCTCTCAGGTCATCCGTCGGCCTTCTCATTACAAGAGAAAGAAATCGCTAGTCTGTTCAGCCTTTCCTGATAAGTATATCCACTTTGTTCTGGTATCATCCTGGCTAATCATTTTTGCTCCTTCTTAGAATTGTAGAATTCCTACAGTGCAGAAGGAGGCCTTTCGTGCCATCAAGTCTGCACTGACCCTCTGAACGAACGCCCTACCTAGGCCCACTCCCCCGGCCTATCCCCGTAACCCCATCTAACCTACCCATCTTTGGACACGAAGGGGCAATTTAGCGCAGCCAATCCACCTGAACTGCACACGTTTGACTGGGAGGAAACCGGAGCACCCGGAGGAAACCCACGCAGACACGGGGAGAAAGTACAAACTCCACACAGACAGTCACCCCAGGCCGGAATTGAACCCTGGTGCTGTGAGGCAGCAGTGCTAACCACTGTGCCACCATGCCGCCACCAGAACTGTTCCCTGTACTGTGGTCCAGCCAAGGTTCAATACAAGGTTGTGGTTTACTTTTTCTGCTCTGCTTCTAAACTCCTCAGCACAGCATTCAGGAATCTAACTGCAAGACAGCAGCGGAGAATAGCCTGTGGACTGTGAAAACACTGGTTGTACCAAATAAAGAATGTCAATGGGGAGCCTGGGGAGTTTCTCACCGGTAAATCCCACATTTAGAATTTGTTTCTGCACTGAGGAACTAAAGTCACCGGCAATCCGGTTCCTCCGAGATCGGGGCGCTATTTTAATATTAAGGTGGATAAGTCCCCAGGGTCTGATGGGATCTACCCCAGAATACTGAAGGAGGCAAGAGAAAATTGCTGAGGCCTTGACAGAAATCTTTGGATCCACACTGTCTTCAGGTGATGTCCCGGAGGACTGGAGAATAGCCAATGGTGTCCCTTTGTTTAAGAAGGGTAGGAAGGATAATCCAGAGAACTACAGGCCGGTGAGCCTTACGTCAGTGGTACGGAAATTACTGGAGAGAATTCTTCGAGAGAGGATCTACTCCCATTTGGAAGCAAGGGATCGTATTAGCGAGAGGCAGCATGGTTTTGTGAAGGGGAGGTCATGTCTCACTAACTTGATAGAGTTTTTCGAAGAGGTCACAAAGATGATTGATGCAGGTAGGGCAGTGGATGCTGTCTTAATGGACTTCAGTAAGGCCTTTGGCAAGGTCCCTCATGGCAGACTGGTACAAAAGGTGAAGTCACTCGGGATCAGAGATGAGCTAGCAAGATGGATACAGAACTGGCTAGGTCATAGAAGGCAGAGGGTAGCAATGGAAGGGTGCTTTTCTGATTGGAGGGCTGTGACTAGTGGTGTTCCGCAGGGATCAGTGCTGGGACCTTTGCTGTTCGTAGTATATATAAATGATTTGGAGGAAAATGTAACTGGTCTGATTAGTAAGTTTGCGGATGACAAAAAGGTTGGTGGAATTGCGGATAGTGATGAGGACTCAGAGGATACAGCAGGATTTAAATCATTTGGAGACCTGGGTGGCGAGATGGCAGATGAAGTTTAATCCGGACAAATGTGAGATAATGCATTTTGGAAGGTCTAATACAGGTAGGGAATATATAGTGAATGGTAGAACCCTCAAGAGTCTTGACAGTCAGAGAGATCTTGATGTACAGATCCACAGGTCACTGAAAGGGGCAACACAGGTGGAGAAGGTAGTCAAGAAGGCCTACGGCATGCTTGCCTTCATTGGCCGGGGCATTGGGTATGAAAATTGGCAAGTCATGTTCCAGCTGTATAGAAACTCAGTTAGGCCACATTTGGAGTATAGTGTTCAATTCTGGTCGCCACACTACCAGAATGATGTAGAGGCTTTAGAGAGGGTGCAGAAGAGATTTACCAGGATGTTGCCTGGTATGGAGGGCATTAGCTATGAGGAGAGGTTGGAGAAACCCGGTTTGTTCTCACTGGAACGAAGGCAGTTGAGGGGCGACCTGATAGAGGTCTACAAAATTATGAGGGGCATAGACAGAGTGGGTAGTCAGAGACTTTTTCCCAGGGTAGAGGGGTCAATTAAGGTGTGAGGGGCAAGGTTTAGAGTAGATGTACGAGGCAAGTTCTTTTACACAGAGGGTAGTGGGTGCCTGGAACTCGCCTCCTGAGGAGGTGGTGGAAGCAGGGACGATAGTGGCATTTAAGGGGCATCTTGCCAAATACATGAATAGGATGGGAATAGAGGGATATGGACCCCAGAAGTGTAGAAGATTTTAGTTTAGACGGGCAGCATGGTCGGCGCAGGCTTGGAGGGCCGAAGGGCCTGTTCCTGTGCTGTACATTTCTTTGTTCTTTAAAGGGTGTACAGATTTCAAAGGGAGGTTGAGGGTCCCCACACCCACAGACACTGCGGACATGAGCAACACCGCCAACCCTCACCTGACCCCCATCACTAATTCCATGTACCCCCCCCCCCCCCAACACCCAGGCATGAGGGTGATCCGGCCCCCTACCCATCCATCCTCAAGGGCATCGGGCCATCGCACCAACAACCTTCCCCCCCCCCCCCCCACCCCCGACCCCACCAAATGAGCACACCATGCTATGGGTTCGCTGAGGTCCCCCCACCTTTAGGTGCCCTCCCACCCCGCCTTTCAGGGTCCCCCTCAGGCTCCACCTCTTGGCAGTGACCCAGGCACTCTGGCAGTGTAATCCTGACACCCAGGATGGCATTGCCCAGGTGCCAAGAGCACTGCCCTGTCCTGTCCCTGACCACCCGGGGGGACTCCAATGGCCTCTGAACCCCCGCCATCACAACTGGTCTCAGTTTGTGGAGACCAGCACTAATCTGGGCTGGGGTGAGGCCTCACTGGTACGGCCAGTGACGACCTGGAGCCGGGAGAATGCGGCTTCAAACAGGCTGCACATATTTGAATGAGCCCAGGATCACACTCGCGAGGGCATGATCCAGATTGAGCCGGACGTGGCATGTCGGGTGGCATCGCGATTGGCTCAGTGCCCGGTGCGAAACCCGTTTTAGGCCTCTCCCACTCTGCACCCTGCGCAACAGGATTAATGCCGGGCGCAACAGATTGGGAAAATCGCACCCGATGTCCACAATGGCAGTCACGTCCACCTCCTGCACAGGGTCTCAACCCATGGGGGAACCTCGGGTAATTTCCCCGATAGTGAAGACTCGGGATCTGAGTGGAGGTTGAGGGGATCGGTTTACCTCCGGTGGCCAGCACTGAGGATGAGCCCCTTTCCGTAACCCTCAGGCGTGCGCCGAGGAAACGGAGGTGTCCAGTCCGCTTCATGCCCCCCGATCCGGCTCCACCTGCCACAGACTCGAGGCCCCATCACCGCATGAGTGAAGGGCCTGAAATGGACTTAAGGAGGGTGGGGGGGGATGTTATAACCCTCATGAAGACTGTGGGGGATTGCTGATTGATCTCCCCATGGGCTTCATAGAATGACTTCCCATATTGAGCGGATGGAGGCCTGCCCAATGGGGGCGCACCACTGACCCTGAGACCGGACTGGCAGTTCCATATAGTCCTGGGCTGGGACATTTGTTTTGTAGACCGCGGCTCTGACTTTATTTGTGTTGGAGAATTAACCTGCTTTGCCTGTTAGCCTGCACCTCCTGGAATTATTACATAAGAACTAGGGGCAGGAGTAGGCCATCTGGCCCCTCGGGCCTGCTCCGCCATTTAATTAGACCATGGCTGATCTTCTGTGGACTCAGCTCCACTTTCCGGCCCGAACACCATAACCCTTTATTCTTCAAAAAACTATCTATCTTTACCTTAAAAACATTTAATGAAGGAGCCTCAACTGCTTCACTGGGCAAGGAATTCCATAGATTCACAACCCTTTGGGTGAAGAAGTTCCTCCTAAACTCAGTCCTAAATCTACTTCCCCTTATTTTGAGGCTATGCCCCCTAGTTCTGCTTCCACCCGCCAGTGGAAACAACCTGCCCACATCTATCCTATCTATTCCCTTCATAATTTTATATGTTTCTATAAGATCTCCCCTCATCCTTCTAAATTCCAATGAGTACAGTCCCAGTCTACTCAACGACTCCTCGTAATCCAACCCCTTCAGCTCTGGGATTAACCTAGTGAATCTCCTCTGCACACCCTCCAGCGCCAGTACGTCCTTTCTCAGGTAAGGAGACCAAAACTGAACACAATACTCCAGGTGTGGCCTCACTAACACCTTATACAATTGCAGCATAACCTCTCTAGTCTTAAACTCCATCCCTCTAGCAATGAAGGGCAACATTCCAATTGCCTTCTTAATCACCTGTTGCACCTGTAAACCAACGTTTTGCGACTCATACACTAGCACACTCAGGTCTCTCTGCACAGCAGCATGTTTTAATATTTTATCATTTAAATAATAATCCCGTTTGCTGTTATTCCTACCAAAATGGATAACCTCACATTTGTCAACATTGTATTCCATCTGCCAGACCCTAGCCCATTCACTTAACCTATCCAAATCCCTCTCCAGACTTCCAGTATCCTCTGCACTTTTTGCTTTACCACTCATCTTAGTGTCATCTGCAAATTTGGACACATTGCCCTTGGTCCCCAACTCCAAATCATCTATGTAAATTGTGGGCCCAACACTGATCCCTGAGGGACACCACTAGCTACTGATTGCCAACCAGAGAAACACCCATTAATCCCCACTCTTTGCTTTCTATTAATTAACCAATCCTCTCTCCATGCTACTACTTTACCCTTAATGCCATGCATCTTTATCTTATGCAGCAACCTTTTGTAAGGCACCTTGTCAAAGGCTTTCTGGAAATCCAGATATACCACATCCATTTGCTCCCCGTTATCTACTGCACTGGTTATGTCCTCAAAAAATTCCACTAAATTAGTTAGGCACGACCTGCCCTTTATGAACCCAGGCTGCATCTGCAAAAATGGGACAATTTCCATCCAGATGCCTCGCTATTTCTTCCTTGATGATAGATTCCAGCATCTTCCCTACTACCGAAGTTAAGCTCACTGGCCTATAATTACCCGCTTTCTGCCTACCTCCTTTTTTAAACAGTGGTGTCATGTTTGCTAATTTCCAATCCGCCGGGACCACTTCCTTTTTGTCTAGTGAATTTTGGTAAATTATCACTAGTGCATTTGCAATTTCCCTAGCCATCTCTTTTAGCACTCTGGGATGCATTCCATCAGGGCCAGGAGACTTGTCTACCTTTAGCCCCATTAGCTTGCCCATAACTACCTCCTTAGTGATAACAATCATCTCAAGGTCCTCACCTGTCATAGCCTCATTTCTGTCAGTCACTGGTATGTTATTTGTGTCTTCCACTGTGAAGACCAACCCAAAAAACCTGTTCAGTTCCTCAGCCATTTCCTCATCTCCCATTATTAAATCTCCCTTCTCATCCTCTAAAGGACCAATATTTACCTTAGCCACTCTTTTTTGTTTTATATATTTGTAGAAACTTTTACTGTCTGTTTTTATATTCTGAGCAAGTTTACTCTCACAATCTATCTTACTCTTCTTTATAGCTTTTTTAGTAGCTTTCTGTTGCCCCCTAAGGATTTCCCAGTCCTCTAGCCTCCCACTAATCTTTGCCACTTTGTATGCTTTTTCCTTCAATTTGATACTCTCCCTTATTTCCTTAGATATCCACGGTCGATTTTCCCTCTTTCTACCGTCCTTCCTTTTTGTTGGTATAAACCTTTGCTGAGCAATACGAAAAATCGCTTGGAAGGTTCTCCACTGTTCCTCAACTGTTTCACCATGAAGTCTTTGCTCCCAGTCTACCTTAGCTAGTTCTTCTCTCATCCCATTGTAATCTCCTTTGTTTAAGCACAAAACACTAGTGTTTGATTTTTCCTTCTCACCCTCTGTATTTTAAATTCCACCACATTGTGATCGCTCCTTCCGAGAGGATCCCTAACTATGAGATCATTAATCAATCCTGTCTCATTACACAGGACCATATCTAGGACCGCTTATTCCCTCGTAGGTTCCATTACATACTGTTCTCGGAAACTATCGTGGATAGTTCTATAAACTCCTCCTCAAGGCTGCCTTGACCGACCTGGTTAAACCAATCGACATGTAGATTAAAATCCCCCATGATAACTGCTGTACCATTTCTACATGCATCAGTTATTTCTTTGTTGATTGCCTGCCCCACCATAATGTTACTATTTGGTGGCCTATAGACTACTCCTATCAGTGACTTTTTCGCCTTACTATTTCCTGATTTCCACCCAAATGGATTCAACCTTATCCTCCATAGCACCGATGTAATCCCTTACTATTGCCCGGATGTCTTCCTTAAGTAACAGAGCTACACCACCTCCCTCACCATCCACTCTGTTCTTCCGAATAGTTTGATACCCGTGGATATTTAACTCCCAGTTGTGACCATCCTTTAACCATGTTTCAGTAATGGCCACTAAATCATAGTCATTCACAATGATTTGCGCCATCAACTCATTTACCTTATTCCGAATACTACGAGCATTCAGGTAAAGTACACTTATGCTGGCTTTTATGTCTCTTTTTTGAATCTTAACACCTCAATCAGTAACCTCTCCTAAGTTATATTTACTCTTAGCTTTTCTCCTAATTTTCCTTGTCATTGAACCCATATCTTCATGTAACAACCTGCCGCGTTGCTTACCATTTATGTTTTTACTTCCCGTTTTATTCCTTTTAGTATTACTGGGCCTATTCACTGAACTCCCCTCAGACACAGGTACCTTCTACTGTCACCCTTTTTGATTTTTGACTATGGCTTCTCTGCCTTACACTTTCCCCCTTACTGCCTTTTGTTTCTGCCCCTGTTTGACTACCTTCCGACTTCTTGCATCGGTTTCCATCCCCCTGCCACATTAGTTTAAACCCTCCCCAACAGCTCTAGCAAACACCCCCCTGGGACATCGGTGCCAGTCCTGCCCAGGTGCAGACCGTCCGGTTTGTACTGGTCCCACCTCCCCCAGAACCGGTTCCAATGCCGCAGGAATTTGAATCCCTCCCTCTTGCACCATCTCTCGAGCCACGCATTCATCCTATCTATCCTATATTTTTTAAATTTAGAGTATCCAATTATTTTTTCCAATTAAGGGGCAATTTAGCGTGGCCAATCCACCTATCCTACACATCTTTGGGTTGTGGGGGCGAAACCCACGCAGACACGGAGAGAATGTGCAAACTCCTCACGGACAGTGACCCAGGGCCGGGATTCGAACCCGGGTCCTTAGCGCCGTAGGCAGCAATGCCAACCACTGTGCCACTGTGCTGCCCTCATCCTATCTATCCTGACATTCCTACTCTGACTAGCTCGTGGCACTGGTAGCAATCATGAGATTACTACCTTTGAGGTCCTACTTTTTAGTTTAACTCCTAACTCCCTGAATTCAGCTTATAAGACCTCGTCCTGTTTTTTACCTATATCGTTGGTGCCTATGTGGACCACGACAGCTGGCTGTTCACCCCCCCCCCCCCTCCAGAATGTCCTGCAGCCGCTCCAAAACATCCTTGACCCTTGCATCAGGGAGGCAACATACCATCCTGGAGTCTCGATTGCGTCCGCAGAACCGCCTGTCTATTTCCCTTACGATTGAGTCCCCTATCACTATAGCCCTGCCATTCTTCTTCCTGCTCTGCTGCGCAGCTGAGACAGCCACGGTGCCATGAACCTGGCTGCTGCTGCCTTCCCCTGGTGAGCCATCTCCCTCAACAGTATCCAAAGCGGTATATCTGTTTAGCAGGGAGATGACCGCAGGGGACACCTGCTCTGCCTTCCTACTCTTGCTCTGTCTTTTGGTCACCCATTTTCTATCTCCCTCAGTAACTTTCACCTGCGGTGTGACCAATTCGCTAAACGTGCTATCCACGGCCTCCTCAGCATCGCGGATGCTCCAAAGTGAGTCCATCCGCAGCTCCAGAGCCGTCAAGTGGTCTAATAGGAGCTGCAACTGGATACACTTCTTGCATGTGAATTACACTTACTTATTCGCACTAGAGGCAGTTCAGAAGTACAGCCCAGAAAAATACATAATTGTTTTCCCAAATTCTCCAGCTGATTGGCTGAAGTAAGTGCAACACAAGCTTTTTTAAATACATTCATGGGATGTGGGCGTTGCTGGGTAGGCCAGAATTTAATGCCCAGCCCTAATTGCCCTTGAAAAGGTGGTGGTGAGCTGCTGCTTTCTTGAACCACTGCTGTGCCTGTGGTGTAAGTGCACCCAAAGTGCTGTGAGGGGCGAGTTCCAGGATTTTGACCCAGTGACAGTGAAGAAATGGTGATATATTTCCAGGCGGCATGGTAGCACAGTTGTTAGCACTGTTGCCTCAGAGCGCCAGGCTCCCAGGTTCGATTCGCGGCTTGGGTCACTGTCTGTGCGGAGTCTGCACGTTCTCCCCATGCCGGTGTGTGTTTCCTCCGGGTGCCCCGGTTGCCTCCCACAAGTCCCAGAAAGACGTTCTGTTAGGTGAATTGGACGTTCTGAATTTTTCCGCTGTGTACCCGAACTGGCGCTGGAGTGTGGCGACTAGGGGCATTTCATAGTAACTTCATTGCAGTGTTAATGTAAACTTACTTGTGACAATAAAGATTATTAAAAATTATTAAAAGAAACAAAGAGGAGGAATTAACGGGTCTTTATCAAATTGACAGTCAGTGACTAGTGGGGTACCGCAGGGATCAGTGCTGGGACCCCAGCTAATCATAATATATATTACCGATTTAGATGAGGGAACAAAATGTCATATCTCGAGATTTGCAGATGATGACAAGTTGTGACGGAGGGTGAGATGTGAGGAGGATGCAGAGATCCTTCAGTGTGATTTGGACAAGTTGAGTGGGTGGGCAAATGAATGGCAGATGCAGTATAATTTGGATAAATGCGAGGTTATCCACTTTAGTAGCAAAAACAAGAGGGCAGACTATTATCTGAATGGCTATAAATTAGGCGAGGGGAACATGCAATGAGCACAGGGTGTCCTCGTACACCAGTTACTGAAGGTAAGCATGCCCACATTCTCCACTTCATTTTAGGGCAGCACGGTAGCATTGTGGATAGCACAATCACTTCACAGCTCCAGGGTCCCAGGTTCAATTCCGGCTTGGGTCACTGTCTGTGCGGAGTTTGCACATCCTCCCCGTGTGTGCGTGGGTTTCCTCCGGGTGCTCCGGTTTCCTCCCACAGTCCAAAGATGTGCAAGTTAGGTGGATTGGACATGATAAATTGCCCTTAGTGTTGGGTGGGGTTACTGGGTTATGGGGATAGGGTGGAGGTGTTAACTTTGGGTAGGGTGTTCTTTCTAGGAGCCGGTGCAGACTCGATGGGCCGAATGACTTCCTTCTGCACTGTAAATTCTATGAAATAGGTGCAGCAGGAGGTAAAGAAGGTAAATGATATGCTGGCCTTCATTGCGAGAAGATTCGAGTATAAGGGCAGGGATGTCTTGCTGAAATTATATCGAGCCTTGGTGAGGCCACACCTGGAACATTGTGTGTTTTGGTCTCCTTATCTGAGGAAGGATATTCTAGCTATAGAGAAAGTGCAACAAAGGTTTACCAGGCTGATTCCAGGACTGATGTTTGAGGAAAGATTTAATCGGTTAGGATTGTATAAATACTTGATGTCGCGAGGAATTAAGGGCTACGGGGAGAATGCTGGTAGGTGGAGTTGAAATGCCCATCAGCCATGATTGAATGGCGGAGTGGACTCGATGGGCCGAATGGCCTTACTTCCACTCCTATGTCTTATGGTCTTATGGTCTTATTTGTTGGAGTTCAGAAGAATGAGGGGATCTCATAGAAAGCTATAAAATTCTAACAGGATTGGACAGGGCGGATGGAGGAAGGATGTTCCGATGGTGGGTGTGTCCAGATCAGGGGCACAATCTGAGGATATGGGGTAGACAATTTAGGACTGAGATGAGGAGAAATTTCTTCACCTAGAGAGTGGTGGACTATGAAATTCGTTACCACAGGAAGTAGTTCAGTCCAAAACATTGTATGGTTTCAAGAAGCAGTTAGATATAGCACTTGGGGTGAAGGGGATCAAAGGATATGGGGGAAAGTGAGATTAGGCTATTGAGTTGGATGATCAGCCATGATCATAATGAATGGTGGAACGGGTTGGAAGTGCCAAATGGCCTCCTCCTGCTCCTATGTTTTCTATGTTTCTAAAAAAAAATCTAAAATTCCCAATTTTTTTTTTAATTAAGGGGCAATATTTAATGTGGCCAATCCACCTACCCTGCACACCTTTGGGTTGTGGGGTGAGAGACATGGAGATTATCAACCCTTTTAATCACATTTTTGTTTGATGTTTTATGTTTCATTTGCTCTTTGTTTTTGTTGAAGACGGTATCCCTATAAGGGGCTGCCTCTTTTAATTTGTCCCTCAGTTTGTTTAATTTAGTATATTTGGTTCGATCAAAATAGTTGGCACCCAAATCCTTTTGTTCCTCCTCAGCCACTTTATCTTCCTTTATCGCAAAGTGGATGGCCTCCCACCTCCTCCTTATCTGCCACAGACTTGTCAAGTCATTGACGGAGTTTTCAATTGGCTGCACTGTTGGTATTATTAATGGGGGTCCCCCCCCAACCTTGTACCTCCTGGTCATCGTGCTGGTTCAGCACCACATTCCCAGAGCCATTTTTAGAGCGGCTGGGTGGTACTGTGATTAATCCCACTGAGGTCCCCCTCTCTCCCCAGACCTGTCGTGGCTGCAGGGCCAGAGCTGTGGTCATTGGCCGTCACGTGGAGGGATTGCTCCACGATCGCAACCAGACAGCTGTGACCATTTTATGTTTAAAAATCTGACCTTTCCTTCAGAGGCTGTCTCCATGTTCGGGTCCCTATCTCTCTCATGGGTTTGCCAACGTGTCAGTGCTGGAACGTTGCTCATAGCAACAGGAGTAGTCCATTCAGCCTGTCGAGCCTGTTCCGCCATTCAATTAGATCATGGCTGCTTATCAACCTCAATGCCCCTTTCCCCATATCCCTTGATGTCATTAGTGTGCAGAAATCTATCATTTTCTGTCTTGACCCCACTCAATGATTGAGCTTCCACAGCCCCCTGGGGTAGGGAATTCCAAAGGTTACCACTCTCTGAGTGAAGAAATTCCTCCTCATCTCAGTTTGAATGGCCTGCGATTTATTCTGAGACTCTGTCCCCTGATTCCACTCACCAGCCTTGGGATACATCCTTGTTCTGCTGTGGAAGCATTTTGTAAGTTTCAAGGAAATCACCTTTCCTTCTTTGAAAAGCTGGAGAGCACAGGCCCTGTTTCCTCAACTCACCTCGTACGACAATCCTACCAACCCAGGGGTTAGTCTGGCGGACTTCCATTGCACTCCCTCTCTGGAGGTTGTGTACTTCCTTAGATAAGGAGATCAAAACTGTCCATAATACTCCAGGTACGGTCGCACCAAAGCTCTTTACAATTGCAGCAAGACATCTTTACATCTGCACTCAAATCCCCGTTTGCCTTCCAAACTGATTGTTGCACTTACCTGCTGGCCCTTGTTGATCCATGAACAAGGACAGCCAGGTCCCTTTGGGCCAACATCTCACCATTTTAGAAAATATTCTGCCGTTCTGTTTTTACTGCTAAAGTGGATAACTTCACACTTATTCGCATCATATTCCATCTGTCAGGTTCTTGACCATTCACTTAGCCTGTCCAAGTCCTCTTGAAGCCTCCTTGCATCCTCCTCACTACTTACATTACCACCTAGTTTTGTGGCACCAACAAATTTGGAAATATTACAATTGGTCCCTACATCCAAATAGTTGATAGAGATTGTGTACAGCTGTAGCTCTGACACTGACCCCACTAGTAACAGCCTGCAATCTTTACTATCTGTTTAATTCATAAAGCGGGCCCTCCAGCCTTGGGAGCCTACCCGCTGTCCTCCATTCTATTAACTGGTTGACACTAATAATAGCAGTTATCATGTCAACATCATATTGTGTGGGGCTAGGACCTGGAATTGAAATGAAAATGAAAATGAAATGAAAATGAAAATCGCTTATTGTCACGAGTAGGCTTCAATGAAGTTGCTGTGAAAAGCCCCTAGTCGCCACATTCCGGCGCCTGTCCGGGGAGGCTGGTATGGGAATCGAACCGTGCTGCTGGCCTGCTTGGTCTGCTTTATAAGCCAGTGATTTAGCCTTGTGAGCTAAACCAGCCCCTAATTGATCCTGATGTCAGGTTCCTGACCCCAGAATGGAAATCCCATGGTGCTGGGACTCTTGTTTTACCTTCTTCTAATAAGGGTTGATTGGAGGTGTCGTAAATACAACTTTATTGTTATTTATTCACTTTAACACATTCGCGTAAGAACTGAATCAAAACTTAGAAACAAAATATCAAACAATGCATAAACATTGCAAAAAAGCATTAAACATAAGAGCATAACGAAATTGCTTTGAAACAAATGGATAAATGATTCAAAAATTCAATAAGGCAGAAATTCAGGAATGAGATCTTGACCACGAGGGCCTACTTTTAGGGGAATCCTTATCTCTGGTCTAATCCCTCATTTACTCTCATTGGTTTCTAATTCTCAGCTGAGACCTCCTGGTTTGTTCAAATGGATGTTTGTTACATAGAGGATGATTTATTAATCAAACATTGGCCATTACTTAAGACTGACTGTTGTCCATCAAAGTTAGCTCAGCATGTATGTGCACAGTCTCATGAAAATAGGTTTCTCATGTCACCACTGGCCGTAGACCTTGCTGTACCTATTTAATTGATACATTCTTATTGCTGAATACACTGAAATACAATAGTCAATTCATTGTATAAAACATTCACTGAAACAATGTCTAAATTTCCACAGTCAAGACACTCGAGTTCAATAGTTAATTCATTATCTGAAACAATGGCTGTATTCTCACAGTCAAGACACTTTTAATAATTTCACTCTTTAGCTATGCATTCAATTAGCACGTAAAACCATGAATAAATCAATAATCTATCACACGGATTTAATCTTTTTTTGTAACTTCCTGCTCCTGTGTGGACAATTTACTTGATCTCCTAATGAACGGTATATTCAGGTTTGCAGATGACGGCAGCACGGTGGCGCAGTGGTTAGCACTGCAGTCTCACGGCGCCAAGGTCCCAGGTTCGATCCCGGCTCTGGGTCACTGTCTGTGTGGAGTCTGCACGTTCTCCCCGTGTCTGCGTGGGTTTCGCCCCCACAACCCAAAGATGTGCAAGTCGGTGGATTGGCCACGCTAAATTGCCCCTTAATTGGAAAAAAAATAATTGGGTACTCTGAAATTGCAGTTGACAACTCTCTATTTCTTCATCCAACTCATTAATATATGCGGTGGAACGCTGTTTATATTAACTCAGGATATGTGGGCATCGTTGTGCTTTATTACCCATCCCTAACTACATTGCTGGAGACTTTCCTAAAGGGGAATAGTGGGTTTTGCACTGTCAATTTTTATTGAATTCAAATTTCACCCCTCTGCTGGGTTGGGATTTGAACCCAGGTTCCCAGAGCATTGCCCTGAGTCTCTGGATTACTCGTCCAGTGACGACACCAATAGGCCACTGCCTCCCCAGTAGCGATCTTATGTACTCATTGCACACTCAAAGGTCAAACTATTGGAACATTGCAGTTATCCAGTTACGAAATTGAATTTCACTTTCAGTTTCCTGCCCTGTGTGATTTCTGTTCTCCAATTTCCGCCGTGTGACAGAAGGTGATGATTGCTGTCGGGGTACATTGTTCAGGGTGCAGGCATCAGCTGGCACATTGAATGCATCCCAGTTGAGCATGGATTTAGTTCTCAGCTAGGAATCACCTACCCATTTTCCAGCAGATATCTTCAGATAGCAATAGGCGGCAGCATCTATGGCTAACCTTTTTGTGCCATTCCCTGGCCCTGCGCCAATGAGGGAAGTTATACTGTCCCAGTTGCTGGCCAGTTTGTGGTGGATTATAACAAGAGCCTCTTTTTGGGACAGTCCCAGATCGGGCGCACTTCTCAAGTGATCCCTCACTAAGTTGAGAGAGAAAGACACTTTTGGAGACTTCCGGTGGTGGCCATGGAGGTGCAGATCGCACATTTTTTTTTTTTTTTTTTTTTTTTTCATCAACCATTAATTTTATTGTTTTCTTTTGTGGTGTATGAGCATGTGTGTTGAAGGAAGGGGAGTGTTACAGAACTGGGTTTGGGAGGAGGCGGAGGGTGGTGAGAGTGGAAACCAAAAGTTGCTCTTTTGTTTGAAATGTCCGACAGGGGCTATCAGTCCCATTGTAAAATGGCTTTCCCCGTTAACAGTGGACAGGCATCCCCACCAGCATGTTCAGCTTGCTCCATGGGTTATTTTTTGTTTAAAAAGACCCGCATCCCGTCCCCACTTAACAGCCGTCCTTTCCAAATTGTCGATATGCCGAACGCGGTCCATCGTATTACCAAAAAAAAACACAGGGGAAAAAATAATGATAAAAACGCAAAAAGGAAAATAATACAAGGTTTGTTCATCACAGTCTCGAGGGGACCTACAACAAAGCAACGAGTTCGTCCAACCCGGGAGTAAGATGACGTCCGTTGCCGGGGAGACCAGGTGATCGGGTCTAAGGAGATCTGCGGTACCTCCTCCGCTCCCGAGGGCTGGGCGAATCATGACGTCTCTTCCTCACTGGTGATTCGCTGCCCGAGTGCCTCCTTCGGCGCTCTCGTTCTCGTCTGCCATACGAGTCCCTGGATAGTCGAGAACGCCTCCGATCCACTGGCGAATAACTCAGTGACCGGGAATCACGCAACGAATCGATCGGCTTTCGTGGGCTCCGTGTCCTCCGTCTGTGAGGTGGAGGGGGCAGATCGCACATTTGATAGCTTCAGCCTGTGACGGACTTTTGGACCTTTTCCCCCGTTTCTCCACGGATTTTATTGGATAAATCGGTGAAGAGTGAGACAGTGAGGATAAATCCCCCTCCAGTGTATGGAGAATTGGACCAGAAAGTGGCCGTGTGAGAAGGCAAAGTCCTACTAGGAAGATGCGAGCGGAGCTGGCCACGCGGGAAAGCATGGCGGAAAGGCAGGGCCGCGGGGAAACGGCACAGTGGTCGACGGAGCAGCTGGTGGAGTTTTTTGAAGATTGCTTTGTCAAGCTTAAGAAGGACACGCTGGACCCGATCAAGGCTTCGATTGATCAGGTGTTGCAGAATCAAGAGACCCACGGACGTGCGATCCAGGAAGTGGAGAAAAAGGTGTCCGAGCACGAGGAACACCAAGTTGGAGATGCTGACTGACCGCCAGAAAAGAGTGTAGGAGAAGCTGGAGGACCTGGAGAACAGGTCCAGGAGGCAGAATCTGAGAATCGCAGCCTCCTTGAAGGCAGTGATGGATCGGATGTGAGGGCCTTTGTGACGAACATGCTGGAGAAGTTGATGGGGGCTGAGGCGTTCCCTCAGCCCCTGGAAGTGGATAGAGCGCACAGAGCCCTTGCGAAGAAGCCCCGAGCGAAAGAGCCGCTGAGGGCAATGGTGGTACGTTTACACCGATTCCTGGACAAGGAACACGTTCTGCGGTGGGCCAAGAAAGAACGGAGCAGAAAGTGGGAGAATTGTGAGCTGCGCATTTATCAAGACCTGGGCGCGGATTTGGCCAAGAGGCAAGCTGGGTTTAATCGGGCAAAAATGGCCGTCTTTCAGAAGGGGATGTTGTACCCAGACTGTCTGTGGGTCACATATGAGGAACGGGATTTTTACTTCGAAACACCAGACGATGTATTGACTTTCATCAAGGGAAAAAGACTGGAGGTCGCAACGGGTCTTACTTTACGCAGATGACCTGCTCGTGTATATTTCAAAGAACAAAGAAAAGTACAGCACAGGAACAGGCCCTTCGGCCCTCCAAGCCTGCGCCGACCATGCTGCCCATCTAAACTAAAATCTTCTACACTTCCTGGGTCCGTATCCCTCTATTCCCCTCCTATTCATGTATTTGTCAAGATGCCCCTTAAATGTCACTATCATCCCTGCTTCCACCACCTCCTCCGGCAGTGAGTTCCAGGCACCCACTACCCTCTGTGTAAAAAACTTGCCTCGTACATCTCCTCTAAATCTTGCCCCTCGCACCTTAAACCTATGCCCCCTAGTAATTGACCCGCGATTGAAGAAAGTGTTGCTGGAGCGCAGTCCGGGGGAGGGTGGGGTGGCGCTGCCGAACTTTGTCAATTACTACTGGGTGGCTAATATAGCCATGATTAGGAAGTGGGTAGTGGGGGAGGGGTTGGTGTGGGAGCGGATGGAGGCGACGTCATGCAAAGACACAAGTTTGGGAGCACTGATATCGGCACCTCTTCCATTCTCGCCAGCCCGATACTCCACAAGTCCGGTGGTGGTGGCGGCTCGGAGAATCTGAAAATGATCCCCAAAGATCGCCTGACCGTTTTCTTCCCCAATTCTCTCTGGGTAAATTATCACTGCAGTACAGTGTATGGCCACATGAGGCTGATCTTGAGGCCGCTGCTGTGGACTTTCTTGCCTCCCTGGGTCACTGTTAGTCACCGACACAGCCTCCAGCAGCGACTCCCGTCTCTGCAGCAGCTGATCGGCCAGGTTAGTCAGCACCTGCAACTAAAACAGAGGAATTTAAAAGAAAAATCAATTCTCTTTAAATTTATTTCCTGAAGATCCTCCTTCTGCACAGAGTTAGTTTCCAGCACTGAATCATAGAATCTACAGTGCGGAAGGAGGCCATTCGGCCCATTGAGTCTGCACCGGCTATTGAAAAGAGCACCTCACTTAAGCCCACACCGCCACCCTAACCCCATAATCCAGTGACCCCCACCTAACTTTTTTTGGACACTAATTTAACATAGCCAATCCACCTACCCTGCACATCTTTGGACCTTGGGAGGAAACCGGAGCACCCGGAGGAAATCCACGCAGACACGGGGAGAATGTGCAGACTCCACACAGACAGTGACCCAAGCTGGGAATCGAACCTGGGTCCCTGGAGCTGTGAAGCAACTGTGCTAACCACTGTGCTACCGTGCAGCCCTTAGCAATCTATTTTGCCAGGCCTGCATCTCCCACCCAACCAAATGACTGCTGACTGGAATGTGTTCCCACAAGTACCTCAGTCATTAACTAGTATCCCGAGGACTCCCATATCCAAGATTTCGCAGATAATTCTGTGGGGATCTCCCTGCCTTTCAATTGGTCTGTTGTTATGAAGCTGATTCATGTTTGTCCCATTCTGGACTCAGCTGTGAGGGGACAGTTATGGGTTTACCAACTCCATCCATACCAATTGGGAGAAATGCATCTGTTCAGAGATTTTTATTGCACGTGATTTAGATCTCCAAATGACAGAGAATAGAAATATATTTTTATTTACAATTTTTGCATTTAATAATACGGAAGTGCCAACAATGAATGTGGCATTTTTAAAAGTAACTACGGAAATCTATTGTGAATGTGCCATGGGCCACAAGAGTCGACCATTTTGTAAAAGTGAAAGATAGATTGCAAAACACTGTTTTCAAGGTTAGGTGGGAATGAAGAACTGACCCATCTCTTCCCAAAGGAAAGGGGAGAATTATTATCCATGGAACGGCCTTTCTACAGGTTTCAGCCAGACTAGAATATCCAAGATATTATTAAACTCCAGAAATAACTCCTCAGTAATGTACAATCCCACCAAAGACGATACCCATTTGGATTCACAAGTTAGCAATAAAGAAGACAATGTGAGGTAACATGACTTCTCACCGTGCAGATGTTTAATAAAGAACTGAACATTCAATTCACAATGTGGTGAGAACTGTCAATCAGTGTTAACATTTTTGAGAAAAAGAGAGAAAGTATACTCGATGGGATTCTTCGTAAGTGTTGACCCTGGGACTGAGTTGGGAGTGTTTCCCGTTCTCGTTGGTTGCGTCAGTTCCAGAGCTATTGAGGACATGCTAATGTGCCAGCATTCTGCCCACTTGAAATTAGTGCGATTCCAACCAACAGCGGCGTTGGATTCGCTGAGGTTGGAATTGGCACTGGAGAGGTGACAAGCTGGAGCTACATATAAACACTCTGCTCCCCACACACTCTTAACCCAGCCAAGAAGATGCTCAATCACACTCCTGGCCACTGCATGAGCATGGTTGTAGCGGGTCTCCGCTTTGGTATGGGGCCTCCAGACAGGTGTCATTCGCCCGATCACAGCGAATACCCCTTGTCACCCGGGTCGGTCCCCGCTACTCCCCTCAGCCCTGGCAGATGCCCCTCCCCCAGCCAGTGGCACAACTGTCAGCCCACTATTCCGATTATGATTAAAAATGTCATCTCCTCTCTCTCCATCAGAAGCCACAGCACCTGGTCCCAGTTTTTAAATACCTGTAGTAAACCACGGCCGCGTCACTTCTACCTGGTGGGAGGGGAGCCTTGTGGAACATATGAACATAACGTAAGAACTAGGAGCAGGAGTAGGCCATCTGGCCCCTCGAGCCTGCTCCGCCATTCAATGAGATCATGGCTGATCTTTTGTGGACTCAGCTCCACTTTCCTGCCTGAACCCCATAACCCTTTAGTCTTCAAAAAACTATCTATCTTTGTCTTAAAAACATTTAATGAAGGAGCCTCAACTGCATCACTGGGCAAGGAATTCCATAGATTCATAATCCTTTGGGTGAAGAAGTTCCTCCTATACTCAGTTCTAATCTACCCTTATTTTGAGGCTATGCCCTCTGGTTCTGCTTTCACTTGCCAGTGGAAACAACCTGCTCGCATCTATCCTCTCTATTCCCTTCATAATTTTAAATGTTTTTATAAGATCCCCCCCCCCGCATCCTTCTAAATTCCAGCGAGTACAGTCCCAGTCTACTCAACCTCTCCTCGTAATCCAATCCCTTCAGCTCTGGGATTAACCTCGTGAATCTCCTCTGCCCACCCTCCAGTGCCAGTACGTCCTTTCTCAGGTAAGGAGACTAAAACTGAACACAATACTCCAGGTGTGGCCTCACTAACACCTTATACAATTTCAGCATAACCTCCCTAGTCTTAAACTCCACCCCTCTAGCAATGAAGGACAAAATTCCATCACCTGTTGCACCTGTAAACCAACTTTTTGCGACTCATGCACTAGCACACCCAGCATGCACATTCCACTAAATTAGTTAGGCACGACCAGCCCTTTATTAACCCATGCTGCATCTGTTCAATGGGACAATTTCCATCCAGATGCCTCACTATTTTTTCCTTGATGACAGATTCCAGCATCTTCCCTACTACCGAAGTTAAGCTCACTGGCCTATAATTATCCGCTTTCTGCCTACCTCCTTTTTTATACAGTGGTGTCACGTTTGCTAATTTCCAATCCGCCAGGTCCACCCTAGAGTCCAGTGAATTTTGGTAAATTATCACAAGTGCATTTTCAATTTCCCTAGCCATCTCTTTTAGTACCCTGGGATGCATTCCATCAGAGCCAGGAGACTTGTCTACCTTTAGCCTCATTAGCTTGCCCATCACTACCTCCTTAGTGATAACAATCCTCTCAAGGTCCTCACCTGTCATAGCCTCATTTCCACAGTCACTGGCATGTTATTTGTGTCTTTTCCCCATCTACCCTTATTAAATCTCCCTTCTCATCCTCTAAAGGACCAATATTTACCTTAGCCACTCTTTTTTTGTTTTACATATTTGCAGAAACTTTTACGATCTGTTTTTATATTCTGAGCAAGTTTTCTCTCATAATCTACCTTATTCTTCTTTATAGTTTTTTTAGTAGCTTTCTTTTACCCCCCTAAAGATTTCCCAGTCCTCTAGTCTCCCACTAATCTTTGCCACTTTTTCCTTCAATCTGATACTCTCCCTTATTTCCTTAGATATCCACAGGTAGAGGCCTGGAGAATACTGGGTGAAACCTGGTAATGATATATTAGCGCATGTAAATGCCGGTTTTGCATGCGGACAATGGCGCGGGGGGGTGGAGCGCTTGTCATCCCAGTGAGGCCCAGCAGCATGGCGGTCTGTTCAGTGCCCAGCACCAAACCCGATTTTCGGCCAACGCCTAATTTCCAACGCTGCAAGGCAGATAATCCACCCCAATCCTACAGAGAACCCAGATTTTAAATTCAATTACTATTACAGTAAAATATCTTGTGTAGAGTATCCATCAGGATAAGAACTCATGGCATTGGGGATATTATGTTGAAAGTTGGTTAACAGATAGGAAGCAGGATAAACGGAATTTTCAAGTTGGCAAGCTGTAACTAGTGGTTTGCTGCAAGGACCAGCTATTTACAATCTATATATGTATCTTAGACAAAGAGACTGAGAGTAATGTAACCGGGTTTGTTGACTCTGCGATGCTATGGGGAAATGTAAGCTGTGAGGAATACACAAAGCCATTGCAAAGGTGGCAGATGGAGTTCAATGTGGGGGTGGAGGTGTGAGGTTATACACTCTGGTAATGAGGATAGAAAAATAGAATATTTTTAAAAGGTGTGAACCTTCTAAATGTTAATGGTCAGAAAGACCTCAGTGTACTTTTACAAGGAGCACCAAAAGTTAACACGCAGGCACAGCAATTAGGAAAGCAAATGGCATGTGAACATTTATTGCAGGGGGATTGGAGTGGAATAGCAAGGAAATCATGGGTTGGATTCTCTCAGCCCGGGGCTGGGATGGAGAATCCCCGCGACCAGTGCGAATCGTGCCACGCCGATCCAACGCCGGTACCCGATTCTCCGCAGAGTGGAGAATCGGCGCCATTGGCGCTGGCGTGGTTGGCGCAGCGCCAGTCAGGGGCCGCTCTACGCAGCCGGCCGGCCGATTCTCGGCCCGGGTTGGGCCGAGCAGCTTTTGTGAAAACGGTGAGTCCAGCCGGTGCCGTCCATACCTGCTCTCAGCTGGCGGGAACTCAGCGTTGGAAGGGTCGGGGGGGGGGGGGGGGCGGCGGTCTGTGCGTGGGGGGCGGTCTGTGCACGGGGAGGGAGGGCGTGGTCCGACCCTGGGTGGGCCTCCGATGTGGCCTGGCCCACGATCGGGGCCCTCTGATCGGCAGGTCGGCCTCTCTGGCTGGGAGACTCGTTTCTTCCACGCTGACCCCAGTAGCCCTGCGCCATGTTGCGTTGGGGCCGGCGTGTTGAAGGAAGCCACTGCACTTGCATGCGTTGGTGCCAGTGCCACTGCACATGCGCGGATGCCGTGGCGCCCAGTTCGCGCTGGGATCAGCAGCTGGAGCGGCGTGAACCGCCCCAGTGCCGTGCTGGCCCCTTTTGCGGGCCAGAATTCGTCGTCGGATCGGCCCGTTCACGCCGTCGTAAAATGCAACGGCATTTCCGATGGCATGGACACTCCGCCGTGGGATTAGAGAATCCCAACCCTTGTGTTGCATTCCCGTTTGGGATTGTTAACCTTTAAATAGACATCCCAATACCTCATTTTAACCAATAGACATAGAACATACAGTGTAGAAGGAGGCCATTCGGGCCATCGAGTCTCCACCAACCCACTTAAGCCCTCACTACCACCCTATCCCCGTAACCCAATAACCTCACCTAACCTTTTTGGTCACTAAGGGCAATTTATCATGGCCAATCCACCTAACCTGCACGTCTTTGGACATATGCAACAAGATTTCACTTTTTTAAACAAAACACAAACTAGATTGTAAGAAAATATTAAACAAAGCAAATACAAGTAAGTTAACATTATAGCTTCTAACAGACATGTCCAATCTTTTTTTCTCCAGGGGTCAGATTTGTATTTTGTTTCTTACAAAAGGGCCAGTGAGCAAATTTTGGAAAGATAAGTTTTGGCAAAAACATTAACTGAATTCCAGAAAAAGGTTGAGGTCTGAAGGAAAGAAACAATTACTGCACAAACATAAAGCTAAATTGTAGCAATAAATTGTGGAGGTAAAAAAGATGAAATGAAATGAGATGAAAATCGCTTATTGTCACGAGTAGGCTTCAATGAAGTTACTGTGAAAAGCCCCTAGTTGCCACATTCCGGCACCTGTTCGGGGAGGCTGGTACGGGAAACGAACCGCGCTGCTGGCCTGCTTGGTCTGCTTTAAAAGCCAGCTATTTAGCCCAGTGAGCTAAACCAGCCCCAATGAAGCAATAAAAGTTGCCAAAACCCTAACCCATTCACTCACTCTCTCCCACACCACTGCACACTCACTCACACCCGCACACACACTCACTCACTCTCTCCCACACCACCACACACTCACTCATTCTCTCGCCCACACCACTGCACACTCACTCACACCCGCACATACACTCATTCCCCATACCATCACAGTCACTCCCACACCACCACACACTCACTCACTCTCTCCCACACCACTGCACACTCACTCACACCCGCACACACACTCACTCACTCTCTCCCACACCACCACACACTCACTCATTCTCTCTCCCACACCACTGCACACTCACTCACACCCACACACACACTCACTCCCCATACCACCACAGTCACTCCCACACCACCACACACTCACTCACTCTCTCCCACACCATTGCACACTCACTCACACCCGCACACACACTCACTCACTCTCTTCCACACCACCACACACTCACTCATTCTCTCTCCCACACCACTGCACACTCACTCACACCCGCACATACACTCATTCCCCATACCATCACAGTCACTCCCACACCACCACACACTCACTCACTCTCTCCCACATCACCACACACTCACTCTCTCCCACACCACTGCACACTCACTCACACCCGCACACACACTCACTCCCCATACCATCACAGTCACTCCCACACCACCACACACTCACTCACTCTCTCCCACACCACTGCACACTCACTCACACCCGCACACACACTCACTCACTCTCTCCCACACCACCACACACTCACTCTCTCCCACACCACTGCACACTCACTCACACCCGCACACACTCACTCCCCATACCATCATAGTCACTCCCACACCACCACACACTCACTCACACTCTTACACACAGTTGCTCACTCACTCACTCTCATACACACACTCACTCGCACAATCACTCACTCACTCTCATACACACACTCGCACAATCACTCACTCACTCTCACGGCATTCATATAGCGCTTTTCAAGACCTCAGGCAGTCCGAACACTATTTGCAAACAACAAATTACTTTTATGAAGCATCGCAGCTGTTGTAATCCCTCAGCCAATTTGCGCACAGCAAGATCCCATCCAGACAGCAAGGCGATAATGACCAAGGTCATCTGTCCTTTTTGTGACACCGGTGGAGGGGTGAATATTGATGAGGGAAGTGGGAGAGAGTCCAGAACATTCCGACTCTGCGATGAGAGGGACTGAGACAAAATGTGAAGAGGGAAATGTTTTACCAGCCGGTGAGTTGTCAGCAACGTTTCCTGTTTTATATGTAAAGAGAGTTGGAAGCCGGGATGTCCTCGGCCCCGAGTGGATGTATTTCTGGTGGTTTCAGCAGCTTCTTAGTGGCCCAGGTTAGCAGATTTTTGACTTTGATGGTCCTGCCTCTTTTACAGTGATGTCTGGGTGTCTGTCCCTGGGCAGGAGGACATGGGTTGTTACAGACAATTCCACAACTGGGCAGCAGAGGGATTGCAATGTGTAGTCAACACTATTAATAATATTTATTGTCACAAGTAGGCTTACAATAACACTGCAATGAAGTTACTATGAAAAAAAAAGGAACACATTTGATAAGTTTCCTGTTATTTAATTGAATATCTGTTCTTTCCGGAGTTTGGGTTAATTTATTTTGATGACAACCATGGTCCTAATTGTAGCAGCTTGTTGGACAGACAGCCAATGGGGACTGCGGTTTTTCTTTTCTTTCTCCTCCTCCTGCTGGCTCAGTTAATTGTCCTCCCAGTCATGTCCCCGGCACAGTGGGTCTTTGGCGTCCTCTTTGCCGCCTGTCTGCTGTACTGGGACGGCGGCTTGTTGCTGCTGCTGCCCCTCTGGTGGTGCCTGGGCGCTGGGCTGGGCGAGCGGAGCCGGGACCAGCAGGACCTGGGGCCGGATCCCCATTACCAGCAGTTACCGGAGAGGAAAGCGGTGAGTCCAGACTGTGTCCGTCTGTTGCTTAATGTCAGGAGCAGCGAGCTGTACATACAAATACCCACAACTAGACTTCCTATCCCCCCCCCCCCCCCCCATTCCTGCTGATAATCGAGATGGCCCAGAGAGTGCTCGTAGCTTCCCCGTCCATTGAGATCATTTCAAGTGTTTGATTTTTGTCTCCTGCCAGTTTCGTGCAGGAGGAGTTGGCCTTTTGCCAGTCCGGATTTTTTTAATTTAAGGATTAGGGTTAAGAGTGGGGTTCATGATTATGGGGCTGGTGTTAGTTAAGGCATTGGGAGTTAGGGGATGAGAATAGTGTTTGAAACTCGACCTGTCTGTGCTGCCTGCCTGTGTGTGTGTCTGAAGGAACAATTCACCCAGTCTCACACCCCCCCCCCCCTCCCTCCCCCCTCCCCTCCCTCCCCCCTCCCTAAAACCCTGCAGAGAATAACTCGCTTCTGGAATGCCCCCATTGAGACCACCTCCACTACTCTCCCAGACAGTGCATTGCTTTAAAAAAAATTTTGAGTGCCCAATTCATTTTTCCCAATTAAGGGGCAATTTAACATGCCCAATCCACCTACTCTGCACATCTTTTGGATTGTGGGGGCGAAACCCACGCTAACATGGGGAGAATGTGCAAACTCCACACGAACAGTGACCCAGAGCCGGGATCGAACCTGGGACCTCGGCGTCGTGAGGCAGCAGGGCTAACCCACTGCACCACCATGTTGCCCAGGCAGTGCATTCCTGATCCTAAACACTGGCTGTGTTTGGGCAACAAAAAAAATAATTCCCGCTTGTCTCCATTGCTTCTTTTGCCACTTACCTTAAACCTGTGTCCCTCTGGTTGTTCATTCTCCCACCAATGGGAACAGTTTCTCCCGATCTACTCTGCCCAGACCCCCCTCACAGTTTTAAAAACCTCTATCAAATCTCCTCTCAATCTTCTCTTCTCCAAGGACAACAGTCCCAGCTTCTCCAATCTCTCTCCGTAATTGAAGTTCCTCATCCCCAGCAGCCATTCTGGGGAATCTTTCTGCATCGTCTCTCGTACCTTCACATCTTTTTCAAAGGCGTTAGGTGGACTGGCACCCAAAACTGGACCGGCTTGGCTCACTGTCTTGTGGGGTCTGCACGTTCTCCCCGTGTCTGCGTGGATTTCCTCCGGGTGCTCCGGTTTCCTCCTAAAAGACATGCTGTTCGGTGAATGGGGCATTCTGAATTCTCCCTCTGTGTACCTGAATAGGCGTCGGAATGGGGCGACTAGGATATTTTCACAGTAACTTCATTGCAGTGTTAATATAAGTCTATTTGTGACAATGATTATTATTATTATACCCAATGTCCCTGTTCAGGAAGCCTGTGCTTTATTAACACTCTCCCAACCTGTCCTGCCACGTTCAATGATTTGTGCTCGCATCACATACGCCCAGTCCCTCTGCTCCAACAACCATCCTTCACAATCATTTTCCACCAAAATTAATCACTTTGTGCTTCTCTGCATTAAATTTCATCTGTCATTTCTCTGCCCATTGGGCCAACCTACGTGACCTTTTGAAGTTCTCCAATATTCTTCTCTCAATTCACGATATTTCCAAGTTTTGTTGTCCTCCAATTTTGAAATCTTTCCCGATACACCAAGGTGTAGGTCGCTAACATATATCAGGACAAAGCGGTGCCCCCAGGGGGAGCTCGTCTAGTCCAAAACAAACCAATGACAACTATTTTCTGTTTCCTGTCACTCGGCTAATTATTTATTGATGTTACGACTGCCCCTTTTATTTCATGAGCTCGAACCTTGCTCACAACTTCACTGCTTTCATCTCCCCTTTGTTCTCAAATCCCCCTCTACAGCCTTGTTATCAGTGAACACCTGAAACGTGATATCTCCCCTGCCAATTTTCCCTCCCCTGACTCTGAATTGCTTCTTGTCCGATTGTTCTCCCCCTTTCACTCCCCCCATCCATAACCAGTCTTGCTCTTTGGAACACCCCTGAATCCTTTTTCTTGCCACCTGTCTTAATTCCCCTTAACAATCTGTCCCCTTGACAATCTGTCCCCACCCAATCTGTTCCCAAATGCCACTTGGTGTTAATGCTCTACTGTGTTTAAAGCTCTCTTGATAAATTCCATGTGAATAAGGCTGACAACTGTAACCAATGCAAACTGTTCAGGTTTTTGCCAGGACCATTCCGAGGTTCACTGTGATGCCAGCACTGCATTCATCAATTTGTGATACTTTACTTTCACTTGCTATTTACTGGAAAATGGTTAACTGGAATCCCCTGTCGAAACTGTGTTCAGTACTTGGCACAACTCAGCTGTTTATCGGCAGGAGTTGATGTGTTGGGTTTGCTGGGTTTGTGATGGCTGCGTTTACCAGAGCAGTAGAAGAGACAGGCTACCAACACTTGTAGAAGTACAACTCCATTTTATTTAACTATGAGCTGTTAAACATACTTGCACTGTGGGTCGACACTATGTTAGGTTGACTGGAGACCTGAGGCTAACCTGACCAGACTATACTGCTAGCACATGGCAGATGTTCGTGTTACTGATTACGGGCTCTGTCTGTCTCAGAGGCTGCATCCCAAATGAGCGGGAAAACTAGTTCCCTCTGGCTTTATAGTGACCGTGCCCTGTCTGGTGATTGGCTGCTGTGTTCTGTGTTGATTGGTCTTTCAGTGTGTCAGTCAGTGTGTGTCTATGCACCATCATATACTTGTGTGTATATTATGACAGGAGTCTGTTAATTACCTGATTTTCATGGCAAAATGTTATTCTGGTTCTTGTCTTTCTTTAAACCTCTTTCATTTACATATTTTGGAGTGTCTCAGCATGACTCATTTTTGGATGGCCAGAGTAGACAGTAAATGATGATTTTGTAAAAAAATCTTCAAGTCAGCATTTTGAACAGCTGTTGGTAATCTGTGTTCAGATGGTATTTGATTGACTCTGCATTGTTGCAAACATTAAGGGGAGGATTCCCTGCCGCCCACTGCTGGGACGCGGTAGCAAAGTGGTTAGCACTGTTGCTTCAAAGCGGGAATCATACCTGGGATCCTGGAGCTGTGAAGCAACAGTGCCAACCACTGTGCTACCGAGCTGCCCACAGCTTGCCTTTGTGATGCTCCAGCCCTCTGGCCCGGGATTCACGGATTGGTGCAGGCTTTTGCCAGCATAGCCCTGACGCAGGGAAAATCGTGGTGGGCCAAGGGGGTAAGTATTTAACCTAGGTGGCCCCAAATTCTGTCAGAGGGCGCCTTTTCCCTTTCCGAAGGGCAAAGTATTTGAGGGCAATAGGCACGGGAGTGCCTGCGGAGGGTAATACTCCTCTGGTGTGGCTGGTGGCATGAATCGGTGCACGAGGAGTGGTGCAAGGAAGAAAGAGCAGCGGGAGTAAGGGGGTCTTTGTGGTGCGTCACAGGGAAAAATGGCGGAGGCCAAGGGGCTGCGCTACCTGCTCAGTGTTCGACAGAGCTGTTGGTGGAGTTCTTGAATGAAACGTTTCGGCAGCAGAGGAAAGAGGCCCTGGAAGACAAGTGGTGGAACCGCTGGGATCGAGAGAGTGGAACAGAGACTGGAATCCCAGGGCCTGGTGAGAGCCAGAAAGTGGAGGAGGCGGTGGGGAAAGCACCAGGAACAGTTGGCTTCGTCGGTGGCTGAGGTGCGAGTGATGAGGGAGAGCCAGAAAAAGCTCCGGGAAACGTGGAGAATTTAGAGAAGGATCGTCGGGATGCCTGAAGACATTGAAGGTGTGGCGGCCGTGGTGTATTTAGCAAGGATGCTGGAGAAATTGATGGGGATGGGGGGCCTTTGCTCGGTCCCCTGGAGGTGGGCCGAGTGCACAGGGTGCTGATGAGGAGGCTGCAGGCAGGTAAGCTGCTGAGGGCGATGGGGGTGCGGTTACACTGCTTTCTAGACCAGGAGAAGATCATTCGATGGGTGAGGCTGACCAGGAAATGTACCCGGGAAGGGAACGAACTGCGGGTGTTGGGTGCGGAGCTGGTGAAGAGGAGGGCCGGGTTTAACCGGATTAAGACTGCCTTCAAAAAAGGGGTGAAGTTTAGGGTATTGTACCCGGCCTGCCTGTGGGTGACTTTCCAGAAGCGAGAGATTTATTTCGAACATCAGAGGCGGCAGTGGCATGTATGAAGGACAATGGACTGGGAGGACTTTGTACTTTGGAGGAGTTTTGTGTGTTTAAAGTCTTTGTGTTGGGTTTTCGGGGGCATGTTTTCACTGGGGAGCAACGATGGTGAGGGTGCGTTTTGTTACTCTTTATGGATGGTTGGTTGGGTTAGTGGAGGAGGGGGGAGAATGGATGGTTGGGTTAGTGGGGGAGGGGGAGAATGGATGGTTGGGTTAGTGGGGGAGGGAGAGAATGGATGGTTGGGTGAGTGGGGGAGGGGGAGAATGGATGGTTGGGTTAGGGGGAGAATGGATGGTTGGGTTAGTGGGAGAGGGGGAGAATGGATGGTTGGGTTAGTGGGGGAGGGGGGGAGAATGGGTGGTTGGGTTAGTGGGGGAGGGGGGGAGAATGGATGGTTGGGTTAGGGGGAGAATGGATGGTTGAGTTAGTGGGAGAGGGGGAGAATGGATGGTTGGGTTAGTGGGGGAGGGGGAGAATGGATTGTTGGGTTAGTGGGGGAGGGGGGAGAATGGATGGTTGGGTTAGTGGGGGAGAATGGATGGTTGGGTTAGTGGGAGAGGGGGGAGAATGGATGGTTGGGTTAGTGGGGGAGGGGGGAGAATGGATGGTTGGGTTAGTGGGGGAGAGGAGCTGGAGGGAGGAAGGACGGTTGAAGGACTTGGGCGGGGGCCACCATGCTAGCTGGGTGGGCGAGTTAATGTAGTGAGGTGGGCCGATGCCCGGAGGTAGGTGTGGGGTGGAGGGGGTGTGGGGTGGAGGGGGTGGAGTTGATTTGTTTTTTTGTTTGAAGGTTGGGGGAGACGGTCGCTGATATGGGGAATGTTGGTGTGGTGCAGTTGGGAAGTGATCGATGACAGTGGACATCAGAGGACGGATCCTCCTGGAGGGTCGCGTGACGTGGGCCGGGGGCAAGCTCACAAATGGGTATGGCTGATTGGCCAGAGAAGGGGGAGGGGAGCCCCCAACCAGGCTGGTCATGTGGAATGTGAGGGGGTTTAATGTGCCAGTTAAATGGTCGCGTGTGTTCACACATCTGAGGAGTTTGAAGGCAGACGTGGCTTTTTTGCAGGAGACTCATTTGAAGTTCGGGGACCAGACGATACTGAGAAAGGGATGGGTGGGGCACGTGTTTCATTCAGGGCTGGATATGGAGACGAGGAGGGTTGGCCATGTTGGTTAATAAGTGGGTTGCGTTGGAGGTGGGGAGTATTGTGGTCAATCCGGGGGGGAGATATGTGACGGTTAGTGGAAAGTTGGAGGGGATGCCGGTGGTTCTGGTATCTCCCTCTGTGGACCCAAACAGGTGCAGGAATGTGGCGACTAGGGGATTTTCACAGTAACTTCATTGCAGTGTTAATGTAAGCCTACTTGTGACACTAAGAAAAGATTATTATTATGTCAATGCCCCGAATTGGGATAATGTGGATTTTGAGGCGGGTGTTAGGGAAGATCCCAGACTTGGACTCGCATTGTCTGATTATGGGGTTGGGTTGGGGGGGGGGGGATTTTAATACGGTCACAGATCCGAGCTTGGACCGGTCATGTCCCAAGTCACCAAAGGTATTGGCAGTGGCAAAGGAGCTGAGGGGGTTGATGGAACGCATTGGGGGAGGGGGTAGGTGGACCCGTGGAGGTTTGGGAGACTGAGGGTGAAGGAATTTTTATACTTCTCCCATGTGCACCGGGTGTACTCCTGGGTTTATTTTCTTTGTGCTGGACAAGGTATTGCTAGCGGGATTGGCCGATTCAGTGTATTTGCCGATTTGTGGTTTCCGACCACACTGGGTAGATTTGTGTGTGTGTGTATGAATCATAGCCTCCTTCTGCATTGCTATGATTCTATTTGGCCCATCAAGTCTGCACCGGCCCTTGGAAAGAGCACCCTATCCCCGTAACCCCACCCAACCATTTTGGACACTAAGGGCAATTTAGCATGGCCAATCCATCTAACCTGCACAACTTTGGGAGGAAACATGAGCTCCCGGAGGAAACCCACGCAGGCACAGGGAGAAAGTGCAAACTCCACACAGACCCAAGCTGGGAATTGAACCTGGAGCTGTGAAGCAACTGTGCTATCGTGCCCCCCATATTTTAAACTTTTATAGCCAGTTGGTGAAAGAGGAGACCAGAAGTCAACCTTTACTTTGATTTCAATTTAGTCACAAAATTAGATGATATAAATGTATAACTCCTAACTTTACAACCCACCGCCAGTGCCTCTTTATACTATACCAATAAAAATTAAACTAATTAAACAAATTGACAGCCCCTGAAATGGACACAAACAAAAGAAAACATTATGAAAGAAACTTTTTAAAAAAAGAAAAGAAATTTAGAGTGCCAATTATTTTTTTCCAATTAAGAGGCAATTTAGACAGTTACTCACACTAATGCGCATTCCCCCGATCTACCTGAGACGTGGGATCAACGCCTTTGCCACGGAGACTTTGGTCGAGCATGGTTCAGTGCTAGTTTCACAAATGGGGACCAGTTAAAACAGCACTCTCGCAGGGGATGGGAGGCCTCCAGGGTGCTTTACCCCTGGGCAGGGTGGTAACCTGGCACTGCTGATGCCACCCTGGCACTGTCAAGGTGCCAGGCTAACATTTTTCCCATGCCGGGGACCAGGCCCGGGATGCCCTGCGCATGTGGCCGGGGGGGGGGGGGGGGGGGGGGGGGGGGGGGGGTGGAAGAGGGCCTGAGGGCCCCCTTATAGGTGAGTTGAGTCTTTGTGGGGGCCGCGTCAGGAGGAGGAAGTTTGGCCTCCCGATCTCCTGCACTGAGGAGTTCTGGTGAGCGGAGCTCCTCGGTGTAGGAAACAGGACTCGGCCTGGTCTCGTCAGCAAGTTCTCCGCTGAGTCGCTGAATTGAACCGGAGTTCTGATAAACAGCGTGGGGCGAGAAACACCCGACTAAACATGCTCATTCGAGAACTCTGTTCTGGTTCGATCATGTCCCAAGACTGTACACAATACTCCAGATGTGATCTCACCACTGTCCAGAACAGCTGGAGCATAACCCCCCTACTTTTATAATCAACTCCCTCTCGCAATAAATAATACCTTTCTATTAGCTTTCAGAATTACTTTATGAAACTGGATACGTACCGTTTGTGATTCATAATGATTCTGTGAAAACATTGGGCAAAGTAATTTACCCATTGCAACACATTCCTGTCTCACTGATAGCTGTATTCATTTAATTATCTATTTTCTAAAATTTAGAGTACCCAATAAATTTTTTTCTATTGAGGAACAAGTTTGCATAGCCGACCCACCTACCCTGTATATCTTTGGGATGTGGGGGCGAAACTCACGCAAACATGGGGAGAATGTGCAAACCCCACACGGACAGTGACCCGGAGCCGGGATCAAACACGGATCTTCGGCGCCGTGAACGCAGCAGTGAGCCATGTTCCTTTTATGATGTTTCCTTTGATAAGTTTAAACGTTTGCAGGTTTTTGTTTTCTGAAGTCTGCAAGAAGAGGTTTTGGTTCTGCTGTGCTTTGTCAGAATGAGTGGAGTGGGTTATGTGTAACAGTTGCAGAGTCTAGTCACTCCTTATATTTCCTGTAGTTCCTACTGAGGCTGACTATTTAAAATAGATTGATGGCAAGTCATATGTTATTTAGTAATTCTATTCTCTCTCGTCCTCGGAATGGATTTCACAAATGCTATCTTATCCACTCCCAGTCTGGCATCAGTAGTTAGGATCGAGGTCAATGGAACTGCAACATGTATAACTGTTTTATTCACACCTGGGTACATTTTCCTATTTCTGTCCCTTCATCACAGTTGTATTTAGCTGAGAGGATCTTTCTCTAATCTACTTTCTTGACTTTAAAGGCAATAATTTGACTGATTTGGACTTTGTGCAAAGTGTACAAAGCCCATTGTCAATGAGTTGGAGAGGGGCCAAATTAATAATCTTTATTGTCACAAAGTAGGCTTACGTTAACACTGCAATGAAGTTACTGTGAAAAGCCCCTAGTAGATAGTAGCCAGTAGTATCGTATTCCAGGGACAGTGATGTCATCAAGCAGAGCAAGCACACATTGAAGAATTCTCATAGAGAATGAACCAGAACGTACATTGCACTGACTCTGCTTCATTTTTTGTCTAAATTTTACAGACTGCAAAATAAATAATTGGGATATACACATGACGTCTTGTGGGGCATGGGGTTGACGCCCTGTCTCTGAGCCGGACGTCCTGGGTTCAAGTCCCGGCCAAGGATAGTGCGGCCAACCAAATTGTGTATCAATCTACGAATCCTTTTGACACACATCAATGGCAGGTGGTAAGATTGGGCGAGGTTCTTGGTCAGCCATGTGCTGGAAAGAAATTGAAGCCTCTACCATCACTATTCATAGCTCTAGGCTACGACATGCGTGGATAAGAACATTTCACCACAGCAACTTGGATTCTTTGGGAGTCAGTTGTCTGGTGTGGACCAAATTGGTGCCAACAGCTTGGGGTTTAATCACCATTCTGACTGGGGCGGACTTGGGACCTGCCTCCTTAACCTACCCCGGGTGGTGAAGGTGGTGCGGTTGGTCATTCCTGCCTTTGGGCAGGGAAGTGAAGAAGAAGATAACTTGTGGGATTAAGATAGAAGCTGAAATAGGAACAAGCTTCCATTTTGACATTCAAGGCCAGAATTTATTTCTTGAGTATTTATCTAAGAACCCATATGTAACTTTTCAAGTAAGGCTAATTGTGTGAAAAGGCAGGCTCTTACCAGTTCAGTAGCTGGAGTTGGGGAGAACTTTAACAAGGCATCAAATAGATAACGGTAGAATTGCTGACAGCAACTTCTGGATTTCTGCAGTATTCTGCACATGTGCTGACTCACTAAGTTTCTTTCAGCTTCAGAGGAAAACTTTTTTTTTATAAATGTTTTTTATTGAGTTTTCATTTTATATATGACAAATTACAAATTATTAGAGAGAAAAAAAGAAAACACAAAAATTTAACATGAATATTTACAGGTGAGCATCTTCATAACAACAATTGTGGCCGTCCCCTTTAGCCAGCATACATATTTTACATTCCCCAATATGGCTGAGGCACATGTTTATAGGCATTTATTTATAGTTTGGTTTTGGGCCTTAGCTTGCTATCAAACCCCCATAATGAGCCCGTAACCCCCCCCCCCCCCCCCACCCGATTCCCGTCCATTTTCCCCTGATTCTTGGCCACCCGACTATTCTTCCTCTTGTACGTTGGCCACAAACAGGTCCCGGAACAATTGCATGAATGGCTCCCACGTTCTGTGGAAGCCGTCGTCTGACCCTCGGATGGCGAATTTGATTTTCTCCATTTTGGAGAGATTCCGAGAGGTCGGACAGCCAGCCTGCAGCTCTGGGTGGTGCTGCTGACCGCCAGCCAAACAGGATTCTACGGCGGGCAATCAGGGAGGCAAGGGCGTCCGCCCTCCTCCCCAGGAATAGATCTGGCTGGTCTGAAACCCCGAAGATCGCCTGATCGGGCATGGCTCCACCCTCACCCCCATCACTTTGGACATAGCCTCGAAGAAGGCTGTCCAGTACTCCACAAGTCTGGGGCAAGACCAGAACATGTGGGCGTGGTTGGCCGGGCCTCTTTGGCACCGCTCACATCTGTCCTCCACCTCCGGGAAGAACCTACTCATACGGTTTCTCGTTAAGTGGGCTCTATGTACCACTTTTAGTTGCGTCAGGCTGAGCCTTGCGCACGTGGAGGTGGAGTTGACCCTATGCAGTGCTTCGCTCCAGAGTCCCCACCCTATCTCCATCCCCAGGTCATCCTCCCATTTCCTCCTTGTTGCGTCCAGTACGGTGTCGTCCCTATCTACCAGTCGGTCATGCATGTCACTACAGTTCCCTTTCTCTAGGATACTTGCGTCCAGTAGGTCTTCCAGTAGTGTCTGTCGTGGCGGTTGTGGGTACGTCCTTGTCTCCTTTCGTAGGAAGTTTTTGAGCTGCAGGTACCGTAGCTCGTTCCCCCAGCTAGCTGAAATTTCTCTGTCAGTTCGTCCAGTGTTGCGATCCTGTCGTCCGTGTATAGGTCCCTGACTGTCAGTGTCCCCCCCGTCCTTCCTCCACCTTTTGAAGGTGGCGTCAGTCAGTGCTGGTTTGAACCTATGGTTGTTGCAGATGGGAGCCTTGTCCGACATTTTGTACAGGCCAAATTGCTGCCGCAGTTGGTTCCAGGATTGGAGGGTGGCTGTCACCACTGGGCTGCTGGAGTGTTTTTTGGGTGGGGATGGGAGTGCTGCTGTGGCGAGGGCCCGGAGGGAGGTTCCCATGCAGGAGGCCTCCTCCGCACGCACCCACTCGGCTTCTGGCTCCTGGATCCATCCCCTTACTCGCTCAGCTGTTGCCGCCCAGTGGTAGAATTGTAGATTCGGGAGGGCTAGCCCCCCCCCTGGATTTTGTTTTTTGTAGGACCTTCTTTGGGATCCTAGCATTTTTACCCCCCCATACGAACGCCATGATATGTTTGTCCAGTGCTTTGAAAAAGGCCTTGGGGATGTAGATCGGAATGGATCTAAACAGGAAGAGGAACCTGGGCAGTACGTTCATTTTGATCGTCTGGACTCCCCGCGAGGGAGAGCGGGAGTGTGTTCCATCTTTGCAGGTCCTTTTTAACTTCCTCCGTCAGGCTGGTGAAGTTCCATTTGTGGATCCCTTTCCAGTCATGGGCTATTTGGATCCCCAGGTAGCGGAATTTATGTCGGGCTTGTTTGCTTCAGAGGAAAACTGATGGTGAATATTAACTGTCGTTATCACCACAAAATCCTGGTGATTAACCTTTATACTGACTTCACCATTTGCCCATTCTTGGTGTAAAAGGTGAAAGGCTCCTACATAGTGTACTATGTCCTCTTGGTGTTCTTTTCAATTAATATTTAAAATAGAGACATGCCATCAGGAATGCCTCTCATGTCCTTTTTTAAAAAAAAAACATTTGAGTGCCCAATTATTATTTTCCAGTTATGGGGCAATTTAATGTTGCTAATCCACCTACCCTGCACATCTTTGGGTTGTGGAGGGTGAAACCCACGCGACACGGGGAGAATGTACAAACTCCACACATGATGTGGAGATGCTGGCATTGGACTGGGGTGGCCACAGTAAGAAGTTTTACAATGCCAGGTTAATGTCCAACAGGTTTGTTTGGAATCACTAGCTTTTGGAGCGCAGCTCCTTCATCAGGTGCCTCTGCTGCTCACCTGGGGAACTCTTATTTCACGAGCCTCACTGGGAGATCAATCGGGTCATTAGGAAGGCAAATGCAATGTTAGCATTCATGTTGCGAGAGCTATGATACAAGAGTGGGGATGTACTTCAGAGGCTGTGGAGAGCTCTGGTCAGACTCCATTTGGAGTATTGTGAGCAATTCTGGGCCCCGTATCTAAGGAAAGACGTGCTGGCCTTGTAAAGGGTCCAGAGGAGGTTCACAGGAATGATCCCTGGAATGAAGGACTATCATACATTGAGGGGCAGTTGCTCTGGGTCTGTACTCAATGGAGATTAGGGGGATCCAATTGAAACACACAATACTGAGAGGCCTGGATAGAATGAACGTGGAGAGGATTTTTCCACTCGTAGGAGAGACTAGAATCCAAGGGCACAGCCTCCGACTGAAGGGACGATCCTATAATACAGAGATGAGGAGGAATTTCTTCAGCCGGAGGGTGGTGAATCTGTGGAGCTCTTTGCCGCATAAAGCTGTGGAGGCCAAATCACTGAGTGTCTTTAAGACAAAGATAGATAGGTTCTTGATTAATATGGGGATGATGGGTAATAAGGAGAAGGCAGAAGAATGGGGATGTAAAACATATCAGCCACGACTGAATGGTGGAGCAGACTCGATGGGCCGAGTGGCCAATTCTGCTCCTATGTCTTATGGGCTTATGGGTTATT
Organism: Scyliorhinus canicula; assembly: GCF_902713615.1. Taxonomy (NCBI): domain Eukaryota; kingdom Metazoa; phylum Chordata; class Chondrichthyes; order Carcharhiniformes; family Scyliorhinidae; genus Scyliorhinus; species Scyliorhinus canicula. Next base: position 17,971,443 of record NC_052162.1, read on the forward strand.
ACATACCCCTCTTATACTATTGAGCTACACCCATTGCATCAGATTAGTAATGAGGTTTGCCCTCTGTTGTACCTAACCAGCACCATTTTATAGTGTCAGAGGATTCAGAAGTGACATAAACCAGCACATTCGTGTTTACAAATAATCATTTAGTAGTACAGAGCTTGAGTATTGTTGAGAGATACTTTTTTTGGTGAAGTTTTTCCTGACAAGGTATTGAATTCAATGTGAGAGAAATCTTCACATTCATACTGGATGAGAAGAGAGTGCGATTGGCAAGTGGACTCTGGTCAGGGTTTTGCCATGGACAATGCAGTACAGAAGAGTTAACTGCCAAGCATCTGTTTAAATTCAGCTACCTGTTGTTGTGAGTGGTACAGTGGTTAGAGGTTAGCACTGTTGTCTCACAGCGTCAGTGACCCTGGTTCAATTCTGGCCTTGGGTGACTGTGTGGAGTTTTCACATTCTCCCCATATCTGCGTGGGTTTCCTCGGGGTGCTCCGGTTTCCTCCCACAGTCCAAAGATGTGCAGGTTAGGTGGATTGGCCATGCTAAATTGCCCTTAGTGTCCAAAGAAATGCAGGTTAGGTGGGGTTACGGGGATTGGGCAGGGGAGTAAGCCTAGGTGGGGTGCTCTTTCAGAGGGACGGTGCTGACTCGATGGGCCAAATGGCCTCCTTCTGCACTGTAGGAATTATTTTTTTTTAAACTTAAGAGTGTCCGGTTAGGGTTTCCAATTAAGGGGCAATTTAGCGTGGCCAATCCACACAACCTGCACATCTTTGGGTTGTGGGGGTGAATCCCACGCAGACACGGCCCTGTAGGAATTCTGTGGTGCATTTTTCATGGCAATGCCTCAACCACACCAATCAGTGGCCACTTGGCAACCAATGAGCACCTTTTTCTCATGTTGTATAAATTGTTCCCTTAGACATTTGTTATTCTTGTGATTCTGTCCTGATGAGTGCAAGACAAAAAACTTTGACCGCCTGTCTCTTTTTAAAAAAAAACAATACTCTGGTTATGTTAGTGCTCTTTCATCACCCTTGTTAATCTATTGGACCTAGTGGCCACCTGTAGATATTAGAAGTTCCACTCGGCCACGTTTTATTTCATCAGGAACTTGGCACACTTTGACCTGTTTGCGGATGTTGCTCACATCTTCTGTTATGTTTATCTATTAGAAGCATCCGCCATGCCACAATATGGTGCATGGTGATGTCTCAATGATGAGGGCTTGAGACTTGTATGTTTAGTCATGAGCCTTTTATTGTTAACTTTGAACTATTCAAGGTATGGTCACGAATGGAGCTGTTTCATGCGGGTAGGCTGCTTGCAGAGTTCTGCTCCTAGACTGTTCCCCCAGAGTCTCTTGCGATGTGACTCTGCATGGTACTGTACTGTGGGCAGTGCGCTTCTCCAGTCCCAGGTTAACCCTTGCTCCGCTGAGCACCTTTTACATTGCATCACAATGTAATCAGGCATGTAGCTCAACAGTGGTTCGGTAGCATCACTACTGACTGAGCTGGCCAGGTCCGAAAGGATATAACTGCTGGACTGGGTCTGCGGAAGGAACAAGAAGGAAAAACATTCTTGGCCTCATCCCGGCACACATCCCTCCTTCTTTCCCACTACCAACTTAGTCAGCACCTTCACGTCTGTGCTCTGCAACGAAATGGGCCTCTATGACCCACACTCTAACGGATCCTTCCCCTTCTTCCGGATGAGCGTGATTGACATCGATGTCAGTGTCTCTGGCAGCTCCCTCTTCTCCAATGCCTCACTAAACAAATGCAGTGCCAAATCTGTTGCAAATGCCTTATAGAACTCTGCTGGAAAGCTATCTGGCCCTGGAGCCTTCTCTGACTTCATCTTCCTAATTCTATCAATCGCCTCCCTCAGCCCGTGCGGCTCCTCCAATGCCTGCTCCCTCTCTTCCACCAACCTTGGAAAATCCATCCAGGAAATGTCCCATATCCCCTTCCTCGGCCCTGTACCGTTTCTCATAATACCCCCCTGAACACCTCATTTATCTCCCCCTTCTCCATTTCTCAACTTTAAAATTTCCCTGGACACAGCCTGCCTCCTCCAGCTGGTGGGCCAGCATGCGGCTTGCCTTCTCCCCATATTCCTATTGCATCCCCCTCTCCCTCCTTAGCTGCCCCACTGTCCTCCCTGTCGTCAACCTATCGAACTGCCCTTGTAACCTCTTCCTCTCCGCCAGCAACTCTTTAGTGGGGGGCCCCCGAATCTCCTGTACATCTCGGCTATCTCATCCAACAGCCCCCCCATGGCTCCTCCTCCTGTCACTGTGTGCCTTGAACGAGATGATCTCCCCTCGGACCACCAACTTCAACCCCTCCCAGAATGTGGCCGCCGACACCTCCTGTTCTGATTGATTTCCATGTACTCCTGATCGCCGACCTCATCTTTTCAAGATAGGGAATAGTGTTTGGAGCGGGGATTGAAAATTATAGCTTCAGTCTTCCCAATATTTGTTTGAAGGAAGGGTGACAGTGGTTAGCACTGCTGCCTCACAGCGCCAGGGACCCAGGTTTTATTCTCGCCTTGGGTGACTGTGTAGAGTTTGCAGGTTAGCTGAATTGGCCACGATCAATGCACAGGGGTTATGTAGATAGGTGGGGGAGCAGGCCTAGGTAGAGTAATCAATAGTGGCCATCTCCTGCACTGTGTAGGGATTCTATGAAGTTTCTGCTCCTGCAGCAGTGGATATAAGCAGTCTGATGATTTAGTAACAGTGCAGGGATTGAGAGATATGGCTTGCGAGGTAGACCTGGACGTTATCCGTGTACACTTTTTTTGAAAATTAATTTTGTGCTTTTGTTTGCAAAAGTTATTGCTTGGATAGGATGAAAATTCAGACGGCCTCCTTGAGCCTGCTCTGCCATTTAATAGGATCATGACTGATCTGATTGTGGCCTCACCTATTCCCATCATCCTCTGATACTCTGACTTCCTTGTTAGTCAAGAATTTAAATCTACCACTGCTAAATAATTCAATGACCCAACCTCTACCACTATCTGGAAGGGAGTTCAACCACACTCAACCCTCGAGAGAAAGGATCCTCCTCATCTTCTTCTTAAATTGGCTACCCCTTATTTTCGAACAGTGTCCCCTAGTTCTAGGGTGCGATTTATTACAATTAGAGTCCTGTGTCGGGTGTGTTTTAGTCGGGTGTTCCCCAGAGCTGGCAGCAAAGAGAATGACCCCACCTTAAACAGGACTTTCCTTCATTTCTGGGCCCCGCAGAGGTAGCGGTCAGTCCGATTTCCCGCAGTAACGTCCTCTGTTCGCTAGTGCATGGCGCACCAATCTCTGAACCCCCACTGCGGCCTCTAGAGGCGCCTCCCCCCCACACTTACCAAAGCGGATGTCCTCGAGCCCATCGCACCCACCTCCTAAAGGCAGTGCACATCCCCCCCGAGCCCGATCCCTGGCATGGGCAAAATGCCACCCGAGAACCTTGGCATTGGCAGACTGGCAGTGCCCCTGCCAGTGTGACAGTGCCACCTGGGCACTCTCGCGAGATATGCGGCTTTGTCGTTTCCCGAGTCCGCCACGGCCTGTCGATGGCATATCTAGTCTAGCCCATGTGGAGCAACATCCTTTCAGCATCCACCTTCCACCCTGTCATGTACCTTTCAGGATCCTTTTATGTTTCAAATAATATTGCAACACATTTTTACACAGGAAATAAACCACACGAACAGTGTTGTGGATGCAGCTGATGGAAAAGTGCAGAGTTCAATCGAGCTTGACCCTTCCCTTCGTCAGTCCCTAACGAAAGGTAAATATTCAAAGTACCGAATTCCGGCCGACGTGTTCAAATTTTAAAGATGACACTTTATGAAAACTGTTTAGGCATTTGAACCGTACATTCGAGGTGAGGTAGTTTTTTAAATCTGTTGATTAGTCCTTACTTTTAATCCGTAGCAAGATTTAACCAGTGCTTACCAGAGACATCGAAGGTGGCTGGCATTCTCCGACCGTTGGGATTCTCCGTTCTGCCAGCAGCGTGGGGTGGCTTCAATGGGCAATCCCATTGGCAAGCGGAGGGATTAGGGAATCCCGCTGCCAGCGAATGGCGCGCAGCCGAGAAACAGGGGGGAACGAAGAATCCCGACCCTAATCAATTCTGTGTTTTGCTAATTTTTCTGCTGCCCGTGTTTGATTTGCATTCTCTGCACAGTGGTCTTCCACACACCAAACTCTGCAGGCCTGATTATAAATACATACATAGACAATTCTCGCTAAGTTGCACTGGCAGCCAAGATAGATTTGCAGATGGAGAATGAGAATATTCCCTCATCATTAAACACTATTGGCATTTACAAACAAAAGAGTGAACGTGCTTCCGTAAAATCAAATCCCTGCGACATACTTTTTTTTAAAAATAATTTTAGATTACCCAATTATTTTTTCCAATTAAGGGGCAATTTAGCCTGGCCAATCCACCTACTCTGCACATTTTTGGGTTGTGGGGGCGAAACCCACGCAGACACGGGGAGAATGTGCAAACTCCACATGGACAGTGACCCAGAGCCGGGATCGAACCTGGGACCTCAGCGCCGTGAGGCGGTTGTGCTAACCACTAGGCCACCGTGCTGCCCTTCGACATACTTTTTTAAAGGGATAAGTTAGATGTTCTAATTAATTGAGAATATGCAAATCATAAAATGATTACATTACAGGAGACCATTCAATCCTCATGTCCATGCTGTCTCTCTACAAGAGCAGATCATCTAGTCCTACTTTCCTGCCTTTTCCCCTCAGGCAGGATCTGGAATTAAAAGTTTATTTTTTTTTAATTTTTTTTTTTTTAATTTAGTGTATCCAATTAATTTTTTTCCAATTAAGGGGCAATTTAGCGTGGCCAATCCACCTACCCTGCACATCTTTGGGTTGTGGGGGTGAAACCCACGCAGACACGAGGAGAATGTGCAAACTCCACACGGACAGTGACCCAGAGCCGGGATCGAACCTGGGACCTCGGCGCCGTGAAGCAACAGGGCTAACCCACTGCGCATTAAAAGTTTATTAATGACTGACCATGAAACCATTGTTGGAAAAACCCGTCGGGTTCACTAATGTCCTTTAGAGAAGGAAATCTGCCATCCTTACCTGGTCTGGCCTATATGTGACTAGATCCACAGCGACTGTTAAATTCCCTCTGAAATGGCCCAGAAAACCACTTAGTTCAAGGGCAGTTAGGGATGGGCACCAGATGCTGGCATTGCCAGTGATGCCCACAACCTGTGAATAAAGTTCCTAGTCCTTGGAACCATCCTTGGCTTTCCTAAAGCCTTTTTTGAAGTGTGGCACCCAGAGTTGGACACACTAATCCACCTGAGGCTGAAATAATGTTTCATAATGGTTCACCATAGCCTCCTTGTACTGTATGCCCCAATGATAAAACGCAGGATTCTGTATGCCTGTTATTTGACCTCCCCTTTAAGAATTGTACCCTTTATTTTATATTGTCTGTCCTTATTCTTCCTATCAAAAGGTTTCACTTCACACTTTTCTGCATTAACATCCATCTTCATGTGCCTGCACATTTCCTCTTTAAGTCTATTACTATATTTGTCACTATTCAAATAGTATCAAGTTTTGCATCATCTGGAAATGTTGAAATTGTGTCCTGTCCACCCAAGTCCATGCGATTAATATGGATCAAGAAAAGCAATCATCCTAGTGCCAATCCCTGGGGAACCCCATTGTATAACTTCCTCCAGTCTCAAAAGCTATTGTTCATAGTTTCCTTCTGTTACCTGTCACTTGGCCAACTTTGAATCCGTCTTGCCACCTTGGCTTTATTTTGTGGACATTGCTGACCAGGCACAGCAGCACAGTGGTTAGCACAAATGCTTCACACTCCAGGGTCCCAGGTTCGATTCCAGGCTTGGGTCACTGCCTGTGCGGAGTCTGCACGTTCTCCCCATGTCGGCATGGGTTTCCTCCGGGTGCTCCGGTTTCCTCCCACAGTCCAAAGATCTGCAGGATAGGTGGATTGGCCATGCTAAATTGCCCTTAGTGTCTAAAATTGCCCTGAGTGTTGGGTGGGGTTACTAGGTTATGGGGATAGGGTGGAGGTGTGGGCTTGGGTAGGGTGCTCTTTCCAAGGGCCGGTGCAGACTCGATGGGCCGAATGGCCTCCTTCTGCACTGTACATTCTATGATTATGTGGCACTTTATCAAATGCCTTTTGGAAGTTTAGGTAAACCACGTCAACTACATTACCCCCATCAACTCCGAATTCTTGTTGCCTCATCAAAATACCCAATCGAGTTAGTTAAACGAAATTTGCCTCTTCCAGGCCGCAGCTGACTTTTCTTAATTAATCCACATTTGTACAAGTTACCAGATCATTTCTAAAACCTTTGCCACTGCTGAGGTTAAACTGACTGGGCCTGTAGTTGTTGAGCACATCCTTACAGACAGTTTCGGACATGGTTGTAACATTTGCAATTCCCGGTTCTCTGCCACCACTCCGGAGAATTCTAGGATCACTGCCGATAATTCCACTATTATCACCCTTATTTCCCTCCACATCCTTGGATGCACCTGCTCTGGTCCGGATGCCTTAACAATTTTGGTACAGCCAGCTTATCTAATACCTCTGCTTTATTGATGTTTTGCTCATCTGGTATCTAACTCCCCCCTCTTTCACTATGTCTTTGGCAGCACCACCTTCCTTGGCAAAGCCAGATGCAAAGAATTAATTTTGCACCTCAGCCATGTCCTTTGGCTCCATATGTAAATCTCCTTTTTGGTCTCTAAATTGGTCCTATGCCCTTTACCACTGTTTTACTATTTATATGCCCATAGAAAATTTTTTGGATTCCATTATGTTAGCAGGGTCAGCTTCTTGTGTGGTTTTAAATACATTGTTTCTGTCTTTTAGTGTTTGAATGTAGTTACTCCCAGTTCATCCTGTTGTGGTACATTCCACCTGAACCCAAGGAAGATCAGCCACTCTACAAGACCCTGCTTAATGAGTTTAACATGATGGTGGATCATGCAGTTGGGAAATTCGGGCAACTGGATCTTACCAGAATAGAGCGTGGGTTGATTCGAATCCTGACTGTCCATTTGCGAGCCGTCAAGAAGGAAAAGAAGAGGTATGATATGTTTTTTGAGTTTAAAAAAAAAGATCCAATGGTTAAGAATGGAACTTTAAAACTAAAATAGGGCTATCAAACAGAACTATCAACTTCACCTAGAACTTCAACCCTTCTCACCACTTGTTTGAAATCCTGAACTCTTGTTTTCTTCATCCAGTAAAGTATCTCCTTCAGAAATGTATTTCTTACTCCGCTGACTGGCGTGACGCTCACAGGAGACGGACTTTCATGATCTTCCCAGAGCAATGTTTTTACTTGGGTGACGCAGCATTTTTGCCCTATCCACGAGTTTACCTTTTAATCCAACAGACATTAATAGAGATAATATGGTTTTGGGATGGGGGGGGGGGGGGGGGAGGATATACAAATGTAAGCAATTTTCTAGCACTCTCCAGAAGCTTACATGACCCAACATCAAGGCTCGTACAATATAACCATTATATAACCATCATCTGGATCTGGCACCTTCTAAGGCCTTACTTAACCAATGCATGTATAAACTTCTGTTAACCTCATCCATCCACCTTTTTATTTTTATTTCGGATCCATCAATCTGTTTTTTTCATCATTACCCTCTTGACTTTGTTCTTTAGCTTGTTTCTCAATGATGAAAGCCAACTCCTTGTAAAACCAGAATCCAACTCAAATTGGAATCACTTTTTTTTCCTACTCAATGTAGGAACTGAATCTTTGGCACTTGATAGGCCAGCTGTTCCCCTCACACAGCCCCACCCCACTGAGAGGAGCTGACCAATCAGAGGCCAGCACTTCTGTTGGACTGCAGTATCACTGGGAAAACGGTGGCTGTCGCCCGTATAATTCCTGCCCGGGGCCTTGGATAATCACTGGACCCTAGGCCAGAAGTGAGTGAGTGATGGCAGGAAGGGAGTTGCAGGACAGGGGTTAGCAGCAAGGGCATGGGGATGGCTCTCACTGGCCCCCCCCCCCCCCCCCAACCTTTCTGATGCTGGGACCCTTCATTGGGCACCTCAGAGCCTGATTAAAACAATGCACGCCCATTCCCTCCCAGAGTTCCAAAGCAACCCCACATGCGTTTGCATGCTGGATGCCCACATGTTGAACCTCCGTTAATACCAATGGGGTGAGATGAGGCCCTTAGATGGGCACCACTTAGAGCTCATCTTGGAACAGGGGTTTGATGATGCTGAGAGCTTGTCTGCCATTTGGGACGTAGCACAGTTAAAATCCCCACCCAATAAAAGCAATCCTTTTATTTAAGATAAGTTGGAAGATCTTTTTAGTAAATTGTGGATCATTCTCGTTTTGAGGCGTATACATTTATCAATGATACCTCTGTCCCAGCTCCAGTTCCATTAAAGCATTCATGGTCCTTGTGTTGTGAGTGGGTACAGAAATGTACTGATCTGTGGAATAAGATTGCTACATCTCATTTTTCTCCTGAATGCAGGAGAGGAAAAGAATGCCAGGTTTGCCCAAGGTCTGCCTAGCTTAGTATGTTCTGTGTCTGAAAAATGTGTTTCTGTAAAAGTGCAATTATGCAGCTTAGATATTTCAACGGACAGAGTATCTTTTTTCTATTAATTGGGTTTCACGTTATAACTAATACGCATCCATAATAATCTGTATTCAATTGACGTGAAAGGTGTGTCCAGCTTGACAAATAGCATAATATCAAAGAAGAGGGAACTGGGGGAGAGAGAGGGGGGAAGGGAAAAAGAAAGAAAGTGGCTTTAACATTATTCCCTTGAGAATACTGTGGGGTAGAAACTATGATTGCAATAGGTTGAACTGCAATTTTACCAAGTGGGGCTGGGCCAAAAAATCAAAATTGTTTATACAGCTAAAGCAAGGCTTATGGGCTCACTATCCCATTTGTGAGAGGGTGAATTGTCAGGCTGGGAAGCTGAGCTTTGAGGAAGATGCAGAGATCTTTCAGTGCAATTTGGACAAGTTGAGTGAGTGGGCAAATGTATGGCAGATACAGTATAATTTGGACAAATGTGAGGTGATCCACTTTGGTAGCAAAAATGGGAAGCCAAATTATTATCTGAATGGCCATAAATTAGGAGAGGGGAATGCGCAACGAAACCTGGATGTCCTCGTATACCCGTCACTGGGGATAAGCATACAGATACAGCAGGCGGGAAAGAAGGCAAATGGTATGTTGGCGGTCACAGCGAGAGGATTTGAGTACATACATAGATACATAGAAGATAGGAGCAGGAGGAGGCCTTTTGGCCCTTCGAGCCTGCTCCGCCATTCATCACAATCATGGCTGACCATCCAACTCAATAGCCTAATCCTGCTTTCTCCCTTTGATCCCATTCTCCCCAATGAGAACAGGAGCAGGGATGTCTTGCTGCAATTATACAGGACCTTGGTGAGGCCACACCTGGAATATTGTGTGCAGTTTTTGTGTCTCTATCTGAGGAAGGACTTGCTCTAAAGGGAGTGCAACAAAGGTTTACCAGACTGATTCCTGGGATGGCAGGACTGGCATATGAGGAATGATTGAATCAGTTAGGATTGTATTCATTGGAGTTCAGAAGAATGAGGGGGGGGAATCTCATAGAAACCTATAAAATTTGAAGAAGACTAAACAGGGTAGATGCAGGAAGGATGTTCCTGAAGGTAGGTCAAGAACATGGGGTCACAGTCTGAGGATACGGGATAGACCACTTAGGACAGAGATGAGGAGAAATGTCTTCACCCAGAGAGGAGTGGTCGACCTGTGAAATTCACTACCACAGAAAGAGGTTGAGGCTAAAACTCTGTTTTCAAGAAGCAGGTTGGTTATAGCAGTAGGGGTGAAGGGGATCAATGTGGGGGGGTGTGTAAGGCGGGATCAGGCTATTGAGTTGGGTGACCAGCCATGTTTATGATGAATGGCTGAGAGCAGGCTCGAAGGGCCAAATGGCCTCTTCCTGTTCCTATTTTCTATGATTCTATTAGAGTTCGATGGCTTTTGAGGCAGCGATCTGTGAACCCGCTCTTGTTGTAATGTAGGAGTTAATGTAAATCCTTGAGAAAGCTTTCGACCACCTGGATAATGTCCCCAACTCCCTGAGTGTTCTGGCACCCCGTGAATTCGCAGGTTGTTCCGTCTCATGACGTTTTTACGGCGCTGTCACCTGTGTCTCCTGAGTGAATACGAGAGTAGCGTCTCGCTGTGTAAGTTGCTATCCTCAACCAAACTGATTCTGATCTCAGACTCCACTTTCCTCTTTCCCAAATCGCTGACACTTTGCTCCAGATCTGAGAACTGAATTGTTCATTTTTCCCAAGGGTGTGGTTTACTTGTTTTCTGAGTTTTCTCAGCTCAGTCAGGATAATGCTGTGCTCAGACGCTCCCATAGCTGAAGGCTCGGGTGGGCCTGTTGCTGCCATGTAGAGATGGGCTGCGGCTTCTAACTTCTGCATTTCTGTCATACTGAAGTATTTTTGATTACTCTCTCTTGCACCTCAAACTTTGGCTCATTCTGTGTCTATAGCTATACTCGGTAAGTATTTTGGGGTGATTTACTAAGTGGACGGAGATGGATTCTTGTTGGGGAAAACGGAACAACACTCAGCAGGCAGCCAGTCGGTTCCCCAGCTCCCTCTAATCAATCCTTCTCTTTCAACCTGAGAATAACCTTTTTCAGCCTCTGAGAAGGTTCTCAAGATATCTCCTGTAGGTCTTTTAGATCCACCGTACAAGTTATGGGACAATACTGCTCCAATGACATATGGAGAGGTGTGACAGGTTGACACCAATTCCTTGGACGACTCCACTTCAAGACTTTAAACATAAAAATCTAGCCTGATGCTCCATTGCAATACTGACGAGGAGCTACACTGTCGGAGGGGTCGGATTTCAGGCGAAGTGTTGAATCGAAGTCCCGTCGTTTCTCTCAGGTGAATGTAAAAGATCGCACGACGCTAGAATAGACAATAGTTTTCCCCAGTGTCCTGGCTGATATTTATCCCTCAATCAATGTCACCGAGACCAATTACCTGGTCACCATGACATTGCTGCTTGTGGGAGCTTGCTGTGCGCAAATGTAGTTCCTGCTATACAACAGTGACCACACTTCAAAAGTACTTCACTGACTGTAAAGTTCTACGGTTGTGAACAACACTATAAATACAAGTCACCCTCTGTAGTAAACCAGCAATTCTCTGATTACTACTTTTCACTATTCACAGGCTTGCTTTCAATGGTGGGATTACCGTTATAAAGTAAACCTGCCGAAGGTAATGAACGGCAGCACAGTGGTTAGCACAGTTGCTTCACAGATCCAGGGTCCCAGGTTCGATTCCCAGCTGGGTCACTGTCTGTGCAGAGTCTTCACGTTCTCCCTGTGTCTGCGTGGGTTTCCTCCCACAGCCCAAAGATGTGCAGGTTAAGTGGATTGGCCACGCTAAATTGCCCTCAGTGTCCAAAAAAAAATGTTGGGTGGTGTTACTGTGTTACGGGGACAGGGGGGAGGTGTGGGCTTGGGTGCTCTTTCCAAGAGCTGGCACAGACTCGATGGGCCGGATGGCCTCCTTTTGCACTGTAAATTCTATGATTCCCTTTGGTGATGATTTTCCTGGGTACTTCTGATTTCCTTATGCTATTGACAGTAAATATAAACACCAGTCAGCAGGGATGGACGGATGGGCAGTCTCACAAATGCACAAGTACTCTATCTCACGCCCAAACACCTCCTCCGAGAATCTAGTGTTGTCACGTGATATATATGTGACCGCTCTTGATCATCATCTGGTGTTAAGAAGTATTAACATTAAATTGTTAACTCTGTCTCCCATACAATATACATATTGTTACACCCTTCACTTACCCAAGGAAAACTGAGGCCTGTGTAATTGCTTAGTACTGTAATGATAGGCGGCACGGTGGCGCAGTGGTTAGCCCTGCTGGCTCACGGTGCCGAGGACACAGGTTCGATCCCGGCTCTGGGTCACCGTCCGTGTGGAGTTTGCACATTCTCCTCGTGTCTGCATGGGTTTCACCCCCCACAACCCAAAGATGTGCAGGGTAGGTGGATTGGCCACGCTAAATTGCCCCTTAATTGGAAAAGAAAATTTGAGTACTCTAAATTTATATTTAAAAAAATACAGCAATGACTGCTTTACTTGGTCAAAATATTCTATGCCTTGGCAAGTTATTAATCTGGTGAAACACTCTTTTTTTTTAAACCATGAAGCCCATCACATGACTTTGCAAACGAGCCCTTATGTCATCACCTGCATCAGTGAATCAAAATCCACCACACTTCCTGCAATTTGGCAACATTTCCTGACAGAGCTGAAACTAGCACATTTTCTTCAGCAGACTTGATGGGCCGAATGGCCTCCTTATGCTCCTTTGTTTTATGATCTTATTGCATTGGCCTGCTGCATTCCTTACCCACTCCATCATCATTAAAGCTTTTTCTTGTGTGTATCTGCATCTCCCAACCCTTCCTTCTCTCTCCACCCGTTTCTATTTCGCAAGTTCTTTTAATATCTTTGGGCTGCATACCTGAAATGCTGCCACTTAGCACGTTGAGAAATTTATCCCGAGGTGTTTTTTTTTTTCTACTCCTGAGAAGTGAAGTGGCTAAAATTAAAAAAACCCTGAAAAACACAAAGAAGTCTCCCTTTGTGGAGTATTGCCCTGGCTGTGATATAAAGTGGCACCTTCGTGGCAACTAATGTAAGTTGCCCCTCATTGCCAGTGGTTTCAAAAACTGAGGTTCCGGTTTTGATTCCAGCCCAGTTTTACTCTTAAGAAGCATTGCCGTTTACAAGGGTTCGATGCATGTTCTGACAAGCGACTGAATTAGGCACCGCTGCTGTTCCATGCGTTCAGAATGGTATTTTTTCCTGTTCATGAGCCAGAAAAAAAGTCACATGGGGTACCTAGCAAAGCTTAAAAGAAATAACAGCTTTTCGATTGAAGTTGAGCATCAGGCGCATGGATTTCTTATTCTCGCAAGCAGACAGGAGAACGTTGCATGATTTTTCGACAGGCGGGGCCTACGCTCAGGCAACTAGTCCCTCTAGCTTAACTGACTACTGATTCCACTTACTGGTTCGGAGTCCACCTGATTAGCTCATTGGGAGCACTGAGAGTGGAAGTCACACTCTGGACTGAATCTTGGATTGTGTGCGGACACTTGTGTAGTACTGAAGAAGCAAAGGACTCTCTGAATTGAGGTGTCAGCATTTGAGTGAGATATTAGACTTGAGGGACCATTTGCCTGTTTGAGCTGTGTGGGTGGATATTAAATTCCTTGACACTATTGAAGAACAGTAGAGGGTTCACCTATTGTTTCTGGATTCCCAACTGTTTGTGTGACCATGTAGCCCCACTCAAATGCTCTTTTACTAGTCTTACAATATTTTAAATTTAAGGTAATCATCTGGAATGCATTGCCCTGAAAGAGTCGTGGAAGATTAAGTAATTTTCCAAATAGTAATGGAATTATATAAAAAAAGCGAAGGTTTGTAGGGTGAGCGGTGAGGTTTTTTGGGGGAGGGGGGGGGGGGATGCATGGCCTCTTTCTGCGTTGAATGATCTATCCAATTTTCTTTTTTGAAAGTTATTGGGCAGGATTCTCCCGTACCCAGCGGGACAGAGTGGCATGAACCCCTCCGGTGTCGGCCCACCCCAAAGCTGCGGAATCCTCCGCACCTTCAGGGGCTAGGCCGGCGCCGGAGTGGTTTGCACCCCACCGTCCGGCGTGGAAGGCCTATGGTGCCACGCCAGCCAGAGCCGAAGGGACTCTGCCGGCCGGCGAGAGTCCGCGCGGGTGTGTCAGCAGCCGCTGACATCATCCCCACACATGCGCAGGGCGGGGGTCACCTACGCGTCAGCCATTGCAGAGGCTGACACGGCCGACGCGTAGTAAAAGAGTGCCCCCACGGCACATGCCCGCCTGCGGATCGGTTGGCCCCGATCGCGGGCCAGGCCACTGTGGGCGCACACACGAGGGCCAGATCGCCCCCCCCGTTTTGGCCCCCCCCCCCCCCCCCCCCCCCCCCCCAGGACCCCGGAGCCCGCCCACGCCGCCAGGTCCCGCCAGTAAGGGACCTAGTCTGATCCACGCCGGCGGGACCAGCAAAAAACCAGCGGGACTTCGGCCCATCGCGGGCCGGACTTTGTGTGTCCCAGGATGCAGCTATCGTGCACGCTCCCTGGGAAGCGTGCACAGACATGGAGATCTGGAGGTGGAGGTCGCACACGAGTTGAACATTCAGGAAGTGGCACCTCTTCCTGTTAATGAAGGGCACTCCCTGATGCGTGCAAGGCGACATGTGTGGCATCTATTGCCCCCCGCAACTGGGACATCCCGGCGATGGCATAAATTCCTGCTGCCTTGACCTATTGATCGGCTTGGTCCAGCTGAAGATAAAGCCTGATGCCTGGGCATACAGGACATCCGGAGCCTCATGGGCTGTAGCTTGTGAAATGTCGCACATTTGAGCCATGGTATGAACCGGTGGCATACAGGTTCAGGGCTGCAGTGACCTTCACAGCCACCGGGAGCGTGCGTCCTCCTCCTCCATGGGGTGCCAAGTCTGTGGGGACATGGCACAGGTGCCTTGTCTCCTTGTTGAGATGGAGTATCCTGCTCACATGTTGTCCATCATCTCCTCAAGAACAATGAAGCCTTTACACCATGGGCCATCTCTGGCGTTTCCCCCCTCTTTTTTATTTTCCTCCTCAGCCTGATGGATGGCTGGGTCTTCATACTGTGCGAATGCCCCCTGCACATGGGATGCCACCTCCAACCTGTGTTGATGCTGCAGCTGCCTCAGTGTCTGTCCACCTGGGCTGCTAACAGCACCGTGCGGGCATGCTCCAATATCTGTAAGGAACTGAAAAAAGGGGAGACCGACAATCAGTTAGGGCTTCCACCCCAGGACCCTCCTATCCCCCACCCTTACATGTCCCGCCTTCTCTGAGTGCCATCCAGTGAGCCAGTTGGGCTGGACAAACTTCACTCTGCACACTGGCCCCCGGCCACATCAGGAGCCCCTAGACCCCAGACCCCTGCCGGGAACATTAGGGAGACTGTGCTCAGGTGCCCTCCACTGATCCACACACTCGCCCTTTGGTCGCGAGGATATGCCCACTGCTGAAACCCAGTGTTTGATTGTTGACTGCTGCCTCGATGGCACTGACAATTCTGGATTTTGGGCAAACTGGTCAGGCTTCAAAGTTTGATTGAAATGCAATAATCATCATCTGAGACATGGCACGTGTAGCCACTTGAGTTACAGGTTCCTCAGTAAAAATGGAGGATAAGCCTGAGAATGTGCTCTCATGTCCAGAACTTTGTCGCTGAAATGATCTGTCCATCAATGTGTTACTTGTTCCACGTATCAGTGCCATTCTCCATCAGGAACCTCAGCTGTCCAGGTCCCTCCCACATGGCCCAATCTCATTGGAACCAAATCCTGGCATCCACACATTCCACTGGTGCTCAAGGTGCAGCTAAACATCCGTGACTTCCAGCATGTTTAACCCATGGTGACATGCTTGTTACACCAGCAACAAAAGCATCAGCAATCAGAAAGCATTTATTCAGTATCCTTGTCAGGTAGCCATTCGGATCAATGTTGTGCACCAAGTCCCGCAGCATCTTCTTCAAACAGGATTGCCTTCTGGACTCGTACATCCCCCTGAGCCCAGTGTTCCCGGACCCAGGTATCTTGGAAAACATTGTTCATCTTTCCAGCTACAGAAAAGGAAGGAAACCGCAACAGCAGGAGCAAACACAACCTGCAGTTGTGAAGTACTCTTGCAACTAACATGGCCAATTCCTTATTAGCAGCAGCCTTCAGCTGTGAAGCTAGAGACTGCTCACAGTCAAAGGGAGTTAAAGTGGCCTTTGCGATACAACCAAGAATAGCACTCTGTCCTAGGTGAGTTTGGTGAGACAGAGAGGCTGCAGTTGTAGTTGCCCCTGTTATGGGTCTCCACAATATTTAAAGATGATGACCCCCGACCTGGAATTCTTCAGGCCGCCCCCCCCCCCCCCCCCCCCCCCCTCCCCCGAGCATTGCAGCAGCTCCTCCGGTGCCCTTGAGCTGCATGCCTGAAAATGGAAATGGCTACTCGCCTCCTCAGCAGCTATTACGGCAGCTTCTAGTTTTTGAAAAGGAGTACTAAACTGCATCCATGTGGTTTCTCACTGGGCAGCCGGTTAATTCTCGGGAGGCCGTTACATTCGACCGCAATATCGCTAATGAGATGGAAATTAATGTAAATTGAGGTTAATTTTTTATTTATTATTCCTTTATCAGAGTTACAAAGCCAGGGCTCAGAATGTGGACTGGGGCAAATCCCTAATCCAGCTCCTTGCCTGCTCCAAAAACCAATTCAAATTGAACCCAATTCATGGTCCCCACAAGAGAGACATACCAGATCCAGGCATTATACCTGACCTCGCGCTCATCTTAGCCAAAGGCCGAGAAGCCATCAATTTGGGGTTAATGATATGCTCGCCCTATTTGGGCGAGATCCGTAACTTGCCGTTGGGAGCGGGCCGGTTAGATGGAAAACTGGGACGGGGTTCTCCCTCTGGTGTGGACGCCATCGGGCTGCTCCGTTTTGCCGGCCGGTCAATGGAGTTTCCCATTGTGGGGCAGCCCCACGCCGTTGGAAAAACCCCAGGCTACCGGCAAAACGGAGCATCCGGCCAGCGGGGAATCCAGCCCCTGATTTGTGTCTGGCACGAATCTCAGTTTTAATTTTTTTTTTCTGTTTTTTTAACCGGCTGTGTTTAAATCGCGCCCAGAATCTCAGTAATTTTGGCCATGTCGACCATTGATTGTTGTAAAAACCCATCTGATTAAGAGTCCTTTAGGGAAGAAAGTTGCCGTTCTTACCCAGCCTGACTCCAGACCCAGCAATGTGGTTGACTAACTGCCCTCTGAAATGGCCCAGCAAGCTACTCCGTTCAAGGACAATTGGGGATGAGCAACAAATGTTGTTAGCAATGCCACGGCCCATGAAAGAGTAATAATAAATGTTTGCTGGACAGTGACATTGAACTTAAACCTTTGCTGATTTTCTTTCTTGAACTATCGCAGAGCAGCTCAGCTAACACGGGTCAGATACAGAAGTGGGAATTGGTTGGGTCCGTACAGAGCAATACCACAGGAATTGATGTATCTAACCTCTGAAACCTCAATGGTGGAGTATGTAATTCTAAAACGTGACCTATACGGAACGCTAGATTTTCCATAAGGCGTTAAATTACTCGCTAAAGTTACACAATTTGAAGACCTATTTTGAAGTGTTGCAAAGTAAAGACCCATTATTTCATATAAGTAAACTGACCGATACCTGTTTGTTGTAGAGAGAAGATCTTCCAAACCCGTCATGAGGAAGTGTGTTTCCTGAGGAGGACTTCGGAAGCCCTGATATACCACTTACTTCCAGATTCATTATGGAAGCTAAACTGTTACTGGCACATTCTGAAGGAAGTTGTTACATTGAAAGGCAGGTACCAGCTGAGCTTAAGCCTGAAAGAAACTTAAAGATGAGGTTTGCGTTTAACGTACTTTGTGGAAGTATGCATTGCAGTCCTGTCTTCAGTCCTCTGTAAACGTCAGCTCGTTCAAAGCTCTGACATCTTTATCCTAACTCCCCTTAACTCTTGACACGCTGCTATTGACCAATTTAAGAGTAACTAAGAGTGTTGGATTGGCTGCTTGAAGGACAGTTATTTCCAGCTGGAACTTCTCTGCAATCACCCTCTGTAATGTGGTAAGTTTGCGGCGAGGTTGGTTTCTGCAGATCTGCAGCAGATCATCTACATGTCCGAAGCTGGAGACTTCAGCCCCCCATTAACTCCAATGTCCTGCCCAAACTGGAGCCTTTGTATACTGTATAGGATGGGACAGACCAAATACTTTTTTTTTTTTAAAGTACCCAATTATTTTTCCCAATTAAGGGGCAATTTAGCATGGCCTACCCTGCACATCTTTGGGTTGTGGGGGTGAAACCCACGCAGACACGGGGAAAACTCCACACGGACAGTGACCCAGAGCCGGGGGGACAGACCAAATACTAATAACCACATGAGCTCACAGTTGGAAATGTTGGGTATATTTAACCAGAGATTTTGTCAGCGTCTATTTCTTTTTTTTTTCTCTCTTAAAAAAAATAAATAAATTTAGAGTACCCAATTAATTTTTTCCAATTAAGGGGCAATTTAGCATGGCCAATCCACCTACTCTGCACATCTTTGGGTTGTGGGGGCG
This sequence comes from Scyliorhinus canicula, assembly GCF_902713615.1. Lineage (NCBI taxonomy): Eukaryota > Metazoa > Chordata > Chondrichthyes > Carcharhiniformes > Scyliorhinidae > Scyliorhinus > Scyliorhinus canicula. Next base: position 17,989,818 of record NC_052162.1, read on the forward strand.
AAACCCACGCAGACACTGGGAGAATGTGCAAACTCCTCACGGACAGTGATCCAGGGCCGAGATTCGAACCCAGGTCCTCAGCGCCGTAGGCAGCAATGCTAACCACTGTGCCACCGTGCTGCCCAGAGTCTATTTCTAATGGATTGGGTTGCAGGGGGAAGTTGTAAGTTCAGATTTCCTTGGCAGAAGCCGGGGGCTCGCAATATTTGGGGTGTCAGATGAGCCGGGAGTGCAGGAGGCGAAAGAGGCCGGTATTCTGGCCTTTGCGTCCCTGGTAGCCCGGCGCAGGATTCTGCTTCAGTGGAAGGATGCGAGGCCCCCAGGATGCGTGGAATCCTGGATTAACGACATGGCAGGGTTTATTAAATTGGAGAGGGTGAAATTTGCCCTAAGGGGATCGGTGCAAGGGTTCTTCAGGCGGTGGCGGTTGGGGAATTACTATTGTTTACTGGTTAACGTTTATTTGTTTATCTATGCACTTTTGTTCTTGTTGTTTTATTATTTGTGTAAAGGGGCGGGGGGGAGGTTTTATTTTTCCTTTCTGTTATTTATAATATGTGAAAAGTTCGAATAAAAATTATTTTTAAAAAAAAGAACTCCAGATTTCCTTGGCAGCTTTTTGGAATAGGATAACTTGTGACTTAAGTTGAAATGTTTGCAGAGTTGAACACCCAACCGACTAACTCAATCTGTGTTGTTTAGATGTTGAATTGAGAGACATTGGGATGGAAATGGTGGATTTATAAAGTTTAAATGTGTACAAAATAGTAGAGAATGGTACTAGTTCATCAGGGGAGAGAGAGGTTCTCTGCAATAAATGCATAAAAAGCTGGGCAGGAAGATTGGAGAGGGCCAAGCTTTGCTGTGGGGATTCTCGATGGTTGCCCAGCCAATCGCATTTCATTCTACAAGCTCCCATGTGCACAATAGACAAGCTAACCGAGAACGGGCCGTTTCCATGGAGCTGCACTCTAGCACAAGTCAGCCCCTTCAAGACAGCAGGGCAAAGTAACTATAGGTGGTAATATTGTATTTGAGGCATTATTAATATTGTTACGATGCACTCTAATGTGAGAAACATTCTTTGTCAAAATAATTCCTTTCCTTGCAACGTTTTTCCCATCCCCAACAGTTCTGGAGGAAGTGATCAATACGGTCTGTGATGCCGACTTTATCAATCAGGCACTGATCAAATTTTTGGATGAAGATTCGCCTGAAACTAATGAAGCCGAAGTTATTCCCGAGGCTCCCCCAACAACTGGGAATGATGACGGAAGAGGAAAAACGTGAGTCGCAATTTTATAATGTATGGTGTCGTTTCTGTCTTCCTCCTGTTTGTTTCAGTGAAATGTGATTGAACTGTGACCGTACTGCCTCTTCGAACTCCTGAGGCTACGTTCCTGCCCAGGGGCTTCTTTAGGGTTTGCTAGTTACCACAAGAATACCAACGTAGACTGTTATTTATTTTTTAAAGTTCCTGTTTATTTACAGATAGATATATAAATCTCAGTGCTTTACATGAGGTTCTACTTCTGTTTTACATCAGGGCCGGGATTCTCCCCTACCCAGCGGGGCGGGGGGTCCCGGCGTGTCGGAGTGGCATGAACCACTCCGGCGTCGGGCCGCCCCACCTTTAGGGGCCAAGCCCTCACATTGAGGGGCTAGGCCCGCGCCGGAGTGATTCCCACTCCGCCGGCTGGCGTGAACGGCTTTTGGCACCACGCCAGCCGTGGCCTAAAGGACTTTGCCGGCCGGCGTAAGTCCACGCATGCGCCAGAGCGTCAGCGGGTGCTGATGTCACACCGGCGCATGCGCAGGGGAGGGGGTCCCTTCCGCCTCCGCCATGGTGAAGGCCATGGCGAAGGCGGAAGAAAAAGAGTGCCCCCACGGCACAGGCCCGCCCACCGATCGGTGGGCCCCAATTGTGGGCCAGGCCACCGTGGGGGCAACCCCCCCCCCCGGGGTCAGATTGCCCCGCGCCCCACCACCACCACCTCCCAGGACCCTGGAGACCGCCCGCGCTGCCAATCCCACTGGTCAGGTAGGTGGTTTAAACCACGCCGGTGCGAGTGGCCTGTCAGCCACGGGACTTCGGGCCAGAGAATCGTCGCAGGGGGCCCGCCGGTTGGCACGGGGGGCCCGCCGACCGCTGCGGCACGATTCCCGCCCCCGCCGAATCTCGGGGGTCGGAGAATTCCGCCCGAGATCTCTGTTACTTAACCTAAAGCAACTGTGACTTTGCATCAAAGTTATATCTGTATTGTGTGCCCTTGATAACCCTTTACAGTTTAAAAAAAAACTCAAATGAGGAAGTTTCAGAGCAAGGGCCAAACCTGATGCACCCACACATGTGGCGTTACTGGATTTTTTTTTTTTGCATAAGACCGATTTAATCGTAATTGTGTTTGTGCATTTCTTACCTGCAAAGTTGACATTTTATTATTCTGATCTTGCAGGGAATGTAATGTTCCCAAGGAAAAGGAGAAAAAGAAATCAAACAAAAAAAGTGAGTCATTCTCCTCAAACTTCTTTGTGAATTTTCTTTTTCCAGCTTTGTCCTGTTGTGCCTCTTGCATGACCTACTTTGACGAGGTATTGCAATTCTCTTCTACCGCCTTACATTCTGGGAGTCACTGATAAAAGGCCTGACGTACACATCACAACCTCCCCCTGTATTCTAAAATTCTGTCATATATTAACATCCAAATGACCTCTTATTTAATGAAGGGAAGGCATGGACGGCATGGTAGCACAGTGGTTAACACTATATTGCTTCACAGCGCCAGGGACCCGGATTCAATTCTGTGCAGAGTTTGCACGTTCTCCCAGTGTCTGCATTGGTTACCTCTGGGTGCACCGATTTCCTCCCACAAGTCCTGAAAGACCCGCTGTTAGGTGAATTGGGCATTTTGAATTCTCCCTCTGTGTACCCGAACAGATGCCGGAGTGTGGCGACTAGGGGCTTTTCACAGTAATTTCATTGCAGTGTTAATGTAAGCCTATTTGTGGCACTAATAAAGATTACTATTATTATTATTATTATTATTATTATTATTATTATTAATAGTGTCCGAGTTGGGCGACTTGTCTTGGTGGATTGGAAAATAGCAAATCTAATACCTAGAAAGTGGGAAACTATAGGCCAGATAGCCTAACATCTGTCATACGGTTAATGATAGGATCTATTATCACAAATATCGGGAGGGATTCTCTCAGCCGGGACGGAGAATCGCCGGGACGGGCGCGAATTGCACAACGCCGGTCCACCGATTCTCCGGAGAGCGGAGAATCGGCACCATTGGCGGCGGCGTGGTCGGCGCAGCGCCGGTCTGGGGCCGCTCTACACGTCCCCACCCCCCCCGGTGATTCTCTGCCCGGGATGGGACGAGCGGTCACGCACAAAAACCCAAGTCCTGCCAGCGCCGTTCACACCTGCTCTTATCCGGCTGGACCTCAGCTTGCATGCATCCGGGGGCGGCCTGGTGGGGGGGGGGGAGGGGAGGGGGAGGGGGAGGGGGAGAGGGAGGGGGAGGGGGAGAGGAGTACGATCCCAGGCGGGCCTCCGCTGTGGGCTGGCCCGCGATCGGGGCCAACCGATCGGCGGGCCGGCTTCTCGGGCTGAGGGCCTCTTTTGTTCTGCGCCGGCCCCTGTAGCCATGTTGCGTCGGGGTCGGCGCGGAGAAGGGAGACACCGCGCGTTGGCGCCGGACCCACTGCACATGCGCAGACTCGCGGCACCAACCTGACGCCGGGGGTCGGCAGCTGGAGCGGTGTGGTTAGAATCGGTGCTCCTGAGGCCTTTACACAATATAAGAAGAGTACACGGTGTAGGGGTAACATATTAACATGGTTAAAGGATTGGTTAGCTAACAGGAAACGGAGTAAAGGTAAACTGGTCTGTTTTTTTTATTTTGGAATTATTTTGACAAAGGATGTTCCTCACATTAGGGTGCATCGTAACAATATTAATAATGTCATCAACACCTTGGAGTTCACTGTTGAACATAAGTTTAAACAGAACCACCACATCAATAACTAATGGCCTCATCTTCTGATCCCTCAATGTTGATTCACTATCTCATCAGGATTTTAAAAATGTATTTATTCCATCATGGGACGTGAGCGTCACTGGCAAGACCAGCATTTGTTGCTCATCCCTAATGTCCCTTGAGTTGAGTGGCTTGCTAAGCCATTTCCAAGGGCAGTTAAGAGTCAGCCATATTGTTGTGGGGCTGGAGTCAGCCAGACCAGGTAAGGGCGGCAGATTTCCTTCCCGAAAGGGTATCCGTGCACCAGATGGGTTTTCACAACAATTGGTGGTAGTTTAATGGTCACCATTACTGAGATTGGCTTTCAGTCCCAGATGTTGTTAACTGAATGTAATATCCATCGGCTGCCAAGACCGGGTTTGAACCCGTGTCCCCAGAGTACTAGCCTCTGGCCTACTAGTTTAGTGACATTAGGTGTCCCGACGTCATCGCGCACTTGCGTGACATTCCGGTCGGCGTGCGTACACCTGCAAGAATCAGAAATCCTCCTGCCGACAGTCCAGCGGGCAATATAGCCCATTAAGGGGCCAATTGACCTCAATTTTACATGGCCCGTCTGCTTTTATGGTTGGCTGCCCGGCTGATTGACCAGGCGGCCCTTACATTTCAACGACCATCTCGATCCAGGGCCGGGTGAAATGTCAAGGCCGAAATAGAATTTTAACGAGATGCCGGGTTTGTGTATGATTGTGATGCCTAGACACTTGGCAGTGCTTTTCCATCATCGTTTATTTATTTTTTTTACAAGTCTGCAGCTTCCTGAGACAGCTCCGCAGTGGCTATCCTCCTGAGGGAACCACCAACTCGCACTGCCCCGTTATTTCCCCGGCAGCGCTGGACCTTTCCTACTGCATGTTTCACGCAGGCTGCCCATTAGTTGATCAGCCAGTGTGAGATTGCGTTCCGCTGTGCTCGCAGCTGGAACGTGCCCGCCTCCGATCCGCCGAGTGTGCATGCTCAGTAGGCAAAAAAATTCAGCCCTCGGGTTTCTTTGTGTCTCTCCAGTCAATTCAACTCCAGTTGCACTTTACAATTCTCCTTGGGTGGAGATGCTGACTGTGGTAGTCACCACTCTTTGTATAATACATGTATTAGAAGTAATACGGTAAGGCCACTGTTCTACAGGTACGGGGGTAGATCCCAACCTGCTGGCTCCGCCCAGTAGGCAGAGTATAAATGTGTGTGCTCACCGAGCTGCTGCCATTTCGGTAGCAGCTGCAGGAGGCAACACATCTCTGCTTAATAAAGCCTCGATTACTCTCTACACTCATCTCGTCATAATTGATCATCACTGACGCTCTTGTTATAATAAGGAATTGTTCAGTCGTTTTATTGTTGTTTGTTTTTACTTTGGTTGGAGAACTTCCAAAATTTTTTAAAATGTTCAAGAGGAACAAAAAGCAGAAGAATCCTGAAACCAAACCATCGTCAGATCACATGGATGAAATTGATGGACCGGCTGATCCGGACTTTAGATCACTTCCTCCCAGTGAGTCCGATTTGAACATCCGAGCTGAAGATTCTGCTGAAGAAGAGGATTTAAATTTCTCAAATGAGGTTTGTTGGAAACCCTTTTAAAACCAGCCGGCTGTTGTAGTGCAATGCCTGTTTCAACATTAGTACACAATAATGAGCTACGAGAGAATCTTCTTTTTTTTTTTTCCTTTTGACTAGATTTTTAAAATATGTTTCAATTAAATTTACATTTTTTTTTGTCCTGCAAGATGTTCTTGTTGAGAGGTGTATTAATGACAGAATCTAAATATGTTAGAAGAGGCACAACTGTATCCTGTATCCTTTGGAAAGGAATGGTTTTCACACTTCTTTAGTCAGTCGGATGGTTTATTTTAAGTGACCATTTTCAGAGTGCCGAACAATTGTGGACTCGTTCTGGGAATCATTCCAGAAAGCCTCTGGCTATTTGGTGCTGCCAACAAATTTGACCTTTTTAATGAAGCTTCCAGTGATGGAATATTCTAGCCTCGGGTGCACCCGAGATGCAGAAAACCCACCGATTGGACTCGATATGATCCCCAAAGTCACGCCCAACAGTAAACATCATGGAAAAAAGCTTTATGGGTGCCGTCCGCCCAATAAAAGATGCACAGAGCTACGCCACAAGAGTGGCTGATGCTGCCTAAATCAGATGTCTTAGATCCATATTAGAAATGCGTGGCTGTGAAATATCGGCTTCAGGCCACCTCCACATACTTTTCCAGAGAGTGTTGTGAGCAGTAGGTTTAACTGCAGAATTAATCATCAGCTTCATCAAGATTATAGAAATGCAAATTCATTTCTGGGTAATCTTCTTGACACTTCAAGATAATTGTGGACTAGTTCTGGGAATCATTCCAGAAAGCCTCTGGCTATTTGGTGCTGCCAACAAATTTGACGTTTTAATGAAGCTTCCAGTGATGGAATATTCTAGCCTCGGGTGCACCCGAGATGCAGAAAACCATTACGTTCCCAAGCAGCTGCAAGGGAGTGATTCATGAAGCATCTGACTTTGTTATAGATACGATATATAGCTGTATGTATATTTGGCTCTATCTTGTTATGGGAGCTCTGGTGGCGCAGTGGATAGTAGTGTCCCTGCTTCTGAGCCAGAATCTCTTCCAGAGTGACATAATCAGGGCAGCACAGTGGCACAGTGGTTAGCACTGCTGCCTCACGGCGCCGAGATCCCAGGGTCGATCCCGGTTCTTGGTCACTGTCCGTGTGGAGTTTGCACAGTCTCCCTGTGTTTACGTTGGTTTTGCCCCCACAACCCAAAGATGTGCAGGGTAGGTGGATTGGCCACGCTAAATTGCCCCTTAATTGGAAAAAATTAATTGTGTACTCTAAATTTTTTTTTTTTAAAGAATTGTTATGGCGCAGACCATTCAGCCCATTGTGTCGGCATTGGCTCTCCAGACGAGCATTATAGCTTTGAGCTTCTTCCCTGTACCCCTGCAGGTTGTTGCTATTCCAGTAATCATCTGAAATCCTGTTGACTGCTTGAATTGAACCTACCTCCACCACACTTCCAGGCTGTGCATTCCAGACCCCAACCACTTGTGCTGTGAAAATGCAGTTCCTCGCATCACACTTGCTTCTTTTGCAAATCATCTTAAATCTGTGCCCTCTCGTTCTTGATCCTTTTTAAAGGCGGGAACAGTTTCTCCTGATCTACTCTGTTTAACTTAGGTTTCTCAACCCTGGAACCATCCTGGGTTCAAGTTCCACCCAGGACTTGATGGCCAAGGAGTGTGTGTTCATAATGAGACTAAACAAGTTTTGTGTCAATCTGCAAATCCTTTCAACACCGACCAGTGGCTGGCAGTAAGAGTGGGAGAGATTCCAGGTCAGCCACGTGTTGGAAAGAATGTGGAGCTATGGATAGTGATTCTAAAGCGACTGCGACATGCATGTGAATACATGTTCCAACAGCATATTGGACTCCCGAGTAAACTGTAACACACCACATCTTGTTGTCAAAACTGATTCTGTCTGCTGGCTACATGAAAGTTTACTAATGTGCAGTAGTTATTAGATTCATATCATGGCAAATTGTGTTGGGAGATAAGGTAACACAGTGGTTAGCATTGTTGCATCACAGCGCCAGGGTCCCAGGTTCGATTCCCGGCTTGGGTCCCTGTCTGTGTGGAGTTTGCACCCCCCCCCTCCCCCCAATCTATCCCAATTCATAGTTTATTTTCTTGGTCTATCCACCAGCTACCAATTTTGGCTGAGAACATACAACATTACAGCGCAGTACAGGCCCTTCGGCCCTCGATGTTGCGCCGACCGTGAAACCCCTCTAAAGCCCATCTACTATTCCCCTATCATCCTATGCCTATCCAATTACCATTTGAATGCCCTTAGTGTTGGCGAGTCCACTGCTGTTGCAGGCAGGGCATTCCATGCCCTTACTACTCTGAGAAAAGAACCTACCTCTGACATCTGTCCTATATCTATCTTCCCTCAATTTAAAGCTATGTCCCCTCGTGCTAGACATCACCATCCGAGGAAAAAGACTCTCACTGTCCACCCTATCTAATCCTCTGATCATCTTGTATGCCTCAATTAAGTCACCTCTTAACCTTCTTCTCTCTAACGAAAACAGCCTCAAGCCCCTCAGCCTTTCCTCAAGTTCTTCCCTCCATACCAGGCAACAACCTGGTAAATCTCCTCTGCACCCTTTCCAATGCTTCCACATCCTTCCTATAATGCGGCGACCAGAACTGCACTCAATACTCCAAATGCAGCCGCACCTGAGTTTTGTACAACTGCAACATGACCTCATGGCTCCGAAACTCAATTCCTCTACCAATAAAAGCTAACACACCATATGCCTTCTTAACAACCCTCTCAACCTGGGTGGCAACTTTCAGGGATCTATGTACATGGACACCGAGATCTCTCTGCTCATCCACACTACCAAGAATCTTACCATTAGCCCAGTACTCTGTCTTCCTGTTATTCCTTCCAAAATGAATCACCTCACACTTTTCTGCATTAAACTCCATTTGCCACCTGTCAGCCCAGCTTATCTGCAGCTGCAGCTTATCTATGTCCCTCTGTAACTTGTAACATCCTTCTGCACTGTCCACAACTCCACCGACTTTAGTGTCATCTGCAAATTTACTCACCCATCCTTCTACGTCCTCCTCCAGGTCATTTATAAAAATGACAAAAAGCAGTGGCCCAAAAACAGATCCTTGTGGTACACCACTAGTAACTGGACTCCAGTCTGAACATTTCCCATCAATCACCACCCTTTGTCTTCTTCCAGCTAGCCAATTTCTGATCCAGACTGCTAAATCACCCTGAATCCCATGCCTCCATATTTTCTGCAATAGCCTACCGTGAGGAACCTTATCAAACGCTTTACTGAAATCCATATACACCACATCAACTGCTTTATCCTCATCCACCTGTTTAGTCACCAAAAGAACTCAATAAGGTTTGTGAGGCACGACCTACTCTTCACAAAACCATGTTGACTATCTCTAATCAAATTATTCCTTTCCAGATGATTATACATCCGATCTCTTATAAACCTTTCCAAGACTTTTCCCACAACAGTAGTAAGGCTCACTGGTCTATAGTTACCGGGGTTGTCTCTACTCCCCTTCTTGAACAAGGGGACAATATTTGCTATCCTCCAGTCTTCTGGCACTATTCCTGTAGACAAAGGTGACTTAAAGATCAAAGCCAAAGGCTCAGCAATCTCCTCCCTAGCTTCCCAGAGAATCCTAGGATAAATCCCATCCGGCCCAGGGGGCTTACCTATTTTAACACTTTCCAGAATCGCTAACACCTCCTCCTTTTGAACCTCAAGCCCTTCTAGTCTAGTAGCCTGTATCTCCGTATTCTCCTCGACAACATTGATGGTCTTTGTTTTTCTGACCTCTTTTATTTAACGTCCCAGGAGTATTTGAGTAATCCCTAAACTCGGTTTCAGTTATGTGTTCACCACTTCCTCTGGGTGGGTGCATCACCCTTGCTCAGTCTGCCTCATGATGATGTATGTCACATCACTCACTGTCTTGGTGCTGCTCTGCTCAGTATGTTGCTGTATGTTTTCATTTTAGATGCCTGAATGGGTGAAACAAAAGATTCTTATTTCCACTGAAAATGAAAAATCATCACTCAGAAAATGTCGGATCTCTGTTTCAGAGGTATGTTATTAATTGTGTCTTTTAAAAATCTTTCATGAAGACTGTCTGTGGATGGTTGGCAGCTTCAGTCTTCAATGTTCCAGTTTTATATTGTAATATCTTAGAATCACTTCATTTTCTCAAATTCTTTATTCTCAAAGGGAGGTGTGTCCGTGCTATGGAACAGAGCAGTCTCCTACCTCAGGCACATAAACCTGAGGAACAGTATTGCACAGTCTGATACAGATGCCCTGCTCTTGATGATCCTGAATTCAATGCAACAACCTGCCCCCTACTCCATCAGAGAAGGTTTTAACTCACGAGGGCAAGGATGAGCTGATTCTTTGAAGGGGTAGAAGATGTGTGTGAACGTTGCGGAGTGGGGGGAGCGCCCTGCTAATCACGTTCATATGTTTTGGTCCTGTCCAAAGCTTGGGGAGTACTGGAAGGAGGTGTTTAGGGTAATTTCCAAGGTGGTGCATGTGAAACTGGACCCGGGTCCCCTGGAGGCCATATTCGAGGTGTCGGATCAGCCAAGGTTGGAAGCGGGTGTGGAGGCAGATATCATAGCCTTCGCCTCGTTGATCGCCCGAAGGCGGATCCTGCTGGGCTGGAGAGCGGCCTCTCCACCCTGTGCCCTGGCATGGCGGGGGGACCTGTTGGAATACTTGACCCTTGAGAAGGTTAAGTTCGAACTGAGGGGAAGCTCGGAGGGGTTCTACAAGTCATGGGCACTATTTATTATGCACTTTCAAGAACTGGATAACATCGAACATTAGTTGGGGGGGGGGGGAAGGGGGGGGGGGGGAAGGGGGGGGAGGGGGGCTGTGTATGTTGAAGATGGCTATGGGTAGTCCCTGATTCCTTTTTTTTTCTTTGTCATTTGTTTATGTTAACATGCGGGCTGATGTCGGCATGGTGGGAGGATGGGATCGTTGTTACTGTTATGGGGTTTGAGATATTTGTTGTTGGTTATTGATTGTTGTTGGGTGTAAATTCGGGAGAAAAATTGTGAAAAAGGAGGAGAATAAAAAAAATTTTTTTTTTAAAAAGAGAAGGTTTTAACATTTCTCACCTATGGCATCTTTAAGGCACATCTCCGTGAGATTGTGAATTTGTGTTGCTTTCATCCCTAAATTCACCCTCCTGAGAAATCAATTGTCAAAATTCACTTTTTTTTTTAAGAATAGCCTTTGACTCGGGTGTACAAATAGTCATTTGGTCGTACAGAACATGACTATTCCTGAAAAAAGTGACATGTCAAAGCTTTTCACCTTGAACTCGGGACACTGCAAGAATACCAGAGCAAGGCGAAAACAATCATTTAAACTTTGAGTGTTGATTGGTTGGCAAGTGAATTCCGATTGGGAGAGACATTGTCATGGACAATGCACCAGTTGATAGTGACTGACCAGTTAACTGCCAAGAGTTATTTGAAATTAAAACCCTGATTGGTCAAGGCATTACTCCAGGGAATGAATCAGCAAAAGACTGTCACTTATTTAGTTTAGCTGAAAGAGGCGCAAGATGTATAAATGTTCCTTGCGGACAGAAAGAACTGGGCTCTGTGTATTCATACTAATATATATATATGTTGGACACTGTGTTTTGAGTTTTGGAAGCACAGGCTTGTTGGGTATGGTCTATACCTTGACCGTCTCTGGCACAATACCTCTGAGAAGAAATGGCTCTTTTCAGTGTCACAATCCTATGTGACTATGATTTTGATTTGTACCGAGGTACAGTGAAAAGTATCTGTACAGTCCAGACGCATCATTCCATACATGAAAACAAAATAGGACATACATAAATACACAATGTAAATACATAGACACAGGCATCGGGTGAAGCGTATGGATTGCAGTACTACTCAGTAGAGAAGATATGTAAAGAGATCAGATCAGTCCATAAGAGAGTCATTCAGGAGTCTGGTAACAGCGGGGAAGAAGCTGTTTTTGAACCTGTTAGTGCATGTTCTCCGACTTTTGTATCTCCTGCCCGAGTTTGAAGAGTGAATAACCCGTGTGGGAGGGGTCTTTGATTATGCTGCCCGCTTTCCCAAAGCAGCAGGACCATGACCATGGTGAACTATCCCTCATTCATCTCAATTGGTCTGCAACCTTTGTCCTCCTCCAACCTCCAGCTGGGTGAAGCTGCTCTCACTATTCTTATCTATCCTGTCATAGCCAGAGAATCATCTACAGTGACTTCTCTTCCCATTCCCACATCATGATCTCTGGCGTTTGAGGGCAGCGCAGCGAGTAGCACTGCGGCCTCGCGGCGCCGAGGTCCCAGGTTCGATCCCAGCTCTGGGTTACTGTCCGTGTGGAGTTTGCACATTCTCCCCGTGTTTGCGTGGGTTTCGCCCCCACAACCCAAAAAGATGTGCAGAGTAGGTGGATTGGCCTCACTAAATTGCCCCTTAATTGGAAAAATTAATTGGGTACTCTAAATTTATTTTTTTTAAATCTCTGGCATTTTCAAGGTTCTTGCCCCTATTTCTCATCTACATGCTGTCCCTTGGCAATATCATTCAAAACGCTGCAGGTTCATGTGTATGCTAATGACACCAGCTATATCTCACTACCACTTCTCTCAACCCCTTCTACTGACATCCAAGCTGACAAACTGTTTGTCCAACATGCAGTTCTGGATGGACAGAAGCAAAATATTGGGAAGACTGAAGTCACTATCTTCTATCCTCACTACAAACTGCAGACCAGTTAGCTTGACTTCTGGAGTGAGGAAGTTGCTGGAATCAATCATTAAAGAGGTGGTGACATGGGTAGCACGGTGACACAGTGGTTGGCACTGCTGCCTCATAGTGCCGAGGTCCTAGGTTCGATCCCGGGTCTGAGTCACTGTCCGTGTGAAGTTTGACATTCTCCCCGTTTTTGCGTGGGTTTCTCCCCCACACCCCAAAGACGTGCAGGGTAGATGGTTTGGCCACACTAAATTGCCCCTTAATTGGAAAAAATGAATTGAGTACTCTAAATTTAGGGCGAAAAAGAGGAGATGACTGAATATTTGGAAAGATGATACTCAATCCATCAGTGTCAGCATGGCTTTATGAAGGATAAGTCATGCTTGACAAACTTGCTTGAGTTCTTTGAGGATGTAACCAGCAAGATGGATAATGGGGAACCTGTGGATGTGGTATATCTAGACTTCCAGAAGACATTTGACAAGGTGCCTCATAAAAGACTGATCCAGAAGGTGAAATCGCAGGGGATTGGGGGTAGCGTAGTAGATTAAATTGAGGATTGACTGACAGAAAGCAGAGGGTTAGGATAAATGAATCCTTCTCAGGCTGGTGAACTGTAACTAGCGGGATGCCGCAGGGGTCAGCCCTTGGGCCTCAACAGTTTACACTCTATATAAATGACCTGCAAGCAGAGACAGAGTGTAATATAGCAAAATTTGCGGATGATACTTAAATAGGTGGAAAAACAGGCAGTGAAGAGGAGGTAAATAGCTTACAGATGGATATAGATAGGCTAGGAGATTGGGCCAAAATTGGGCAGATGGAGTTTAATTTGGGTAAGTATGAGGTTATCCATTTTGGACGAAAAAATAGAAAGGCAAATTATTATCTAAATGAAAAACAGATTCAAAATGTGTCTGAACAGAGGGATCTGGGAGCCTTTGTTCATGCATCACAGAAAGTTAGTATGAAGGTACAACATGTAATTAAAAAGGCAAATAGAATGCCAGCATTTACTGCAAAAGAACTAGAGTATAGAAGTAGAGAAGCGTTGTTGCAATTGTATAGGGTGTTGGTGAGACCACACCCTATATTGTGTCCCGTTATGGTCTCCCTATTTGAGAAAGGATGTGGTGGTATTGGAGGCAGTTTGGAGGTGGCTCACCAGATTGATTCCAGCAATGAAAGGTTGCTGTATTTGGAGAGATTGAACAGTTTGGGCTTATATTCACCTGGAGATTAGAAGGATGAGAGGGGATATAAAATGCTAAGAGGGATTGATAAAGTAAAAGTAGACCAAATGTTCCCCCTTTTTGTGGCAATCTAGAACCAGAGGTCACAGGTATAGGTTGAGAGGCGGTAGATTGAGATGAGGAGGAACTACTTCTTGCAGAGGGTGGTGAATTTGTGGAACCCGCTGCCCCATAATGGGGTGGAATCTGAATCATTAAATGGTTTCAAGAAGGAGATGGATATGCTTCTGACTTTTTAAAAGAAACGGTTAAAGCGACATGGGAAACAGACAGGAGGTGGATTTGAAACCAGGAAGATCATGGTGGTAACTGTTTGAAGCTGAACCAGACTGGTTGCAACCTTGGTGTTATATATGATCCCACTATGACCCTCTGGCCACATATTCCTATCATAGCTAAGACCACCTATTTTCATCTCTATAAACATTGCTTGACCATGTCCCTGCCCCACCTCGTTAATCTGCTGCTGCAACCCTCCTCCACAACTTTGAGGTCATCCAAAACACTGCCGCCTGTGTCACAACTTGCACCAAGCCCCGTTCACTATCCCCCCTCTTTCACTCCTGCACATTGACTCCTGGTTAAGACGAGCTTAATTTTAGAATTCTCAACCCTGTTTACAAATCTTTCCCCCTCCAATGGCCTTGCCCCTCCCTCTCTGTGACTCCTCCAGCCCCAAGACCCCCTGAAATTTCTCAACTCTTCCGCTCCGGGCCTCTTGTACAGCCCCAGTTTTTAACCGCTCCACCATTGGTGGACGTGCTTTGACCTGCTGTTAACCTAAACTGTGGATTTCCTTCTCTAAACCCCTCCATCTCTTGAACTCTCTTTACTTCTTAAAAGACACTAGTTCAGACCTATCCTTTTGACCAACTGTTTGATAATTTGCCTTGAATATTGTCAGTGTGGCCCAGTGCCAAATTGTGTTGGATCAAACTCCAGTAAAATGCCTTGTGTCGTTTTACTGTGTTAAAGGAATAAATCTGTAATATAAACTAGTCTCCGTGGGGTTATCTTCGATTGTCTTAAAGACCCATCTGGTTCACTCTTCAGAGGAGGAATTCTGCCACCCTTACCCGGTCTGGCCTACGTGCTAGTCCAGACCCACCGCAATGTGGTTGGCCTTAGTTGCCCTCTGAAATGACCCAGCAAGCCTCTCGGTTCAAGGGCAATTAGGGATGGACAACAAATGCCGGCCCAGCCAGTGATCCACGTCCCATGAAAGAATGAAGAAAAATAATTCCCCCCACCGCTGAAATCGGCCCTGGCTGATTTATTCTGCTGCCTTTGGTGGAGGAGTTTGTGAGACGATAATATTGCGCCTTTTTTGCAGGTATCGTGGGGTGAAACCGAAGGTCCATTTTGTAGAATCGACATAGAAAGCCTGGAAGCTGCAGAGGACTGCTGGTCCATTCAAAGGAAATATCATGAATTTGAAGACCTTCAGAAAGAGCTCAGTAAGGTAACCAGCTTCTTATCTACAAAAGTCGAGAGATAATTTAATTCTCAGAGAATGTTCCGTTAATGTAAATCATGTTGAAACTTAATAATGTAGTAATATTGGTAACTGAAACTTCACAATTCTGTGGCAGTGGAAAGTCAAAGCTTCACCCTATTGGTGTGTTCAATCCTCCTCTGATCATTGCTCTTCTTTTTAAATTTGATCTTTGTTCCTCCCTTTCTCCCGTTTTCTCCTGAGGGCGCTTATTTCATGCAGAGCTGCAAGTCCGTGAATGCAGGTGCCATCCTACGGGGTGTGTAGCTCGCTGCTGCCGCCGGAGGGGAACCGGATCACAGGGACCGAATCCCACTACTGGGGGGCAGAGAATCTATCCCATCGTTTCCGCAGCGAGTGGTTGGGGTCTGATGGGGTGCACGGCGCCATGCGTCCACCATCGGAGAACAGGGACGTGTTCGTGAACAGAAAGGGGACCTACTCCATGAACATTCAGGTGGTCTGTGACCACCGCATGAAGATCATGCACGTCTGCGCCCAGTACCCCGGCAGTGTGCATGATGCCCTTTTATATTGGCGCAATCCTTCACCCTGCCATGTTCGAGGAACCCCCCGCCCCCGGCTGAGGGGCTGGTTACTGGACGACAGGGGTTACCCGTTGCGGTCGAGGCTGATAACGCCTATATGGAGGCCACAGACTAACGCGGAGACCCGCTACAATGAGGCCCATGCAGCAACCAGGGGTGTTGTGGAGAGGTGCTTTGGCCTCTTGAAGATGCGCTTCAGGTGCCTGGACCGCTCTGGAGCGGCCCTCCAGTACCATTTAGAGCGGGTCGGCTGCATAGTTGTTGTCTGCTGCATCCTGCACAACATAGCCCAGCAGAGGGGCAATGTCCTGGTGGAGGAGGCACAGGGGGAGCCCAATGAGGGCGACGCATCTGCACATGAGGCGGATGGGGAGGGGGAGGGGCACAGACACGACATGGGGGCTGGATATAGCTGGGAGGCTGCACGACGCCACCGGCTTGGCGAGCGAGCACGCGAGGCGTTGATCGCCACATGTTTCACCAACTAGGGGGAAGGCATCGCTGAGCAAGGTACTTGCACCACCGTCCTGCCCAAACGCACCCCCCCCCCCCACCTCCCACACCATCCGACAACCCTAGCTCCCACACCACCACTTTCACAGCACCCTACACCTGCGGCACAACGGGATGGTCTCACACGATTGCTTGTGGAAGCGGGTATGATCAGTGCCATGTTGAATGATGACGGGCAGCACGGTGGCGCAGTGGTTAGCCCTGCTGCCTCACGGCGCCGAGGTCCCAGGTTCGATCCTGGCTCTGGGCTGCTGTCCGTGTGGAGTTTGCACATTCTCCCCGTGTTTGCGTGGGTTTCACCCCCACAACCCAAAGATGAGCAGGGTAGGTGGATTGGCCATGTTAAAATTGCCCTTTAATTGGAAAGAAAATGAATTGGGTACTCTAAAAAATTTTTTAAATGTTGAATGATGACAACCCGCTCTGCGATGAGCTGTGAGCTCCGGATCGTTAGACGATGTCTGACTCATGGCCACAGCTACACCCTCCACCTGGGTGGTCCCTGTATGTGTCACGGACACTCCATCACATGGCCATGTGGGTAGCTGCCGTTGGTGTTCCGAGGACGATGGGGTGGGGTTGGGGGGGGGGGGGGGGGGGGGGGGTGTACACACACCCGGCCTCACCGTTGTACCGAACTTCGACCCCCCCCAGCGTCACTCGGCCCCTTCACGACTCCTCAGGCACCGGACACAGCACAGAGGCATCTAGGTTTGGTGTAACAGTGACTTTAATCGTGACATTCACATACAAGTGCCCGAGCCCCTATATCTAAGCTGTGCCCTGCACCCGTGCCAACTTGGTACGTGTCGAACTTCTTGGCCTTATGGACCCTACCACTACATCTTGGTGTTTCCCCAGACGGTACAGCAGGAGTGGAGGCGGACTGATGAGACTCCTGCCCTTCGACTTGGCACCCTGTCGGCGCGCGTTTCCTGGGGCAGCCTGGCTTGGATGGGCCAGGCTGCTTGGCGGGCGTGCTGGATAGCGTGATGCCACCCTGTTCTGCCCGCTGCCCACCAGATGCACCAGGGACAGAACGGGGGGAAGTCGGTGTTCTGGGACCTCCCTTGCTGGAGTCACCGGGACGGGCCCTAGAAACTCCTCCTCCCTCGGGGAGCCCGGAGGCCCCTGAGCCTCACTATGGGACGGTGGTGCGAGCAGAGACGAGCGCCGTGGCACCACCGACACCTGGTGTTGCCAGTCCTGGAGGCCCACTGTGGCATCGACCAGGGTCTGAACGTTCACAGCGATGGAGCTCGGGGAGCGCGCCATCCCTGTCGGGGACTGTGCAACCTCCCTCTGGGCTTGTGCGACGCCATCCAGCACGTGTGCAAGGCCGCTGATGCTCTGTGATGGCCTGCTGAGACTGGGCCATGGCCTGCTGGGACTGGGCCACGGCCTGCTGGGACTGGGCCACGGCCTGCTGGGACTGGGCCACGGCCTGCTGGGACTGGGCCACGGCCTGCTGGGACTGGGCCACGGCCTGCTGGGACTGGGCCTGCTGGGACTGGGCCACGGCCTGCTGGGACTGGGCCACGGCCTGCTGGGACTGGGCCACGGCCTGCTGGGACTGGGCCACGGCCTGCTGGGACTGGGCCACGGCCTGCTGGGACTGGGCCACGGCCTGCTGGGACTGGGCCAGGGCCTGCTGGGACTGGGCCAGGGCCTGCTGGGACTGGGCCACGGCCTGCTGGGACTGGGCCACGGCCTGCTGGGACTGGGCCACGGCCTGCTGGGACTGGGCCACGGCCTGCTGGGACTGGGCCAGGGCCTGCTGGGACTGGGCCACGGCCTGCTGGGACTGGGCCACGGCCTGCTGGGACTGGGCCATGGCCTGCTGAGACTCAGCCGGACCCCGGAGCATAGCGGCAATGTCCAGCTGGCTCTGGGACATGGCTGCCTGTGAGAGGGCAGCCCTGTCCTGCGCCATGGATAAAATATGCACATGAAGCCCCACGCCTTGCATAACCTGACCCATGGCCAACACCATTGCCTCCACCGCGGACGCCACCCGTGCGATGTCGGCCTGGGTGGCAGCCATGATCGGCACCGCTCCCTGCTCCTGGACGCGGATGGACTTCTCCACCTGCGTCTGCAGGTGCTGGAAGGCGGCCGTCATCCCGTTGTCTAGTCCCTGGGTTTCCACACGCATCAGGTCTGTGGGTGGGTCTGGTAAGTCCAGGAACCAGCGAACCGTCTGGGCGGCAGCTGGTTCCTGGGGCTGGGCTGCCCTCCGACCATCCGGCCCCTCGGCTGCTCCTACCTCCACCTGCCGTACCGGAACGGCTGTGTGGTGCGCACCAGTCAGTGTCCCAGATCCTCATCACTAATGTGGCCAACCGAGGTGAGGGTATTTGATGCGACCATCACGACACGAATTGGAGTAAATTGTGGCTTTAATCGGCTTACAACTGAGCCTGCCTGCGACTATGCTGAACTGAAGGTAGACTCGCAGGACCGCAGCACTTATACTTCCTGCTGGGGGCGGAGCCAAGGGCGGAGCCCTGTACATCCTCCTCATCTCCCCCTGTGGGCAGAGCCGCGCAATGGCTCACAGATGGAGCCCACAGGGATACAGTAATGTTCAGTGTGAATTATAGTGGTTACACATTCACCACAGGTATCTGCGATGGTGGAAGGTGTGGGAGACAGCAAGGTCCATGTCCTCATCGGACCCCAGGTCTGGGGTCTTCAGGGTCGAGCCTTGGACCAATGGACGTTGTCCCTGGACTATGTGAGGGGCCATGTCCAGTCTGTCCAACATCTGTTTGGCTGTCCCCCGTCCGTCACGGTCCAGAGTCCCCGTCCCCCGTCCGTCACGGTCCAGAGTCCCCGTCCCCCGTCCGTCACGGTCCAGAGTCCCCCGTCCCCCCGTCCGTCACGGTCCAGAGTCCCCCGTTCCCCCGTCCGTCACGGTCCAGAGTCCCCCGTTCCCCCGTCCGTCACGGTCCAGAGTCCCCCGTTCCCCCCGTCCGTCACGGTCCAGAGTCCCCCGTTCCCCCCGTCCGTCGCGGTCCAGCGTCCCCCGTTCCCCCCGTCCGTCGCGGTCCAGCGTCCCCCCCGTTCCCCCCGTCCGTCGCGGTCCAGCGTCCCCCGTTCCCCCGTCGGTCGCGGTCCAGCGTCCCCCGTCGGTCGCGGTCCAGCGTCCCCCGTCCGTCGCGGTCCAGCGTCCCCCGTTCCCCCGTCCGTCGCGGTCCAGCGTCCCCCGTTCCCCCGTCCGTCGCGGTCCAGCGTCCCCCCGTCCGTCGCGGTCCAGCGTCCCCCCGGCCGTCGCGGTCCAGCGTCCGTCCGGCCGTCGCGGTCCAGCGTCCGTCCGGCCGTCGCGGTCCAGCGTCCGTCCGGCCGTCGCGGTCCAGCGTCCGTCCGGCCGTCGCGGTCCAGCGTCCGTCCGGCCGTCGCGGTCCAGCGTCCGTCCGGCCGTCGCGGTCCAGCGTCCGTCCGGCCGTCGCGGTCCAGCGTCCGTCCGGCCGTCGCGGTCCAGCGTCCGTCCGGCCGTCGCGGTCCAGCGTCCGTCCGGCCGTCGCGGTCCAGCGTCCGTCCGGCCGTCGCGGTCCAGCGTCCCCCCGGCCGTCGCGGTCCAGCGTCCCCCCGGCCGTCGCGGTCCAGCGTCCCCCCGGCCGTCGCGGTCCAGCGTCCCCCCGGCCGTCGCGGTCCAGCGTCCGTCCGTCCGTCGCGGTCCAGCGTCCCCCCGGCCGTCGCGGTCCAGCGTCCGTCCGTCCGTCGCGGTCCAGCGTCCCCCCCGTCCGTCGCGGTCCAGCGTCCCCCCGGCCGTCGCGGTCCAGCGTCCCCCCGGCCGTCGCGGTCCAGCGTCCGTCCGTCCGTCGCGGTCCAGCGTCCCCCCCGTCCGTCGCGGTCCAGCGTCCCCCCGGCCGTCGCGGTCCAGCGTCGTCCGTCCGTCGCGGTCCAGCGTCCCCCCCGGCCGTCGCGGTCCAGCGTCGTCCGTTCCCCCGTCCGTCGCGGTCCAGCGTCGTCCGTCCCCCCGGCCGTCGCGGTCCAGCGTCCCCCCGTCCGTCGCGGTCCAGCGTCCCCCGTCCCCCGTCCGTCGCGGTCCCCCGTCCGTCACGGTCCAGCGTCCCCCGTCCGTCGCCCTCCCCCGTCCCCCGTCCGTCGCGGTCCAGCGTCCCCCGTTCCCCCGTCGCGGTCCAGCGTCCCCGTTCCCCCGTCCCCCGTCGCAGTCCAGCGTTCCCCCGTCCACCCGTAGCGGTCCAGCGTTCCCCCGTTCCCCCGTCCCCCGTCGCGGTCCAGCGTTCCCCCGTCCCCCGTCGCGGTCCAGCGTTCCCCCGTCCCCCGTCGCGGTCCAGCGTCCCCCGTTCCCCCGTCCCCCGTCGCGGTCCAGCGTCCCCCGTTCCCCCGTCGCGGTCCAGCGTCCCCCGTCACGGTCCAGCGTCCCCCGTCGCGGTCCAGCGTTCCCCCGTCCCCCGTCGCGGTCCAGCGTCCCCCGTCCCCCGTCGCGGTCCAGCGTCCCCCGTCGCGGTCCAGCGTTCCCCCGTCACCCCGTCGCGGTCCAGCGTCCCCCGTTCCCCCGTCGCGGTCCAGCGTCCCCCATTCCCCCGTCCCCCGTCACGGTCCAGCGTCCCCGTTCCCCCGTCCCCCGTCACGGTCCAGCGTCCCCCGTTCCCCCGTTTCCCGTCACGGTCCAGCGTCCCCCGTTCCCCCGTTTCCCGTCACGGTCCAGCGTCCCCCGTTCCCCCGTTTCCCGTCACGGTCCAGCGTCCCCGTTCCCCCGTTTCCCGTCACGGTCCAGCGTCCCCGTTCCCCCGTCCCCCGTCACGGTCCAGCGTCCCTGTCCGCCACTGGCCAGGGTCCCCCGTCCGTCACTGTCCGTCAGGCAGTGGAGTCTCACTTGTTCCTGCGGCTCCGACCTGGCATGGTGCTACCTCCCGCGTGACAGCTCCCCCAGCGAGGGTCCAGGGCCCTCTGCTCATGGACAGTGAGGGGGTGCAGAACAGGTGATCCCTTCCGGTTCTTGCACACTCACGATGGTTGTGGGCTATCTTATCCTGCGGGGGAGGGGGAACCATCAGAGTTGGGCGGTCAGCAGCAAGACATGCAGATGTTGGCAACATTATGACTAGGGGGTGGGGGGCCACTGGGTACCCCGCCATGGCAGCTCGCAGGTGTGGTGCCCATGTGGGTAGTGTGGATACATAGTGCCCCCCCCCCTCCTGCGTGGACAGGGGGGATGCGCAGCACGTGGTTGGGGGGGGGGAGGGGTGGGGGGTGGCCTGGGGGAACTCTGGGTACTTACCCAGGCTGTCCTCTTGAGGTCGTGGAGCTTCTTGCGGCACTGCTCTCCCGAGCGTGGGTGTGCCCCACAGCACTAACGGCGATGCCCACATCACGCCAGCTGCACCTGACTGTGCTGGCCGGGTGCCGGTGGCGATGTCTTGGGCACAGGATCGCCCTCCGCTCTTCCACTGCGTCCAGTCGTGTCTCCAGGTCATCGTCCCGGAACCTGGGAGCGGCACGGCGGGGCGCAGCCATCTCTCTGTGTCGGGGCCTGTGCGTAGATCACGCACATAAAATGAGGCGGCGCCAAGTCATCCGGGCGTTACATGATGACGGCGCCGCTCTGGGGTCACAGCCTCCGCATTTCTCGCGGCCTCGCTTCGGGGCCTGAATCGATGCTGCCAGCGGCCCGTTAGCGCCGTCGTGAAACTAATAAAGACCAGGGTGCTGTATGCATTGTCAGAGACTTTCACTTCAGACACGGCATGGTAGCACAGTGGTTAGCGCTGTTGCTTCACAGTGCCAGGGTCCCAGGTTCGATTCCCGGCTTGGGACACTGTGCGGAGTCTGCACATTCTCCCCCTGCGTGGGTTTCCCCCTCCCACAAGTCCCGAAAGACGTGCTTGTTAAGTGAATTGGACATTCTGAATTCTCCCTCCGTGTACCCGAACAGGTGCCGGAATGTGGCGACTAGGGGATCTTCACCGTAACTTCATTGCAGCGTTAATGTAAGCCTACTTGTGACAATAATAAAGATTTATTATTCATCAGTTTGGGCTGGAATTGAACCCAGTTTGTAGAATCAAATTATGATCTGCTCCGTTACGCCACCAAATCCATTGTTCTTATTTTCCAGACGTTCAGCTCGTTAGTTGAAACAAAGCTGCCGTCCGTCAACGGCACATCATCTGACAAGGTCAGCAATGAATTCAAGGAAGACATTAAATGTCAACTGAATGGATTTTTAGAGGTTAGTGAACCAAAGTTGTGGTAATTGTGTGCATCATGCAGGTTGTTTGTGTGAATATCAGTGATGAACAGCTTGACTAACAATAACATTTGTGCATCAAGATTATTCTATGACTCGTTTTCTGGATTGTTTGAGAGTTTCTTGTGGAATTTCACTTGGGCTCGGAGCTGTACGCTGGGCGAACAGGAATCAGTGACTCCTTGCCAAATAATGTGTGGAAACAACAATTGTGGTTTTGTGTCTAAATAAACTGGCAGCAAACTACTCTCCTGCACTCTATTGAACAATTATTAGTGATGAAAGGAAGATAACTTTATTAGAAAGGAAGAATTTGTATGAAAACTTTATTGTAGCGTAAATGGTAACCCCAAATTAGTCTGTTGAGACAGCTCCCTTGCGTGGTAAAATTCCCATTTGTTTGTACATCTCCAGGTCTCTGAATAACCTAACATGGGGATGGATTCTCCCATCAGTCACTCTGTCAATGTTCTGATCATGGAAAGTGGCATCTGACTGTCCATCTCTAGAGCTTGGATTACAAATCCAGATGCCTTTTCTCAAAGGCAGGATCGTAGACCTATGGAAAAAGTTGATTATTCCTCTCGGCTTTCCTTTGATGGTCCTAGCTTCTGCCTGATGGCCGTTGCTTTAGGATGATTCGTTCTGCCTCTTGCATTGACCAAGCTCTTGATTACCTGTCCCAATAACACTTGTGAAGTGCATTGGAGTAATTTTAAGGCATAATTTAAATGCTAGTTGTTTGGGGAATAAGCAGTGTGCGTTTGGTGCTGGGTGCAGTCATTCCTGATCTCGTCACAATTAGAATTTATGTCCGTTGCATAATGAAGAGTTCACTCCTCAAATAGAGTAACCACTTTAAATGGAGTCGGAGTGGAGACTTCCAATAACCAGTTTTTATGGAGTTTTGGACAGTAGGGCAGACTATCTTGGGGTGCAGGAGAGTAGTTTGCTGCCAGTTTATTTAGACACAAAACCATTACTTTAGACCTCTAGCTGTAAGCCAGGCAGGTACCTGAATTTTTCCTCCATTTCACATGAGGTTTTCTCCGTGGTATTTCACCATCGTGTTGTGATCTGTCTCCACACGTCCACGCAACTTCTACGTTATGGAAGGCGATCCACCTTGGGAAGCCCTCCTCTAGATAAAGATAATACTTGAAATACTCGATTAAAGCCTGGTGCTTTTTCCCTTGCAGAAGCTGGTGTCTGAAGAGTCTATTTTGAGTAATGAAAATACACTTAACTTCTTCTCGGCTAATGATCAGATTCGAGATTACTGGGGGCTGTTAACATCTCTGTTCACTGACGAAGATGAGGTAAGTGCACATGACATGGGTGTTTGTTGCGGGTTTGTGGTTTGAACGAGTGCAAACAAGTTACGTTTTTACTTGCGAAAGAGAAACTACAGCAGTTTGTGCACAAGTGAAAATCGACAGTCCTGACGTTGTTTATCAATGTCACAGTTACAATCCCAGGGTAAAGTCCAACAACCTGGTGTTGTAAGACTTCTTACTGTGCTCACCCCAGTCCAACGCCGGCATCTCCACATCACTGTTACAATCAGTGCATGTGCCGCATTGATAGCAGCCGGAGCCAAAATTAAAAATGATATACTTTTTTACTCCACCACTGTTTTCAAAAATACATTCCATCGCTCAATTTTTAAAAATCTCATCCTTGTTTCTAAATTCCTTCATTACCTCGTTGCCCTGTCCCTAGCGCTGTAACCTCTTCCAGCGCCACATGCATCTCCCAAGACCACTGCTCCTCCAATTCTGGCCCCTTCAGCATCCCAGAATTTTAATCACTCTAACATTGCTGCAGAATTGAGTTTTGGAATTCCCTCACTTTCCTCTTTAAGGCACTCCTTAAAACGTATCTCTATGATAATCCTTTTCCTATATTTAGTCAAATAAAGGTAGTTTTAAGGGATTTATTTTTGTATACAGATGAACATTTGAAATAAGGAATAGTTTTAAGTTGGTTTAATTTTATGTTTCTGTGCCTGGAAGGGTATAACCTATAGTTAGATTCATGCTGGATAAAGATATTTGTGTGGGTTGGTTTCAATTCCAACTCTGATTCTATTGTGCTTAGAGAGGACTTCAGCATGAAGGGAAAATAAATTAGCAGTGGTTGCTTAGCAACTGGGGATAGGTAGTGAGAGAGAAGGACGCTCGCTTAGTCTTTCTAGAAGAAAAGCCATATTATGGAGTATTGAGAAAGCAGATGCCGGAAATCTAATGTTCAGCTTGTTAAAGAAACGGAGAGAAGTTTCTAAGAAGTCTGGAGTTAATGGAACAGAGAAAACTGGGAACAAGAACTGATTGTTGTTCAATAAAGTTACAGAGTTGAAAACGCATCGGATCGTGAGAGACCAGAAAGATACCTGCAGTAGTGCTAAAGTTTGTGAGAAATTACAACAGTTTGGGAGATATTATTTGATATTGTGGACATCAATGGCTGGACCTTGGAGTTTGTTTAAAAGCCTTTCAGACAAAGGATACCTGAAGGGAGAGATGTAAAATCTGAAAGTGAAACCAAAAGAATATTTGAAAGCGTGACTTTTGAAAGCGGAATTTGGAATCACTCGTGTGGAAGCCGGTGTTCAGTGAGACAAGGTGGCTCACAGTATAAAAATGACCTGGGGGGATTTTGAGGAGAAATCACAGACATTCACTTGGGTTCAAAGAGGAATGTGTCTTACCATAGTCCTATTGTGTGCTTAAAAGGGACTTTTTGTGTTAATCAGACCATTGTAGCTTGAAATGTATGGAAATCTAGGAATGGCTGTCACCTCCTGAAGAACCCCTGCACCGATCCCCTTAGGGCAAATTTCACCCTCTCCAATTTAATGAACCCCGCCATATCATTGACCCAGGCCTCCACTCTTGGGGGCCTCGCATCCTTCCACTTAAGAAGAATCCTCCGCCAGGCTACCAGGGACGCAAAGGCCAGAATGCCGGCTTCTTTCGCCTCCTGCACTCACGGCTCCACTGCAACCCCAAAAATTGCGAGCCCCCAGACCGGTTTGACCCTGGATCCTACCACCCTCGACACCGTCCTTGCTACGCCCTTCCAAAATTCCCCCAGCGCTGGGCATGCCCAGAACATATGGGTATGGTTTGCTAGGCTCCCTGAGCACCTAAGACACCTGTCCTCGCTCCCAAAAAACCGGCTCATCCTTGTCCCGGTCATGTGAGCCCTATGCAGCACCTTAAACTGTATGAGGCTAAGCCTCGCACAAGAAGTGGAGGAGTTCACCCTTCCTAGGGTGTCCGCCCACATCCCCTCCTCAATCTCCTCACCCAGCTCCTCCTCCCATTTGCCCTTCAGATCCTCCACCGAGGCCTCGTCTACCCCCTGCATCACTTGGTACGTTGCCGAGATCCTCCCCTCTCCAACCCACACCCCCGAGAGCACCCTGTCCTGAACCCCACGCGGCGGCAGCAGAGGGAACTCCGCCGCCTGACAAATGCCCTTTCCTGCATGTACCTAAAGGTGTTCCCCGGGGGGGAGACCGAACTTCGCTTCCAGCTCAGCCAGGCTCGCAAACTTCCCGTCTACGAACAGGTCCCTCAACCTCCTTACACCTGCCCTGTGTCAACTCGGGAAGGAATCGTAACACTATTAAGATTTCCCTTTGCGACTCGGTAACAAATTCTGTTTGGGTGATAACATCCCAAAATGCCTTGCAGAAGTGTTTTGATACATTAAAGTGGCTAAAAAAATACAAGTAAAAGACAAATGAACTAGTTTTAACTATCCTATTCCCAAATTCCATTAAGTTTCTAGATCAACTTCTTCCAAACCATTGACCATCTTATAGTCATAGTTATTTAGTTATATCTTGGATGCCTCGTTATAAGGAGCAAAAGCTTGTTTTTCCAGTCATTGAATCCTTTTGGCACTGTCGTTCAGCCTTATGGTTTCTGCAGTGTCTCTAGCGCTAGAATCCTTCTATATCTGACCCTGCAGGTTTAGTCATTACCTAAATGCAGAACAACAACAACAATAATCACTTGTGCAATGTGGCAGCTGCACCGTATAAAAATTCCCCAACTTGGGGGAATTGTAGCATAGTGGTTATGATAATGGGCGAGTAATCCAGAGGAAGGGAGCAACAAGTTCAAATCCCCCATGGTGGCAGCTGGGGAATTTAATTTTAATGAATTAAATCAATAAAAAGTGTCAATAATGGTGACTTAAAACTATTAGATTGTTGTAGAAAGCCATCAGGTTCTGGGGAAGAACTGCCATCATTACCTTGTCTGGCGATACAAGGCATTAGACCCACAGCAATGTGGTTGCACCTTAACTGCTCTGTAAAATAGCCAAGCAAGCCACGTAGTCAGCTCACCACCGCCTGACTGAGCGTAATAATTACCGCCTTTGCCAATGACACCCATATCTCTTGAATTAAATTTATAAAATCAGACAAAAGTGTATGCTGAGCAAAAAGGCCCAGGGCCTGGGCAGGTGTCACCTTTGTTGGAGCGATGAAGGTGAGGGATGGAAGGGGCAGCTCGGTGGCGCAGTGGGTTAGCCCTGCTGCTTCACGGCGCCGAGGTCCCAGGTTCAATCCCGGCCCTGGGTCACTGTCTGTGTGGAGTTTGCACATTCTCCCCGTGTTTGCGTGGGTTTTGCCCCCACAGCCCAAAGATGTGCAGGCTAGGTGGATTGGCCACGCTAAATTGCCCCTTAATTGGAAAAAAATGAATTGGGTACTCTAAATTTAGTTTCAAAAAAAGGTTAGGGATGGACAAGGCATAGGAATGCAGACATCGAGGTTTATAGCGCTGAAGCAAGATAGACAGGGAAATTCTTTTATACTACAGAGCTTGATATATCTGCTTAATTTGCTATTCAATGAATCTCCCTGCCACGTGTTTTCCAGTGACAGAGGCAACTCGCTATTGAACACTGGCAGGATCTTCAAGCCCCACCGATGTCTGGCATTTTGTGTGGCCGACCTGTCCCGTTTCCAGGAAATCCGCCATTGGTTGGGGGGTGGGGGGGGGTTCGCCTTTGGTGGGGACCAGGCCAGAAAATTTAGCCAATATAAAGCAAAGTGCAAAACCTTCCTTAGTCTGTGTATGATAATTTCAGGTTTTTCACCTACCTGTACATCATAGGAAACTGATGCAGACAGCGATACTTCGGAAGGCCTATGTGACACGGACGTAGGGGAAACTGAACCTTCTGAAACAAATCCAGAAAACACAGAGACTCCGAACAGGGACTCTGCAGAATTGAAATCTCCTGAAGTATTTGATGAAAGCGCAGATTCGGATTGTGCCTTCAGATGTATGCCAGACTCTGGTGAAGCGAAAAAAGCCAGTGTACGCAGCATTGGCTTCATAAAAAGAAAAAGAAAAAGGAGACGATCTCAGAAAAAGGCTGAAAGAGTTAAAGATATCACAAGCCAGCTTCATGAGCTCTTGGAAGAATTATTTCATACAGGTGAACACTTTCTTTCGAAGCAAAATTGCATTAAGTTTCTAACTAAGACCAACGTGTTAGTATTCTGGGTTTTCCGTTCACAATCTAGACTTTTTTAAAATGTTGCTGCTTTTAGCTCACAACGCTAAATCGCTGGCTTTGAAAGCAGACCAAGGCAGGCCAGCAGCACGGTTCGATTCCCGTAACAGCCTCCCCGAACAGGCGCTGGAATGTGGCGACTAGGGGCTTTTCACAGTAACTTCATTTGAAGCCTACTCGTGACAATAAGCGATTTTCATTTCATTTCATTTCATTTTCCGATGAGCTTCAGAAATAAGGATATGTCTCTGAGGTTTCAGTCATGTGTCTCTGCAGTTGCCCCAAAATATGGTGAACTGCATTAACAGAGGACACGGTGGTGACTATATCCTTGTAAGGAAACTGTTTGGCTGAGTAAACCAATTTCTTTGAAGAAGACAACTTCTTCAATCAACGTTATCACTCCAGATGCTCACGAGATGGGAGACAACTGGCTTTCAGATGCCATTGATCGCTCATGGCTCTGTGGCGAGCCATTGTTATTAAGGGTCAGGTCCTTCTGCCTTCCCTCTTTTTAGAGAAAAGAGTCCTAGCCATTCAGTACTTTCCTGACCGTTCTAACTTCTCAATTCTGCTATCATCCTTTTAATCTTTTTCACATCTCCAGTGCCTCCATACCTTTTTTTTTTGGCGGATTGAAAACAGGTTACAATTGACATTGTTACCTTACTTATGATCAAAGAATAAGCTGCAAGCAATATTTGATCTGGAATGTACTGCCTGAAGGGGTGGCGGAAGGAGTGGAAAACTAATGTGTTTGGCTCTTCCAAAGAGCTACCCCCACAATGGGCCAAATGGCCTCTTTTAGTTATGTACCCTTCTCTAATTAACTACACTTGACGTATCAGCCGATCAGTCGGGTGGGAATTCGCAATTGTTTCAGTGATAAATGTATCTTTCTGTTGCAGACTATCTTCCAGCTAAATTATTTCTACATGTACTAAAGCATGTCGTGTCACTTTTCAGCAGGTAAGTGGCTTATAATTAATGCATTTAAAAGTTGGCCAATAGTGGGTTCTGATGCAATATTGATGTCAACAAAATATCTCAAAATGCCGATTCCTATAGTTCACTGAATTCTGGAGCACAGATCAGTCTTGCTTGACCATCCCAAATTTCCATTAAGTATTCTCCAAATGTATCACTCCTCAGCAGCGACACTGATTGGGGTTCCCTTTTTGTTTTAACTGGGGTTGTGTAGGTGGGGTGGTGTGGATGCAGAAAGTCGGAGATTAATTAGGGCTAGGCTTTCCACCCATTGAGCTGGTGTTAAAAATAAGCCACATTATAACTGGCACCAATGGTGAGCCACATTATGACTGGTGAGCCCCAGTATAACTGATGGGGTTAGATGAAGAAGGATAGGCAGAGACTCACTTGGTATACAAACACCTGCATGGTAAAATGGCCTGGTTGTTCTGCACATTCTATGAAAAATCTAGTCTGAGTGGGTCTCTGTTGTGTGACTGTTGTCGTCCACCGTGTCAGGGTTCCAATGTGCAGTGACTGATGTAGGGCCATGTAGGAGGGAAACGCACAGCATCTACCATTGCTCCCTGCCTGTTTAATCACCATGATATTTCATGCTTCAATCTGAGGACCTGAGTGAACTGTGAAACTAACTGTGTATTTTGGATAGTCTGACCGGGCAGGGACTGAGAAGGAAGTGTAAATTACAGGGGGTGATTTCATAGAAACATAGAAAATAGGAGCAGGAGGAGGCCATTCGGCCCTTCAAGCTTGCTCCACCATTCATTATGATCATGGCTGATCATCCAACTCAACAGCCTGATCCCACATTTCCCCCATACCCTTTGATTCCCTTCACCCCAAATGTTATATCTAACTGCTACTTGAAAACATACAATGTTTTGGACATCAAATGCTTCCTGTGGTAGCGAATTGCACAGGCCGACCATTCTCTGGGTGTAGAAATGTTTCCTCATCTCTGTCCTAAATGGTCTACCCCTTATCCTCAGACTGTGACCCCTGGTACTGGACACCCCCACCAGCAGGAACATCCTCCTTGCATCTACCCTGTCTAGTCCTGTTACAATTTTATAGGTTTCTGAGATTTCCCCCTCGTTCTTCAGAGGACCAGTGAATACAATCCTACCCGACTCAATCTTCCCTAATATGTCAGTCCTGCCATCCCAGGAATCAGTCTGGTAAACTTTTTCTGCACTCCCTCTAGAGCAAGAACTTTCTTTCCTCGGGTAAGGAGACCAAAACTGCACGCAATACTCCAGGTTTGGCTTCACCAAGACCCTTAATAATTGCAGCATGACATTCCTGCTCCTGTACTCAAATCTCGCTATGAAGGCCAACATACCATTTGCTTTCTTTACCACCTTTTTTATCATAGCGAGATTTACCAGACTGATGCTGCATGCATGCTTGCTTACTCTAAGTGACTGGCGTAAGAGGCACCCAGGTCTCGTTGCACATTCCCCTCTCCTAATTTATGCTGTGGAGATGCCGGCGTTGGACTGGGGTGAGCACAGTAAGAAGTCTTACAACACCAGGTTTGTTTCAAACACGAGTTTTCGGAGCGCAGTTCGGAGCGTATGTTGGGAACATACCTAATTTAGGGGCTGGTTTAGCTCACAAGGCTAAATCGCTGGCTTTTAAAGCAGACCAAGCAGGCCAGCAGCACGGTTCGATTCCCGTACCAGCCTCCCCGGACAGGCGCCGGAATGTGGCGACTAGGGGCTTTTCACAGTAACTTCATTGAAGCCTACTCGTGACAATAAGCAATTTTCTTTTCATTTCATTTCATTTCATTATGGCCATTCAGATAATCTGCTTTCCCGTTTTTGTGACAAAAGTGGATAACCTCCTATTTATCCAAATTGTACTGCATCTGCCATTCATTTGCCCACTCACTCAACTGGTCCAAATCACACTGAAGGATCTCTGCATCCTCCTCACATCTCACCCTCCCACCCAGCTTTGTGACACCTGCAAATTTGGAGAAATTACATTTTGTTCCCTCATCAAAATCATTAACATATATTGTGAATAGCTGGGGTCCTAGCCCCGATCCCTGTGGTACCCCATTAGTTACCGCCTGCCATTTGGAAAAAGACCCACCCTTTGTTTCCTGAATGCCAACCAGTTTTCTATCCATCACAATACACTACTTCTCATCCCATATGCTTTCATTTTACACGCTAATCTCTTATGTGGGACTTTGTCGAAAGCCTTCTGAAAGTCCAAATATACCACATCCACTGGAGCCCCATCTTCAGCTCTACTAGTTTCCTCCTCAAAGAATTTCCGTGGATTTGTCAAGCATGATTTTCCCTTCATAAATCCATGCTGACTCTGTCCGATCCTGCCACTGTTTTCCAAGTGCTCTGCTATAAAATCTTTTAATAATGGATTCTAGAATATTCCCCAATACCGACGTCCGTCTGACTGGTCTATAATTCTCTGTTTTCTCTCTACCTCCCTTTTTAAATAGTGGGGTTACATTATTCATTCCTACATTACTTCAGACCAACTGTAACTTTCCATTGTGGGTTTAGTTTGAACAAATATACAACCTCATATTCGTCAATGGATCTCGGTGGTGAGACAGACAATGAGATGGCGATCTTGCAAAGCTAACAGTGGAAGAGTCAACCTGGACAGCAGTTTTAGATTTCTGCATTTCATCGCACATCAACCTATGCCTGACTTCAGTGCAGCATTTGCATATAAATAACAGCAAGCACCATTAGCCTACTGTTAATTTGACAGCAAATAAGGCCCATAATGTTTGTGCTGTGCAAAATGTGCAAATCGTACTATACGTAGTAGTAAGATTGTTAAGTACAGAAGGAGGCCATTCAGCCCACTGAGTCTGCACCTACCCTCCAAAAGTGCAATCTTCCTAAGCCCACACTCCCACCCTATCCCTGTCATAATATCCACTCGGGTATATAATGAGATGCAGACAGGCATTGATTGACGCATATGATGACCAGTAAGCATACAACACAGTACAGCCAATCATCAGACAGGACACTACCACTATGAAGCCAGAGGGCACTAGGTTTCCTGCTCTCTCGGGACCCAGCTACTGAGACAGTCAGAGTCCACGAGCCAGCAAGTGCAAACACCATGCAGTAGCTAGTAAGTCTGGTCAGGCTACTACAAGGTCACCAGTCAGATCGGTATAGTGTCGACCCACAGCTGAATATGTATAGCAGTTCTATAGTTGAATAAAACAGTGTTGGATCTTCTCCAGTGTTAGACGTCTATTTCTAACTTCCCTGCATCGAGGGCAGTCCACATCGAACCAACCTGCCTAACACATCAATCCCCACCTAACCTTTGGGCACCAAGGGCAATTTAGCGTGGCCAATCCACCTAACCTGCATATCATTGGACTGTGGGAGGAAACCAGAGCTCCCGGACGAAACCCACGCAGACACTGGGAGAACGTGCTAGCTCGACACTGACAATCACCCGAGGCAGTAATTGAAGCCAGTCCCCTGGTGCTGTGAGGCAACAGTGCTAACCACTGTGTTGCCGTGCCACCTGATATATTTGCATGTATCAGCTCTTTTGTTGGTTTGAACTATAGTTGTGATGAATCCTTTGATCGATGACTGCTTTTAAGCGAGTTCCATTGACGCCATCGAATTGTATTTCTTTTATAGCCATCTTCAGAAAAAGCTAGATCAGTTCTTCACTAGAGAACAGATCATTGTGTACGTAGATTTTCTAAGGGAGGCCTTGTGGCCCAATGGAAAGCCTGCAGGGCTACCTCCAGAAAGATCAAATGAAAAAAAAACATTTACCAAAGAAAGAGCTGAAGAATTACTCCAGAAAAAAATTTCAGAAGGTCAGAATTTTATTTTCTTCTCTTTTGCTCCCTCTAACCTTTTTTTTTAAATCCTCCTATACTTCGCCAAGAGTGAAGGTCCATCCATGACTATTATCCCAAGGCTACCAATCTTCTTGTTAAGTCAAATCATAACATCGATTACTAGCTAATGAGTAGAGAAAAATGATCTGTTTGAGCTGCTCGCAGAAAAATACTTTTCATTGTACCTCGGTACACATGACAATAAACAAATCCAATCCATTCATTAAAATAATTAATTGATCAACCAGCCTCCTCGTAGTGAGTTAATCACCTACTCCTTATCCCACCTTTGTTAAAGCCAGAAGTAGATGGCTTGAGGTCAGGTTTGGGAGGTCTTGTCTCCATCAGGACAAACACAAAAATGCTAAATTTCAAACAATCTCAACCATTGATACTGCAGGAGAAAAGGGTGTTGATAGGTTGGCAAGTAAACTCTGATTGGTCAGGTATTGCTATGGAGAAAGCAATAGGAAACTATAAACTCTTTGTGTTCCCCATTGCAATGCCTGGCCAATCGGTGTCAACGTGACAAATAATCATCACCCTTTTCTCCTATAGTATAAATAGTTGTGATAGTTGAAATTTAACTTTCGTATGTTTGTGCTGATGAGTGTAAGATGAAAAACTTCAGTATAATGTCTCAGCGGCACGGTAGCACAGTGGTTAGCACTGTGGCTTCACAGGGACCTGGGTTGGATTCCTGGCTTGGGTCACTGTGCGGAGTCTGCACCTTCTCCCCGTGTCTGCGTGGGTTCCCTCCGGGTGCTCCGGTTTCCTCCCGCAAGTCCCGAAAGACGTGCTGTTAGGTGAATTGGACATTCTGAATTCTCCCTCTGTGTACCCGAACAGGCGCCGGAGTGTGGCGACTCGGGGCTTTTTACAGTAACTTGATTGCCGTGTTAATGTAAGCCTACTTGTGACAATAAAGATTATTATTGCTATCCAACAGTATTCAAGTTCTGTATTACCAAGTGACTGATTTTTTAAAGTTTTAACATCTAACATTATAGGGGATTAAGATTCAGCCCATTCTGCTGTCAGTTTTAATGATTGGCCTTTACTGTGGTCTCGATCTGTTTACTAATCATTCTTATTATTTCCCTCTTTCTCACCTATGATTTTATTGTGTGACCTTAAACCGGTCCATTAAATTGTAGACGTGTTTTTAATCAACCAAAATACTGGAAGTTGTTTTGTATTATTTTAATCAAAATGAAGATTTGCTATCATTGAGACTTTTTCCTTATTGAGTTTGGAATAACAGCTGAAAACGGACTATGTTTGTTTAATTTCAGCTTTTAAATATCTTCCTTTATGTGATAAGGAACTTGTGAAAGTTATGTTTCCCATGTTTCAAGATATGGAAACGAATAAGAGACTTGTATATGTAAGTACCGCAAAATGTGATCTTGCACTCGCCCGCTGGTGGGTTTTGAAGGAAAGTTGGGGCTTGTAAAATCCAGCAGGTGGCCTGCTTGCTACCTACCTACCCACCCCCGAGCTGTCTGAAACTTTATTGGGGAAGGGTTGGGTTACCTGCCTGCTCTTGGGTCAATTGAGGCCTTTAAGTGGCCTGTTCCCCACCACAGCAGGGGGAGTCCGGGGTCAGTGAGGAGCCTGGCAGCTTTAGATGTGCGAGCTACTGTTAAGCAAGTGGTTGTGGCCAGGGAATCCCCACCAGGTCATCCCTGCTCCCTTCACCTTCCTCACTGGCCTCTTGAACCCATCTCATACTAAACTGCATTGTCCGTTGTGGGTTTAAGCCTCTCTGCATTAACAAAATAATTCCAGGCTGCCACTCGACTTGTGTTCTGAGGGCGTACTGCACTGCTAGAGGTACCGTCCTCAAATCAAACAGTAAACCTGGGTCCCATCTCCTCGGCTGGATGTAAACAATCCTATGGTGCTATTGCAAAGAAATGTAGTGGAGTTCTCTGGATGACCTGGCCTAAGTTTATCACTGAGTCAACAGCACTAATACAGATTACCAGTTTATTAGAATCATAGAATTTACAGTGCAGACGGAGGCCATTCAGCCCATCGAGTCTGCACCAGCCCT
This sequence comes from Scyliorhinus canicula, assembly GCF_902713615.1. NCBI lineage: Eukaryota > Metazoa > Chordata > Chondrichthyes > Carcharhiniformes > Scyliorhinidae > Scyliorhinus > Scyliorhinus canicula. Next base: position 18,024,703 of record NC_052162.1, read on the forward strand.
TGGAAAGAGTACTATACTTAAGCCCACACCTCCACTCTATCCCCATAACCCAGTAACCCCACCTAACCTTTTTTTTTTGGGGGGGGGGCACTAATGGCAATTTAGCATGACCAATCCATCTAACCTGCACACCTTTGGACTGTGGGAGGAAACCGGAGCACCCGGAGGAAAACCACACAGACACGTGGAGAAAGTGTAAACTCCGCACGGGCAGTCACCGGAGGCCGGAATTGAACCCGGGTCCATGGAGTACAGCTCCCAAAGAGAACTTTTCCCCTATACCAACGAGCTGGGCTGAATGCTGACGGAAAGCCCTTGCTGTGTGCAAATTGGCTGCTGAATCTCCTTAACAGTGACTTCTAAAGTAATTAACTAATGGACTGTGAAGCACTTTCAGACATATTTTAGACATGAAAAATGCTCAGGAGATGCACGCCCTTTCTTCAAATGCACCATCCAATCCATTTTTCCTTTTGTGGTCATTTTTCTTTCAGATCAGAAATTTGCTGTATTCTTGAATTGAAATTCAATGACCCATTTACAGTGAGGGTAGTGTGAAGTATAAATTATCATTCATTTCTGCAATCTTGGCTTCCTTTATAACGTAGCTCAACTAAAGAGTGAAGTAAAAATAGATTGAAAGGGGTAACCAGTGCCACTCGAGTGGGGTGACAATTTGGGGAATTCTGTTCAGCACAGTGGCCCAAGATTGAAATGTAGAGATACAAGGATCACTGGTTTTATGGTTAATCTGCTGTTTCCTGATGATTATCATTGAGATTCTGGGTTCCATTGACTATCCTCAAGATGCCTTTATTTTTCTTTAATTTAAAGTACCCAATTCTTTTTTTTCCAATTAAGGGGCAATTTAGGGCGGCCAATCCACCTGCCCCGCACATCTTTGGGTTGTGGGGTGGGACCCACGCAGACACTGGGAGAAGGTGCAAACTCCACACGGACAGTGACCCGGGGCTGGGATCGAACTGGGGACCTCGGTGCCGTGAGGCACCAGTGCTAACCACTGTGCCACCCAGCTGCTCACACAAGATGCATTTACATTTGTTCTCTTTTTTTTAAAAATATAATTTTTTTTAAAGTTGCTTTGCGCAAAGGGCCTTGCTTGAAAGTACTTTTGGTACGCCTCCAGGAACAGTCTTGGTTAACATCCTTTAATTACGACATCCCAGTAAAATAAAGGTACATTTATTCAATTGTCTTAATCATAATCTTTATTATTGTCACACGGGCTGGTTTAGCTCACTCCGCTAAATCGTTGGCTTTTAAAGCAGGCCAGCAGCACGGTTCGATTCCCGTACCAGCCTCCCCGGACAGGCGCCGGAATGTGGCGACTAGCGGCTTTTCACAGTAACTTCATTGAAGCCTACTCGTGACAATAAGCGATTTTCATTTTCATTTCATTTCAAGTAGGCTTGCATTAACACTGCAATGAAGTTACTGTGAAAATCCCCTAGTCACCACATTCCGGTGCCTGTTCGAGTACACTGAGGGAGAATTCCGATTGTCCAAATTACCCAACAGCACGTCTTTCGGAACTTTCCACTCTAATGTAAGGATGTTGGTTAATTGGATGAATTTTTATTCTGTGTGTGTGTTTTTTTTCCTGTAGAGAGTGTTGGTGTTTCTGTTGTTTGAAATCACCCCTGGAATAAAGGAATCTTGGATTGGTGATTCACTGCCTTGTTTGGAAAGATTAAACGTCAATGAGTTCAGTGATAAACCACTGTGAGGACAACGAGTTGGGAACGTGCCTGGAACAACATAAACAATCGCAAAAATTAGGGATGTTCTGGGCAAAAATGCTAACGTGCAAACTGCAAGTGTCCCCCTTGCTCACCTCTCTGCCTGACCATGTGATGAAGCTGAAGAAATGCCCTTGAGCTTGTGCAGTCACTTGCCCGTCAATAATCTACTTTTGTGACATCTGCGGCAGATATTGATTGTTGAAACTTGTTTTAAAGGTGTGTTATATTTCAGGATTGCCGATTTATTCACAACTTACTACTGCTTCCCTGACATTTCCACGAATGCTTTAAAGTTGGTGTTTACACCACGGATCACACAGTTATTACAGTTGAATGTTTCCAATTCAGTGAAGTGTCCTGGTCCATGTGCACCCAGAATATCATGTACCAGTGCAGAGTTCCTTGATGGATTGAAACGTCTGTGCGATTGGATGTCACAGTGTCTCTGACCTGAACTTGGGTCAGAATGTCATTACCACTTATTTGCTTCCTGTTTTTTAAATAAATATGGTATTTTTGTATTCCTGAAAGCATTTGGGACATTTTACTGCCCGCAAAGGCACAGTACGAATTCAAGTTTTTAAACAGTTGCTGGAGACTAGGAATCTGTATATTTTTAAAATTTTAATCTATTTTTAAGATTATTCTGCCCAGATGTGAGAGGAGTTCCATGTTCATGTTAGTGGAAATCGTGCATTTCAAGTGAATTGACGTTTGATTACATGTCATATATTGTCAGTCCTGGAAATTGTATACTCTCTGCAGGTCAGGCAGAACCTTTGTCAAACTCTAGATATTGTGAAGTTAATGTCTGCAATTTTGTTTGTAATGTTTTATTGGTATTTGTGAGTACGTTTAAACTTGTAATTGTATTTGTCACAAATGCTCCTCTTGCCAATTTAGATTTCATTTTGGTTCGGTGGTAGATCTCTTGTCTCGAACCCAACCTCACTCCAGAGTCTGGAACATATCTGGCTGGATTCTTCGTCGTGGGATCCTCCGTTTCGCCGGCTGCGCACTCGCGTCCGCGGGTTTCTCGACAGCGTGGGGGTGCCCACAATCCAAGGAAATCACCTTTTGGGCAGGGTGATGCCCCTGCCAGCTACCATCTGGGTACCCTGGCAGTGCCAGCTGGCCTGGCACTGCTAAGGTGCCGAGCTGGCATTTGTTGCGCGTGATTGGGCTGGGGTTGTCCACTTGGGGGGGTGCGCAGGGGAGGGGGACCCTCTCATGTAGGGAGGTTAAGGATTTTTTTTTGTGGGCCTCTTGAGAAGGGGACTGCAGTGGGGAGTTTGGCAAGCAGAACTCCCCATTGTAAAAGAAAGGGGGCAATATGCTGCCTCAGCCGTGGGTTCCCCGTTTCGGCCCCTTTTTCAACAGGAGTCGTGTTGAATAGCCACGTGTTTCTCGGCACTGAGAGTGCCGGGGTAAGACACAGCTAAACATGCCCGCTCGGGAACTTTGTCCCCTTTTGGGAAGATTGCGCCCTTTTTTGGGCCATGTGGAGTTTCTCACCGGTTTTGTCCGCATTTCTTTTAGGACTGGGAAACTGAACTCTGTGATCGAGCCACCATTTTGAAAGGGTGCCCCGATCTCTAAGTGAGCTTGTGGTTCCCCCACACCCCCCACCTATTGACAATGTCACCCCCCCCACACATGTGCACTACCCCGTACCACCCAAGTGAGGACACGCCGCTATGGAGTTCCTGGGGGACCCCCCCCCCCCCATGTCCACTTACAGGCCCCTCCCCTTCCAGGACTCTGACCCATCACCCCCCCCCCCTCTCCTGTCTCTCTCTCTCAGCCCTCTCTCTCTCTCTCTCTCTCTCACCCTCTCACTCTCTCTCTCCCCCCTCTTTTTCTCCTCTCTCTCTCTCTCTCTCTCTCTCTCCCTCTCATTTTCTTTTCTTTCTCTCTCTCTCTCTCTCTCTCTCTCTCTCTCTCTCTCTTTTTTTTTTCTCTCTCTTTCTCTCTTTCTCTCTCTTTCTCTCTCTTTCTCTCTCTCTCTCTCTCTCTCTCTCTTTCTCTCTCTTCTCTCTCTTTCTCTCTCTTTCTCTCTCTTTCTCTCTCTTTCTCTCTCTTTCTCTCTCTTTCTCTCTCTTTCTCTCTCTTTCTCTCTCTTTCTCTCTCTCTCTCTCTCTCTCTCTTTCTCTTTCTCTCCTTTCTCTCTCTCTCTCTCTCTCTCTCTCTCGTTTTTCTCTCTCTTTCTCTTTTTCTTTTTCTCTCTCTCTCTCTTTCTCTCTCTCCTTTTCTTCTCTCTCTCTCTCTCTTTTTCTCTCTCTCTCTCTTTTCTCTCTCTCTCTCTCTCTCTCTCTCTCTCTCTCTCTCTCTCTCTCTCTCTCTCTCTCTTTCTCTCTCTCTCTCTTTCTCTCTCTCTCTCTTTCTCTCTCTCTCTCTCTCTCTCTCTCTCTCTCTCTCTCTTTTTTTCTCTCTCTCTCTCTCTCTCTCTTTTTTTCTCTCTCTCTCTCTCTCTCTCTTTTTTTTCTCTCTCTCTCTCTCTCTCTCTCTTTTTTTCTCTCTCTCTCTCTTTTTTTCTCTCTCTCTCTCTCTCTCTCTCTTTTTTTCTCTCTCTCTCTCTCTCTCTCTTTTTTTCTCTCTCTCTCTCTCTCTCTCTTTTTTTCTCTCTCTCTCTCTCTTTTTTTCTCTCTCTCTCTCTGGTTATGCCTTGTCCTAGGTGGGACAACTTTGGTATAACTTTGAAGCAAACCAAGAATTAACGCAAAGGAAAGAAGTTTTGATGTTTGGGGAAGTTCTCACAGGGTATATTGTCCTGAATTTAGCTCAGCAACTTTTAAAAATTACTCAATAAGCTCAGACTTGATAAAGGAAGATTTTCATAGAATAATGGAAACTACAGAATGGGAGGTTATTCATCTCGCCGTGTATTCTCAACAGAACCCCATTATCCCACACCGTAGATATATATTTATTTCTGTTAGTATTCAATGGCCTAATAGCCCTCAGTCCAAAGAACTTTCCTTTTCCCTTCCACGTTGTTTCTTACAGTGAAATACTTGTTTTTGTTCACTGTGGTGAATCACAGTAGCGTAATTCACACTGTATTACACATGTTGTACTATGTCTCTGTAAGCTCGGCACACGAGCAGCTGCGCTACTCTGCCACTAGGGGGAGATGCACTGGGAGTGTACGGGAGTTTGTACTGGGCTCCACCCATGGCTCCTCCCCCTAACCGGAAGTATAAAGGTTGATGCTGAGAGCCTGCCTGCCAGTTCATCAAGAGTTCATCTTGTCACAGGCAGGCTCTGTTTAAAGACGATTAAAACCACTGTTCACTTCTAACCCCGTACTGTTCACTCCCGTACCAGCCTCCCCGGACAGGCGCTGGAATGTGGCGACTAGGGGCTTTTCACAGTAACTTCATTGAAGCCTACTCGTGACAATAAGCGATTTTCATTTCATTTCATTTTCATAACCACGTGTCGCGTGAACTGATGGTCTCATCATTCACTAGTTTCCGCTTCCCTCCATTTGGAAATAATCCTCCTGTATTCAGGCTGTCTGACGCACAGAAGGTGGGCAGCCGGTGGCCGGTGTGACCAGGGCACCTGGCCATGGCAGGGGTATGGGTGCTGGCAGGGGGTGGAGGGTAGGGTGTATGCACACTGCTGACGGGTGAGGTTCAGTCACCCTCCGGGTGGGAGGGGATTACTGGTGCTTGGGATGGGGGTTGGTGCCAGGGGCACTGTGCTGCCTGCTCACCCTGGCCACCCTGAGGAGGTTGTGTAGCTTTTTACGGCACATCAGGCCGGTCCTGTGGGTGATGCCCACAGCGTTCACAACCTCTGTGACCTGAGCCCAGGCCCAGTGTACAGCTGTGGGTGGCAGACTCCCATCGAAGAATTAAACCACAAAACAATAATTATTATTGTGCAATAGGCAGAGGCCATAAAAAACAAACTTAAAGATATTTCTGATTTAGATGTATACATTTATGATAATTAAAGTTCTGTTCAGCAAATACTTCCAAGTGTTACCATTTTGTCATTTTTAATGGGTGGAGTGTTGCTGATCTTTAGCTCACAAATGTGTTTAATCTTTTTTTAAACCTTTTATTATTGTCACAAGTAGGCTTACATTAACACTGCAATGAAGTTACTGTGAAAATCCCCGAGTCGCCACATTCCGGTGCCTGTTCGGGTACACAGAGGGAGAATTCAGAATGTCCAATTCACCTAATCAGCACAGGCTGGATTCTCCGATTTGGAGACGATGTCCGGACTACCCAAAAAACAGCGCAAAATGGCCGTGGGTCCTCTGTCTGGTGGGGGACTAGCAGGCGCACAGCGTAGACCACCCGGCTCTAGCTGCCGTTACGGCTGGAGAATGGCCGGGTCCGTAGCCGCGCATGTGCAGGGCGGCGGCCTGAAGTGGCCACGCCGTACAACATGGCGCCAGCCGCGTACGGACCCGACCTGCCAAATAGTGCCCCCCTTTGGCCAGGCTCGCCACCCCCCACCAGTGCCCCCTGCCAAATAGTGCCCCCCTTGGCCAGGCTCGCCACCCCCCACCAGTGCCCCCAGCCCCTGCCCGCGGACCGACTCCCCCCCCTGACTGTGGCGGCGCTGGACTCGGTCCACAGCCGCCACGTCAAGGTCCTGAAATAAAATAGCATGAGTGACCCACGCCGTTGGGAACGCGGCCCCTCGGGAGCAGAGCAGCGGGAGGGAGGGGGGGGGGGCCTCGGGTAACGTCTTGAGGCCGTCCCAACGATGTGCGGTGTACTTTACACCCTTCTGGAGGGGGTGAAGCATCGCAAAAGCGGCGCCGCCCATTATTTCGCCGCCAACTTGGATTCTCCGGCCAAACGAGATTTCGCCATCGGAGACCGGATAATCCCGCCCCACGTCTTTCGGGACTTGTGGCAGGAATCCGGAGCACCCGGAGGAAACCCACGCAGACGCTGGGAGAACGGGCAGACTCGGCACAGACGTGACCCAAGCCGGGAATCGAACTTGGGACCCTGGTGCTGTGAGGAAGCAGTGCTAACCACTGTGCTACCATGCCGCCCTAATTCATACTGAGTGCTGCTGGAGAGATGGATTCACATTTCAGATACACACACGATTCACCTAAATCGGCACAAAGTCCCATAGTGAGCGTGTTTAGCCGCGTGTTTCCCAATGCTTGCAGCGCCGATAATTACATGGCTATAAACCACCACTTGTGCTAAGTAAGGGGCCTCAGCGGGTAATGTGTGGCCGAGGTCGCACACAACCCTGTTTCCTACGCTGAGCCCTCTGCTCGACCAAACTCCTCAGGATAGCGAGAGACCTCCAAGTCACCCGGAGCTTTATGGCCGAAGCGTGGCCATTGGATTGTGCCCACTGACTCGCCATTCTTTCGCACACTCACCCCCCTCTCTCTTGCATACGTGCATTCCCCACTCTCTCCCTCTCTCTCTCGCATACGTGCATTTACCCCTCTCTCCCTCTCTCTCTCGCATACGTGCATTCCCCCCTCCCCCCCAATCGCCCCTCTCTCCCTCGCGTGTGTGCACTCGCCCCTATTTCCCTCGCGCGTGTGCACTCGCCCCTCCCTCGCGTGTGTACATTCGCCCCTCTCTCCCTCATGTGTGTGCACTCGCCCCTCTCTCCCTCGCGTGTGTGCACTCGCCCCTCTCTCCCTCGCGCATGTGTACATTCGCCCCTCCCTCGCGTGTGTGCACTCGCCCCTCCCTCGCGTGTGTACACTCGCCCCTCTCTCCCTCACATGTGTGCACTCGCCCCTCTCTCCCTCGCGTGTGTGCACTCGCCCCTCTCTCCCTCGCGTGTGTGCACTCGCCCCTCTCTCCCTCACGCATGTGTACATTCGCCCCTCCCTCGCGTGTGTGCACTCGCCCCTCCCTCGCGTGTGTACACTCGCCCCTCTCTCCCTCACATGTGTCCACTCGCCCCTCTCTCCCTCACATGTGTGCACTCGCCCCTCTCTCCCTCGCGTGCGTGCACTCGCCCCTCTCTCCCTCGCGTGTGTGTACATTCGCCCCTCCCTCGCGTGTGTACACTCGCCCCTCTCTCCCTCACGCGTGTGCACTCGCCCCTCTCTCCCTCGCGTGTGTACACTCGCCCCTCTCTCCCTCACATGTGTCCACTCGCCCCTCTCTCCCTCGCGTGTGTACACTCGCCCCTCTCTCCCTCACATGTGTGCACTCGCCCCTCTCTCCCTCGCGTGTGTACACTCGCCCCTCTCTCCCTCACATGTGTGCACTCGCCCCTCTCTCCCTCGCGTGTGTACACTCGCCCCTCTCTCCCTCACATGTGTCCACTCGCCCCTCTCTCCCTCACATGTGTGCACTCGCCCCTCTCTCCCTCGCGTGTGTGCACTCGCCCCTCTCTCCCTCACGTGTGTGCACTCGCCCCTCTCTCCCTCGCGTGTGTGCACTCGCCCCTCTCTCCCTCGCGCATGTGTACATTCGCCCCTCCCTCGCGTGTGTGCACTCGCCCCTCTCTCCCTCGCGTGTGTGTACATTCGCCCCTCCCTCGCGTGTGTGCACTCGCCCCTCTCTCCCTCGCGTGTGTGTACATTCGCCCCTCCCTCGCGTGTGTGCACTCGCCCCTCTCTCCCTCGCGTGTGTACACTCGCCCCTCTCTCCCTCGCATGTGTACACTCGCCCCTCTCTCCTCTCTCCCTCGCGTGTGTACACTCGCCCCTCTCCCTCGCATGTGTACACTCGCCCCTCTCTCCTCTCTCCCTCGCGTGTGTACACTCGCCCCTCTCTCCCTCGCGTGTGTACACTCGCCCCTCTCTCCCTCACATGTGTGCACTCGCCCCTCTCTCCCTCACGTGTGTGCACTCGCCCCTCTCTCCCTCGCGTGTGTGCACTCGCCCCTCTCTCCCTCACGTGTGTGCACTCGCCCCTCTCTCCCTCACGTGTGTGCACTCGCCCCTCTCTCCCTCGCGTGTGTGCACTCGCCCCTCTCTCCCTCACGTGTGTGCACTCGCCCCTCTCTCCCTCGCGCATGTGTACATTCGCCCCTCCCTCGCGTGTGTGCACTCGCCCCTCCCTCGCGTGTGTACACTCGCCCCTCTCTCCCTCACATGTGTGCACTCGCCCCTCTCTCCCTCGCGTGTGTGCACTCGCCCCTCTCTCCCTCATGTGTGTGCACTCGCCCCTCTCTCCCTCGCGTGTGTGCACTCGCCCCTCTCTCCCTCACGCATGTGTACATTCGCCCCTCCCTCGCGTGTGTACACTCGCCCCTCTCTCCCTCACATGTGTGCACTCGCCCCTCTCTCCCTCACGCATGTGTACATTCGCCCCTCCCTCGCGTGTGTACACTCGCCCCTCTCTCCCTCGCATGTGTACACTCGCCCCTCTCTCCCTCACATGTGTGCACTCGCCCCTCTCTCCCTCGCGTGTGTGCACTCGCCCCTCTCTCCCTCACGTGTGTGCACTCGCCCCTCTCTCCCTCGCACATGTGTACATTCGCCCCTCTCTCCCTCGCGTGTGTGCACTCGCCCCTCTCTCCCTCGCACATGTGTGCACTCGCCCCTCTCTCCCTCGCGTGTGTGCACTCGCCCCTCTCTCCCTCGCGCGTGTGCACTCGCCCCTCTCTCCCTCGCGTGTGTGCACTCGCCCCTCTCTCCCTCGCGTGTGTGCACTCGCCCCTCTCTCCCTCACATGTGTGCACTCGCCCCTCTCTCCCCTCGCGTGTGTACACTCGCCCCTCTCTCCCTCGCGTGTGTGCACTCGCCCCTCTCTCCCTCGCATGTGTACACTCGCCCCTCTCTCCTCTCTCCCTCGCGTGTGTGCACTCGCCCCTCTCTCCCTCACATGTGTACATTCGCCCCTCTCTCCTCTCTCCCTCGCGCGTGTGCACTCGCCCCTCTCTCCCTCGCGCGTGTGCACTCGCCCCTCTCTCCCTCGCGTGTGTGCACTCGCCCCTCTCTCCCTCGCATGTGTACACTCGCCCCTCTCTCCTCTCTCCCTCGCGTGTGTGCACTCGCCCCTCTCTCCCTCGCGTGTGTGCACTCGCCCCTCTCTCCCTCGCGTGTGTGCACTCGCCCCTCTCTCCCTCGCGTGTGTGCATTCGCCCCTCTCTCCCTCGCGTGTGTGCACTCGCCCCTCTCTCCCTCGCGTGTGTGCACTCGCCCCTCCCTCCCTCGCGTGTGTACACTCGCCCCTCTCTCCCTCACGTGTGTGCACTCGCCCCTCTCTCCCTCGCGTGTGTGCACTCGCCCCTCTCTCCCCTCGCGTGTGTGCACTCGCCCCTCTCTCCCTCGCGTGTGTGCACTCGCCCCTCTCTCCCTCGCGTGTGTGCATTCGCCCCTCTCTCCCTCGCATGTGTACACTCGCCCCTCTCTCCTCTCTCCCTCGCGTGTGTGCACTCGCCCCTCTCTCCCTCACATGTGTACATTCGCCCCTCTCTCCTCTCTCCCTCGCGTGTGTACACTCGCCCCTCTCTCCCTCGCATGTGTACACTCGCCCCTCTCTCCTCTCTCCCTCGCGTGTGTGCACTCGCCCCTCTCTCCCTCGCGTGTGTGCACTCGCCCCTCTCTCCCTCACGTGTGTGCACTCGCCCCTCTCTCCCTCGCGTGTGTGCACTCGCCCCTCTCTCCCTCGCGTGTGTGCACTCGCCCCTCTCTCCCTCGCGTGTGTGCACTCGCCCCTCTCTCCCTCGCGTGTGTGCATTCGCCCCTCTCTCCCTCGCATGTGTACACTCGCCCCTCTCTCCTCTCTCCCTCGCGTGTGTACACTCGCCCCTCTCCCTCGCGCGTGTGCACTCGCCCCATCTCCCTCGCGTGTGTACATTCGCCCCAATCTCCCTCCCGTGTGTACATTCGCCCCTATCTCCCTCGCGTGTGTACACTCGCCCCATCTCCCTCGCGTGTGTACACTCGCCCCATCTCCCTCGCGTGTGTGCACTCGCCCCATCTCCCTCGCGTGTGTGCACTCGCCCCTCCCTCCCTCGCGCGTGTGCACTCGCCCCTCTCTCCCTCGCGTGTCTATACTCTCTTCCTCGCGTGTGTACACTCGCCCCTCCCTCGCGTGTGTACATTCGCCCCTCTCTCCCTCACGTGTGTGCACTTGCCCCATCTCCCTCGCGTGTGTACACTCACCCCTCTCTCCCTCACGTGTGTACATTCACCCCTCTCTCCCTCACGTGTGTACATTCACCCCTCTCTCCTTCGTGCGTGTGCACTCGCCCTCTTTCTTGTGATGCTCCTTCACCCCTCTCTTGTGCGTCTGTGCTCTCGCCCCTCTCTCGTGCATGGTCTTCACCATGGCGGAGGCGGAAGAGACCCTCTCCCCTGCGCATGCGCTGGTATAAGTAGCCGCTGATGCTCCGGCGCATGCGCGGACTTACGCAGGCCGGCAAAGTCCTTTCGGCCCCGGCTGGCGAGGCGCCAAAGGCCGTTTACGCCAGCCGGCGGAGTGGGAACCACTCTGGCGAGGACCTAGCCCCTCAATGTGAGGGCTTGGCCCCTAAAGGTTCACGCCACTCCAACACTCCCGGACCCCCCCGCCCTGCCGGGTACGGGAGAATCCCGGCCCTGATGTCTCAATATTTCCTTGTTCCAAAGCTTGTAATAAGGGAAAGGGTCAATAACTATCCTAAAAACCCAGCAATTTATAAAAAAAAACCTTTCCAGCTGCCGCAGATTTATTTTGTTTCTATTTAGTAATGGCATGTTTGCGCCCACAGGGAAACAACCTGTACCCATCTCCATTGGTGGCAAGGCCTCTGGTGCGAGCATCTTACCCGACTACTATACGATGATGAAAAACTAAGGGCAACGCTGTTGTCGACCTTACGATGACCACTCTGTGCTGGAGCTGCCCCATGTAAATTTAAAATAAATGACAAAGCCGAGCAATATTTACATAGAATTTACAGTGCAGAAGGAGGCCATTCGGCCCATCGAGTCTGCACCGGCTCTTGGAAAGAGCACCCTATCCAAGGTCAACATCTCCACCCTATCCCCATAACCCAGTAACCCCACCCAACACTAAGGGCAATTTTGGACACCAAGGGCAATTTAGCGTAGCCAATCCACCTAACCTGCACATGTTTGGACAGTGGGAGGAAACCGGAGCACCCGGAGGAAACCCACGCACACACGGGGAGGATGTGCAGACTCCGCACAGACAGTGACCCAAGCTGGAATCGAACCTGGGACCCTGGAGCTGTGAAGCGATTGTGCTATCCACAATGCTACCGTGCTGCCCAAATTTAATAATTCACACCAAATTCTTCCTTTTCAGATTCTACCCTCTGAGTGAATACAATATCTCCTTCAATGACCTGACGTATGAACTATTATCTAACAGAAGTATCCTATCTGAATTTCTCCCTATACTGCTGGCAGTTACAATTTAACATGTCTAAACGTCAGTCACATTCCTTCCCCTTCCCACTGAAGCTCTCCACCGTCACCCACTGCTCCACCTTGTGGCCTAGGCAAAAATAATTATGACCTCACCAGATTATGTCGGAATGGTGACAGCAAAACTGCCAGGGATTTCCAGGGTCTGCCCATGTTCAGAAGTTGCAGTCAGTGATTCTACACTTTGCACTACTACACTATGGCCTGCAATCAATTAGAAATCAGTCACCTGATGAGCTGTCGGCAGTTTGCACTGTTGACCCAACTCTTGAAAACGTTTCACCTGTTGATTGGAGTTTCTAAAATAAATTTAGAGTACCCATTTATTTTTTCCAATTAAGGGGCAATTTAGCCTGGCCAATCCACCTAACCTGCACATCTTTGGGTTGTGGGGGGCGAACCCCACGCAGACACGGGGAGAATGTGCAAACTTGACAGGGACCCAGGGCCAGGATCGAACCTGGGACCTCAACGCCGTGAGGGAGTAGTGATAATGTGATTGGGTTTTAACTGACTTTTTAACAGCGTAGTTAATTTGGGATTGCTGCTGTACAGCCTCAATTGCCCAGGTAAAATCATCTTGTGTTTGTAGAACGTCAAAATTCCCCATTATGGGACAAAGTTCCGCTGTTCTTCAAATGAATTATGTTTACAATACTTCAACCTCGACCTTAATCCCATGCAAATGTCCCAATTTATTTAGTTCTCTGTCCTTCACTTTTAATTCCATTTTAGAATCATTGCATTTTACGCCCTGGTTTGCTGTCTGTGAGGATGCCGCAGAGGAGCATGGGCTGCTTTCCCCTTTAGAGAGAGAGCTGACTGGTGGTGATTTAGCCTGAGGGTCACCACACCTCAGGTGAGGGTAAGGTTGAGAAGGCCTCCCTCGGATGGTACGGGAATTCAACCCGTGCTGTTGGCGTTACTCGGCATCCTGAACCAGCCAACTGTGATTGCTGCTTGCCAAATTGGTGACATCACAGCCGGTGGACACTTGCAGCGGGATCTATCTTTGCCACCTAAGTCGATGGATTTTTGGCTGCCTCGCCGCATCGCCCATGGCCTTGAGGATTCCCCTGATTTGCCACAAGAGTTTGTTCGCTCTCCCTGTGTCTGCGTGGGTTTCCTCCAGGAGCTCCGATTTCCTCCCACAGTTCAAAGATGTGCAGGTTAGGTGGATTGGCCAGGCTAAATAGTGTCCAGGGATGGGCAGGTTAGGTTATGGGGTTACGGGGATAGGTCGGGTTGGGGGGGGGGGGGGGGGGGGGGGACAGTGGACCTAAGTAGAGTGCTCTTTCGGAGGGTCGCTGTGGACCCGATGGGCCGAATGGCCTCCGTAAGCACTGTAGGGATTTGATGAAAGCTGCCTTAGGGAAGGATGGTAAGAATATGACAGATCAGTAACTCTTTCTGGGCAGTTTTCCACAGGTAAACAACAAGCATTGCTGCTTCACCACTGTAGTGATCTCTGTATATCAACATACATGATCAATGTCAGCTGACTCACGGAAGTACCATGGAGGGTGCGTCGCGGCTAGGAGGGGTCCTAGCCTGGGGGGGGGGGGGGGGGGGGGGGATACCGGGTTGCTGCTGGAACGACTAGTAAGGAGCCGATGGGGGCCAGGGGGGGGGAGAGGAGAGGCGCTATCGCCATGGGGAACGGGTCGAGCGGGGTGTGCTGGCCTGGGGCGAACATCTGCCAAGCTATGGCTAGTCGGCGGGGGAGGGGGGCGGGTTGCCCTCTGATCCGGCTGATTACTTGGAATGTGAGGGGGCTGAACGGGCCGGTTAAGAGAACCAGGGTGTTCTCCCATCTAAGGGGGTTGAAGGCGGACGTGGCTATGCTCCAGGAGACCCGCCTGAAGGTGGCGGACCAGGTCCGTCTGAGGAAGGGGTGGGTGGGGCAGGTTTATCATTCAGGATTGGACGCGAAGAACCGGGGGGTGGCGATTCTAGTGGGAAGAGGGTGGCGTTTGAGGCGGCTGAGGTGGTGTCGGACAAGGAGGGCAGATATATTATGGTGAAGGGTAGGCTGCAGGGAGAGAAGGTGGTGCTGGTGAATGTATATGCCCCGAATTGGGATGATGCTGGCTTCATGAGGCGATTGTTGGGCCTGATCATGGGGGGAGATTTTAACACAGTGCTGGATCCCACACTGGACCGGTCCAGTTCAAGGACGGGTAGGAGACCGGCGGCGGCCAAAGTGCTGAGGGGGTACATGGACCAGATGGGAGGGCTGGATCCCTGGAGGTTTGGGAGGCCAAGAGCGCGGGAGTATTCCTTTTTCTCTCACGTCCATAGGGTTTATTCCCGGATAGATTTTTTCATCCTGAGCAGGGGATTGATCCCGAAGGTGCAGGATGCCGAGTATTCGGCCATAGCGACTTCGGACCATGACCCGCACTGGGTTGATCTGGAGATGGGAGAAGCGCGGGACCAGCGCCCGCTTTGGCGCCTGGATGTGGGGATGCTGGTGGAGGAGGAGGTGTGTAAGAGGGTTCGGAGAAGCATTGAGGGGTATCTGGATACCAATGATACGGGGAAGGTCCAGGTGGGGATGGTCTGGGAGGCTCTGAAAGCAGTGATCCGGGGGAGCTGATCTCCATCCGGGCCCACAGGGAAAGGAGGGAGGAAGGAGAGGGAGAGACTGGTGGGAGAGTTTCTGGAGGTGGACAGGAGATATGCGGAGGCACCGGAGGAGGGGTTGCTGGGAGAACGGCGCAGGTTGCAGGCCAATTTTGACTTGTTGACCACCAGAAAGGCGGAGACACAGTGGAGGAGGGCGCAGGGCGCGGTATATGAGAATGGAGAGAAGGCGAGCAGGATGTTGGCGCATCAGCTCCGTAGGCGAGATGCGGCTAGGGAAATTGTTGGAGTGAAGGATGGGGGTGGAAATGTAGTGCAGAAGGGGACAGAAGTAAACGGGGTCTTTAGGGACTTTTATGAGGGATTGTACTGGTTGGAACCTCCGAGGGGGAGAGAGGGGATGGAGAGCTTCATGAACAGGCTATGTTTCCCAAGGGTTCAAGAGAGGCTGGTAGAGGGGCTGGGGGCGCCGATAGAGTTGGAGGAGCTAGTCAGGGGGATCGGACAAATGCAGTCAGGTAAGGCCGGACGGGTTCCCGGCAGAATTTTACAAAAAATATGGGGACCTGGTGGGTCCCCTGCTGGTGCGAACTTTCAATGAGGAGTGGGAGGGGGGGGGCTTTGCCCCCGATGATGTCGAGGGCACTGATCTCTTTGATCCTAAAACGGGATAAGGACCCCTTGCAGTGCGGATCATATAGGCCTATCTCGCTCCTTAACGTAGACGCTAAGTTGCTGGCGAAGATCCTGGCTACCAGGATAGAGGATTGTGTGCCAGAGGTAATTCATGAAGATCAGGCAGGATTTGTCAAGGGGCGGCAGCTCAACACGAATGTGCAGAGACTGCTCAATGTTATCATGATGCTGGCAGTGGAGGGGGAGGCGGAGATAGTGGTGGCGCTGGACGCAGAGAAAGCGTTTGATAGAGTTGAGTGGGGGTACCTGTGGGAGGTGCTTGAGAGGTTTGGATTTGGGGAGGGATTCATCAAATGGGTGAGGCTGCTTTACGCGGCGCCGATGGCGAGTGTAGTCACAAATGGAAGGAGATCGGAGTATTTTAGGCTTTATCGTGGGACCAGGCAGGGGTGTCCCCTGTCTCCCCTGCTCTTTGCACTGGCGATTGAACCGCTGGCCATGGCGTTGAGGGAGTCAGGGAGGTGCAGGGGTCTGGTGCGGGGTGGGGAGGAGCACCGGGTATCGCTGTATGCGGATGACCTGCTGTTATATGTGGCGGACCCAGAGGGGGGAATGCCGGAGGTGATGGAGCTGTTAGCGGAATTTGGGGGCTTTTCGGGCTATAAGCTAAACTTGGGAAAGAGCGAGGTTTTGTAGTGCACCCGGGAGATCAGGAGGAGGGAATTGGGAGGCTCCCATTCAGGAGGGCAGTGAAGAGTTTCAGGTACCTGGGGGTGCAGGTGGCCAGGAGTTGGGGGGCTCTTCATAAGCTTAACTTCACCAGACTAGTGGAACAGATGGAGGAGGAATTTAAAAGGTGGGACATGGTGCCGCTATCGCTGGTGGGCAGAGTGCAATCCGTCAAAATGACGGTTCTCCCGAGGTTCTTGTTCCTCTTCCAGTGCTTGCCCATCTTTATCCCTAGGGCCTTTTTTAAAAGGGTGACCAGCAGCATCATGGGATTTGTTTGGGCGCATGGCACCCCGAGGGTGAAGAGGGTCTTCTTGGAGCGGAGTAGAGATGGGGGGGGGGGCTGGCGCTGCCCAACCTCTCGGGGTACTACTGGGCGGCCAACGTGTCGATGGTGCATAAGTGGGTGATGGAGGGGGAGGGGGCAGCATGGAAACGGATGGAGAGAGCGTCCTGTGGGGATACAAGCCAGGGGGCCCTGGTAACGGCGCCGTGGCTGCTCCCTCCCACGAGGTATACCACGAGTCCGGTGGTGGCGGCTACCCTCAAGATTTGGGGGCAGTGGAGGCGACATAGGGGAGAAGTGGGGGGCTCGATGGAGGCTCCGTTAAGGGGGAACCATAGGTTCGTCCCGGGGAACATGGATGGGGGATTTCGGGGATGGTATAGAGCGGGCATTAGACAGCTGAGGGACCTGTTTATCGACGGAAGGTTTGCGAGCCTGGGGGAGTTGGAGGAGAAATTTGGGCTCCCCCCGGGAAACATGTTCAGGTATCTGCAGGTAAAGGCATTTGCTAGATGGCAGGTGGAGGGATTCCCTGCGTTCCCCGCGAGGGGTGTGAGTGACAGGGTGCTCTCGGGGGTCTGGGTCGGGGAGGGGAAGATATCCGATATCTACAAGCTTATGCAGGAGGTGGAAGAGGCGTCAGTAGAGGAGCTGAAAACGAAGTGGGAGGGGGAACTGGGGGAACAGATCGAAGACGGGACATGGGCTGATGCCCTGGAGAGGGTAAATTCTTCCTCCTCGTGTGCGCGGCTTAGCCTCATTCAATTCAAGGTGCTGCATAGGGCCCACATGACTGGGACGAGGATGAGTAGGTTCTTTGGGGGTGAAGATAGGTGTGTCAGGTGTTCGTGGGAGTCCAGCGAACCATACCCATATGTTCTGGGCATGCCCGGCATTGGAGGAGTTCTGGAAGGGGGTGGCGAGGACGGTGTCAAGGGTGGTGGGATCCAGGGTCAAGCCAGGATGGGGACTCGCGATCTTTGGGGTTGGGGTAGAGCCGGGAGTGCAGGAGGCGAAAGAGGCCGGTGTGCTGGCCTTTGCGTCCCTAGTAGCCCGGCGAAGGATTTTGCTACAGTGGAAGGACGCGAGGCCCCCAAGCGTGGAGACCTGGATCAATGACATGGCGGGCTTCATTAATCTTGAGAAGGTTAAATTCGCCCTGAGAGGATTGGTGCAAGGGTTCTTTAAACGGTGGCAACCTTTCCTCGACTTTCTGGCTCACCGATAGGGTACTGGGACAGTAGCAGCAGCAACCCGGGGGGGTGTGGGGGAGGGGGGAGGGGAGGGGAGGAGGGGGGAGGGGGGAGGGGAGGGGAGGAGGGGGGAGGGGAGGGGAGGAGGGGGGAGGGGGGAGGGGAGGGGAGGAGGGGGGAGGGGAGGGGGGGAGGGGGGAGGGGAGGGGAGGAGGGGGGAGGGGAGGGGAGGAGGGGGGAGGGGAGGGGAGGGGAGGGGAGGGGAGGGGAGGGGAGGGGAGGGGAGGGGAGGGGAGGGGAGGGGAGGGGAGGGGAGGGAGGGGAGGGAGGGGGGGGAGGGGAGGGGAGGGGAGGGGGGGGAGGGGAGGGGAGGGGAGGGGGGGAGGGGAGGGGAGGGGAGGGGGGGGGGAGGGGAGGGGAGGGGAGGGGAGGGGAGGGGAGGGGAGGGGGGGGGAACATTGATTATGTTTGCTTATTTTATTTAAATTTGATTTATTTAATTTAAATTTATGGTTAAGTTCTCTTGTTGGGGGGGGGGGTGGGGGGAGTGTGATACATGTGATGTTACGGTATGGGGGGAATTGTGGGTGTTACGGGGCTGTTAGTTGCATATTACTGCTTGTTGCTATACTTGTTGTTATATTTTTATATTTTCTGTAAAAAATTCCAATAAAAATTATTTTTAAAAAAAAACACACATGATCAATCTACATAAAGCTAGTACAGGCAATTGAACACTAGATGTCTCACTATCAGGACCTATATAAATAGTTTTCCCGCTCTTTCTGAGAGAGAGAACAGAGAGAACAGCCGTAGGAAAGCTAGAGAGAAGAAGTTATTAGTTATCAAAGTATTGTATAATTTAATTAGTTATCTCTACAATTATTCATTTGTTTTACTAGTTGAGTATTAAGTAAAAAGAACTCACAATATTCATTTATATTACTCAATAAATTTGTTTATCTTTACAAGAACAATCCTGCTCATTTCAACAACTCGGTTAGTTCAAAAGAGTAATATATATATTGCACAAAGTAATATAATAACCACTAACCTTGAAATCTGGGCCACTGAGGGGCCAGAGATGCTGGAACCACTCGCAGCACATTTGGCCATGCAAGGCACAAATTACACTCAAATTTCTGCTAGATTTATCAAGGGTTTGAATGAAAACTTTGTTGCATTTCTCCAAACCTAATACCTGGACATAAAACTTAATTTTCCGAAACTCGCTGAGGGACTACAAACAGTTGCAATTCGTGATAATTAGCGCGACCTTGGGGTGCATTGCCGGTGTTGTGGGTGGAGTCGGCGTCCGGCTTGATGTTTTCCTCAACATCGTATAAGAATATGGAAACTGGATTTGTGCTGGACATAAAATGCGCTTAAAATTGTTTCATCTTTCCGCTGGTTTGGTCAATTTCGGGTAAAGTCCCCTGAAAGAATAAATGTGGTTGGGTGGAAATGTCTGCCCGTCATTTGGATTCCAACGTTAAGACTGTCTGATTGTGCAGACTGATATTCTGTGGGAATACTGTATTGCCTGGATGCGTATAAGAATTTCTATTTTCGTTCAACATTCAGGATCTGGTTCGGTTCATCAAGAAACTGGGTCATGTCCTTGTTTCATTTTCAGTGATGCATCTTGGCATCATACAGTTTCTTGTGTGACATTCCAGGCACGGGCAGCTGTTGTGCCTAATACATTTTGGGCTCAGATGATTAGAAAAACAACATTCAATGTCCTCTGAATATTTTAAACACATTTTTACAACATTATTGTAATAGTATGAGAGTGTGCACTCAGTCAATTGACACATGCCACTGCACGCAGAGGCACAAGTGTGTTCATAGAACCGTACGAATTAGGAGCAGGAGTAGGCCACTCGGCCCTTCGAGCTTGCTTCACCACTCAATAAGGTCAGAGCTAATCCTCAACCTCAACCTCACATTCCTGCCAACCCCCGATAACCTTTCACCCCCTTGCTAATCAAGAATCTATCCACCTCTGCCCTTAAAAATATTCGAAGGCCCACGATTCAACCAAAACATTTATTGTGTAATTTTGGGCCAGTTTGGCGGGGTGTTTTGCGTTGGCTTTTTGGGCCTGGACTCACCCACACTTAGTTGTTGTTTTGGGACTTGCGGCGTTTCTCCCCGGTCTAGTCCACACTTTCAGCAGTGAGGAGCTGAACTTGCTGCTGAGTTGGGCTCCTCCGAGATCGGGGCACCTTTTTGAAAGGGTGTCCCAATCTCTTAGAGAGCTTGAGGGTCCCCTACAACCCCCACCCATGGGCAATGCCAACCCTACAGGCATGGACATTACCCCACACCCCTCCCCCAATATGTGGGCTGAGGGCCCACTTTTTCAGGCCTCCGCTTCACCCCTCAACCTTTATGAGGCCCCTTCAAACACATCCCACTTCCATGGGCATGATCCTCCTCTGGCCCTGATCCTTGGCAGTGCCAAGCTGTCAGCCTGAGCAACCAGCCTGGCACCCTGGTAGTGCCCCTTACACTGGCAGTGCCAACCAGGTACCCTTGCAGTGCCAGGCTAGCACTGCCAGGGTGCTCAGTTGCCAGGGGAAAGTGCCAGGGTCACTGTCTGTCCCCAATCATCCCGGTGACCCCAATGGCCTCTGAGGCCCACGAGTGGCCTCACACCTGGTCTTGCTTGTGGACTAATCGGCACCTGGTTGAGGCCTCGCAGGTGCGGCCATTGACTCCTGGGCGCCGGGTGAATGTGACATCAAAATGGCTGTGCATATTCGAATTATCCTAAATTAGCCTGATGCAAGGACGTGATCCAGATTGCGCTGGGCACCGTGAGCTGGGTGACTCGCTCAAGGCTTTGCGCCCAGCACGATGCTTGATTTGTGCCTCCCTGTAATTCACCCGGGTGGAGCCGGGCAATGGGAGAATTGCGCCCAAAGACTCTGCTTCCACTGCGTTTTGAGGAAGAGAGTTGCAGAGACTTGCCACCCTCTGTCTTAAATGAGTCACCCCTTCTTTTTATTTTTTTATTTTTAAAATAAATTTAGAGTACCCAATTTTTTTTTTCCAATTAAGGGGCAATTTAGCATGGCCAATCCACCTAACCTGCACATCTTTGGGTTGTGGAGGATGAAACCCACTCAGACACGGGGAGAATGTGCAAACTCCACAGTCAATGACCCGAGGCTGGGATCAAACCCAGGTCCAGGTCCTCAGCACTGTAGGCAGCAGTGCTAACCACTGCACCACCGTGCTGCCACTTGAAACAAAACAGTTGAAACACTTTTTGAAGACAACCCCGAGTTGCGGATTCTACCATAAGAGGAAACATCCTCTCCACCTCCACCCTGTTAGTTACATTTAACCAAATTAACATTTCACGGTAAATGCATGATGTACTCTGAATGTATTGTCATGTGAGAGAACCTTTAAGAACTGGGTGTTTATTAAATAGCTGTAGTGGATGTACCTTTAAGAAATGGGTGTTTATCAAGGGCATCGTGGTGACACAGTGGATTAGCCCTGCTGCCTCGTGGCGCCAAGGTCCCAGGTTCGATCCCGGCTCTGGGTCACTGTCCGTGTGGAGTTTGCACATTCTCCCCGTGTTTGCGTGGGTTTCGCCCCCACAACACAAAAAAATATGCAGGCTAGGTGGATCGGCCAGGCTAAATTGCCCCATGAATTGGAAAAAACTGAATTGGGTACTCTAAATTTATATTAAAAAAGAAAGAAATGGGTGTTTATCGAATAGCTGCAGTGATGTCAGAGTATGAGTGGAGCTGGGCTGTCTGTCTTTCACTTACGTTTTTGAGTTGGCAGCTACAGTGTGTTTTTAGTTTTGTTTTGTGAGCTGGATAGCTGCAGGAAGAGCAAGCAGCTGCATAAGGAGCTCTCTCTGCAATCTGCAATCTAAAGACTGTCTCCAGATTATTTGGGTGATTTCAAAGTGATAACTGCTCTCAGTAGAGAATTTAAACCTGATCTCTGTAAAAAAAGGGTCTTTTCTCTTATGGATGTTGCAAGGAAAGATTAAGGGTTACTTATAGAATATTGTATGTGTGGGGATGATTGGTGTTGAAAGTTGTTAAGATGTTTACTGTGAGTTTATAAAGTGTTAACTGGTTGCATAAATAAACATTGTTTTAATTTAAAAGTACTTTAACTCTCTGTTGCACTACACCTGTAAAGTAGGCCCCTGTGCTCCCCATAACCACAATCTATTAAAGGTTGTGGGTCAGGTGAAATCCATGATACACTTTGGGGTTCTCTAAACCCTGGCCCACAACAATATCCAATCCAGGAAATTCCTGTGTCTACCTCCTGGAGGTATCTCTTCATCTCCTGAAGTAAGGGGCCTTGACAATATTTGGTTACAACTGAGGGTTTCCCCAATAACGATGGGTGGTTGAGCACTATGGCAATTCACCCCAATGGGTGAGCACTGTGGCAACTTACCCCAATGGGTGATTACTATGGCAACTTACCCCAATGGGTGATTACTATGGCAACTTACCCCAATGGGTGATTACTATGGCAACTCACCCCAATGGGTGAGTACTGTGGCAACTTACCCCAATGGGAGATTACTATGGCAACTTACCCCAATGGGTGATTACTATGGCAACTCACCTCAATGGGTGATTTCTATGGCAACTTACCCCAATGGGTGATTACTATGACAACTTACCCCATGGGTGTGTACTATGGCAACTCACCCCAATGGGCGATTACTATGGCAACTCACCCCAATGGGTGTGTACTATGGCAACTCAACCCAATGGGTGATTACTATGGCAACTCACCCCAATGGGTGTGTACTATGGCAACTCAACCCAATGGGTGATTACTATGGCAACTCACCCCAATGGGTGTGTACTATGGCAACTTACCCCAATGGGTGATTACTATGGCAACTCACCCCAATGGGTGTGTACTATGGCAACTTACCCCAATGGGTGATTACTATGGCAACTCACCCCAATGGGTGATTACTATGGCAAATTACCCCAATGGGTGAGCATTATGGCAGCTTACCCCAATGGGTGATTACTATGGCAACTTACCCCAATGGGTGATTACTATGGCAACTTACCCCAATGTGTGTGTACTATGGCAACTCACCCCAATGGGAGATTACTATGGCAACTCACCCCAATGGGTGATTACTATGGCAACTTACCCCAATGGGGGATTACTATGGCAACTTACCCCAATGGGGGATTACTATGGCAACTTACCCCAATGGGTGTGTACTATGGCAACTTACCCCAATGGGTGATTACTATGGCAACTCACCCCAATGGGTGAGCATTATGGCAATTTACCCCAATGGGTGATTACTATGGCAATTCACCCCAATGGGTGATTACTATGGCAACTCACCCCAATGGGTGATTACTATGGCAACTTACCCCAATGGGTGATTACTATGGCAACTCACCCCAATGGGAGATTACTATGGCAACTTACCCCAATGGTTGATTACTATGGCAACTGAACCCAATGGGTGTGTACTATGGCAACTCACCCCAATGGGTGATTACTATGGCAACTCAACCCAATGGGTGTGTACTATGGCAACTTACCCCAATGGGAGATTACTATGGCAACTTACCCCAATGGGTGATTACTATGGCAACTCACCCCAATGTGTGTGTACTATGGCAACTCACCCCAATGGGTGATTACTATGGCAACTTACCCCATGGGTGTGTTCTATGGCAACTCACCCCAATGGGTGATTACTATGGCAACTCACCCCAATGGGTGTGTACTATGGCAACTCAACCCAATGGGTGATTACTATGGCAACTCACCCCAATGGGTGTGTACTATGGCAATTCACCCCAATGGGAGATTACTATGGCAACTCACCCCAATGGGTGATTACTATGGCAACTTACCCCAATGGGGGATTACTATGGCAACTTACCCCAATGGGTGTGTACTATGGCAAATTACCCCAATGGGTGATTACTATGGCAACTCACCCCAATGGGTGAGCATTATGGCAACTTACCCCAATGGGTGATTACTATGGCAACTCACCCCAATGGGTGATTACTATGGCAACTCACCCCAATGGGTGATTACTATGGCAACTTACCCCAATGGGTGATTACTATGGCAACTCACCCCAATGGGTGATTACTATGGCAACTCACCCCAATGGGTGATTACTATGGCAACTTACCCCAATGGGTGATTACTATGGCAAGTCACCCCAATGGGTGATTACTATGGCAACTCACCCCAATGGGTGATTACTATGGCAACTTACCCCAATGGGTGATTACTATGGCAACTTACCCCATGGGTGATTACTATGGCAACTCACCCCAATGTGTGTGTACTATGGCAACTCACCCCAATGGGTGATTACTATGGCAACTCACCCCAATGGGTGATTACTATGGCAACTTACCCCAATGGGAGATTACTATGGCAACTTACCCCCATGGGAGATTACTATGGCAACTTACCCCAATAGGTGATTACTATGGCAACTCACCCCAATGGTGATTACTATGGCAACTTACCCCAATGGGTGATTACTATGGCAACTCACCCCAATGGGTGATTACTATGGCAACTCACCCCAATGGGTGATTACTATGGCAAATCACCCCAATGGGTAAGCACAGTGGCAAATTACCCCAATGGGTGATTACTATGGCAACTCACCCCAATGGGTGATTACTATGGCAACTTACCCCAATGGGTGATTACTATGGTAATTCATCCCAATGGGTGAGCACAGTGGCAACTTACCCCAATGGGTGATTACTATGGTAATTCATCCCAATGGGTGAGCACTATGGCAACGTACCACAGTTTCAGGGGGCAAGATGTTATTTAGGCCGAAGAACCTGAAGCCTCTTCCTACAATATTTGCACGCTAGTGGACATAAGAGGCGGGGTTTACGCCTGTTACTCCTACTCAGCGTCACTCAGCCAATTCCATATCCACTATCCCTTGTATTTGGTGGGCTTCAACATTTTTTGGTGTTATGAAACTTGTGCGTTGTACTGTGAAGACAGAAGCCAATGATTTGTGCATTGATTGTGAGCTGCTTTCTTTAACCGTTGCAGTCTATATGGTGTTGGTACACTCCAGTGCCGTTAGGAAGGGAGTTCCAGGATATATTAGTGCGTGACTGAACATGACGTGTAAAATTAATCCCGAACTCTTGTGGTAATTACGAGCAATCCCGGTTCTGTCGGTGACTTTCCCACCGCTATGTAGCCATACTGAGTGACTTTTTTGGGCCCTGGTGAGTTTCTCCCCGGTCAAACCCATGCTTTGAATTATTCTATCACTGGGGAGCTGAATTCAACGACCAGACCGGCTCCTCCGAGATCTGGCCATCGTTTTGAAGGGGTGCCCCAATCTCTAAGTGGGCTTGTGGGTCCCCCCCCCCCCCCCCCCCCCCCCCCCACCCCACACACACACACACACACACACACACAAGGGCATCACCCCACACAGCCCCAAATGATGACACCCACTTTGGGGTCGGTAAGGGCCCCTTTTTCAGGCCTCCCATTCCCCCTGCCAGGACCTTTCTACCCCACCAACCTTCTGGAGGCCTGTTCATATCTGCCCTGCACCCTCCCACCCTTCATACCCCCCTCCCTTCATACCCCCCCTCCGCCTTCCTTTCATGGGCATGCCCTCCCCCCCCAACACCCTGACACCCTGGCAGTGCTCATGCTGGCTTTGCAATGCCACCTGGGCACCTTTGCACCAAGGTGCCAGCTTGGCAGTGCCAAGCTGCCTGCATTCCCTGCCCTGTCCCTGACCACCGAGGAGCCTCCCGATGGCCTGACAGACCCCCCGGGTTTGTGTTCACCAGGACTAAATGCCACCCAGGGGAGGCCGGTAGATGCCGGGAGCCAGCGCCGGCCCTAGGGTTGCTGGCGCCCCGGGCAAGCTGAACTTCGGCGCCCTTGGGGAGGGGGGGCGGGGCCTGGGAGGGGGGGCGGACCCGCGGGGGGGGGGACCCGCAAGGGGGGGGGGGGAGACCCGCAAGGGGGGGGGGAGACCCGCAAGGGGGGGGGGGGAGACCCGCAAGGGGGGGGGGGGGAGACCCGCAAGGGGGGGGGGGAGACCCGCAAGGGGGGGGGGGGGAGACCCGCAAGGGGGGGGGGGGAGACCCGCAAGGGGGGGGGGGAGACCCGCAAGGGGGGGGGGAGACCCGCAAGGGGGGGGAGACCCGCAAGGGGGGGGGGGGAGACCCGCAAGGGGGGGGGGAGACCCGCAAGGGGGGGGGGGGAGACCCGCAAGGGGGGGGGGGGAGACCCGCAAGGGGGGGGGGGAGACCCGCAAGGGGGGGGGGGGGGGAGACCCGCAAGGGGGGGGGGGAGACCCGCAAGGGGGGGGGGGGGGGAGACCCGCAGGGGGGGGGGGGGAGAGACCCGCAGGGGGGGGGAGAGACCCGCAGGGGGGGGGGGGAGACCCGCAGGGGGGGGGGGGGACCCGCAGGGGGGGGGGGGGGACCCGCAGGGGGGGGGGGGAGACCCGCAGGGGGGGGGGGAGACCCGCAGGGGGGGGGGGAGACCCGCAGGGGGGGGGAGCGGACCGGGGGGGGGGGGGAGCGGACGGGGGGGGAGTGATAATTGATTATTGATTATTGAAACCGCATGAGCAGATGGTAAATTGTTTTCTAACCTACACCAGATGACATGTAGTTCAACGGAGGGTTTTTCAAAACTCTCACTGACAGTTTCAGCTTTTTCTCCCCTATGTTTAAAGAGCATGGGATTTTTATCCCCATGTTTAAAGATAAGCAAATTTTAAAAGCTTGAGACATGACATTTAAGCAGACCTTGGGGGTGAGGCTTCTGTATCTGGGTTCTGCACACCACTTAGCACACAGTAATAAAACTCCAAAAAAAGGCCAAATAACTAAGTGTTATAACTAAGTATACCTGTGTCACCACCTTTGCACTGCAGCTTTTTGGCTCCCCTGTTAATCTCGTTGCACTTGTAAAGTGACCTGTGAATGAATGAGCGCTGGCCAGCTGAAATTTTTGGCGCTGAAACGGCAGCGCTGAAATTTTTGACGCTGAAACGTCCAGGCGCTGAAACGGCAGCGCTGAAACGTTGGCGCTGAACTGTCCCATTCCCCTGGGGGAGGTCGGCCACAGCGGGGGAGGTCGGCCACAGCGGGGGAGGGCGGCCACAGCGGGGGAGGGCGGCCACAGCGGGGGAGGGCGGCCACAGCGGGGGAGGGCGGCCACAGCGGGGGAGGGCGGCCACAGCGGGGGAGGGCGGCCACAGCGGGGGAGGGCGGCCACAGCGGGGGAGGGCGGCCACAGCGGGGGAGGGCGGCCACAGCGGGGGAGGGCGGCCACCGCGCATGCGCTGGTTGGCACCGGCCCAACTGCGCATGCGCGGGACCCGAGTCTGGCGCCCCCTAGCACATGGCGCCCCGGGCGACTGCCCGAGTTGCCGGTGCCTTGAGCCGGCCCTGCCGGGAGCCTGATAGATCCCGGGTCAGCATGCCTAAGTGGCTCTTAAACCTGCTCAGGCGTGCAAAGCGTGGTCCCAGAAATTGTGGATAGGATCCTGATTGCGACGTAGACCTGGGTGCATCTCGTGAGGCATACTGGCTGTCGGGAAGCCCACGGGAGGCATCTCCCGGAACCTTCCGGCCGTGCCACACTCCCGTTCAGCGCAATGCGGTTGGTAGATTGTATAGAGCCAGTTGCATTGCTGCTCTCCTGTTTCCCCTCTGTAGTCATGAATGTTGAGCCATTACTTGTTCGTGCTGTGCTGCACCATTCCTGTGGTTTTGTTGCACTGTTTATTAAAATATAAAACATAGGGTGGCACAGTGGTTAGCACTGCTGCCTCACAGCTCCACGGTCTCAGGTTCAATTCTGGCCTCGGCTGACTGTGCGGAGTCTGCATGTTCTCCCTGTGTCTGCGTGGGATTCCTCCGGGTGCTCCAGTTTCCTCCCACAGTCCAAAGATGCACGGGTTGGGTGGATTGGCCATGATAAATTGCCCCTAAGTGTCCAAAAGGTTAGATGGGGTTACTGGGTTATGGGGATAGGGTGGAGGCGTGGTCTTAGGTAAGGTGCTCTTTCCAAGGTCTGGTGCAGACTCGATGGGCCGAATGGCCTCCTTCTGCACTGTAAATTCTGTGATTTAAGTCTACAGTGCAATTGTCCTTTTTGTCACTTGTAGGCATCCATTCTCAAACCCACTTTCCAAATTCAGGTGCTAAATTTGCATTTTGATTTAACACAGTAAAAATGTCATTTTTGTGCATTAACATCGCTTTTCTTCTCTTTTCAAAATCTCTTTTAGCTGTTTCAGGAATGTTGTTAAGATGCTTCTTATGTTCACTCAAAACCTGTTTTGTATTCTTATTTTGTTTGCTTTTTGAATGTTTTGTGATCTTGTTGTTTCTGCAGTTGGTCGGACTCTGTTGAGGGCCCTGACGACCCTCACTTTCCCCTTGTCCTCACTTTCCACCCCACCAACCTCTGTATTCAAAGGATCATCTTCTACCATTTCAGCCAACTCCAGCACGATGCTACCACCAAGCATGACAATTCCCTGTCAGCATTTCATAGGGACTGTTCCATTCATGACACCCTGGTCCACTCCTCTATCACCTCATCCCCTTTTCCTGTATCTTCCCATGCAATCGCAGGAGGTGTAAAATCAAATGAAATGAAATGAAAATCGCTTATTGTCACGAGTAGGCTTCAAATGAAGCTACTGTGAAAAGCCCCTAGTCGCCACATTCCGGCCCCTGTTCGGGGAGGCTGTTACGGGAATCGAACCGTGCTGCTGGCCTGCTTGGTCTGCTTTCAAAGCCAGCGATTTAGCCCTGTGCTAAACAGCCCCCTTTTCCCACCTCCCTCCTCATCATCCAAGGCCCCAAATATTCCTTCCGGGTGAAGCAGCAATTTGCTTTCACTTCTTTCATTTTAGTTTATTGCATTTGTTGCTCCCAATGCTGTCTCCTCTACATTGGAGAGACCAAACACAGACTGGACCCCCATCAAGGACCGGACTGTAACTTGTTCTTATGTTTTGCTTTCAGACCCTTGTCCTGCGATTAACACATTCTGCTGTGTGATCTTTATACCACTATTAATACCTGCTTTAGTCTTTAACGCTATCATTACCACTCCCTTTATCTTGTGTCCATGACAGCTTTGTAATTTTGTCTGTCCTGAGCTCCAGCTTACCCTTGACCTTCTATTTTGCTCTACCTGCTCCAAACCCTCTCTTCACCAGTGTAAAACACATCACATTTCTACCTCTCCTCAGCTCTAAAGAAGAGCTTTACGGACCCAAAACATTAACTCTGTTTTCCTCCCCACAGATGGTGCCAGACCTGCTGGGTTTTTCCAGCATTTCCTGTTTTTGTTCAGCCGTTGCCACACCCCTCCCCCTGCTACTTCGCACCAGTTCTCAACGCGCTGCCTTTTCGCCCAATGAGCAAAGTCCGGCTCTACACAGGCAAAGGTGGAGCAATCCACAGAGGGGAGTGCACAGTTTCAAAAATCCAACGTTGTGGCCAAAAAGCACCAGAGCAGGGACCTGAGCAGCCTGACTTTACCTTTAA
This sequence comes from Scyliorhinus canicula, assembly GCF_902713615.1. Taxonomy (NCBI): domain Eukaryota; kingdom Metazoa; phylum Chordata; class Chondrichthyes; order Carcharhiniformes; family Scyliorhinidae; genus Scyliorhinus; species Scyliorhinus canicula. Next base: position 18,053,826 of record NC_052162.1, read on the forward strand.
CTCTGGGGAAACGGCTCACTATGTAGGTGGAGCAGGAAGCAAAAAGTTAAAGTGATTATAATCGACCAAGCGTCAATTCAAATGGGCGGGTGACAAAAGGCAATGGTGTTACATTTCCTTTTTTTAAGCACGCCACATAAAATGTACTGATTAGCACCACTTCTACATCTTGTATTCTGATTGTCAACTCATCCCCCCCCCCCCCCCTTTCAATTGCACGGTGTGAATATCAATCCACAATGGGACCTGTTTGGTGGATGTATGATGGGTATTGATGTGATTTGAGGAAATCCCAGGCAGTGGGGTATACAGCTGTTCCAGCAGTGATGCCTCATCTTTATGTTGTTCCTCTTTTTCTCCTCTTTAATGTTTTTCTCCTCAGAAGATGTCTGATGAGCACCTTGGCCACCCACCACTTCTAATTGTCGCTGCTGCGTTATGTTGTGTAGGGCAGTGCCCGTCACTATCACTGTGGGGACCATCTGGGAGGCAGATGTTTATAGGGCGCTGCTAAACGGCTATGCTAATTAATGACCCGCCTCTTCTAATGACCATGCGTGGGATTTACCAACCACCCCGCCGCGTGCGTTTTGGCAATGGAGGTGGCACGCCAGTGGGATCTACCAGTCCCACCGTTGCCAACGGGATTTCCCATTGACTGCACCCCTCGTTGCTGGGAAACCCGTGCGCCGGCGTGGGACCAAAATTAACCGCTGGCGTGAACAGCCGGTAAATCCCTCCCCATGTCTCCTCCAGCGAGCGGGTTACTTGCACATAACCAGAATTTAGAGGTGTAAAAAAACTGGACAAAAGCAAATTACTGCAGATACTGGAATCTGAAACCAAATAGAAGAAAATGCCGGAAGATTCTCAGCAGGCCTGGCTGATGCTGCCAGACCTGCTGAGATTTTCCAGCATTTTCCTTTTTCTGTCTTCAGAATTGCGAGGGGGTTCCAGCGACACTTCAGTTATTGCTTCCCACCCTATCCCAACACCCACCCCACTGTCTTTCCCTCCCGCCTCGTTCCTGATACTTAAATTATATCCCCCCTCCCCTTAATAGCTGGTTTAAATTGTCAAAATATTTTGGAGCACTCCCCAAAAAAATAGCCTTATTCAACATGCGATTGGTGATAAATACCTTTTTTACATTTGACTCCTGCGTGGCGTAGAAAGCAATTCATTTTAAAACACAGTGTTCTGTAATAATACATCTAAAGTCATGTAAACCTTTGCTTGAGGTTAGAGAGTCTAGACTGGATCAATGCTTCTCGTTAACTAAAAGAAGATGTGCAATGGGAATAATTAAATCTGGATTTACCACGAATAAGGGGCGGGTATAGACATGAGGTCATTTTTTAAAAAAAAGTTGATTGTTGCAATCTATTTTTGTTAATTCTTTCACGGGATGTGGGGATCACTGGCAAGACCAGCGTTTGTTGCCCATCCCTAATTGCCCTTGAACTAAGCGTAAGTTAAGGGTCAACCACATTGCTGTAGGTCTGGACTCACAATCCAGGTAGGTTTCCTTCACTGAAGGGCTTTAGTGAACCAGATGGGTTTTTAACATCATTATTGTTGCCATGCCACAATTACTGAGGCGACCTTTCAATTTCCGATTTATTGATCAAATTTAAATTTCACCAGCTGTTTTATAGAATTTACAGTGCAGAAGGAGGCCATTCGGCCCATCAAGTCTGCACCGGCTCTTGGAATGAGCACCCTACCCAAGCCCATACCTCCACCCTATCCCCATAACCCAGTAACCCCACCTAACACTAAGGGCAATTTGGACCCTGAGGGCAATTTAGCCTGGCCAATTCACCTAACCTGCACATCTTTGGACTGTGGGAGGAAACCGGAGCACCCGGAGGAAACCCACGCACACAAGGGGAGAACGTGCAGACTCCACACAGACAGTGACCCAAGCCGGGATTCGAACCTGGGACCCTGGAGCTGTGAAGCATTTGTGCTAACCACTATGCTACCGTGCTGCCCAACCGTGCTGTTGTTGTGGGATTTGAACCCATGTTCTAGGGCAATAGCCTGGTCCTCTGAACTGCTGGCCAAGTGAAGTAGAATGAGATTTACTTCCTGAGCATAGGCATACGTGGTTAAGGGGCACAGAGGTGAAAAAATGAAATGAAAATCGCTTATTGTCACAAGTGGGCTTCAAATGAAGCTGCTGTGAAAAGCCCCTAGTCGCCACATTCCGGCGCCTGTTCGGGGAGGCTGGTACGGGAATTGAACCCGCGCTGGGACTACTGTGTGCCCAAGCAGCCAACAATGCAGGCACAGGCACTACAAACAGTTAAATGAAGAAAGAGCACCATAATTGCTCACTTCCTGCCCACTGACAATAACTAAATCATGAGTCGTAATCCCTGTGTGCAGAGATGGCTGCAGAACAATCCCTAGCTCTTAATTTTAGGGAGGCAGACCTTAGGGCAACGGTGAAGCAGTTATTGGAACTGAACTGGAGTTGATTTTTAGGATAAAACTTGTCAGAAAAGTGATATCTTTTTCAGTGCACAACTCATGAGTTTTAAAATCAATTTATACCATCAACAGGAGATTTATATGGGAACAAAGACATTATACAAACAATAATGAAAAAACAGGTTGTTCTCAAATGTTGACCTTCAGGTTCAATGGTAGAGTAATAGGGGTATATGAATAAGGGGAAGATGTGTAAAAAAAATTATAAGCAGAAACGATGGCACGGTGGTTAGCATTGCTGCCTACGGCGCTGAGAACCTGGGTTCAAATCCCAGCCCTGGGTCACTGTCCATGTGGAGTTTGCACATTCTCCCCGTGTCTGCATGGCTTTCACCCCCACGCTAAGGGACCACGCTAAATTGCCCCTTAATTGGAAAAAATAATTGGGCACTCTAAATTTATGGGCAGCACGGTAGCATTGTGGATAGCACAATTGCTTCACAGCTCCAGAGTCCCAGGTTCGATTCTGGCTTGGGTCACTGTCTGTGCGGAGTCTACACATCCTCCCCGTGTGTGCGTGGGTTTCCTCCGGGTGCTCCAGTTTCCTTCCACAGTCCAAAGAAAATGAAATGAAATGAAAATCGCTTATTGTCACGCGTAGGCTTCAAATGAAGTTACTGTGAAAAGCCACATTCCAGCGCCTGTTCGGGGAGGCTGTTACGGGAATCGAACCGTGCTGCTGGCCTGCTTGGTCTGCTTTCAAAGCCAGCGATTTAGCTGTGTGCTAAACAGCCCCTGATGTGCAGGTTTGGTGGATTGGCCATGATAAATTGCCCTTAGTGACCAAAATTGCCCTTAGTGTTGGGTGGGGTTACTGGGTTATGGGGATAGGGTGGAGGTGTTGACCTTGGGTAGGGTGCTCTTTCCAAGAGCTGGTGCAGACTCGATGGGCCGAATGGCCTCCTTCTGCACTGTAAATTCTATGAAATGGAGATCAGGATACCAGGGGACATAAACGTAATACAAAAACTTCAACAAGTGCAGTCGGTGTAACAGTTAAAGAAACGGGCTCAATTTTGGAAGGTAACGTTAGGAATGCGGTATCAATAAATTCAGAAATAGTAAATATCCCAAACTATTAAAGCCAACAACTGTTCTGGTGGTAAGGGTTGATCTTCTGGGAGCTGAAGAGGAAATTGTAAGGACCATAATAATTACCAACAAGCATATTATGACAATGCTGAAGCCACCCGAAGACAATCAGACACTGGTTCTGGATGTATCTAGGGAAATAGCTGAAGAAACTGGTCCACGGGCAGCACGGTGGCGCATTGGTTAGCACTGCGGCCTCACGGTGCCGAGGTCCCAGGTTCGATCCCGGCTCTGGGTCACTGTCCGTGTGGAGTTTGCACATTCTCCCTCTGTTTGTGTGGGTTTTGCCCCCACAACCCAAAATGTGCAGCCTAGGTGGATTGAACACGCTAAATTGCCCCTTCATTGAAAAAAAAAGAAACTGGTCATACTTTAGTGGGGGAAATGAAGAAATGTTGTGGAAATTGGAAAACAGGGAGAGAGGCAGTTCCATAACACACACAGTGGTGAACCTGAAAACTGTGTGGGTAAAATGCTTGGGGTTCTGGGGACTTCCGGTGATGGCGGGGGGGAGGCAGCCGCACACTGGAGGGCTCCCGCTTGGGAATAGGAATTTCAGAATTTTAATACCTGGTCCCGGGGGCAACGGAGGCTGAAAAGGCTGTAAGAAGGCACAGGGAGGAGAAATGTCCGAGTTTGGGAGAATAACGGCCGTGAAAAAGGGGGTAAACGGAAGTCCGCCGGTGAGTGAAAAATCCAGCGCAGGAACTGTAAGGAAAGCGGAGGCTGGAGCTCCAGGGGAGGCCGCATCGTTCACAGCAGAAGAAATGACCACGGTGATGGCTGTGGAACTTGAAAAACAGTTCACAAAACACATGGAAGCGATGAAGAAGGAAATGGTGGCGGTATTGAAAGTGCTGGTGGAGGAGGCGATTGCCCCGGTGAGGGCGGGGTATCAAGCGAGCGGTGGAGGTATGGGAGCAAGGTGAGACATTGAAGGAAGTGGAAGAGGTATTATTGCAGCACAGTGATCAACTCACCTCAATGGGGAAGGAGTTACAGAGGGTGTTATAGACCAACAAGGGTCTTCGAGTCAAAATGGAAGACCTGGAAAACTGAGGCGACAGAATCTGAGGATTGTGGGTCTGCCCGAAGGAGTGGAAGGCCCGAGGCTGACGGAGTATTTTGCCACGATGTTGGCGAAGCTATTGGGGGAGGGGGAAGATCCCTCCCGATATGAACTGGATCAGGCTCATCGGTCATGGAGGCCTGTACCAAAGGCGTGTGAACTGCCAGGAGTAGTAACTCTGTTTTTCCATAGGTACAGCATGAAGGAGAAAGTCCTGTGCTGGGCAAAGCAGAAGCGGGAGATGCAGTGGGAAGGAGCTGGCATACGTGTATACCAGGACTTTACGGTGAAGCTGGCGAGGAGGCGGGCTGCCTTCAGCCGGGTGAAGAAGGCACAGTACATCAGCAAGATGCAGTGCAGCATAGTATACCCAGCTAAGTTGAGGGTGACCTACAATTCCAAGGACTTTTATTTTGGGACGGCGGAAGCAGCGGAGGAGTTTGCGAAGGCAGAAGGACTGTGGCAGAATTGAGAATTGGTTGTGCACCGATGTAGCCTCATGTAACTTTATTTTTTCACTAAATGAGTCGACACTGTATATATTTGGACAAGGGAAGAGATGGGACTTTCATTTGCAATGATGATCCTTTGGGGCTTGGGTGTGTATGCGGGGGTTGTGTGCTAAAGAGGATTTCTTGGTCTTCCTGAGACCGGGCAAGGGGGAAGGAGACCCAGGCGAGGGCCTCCACCGGCCAGTGAACGGGTGTGAGGTGGGGGAGGGTCCGCGGCCATCGGAGCCTGGTAGGCCAGGTTTCAGTGAGTCTAGATAGGGTGAAAAGTTGGGGGAAGGATGTGGTGAATGTAATTCATATAATTCATACTAATTGACATTGTGTCCTTGTGGGCTCTGTGAGCCGTTGCGCGACTCTGCCCACAGGGGGAGATGAGGAGCTTGTACAGAGCTCCACCTTCGGCTCCGCCCATGGCTCCGCCCATGGCCCCTCCCACTACCGGAAGTATAATGTGCTGCAGCCGTGTGAGCCTGCCCTCAGTTCTTCTGGTCGCAGGCAGGCTCAATTGTAAGTCTATTAAAACTACAGTTTACTTCTAGTCGTGTTCTGAGTGAATTGATGGTCACATCAATTTTTTTATTTTTTTTTTTATAAATTTAGATTACCCAATTATTTTTTCCAATTAAGGGGCAATTTAGCGTGGCCAATCCACCTACTCTGCACATTTTTTTTCGGGTTGTGGGGGCGAAACCCACGCAGACACGGGGAGAATGTGCAAACTCCACACGGACAGTGACCCAGAGCCGGGACCGAACCTGGGACCTCAGCGCCGTGAGGCGGTTGTGCTAACCACTAGGCCACCATGCTGCCCTATGGTCACATCAATTTAATAGACTTAAGAAAACTACTATGGAATCAGCCCTTAAACCAGATCGACTAGAACTCGACCCGCAGGCTGCAGAGGTGAAGGAAATTTTTCTACACTGGCTTCGGTGCTTCAAGGCCTACCTGCGTCGACCACCTCCGAGATTACAGAGGAGCAGAAACTCGGCCTACTGCACGCACGGGTGAGCCATCGCATCTCTACGCAACTCAATTGTACCGACTCCTATACTGAGGCCCTCGCTATGCTCGACCGAATGTACGTGCGGCTGGTAAACGAGGTCTACGCGCGCCACATTTTCACTACCCGCCGCCAGTGCCCCGCAGAGTCGCTAGAGGACTTCCTGCGCGACTTAAAAGCCCTTGCTCGGGAATGCAACTTTCAGGTTGTAACGGCCTCCCAGCATATGGAACTCGCTGTCCGTGATGTGTACGTTGCGGGGCTCCGGTCTATGTGCGCCAGCGACTACTCGAGAAAGGGGCCCAGAACTTGGAGGACACTGTAGAGCTAGCAACTACTATGGAGGTCGCGTTCCGAAGTCTAAACTCATTCCCCGCGGACCAAGCAACCCCATCGTGGACCCCCGACCATCGACTGCCCCAGGCCTGCGCCGCGCGGCCACCCACCCTCTATCGAGCGCCGGCGTGCCATTTTTGTGGCCAGCTCCAACACCCACGGCAGCACTGCCCGGCCCGCAACGCAACCTGCAGCAGCTGCGGTCGAAAAGGACATTATGCTAAAGTATACCAGTCGAATTCGAAACCCTCTAACTCCCCCGCAGTCCACAGCAATCGCTCCCCCAACTCACAGTCCCGCAGACCCCGTAATGTTGCAGCGTATCTGCCGACTCTGCCTCCGCCTGACATGTGTGACTCATGGGGGCCGCCATCTTGGCAATCCTCCCCTACGCGGCTGGCTATGTGCGAGTCATGGGGGCCACCATCTTGGATTACATCTTCCTCGCCGCCCACCACGTGCGATCCACGGGGGCGGCCATCTTGGACGCCATCTTCTTCATCGCCCGCCACGTGCGATCAACGGGGGCCGCCATCTTAGCCATCATCTGATGTTCATCTCGACGACTACGACCTCCGTGGACAGTCATCACGGGGCCACTCCAGCACTGCTGATCGAGCCGCCGACTACCCGCAACTCAACGCAGTCACTTTGGACCAGTCGCGTCCAAAGCACCTCCAGAGCTCGATGATGTCCGTTCAGGTCAACGGATACAAGACACCGTGCCTCTTCGACTCCGGGAGCACCGAGATCTTCGTGCATCCTGACCTGGTAAGACACTGTCCGCTCCCTATCTTCCCTGCACGGCAAACTATCTCCCTCGCCTCGGGCTCGCACTCGGTCCAAATACAAGGGCGCACCGTCGCGACCCTCACGATTCAGGGCGCCAGCTACTCTAATTTCCAGCTGTATGTACTCCCCGACCTCTGCGCCCCAGTCTTACTCAGGCTCGATTTCCAATGCAACCTCAAGAGCCTCACACTCAGCTTCGGCCGACCCCTACCTCCTCTCACTATATGCAGCTTAGAGACTCTAAACATCAACCCCCCTCCACTCTTTGCTAACCTAACGGCTAACTGTAAACCAGTAGCCACCCGCAGCAGGCGGTACAGCCTACAGGATAGGGTATTCATCTGAGCCGAAGTCCAGTGACTCCTACGTGAGGAAGTCATAGAGGCCAGTAACATCCCCTGGAGAGCCCAGGTGGTGCTCGTCAAGACCGGGGAAAAGTTCCGGATGGTGGTTGATTACAGCCAGACCATTAACCGGTTCACGCACCTTGATGCGTACCCCCTCCCCCGGATTGCAGACATGGTCAATCAGATCGCCCAGTACCGCATATTCTCCACTGTGGATCTGAAGTCTGCTTACCACCAGCTCCCAATCCGCCCGGAGGACCGCCACTACACGGCGTTCGAGGCCGATGGCCGCCTCTTCCATTTCCTCCGGGTCCCCTTTGGCATCACGAACAGGGTTTCGGTGTTCCAACGAGCAATGGATCGAATGGTGGACCAGTACGGGCTGCGGGCCACATTTCCGTACTTGGACAATGTCACCATCTGCGGCCATGATCAGCAGGACCACGATGCGAACCTCCACCGATTTCTCCAAACCGCCCAGAAACTCAATCTCACTTACAATAAGGAGAAATGCGTTTTCCGCACTACTAGGCTAGCCATCCTCGGCTATGTCGTGGAAAACGGAGTCCTGGGCCCCGACCCGGACTGTATGCTCTTACAACTCCCTCTCCCTCATTGTCCCAGGGCCCTCAAGAGGTGCCTGGGATTCTTCTCTTATTATGCCCAGTTGGTTCCCCAGTATGCGGACAAAGCCCGCCCACTATTTAAGACCACACTCTTCCCACTGTCAGCAGAGGCCCGCCAGGCCTTCAGCTGCATCAAGGAGGACATCGCCAAAGCCGCCATGCGGGCGGTGGATGAATCCGTCCCCTTTCAGGTGGAGAGCGACGCCTCAGCGGTCACTCTCGCCGCCACTCTGAATCAGGCAGGGAGACCAGTCGCCTTCTTCTCCCGAACTCTCTCCGCTTCGGAACTTTGACACTCCTCAGTCGAAAAAGAAGCTCAAGCCATTGTGGAAGCCGTACGGCACTGGAGGCACTACCTCGCAGGTCGGAGGTCTTCCCCGACGCGCTCCATGCAATTAGGTCCCTCCTGTGCACTGCCACTAACCAGACCCCTCACAAACGACTATTTGTTTTCCCTAGGGGCACTACCACGGGGGCTTTGCTCCCATCTTCGTTGAGGGCACCGGCCAGGTCCTGTTCTTCTCCGGACGCACGTCCGGACACACAAAACGGACCCATTAGTAGAGAGGGTACTACTGCTTCACTCGAACCCCCACTACGCTCAGCCCATGGCCCCTCCCATTACCGGAAGTATAAAGTGCTGCAACCGTGTGAGCCTGCCCTCAGTTCTTTTGGTCGCAGGTAAGCTCACTTGTAAGTCTATTAAAACCACAGTTTACTTCTAATCGTGTTCCGAGTGAATTGATGGTCACATCAAAGGAACCGAGGTTGGGGGAGGAGTTTACAAGAGGAGGTCGAGGGGAGGAGTCTGGGAGGGGGTGTGGGGGCAGTGTCTAAATTCATGGGTGTCATTCTTTCGGGGATTGGGTGGCATTGAATATTGGGGGGGTGGGCGGGGGTTGGGGGGTGGGCTGTATATGTCAATGGTGACCATAGGCGATTCCTGATTCCTTTTTCTTTTTTTCCTTTTCTTTATTTTCCCACCTTGGGAGGGTTTGTTTTATTTGATGCTTGTATTGTCAGGTGGGCCGTTTGGGGTGGTGGGAGAATGGGATCGTTGTTGTTGATAAGGGGATTGATATTGTATTCGTTACCGTTTACTGTTTGTTGGTGGGGTATAAATTCTGAAGAAAATGTGAAAATGGAGAATAAAAATATATATATTTTTTAAATGCTTGCGGTCCTGACTAAATGGAACTTGGTGAACAGTGGCTATCTGGACTTCAACAGAAAGTCCATTAAACAAAGAAGGATGGGACAGGTTAGAAGATATTAAAGTGGATTTGAAACTCCTTTCTTCTTTCATGGGATGCCAGTGTCGCTGGCAAGGCCAACAATAGGGCAGCATGGTAGCATGGTGGTTAGCATAAATGCTTCACAGCTCCAGGGTCCCAGGTTCGGTTCCCGGCTGGGTCACTGTCTGTGCGGAGTCTGCACGTCCTCCCCGTGTGTGCGTGGGTTTCCTCCGGGTGCTCCGGTTTCCTCCCACAGTCCAAAGATGTGCGGGTTAGGTGGATTGGCGATGCTAAATTGCCCGTAGTGTTCTACAAAGTAAGGTTAAGGGGGGGTTGTTGGGTTACGGGTATAGGGTGGATACGTGGGTTTGAGTAGGGTGATCATGGCTCGGCACGACATCGAGGGCCGAAGGGCCTGTTCTGTGCTGTACTGTTCTATTCTATTCTAATTGTACCCCATCCTAAATTGTCCTTGAACTGAGTGGTTTGCCACTTCAGAGCGCCGTTAAGAGTTAACTACATCACTGTGGGTCAGGAGTCACATGTAGACCAGGTAAGGACGGCAGATTTCCTTCCCTCAGGGCGTGCATGAACCAGGTGATTTTTTTATGACAATCAATGATAGCTGTCATGGTCACAATACTGAGGCTTGCTTCATTTTCTAGATTTATTAATTGAATTTCAATTGTACCAGTTACCATGGTGGAATTTGAACTCATCCACAGAACATTAGCTTGGTCCTCGGCATTACTAGTCTAGTGATTTTTTAAAAAATATAAATTTAATGTACCCACTTGTTTGTTTTCCAATCAAGGGACAATTTAGCATGGCCAATCCACCTACCCTGCACATCTTTTGGGTTGTGGAGGTGAGACCCACGCAGACTCGGCGGAGAATGTGCAAACTCCACACGGAAAGTGGCCCGGGGCCGGGATCACCCCCGGGTCCTCAGCCCCATGAGACAGCAGTGCTGCCCAGGTCTAGCGATGTTACCACCACGCCACCCCTAAACTGTTTGCATCCATAGAGAGTGGTTTTAAATGGACTTGCATCCGAGTGTTGGGAAGTGAATGATGAATGCCCCAGGGAACTGTGGTGGGACGATTGCCATTTACGTTGTGCACAAGTGATTGGGAATTGAGGAATTGGCACAAAGAAGTTACTCATTATAGCCATATCGGAGGTGATTAGGATGGGCGGAGCTAAATAGATTGGGAAGTGGGCCTCAGAAATGACAACTAAAATTAAATGGCATCCAAAATAATGTGACTTGAGATGAATAAACATTGTGATGTTCACCTACAGGAGACAGGACAAGGAAAATATGTGGGTTATTGCTGTACAGACCATCTGTCAGTGTGGCACAGGAGCAGACAAGGCAAATAGAACCTTGGGTTGTAAAGCACAAGGGATAGAGCCAAAATCACAGGATGCGATACTGAGGCTATACATTTCAAAAGTAATTAATTGATGGTGAACTGCTTTGGGAAAACCGAAGAATATAACAGGTATTATACATGAATTTGGGCAGCACGATGGCACAGTGGTTAGCACAACCGCCTCACGGCGCTGAGGTCCCAGGTTCGATCCCGGCTCTGGGTCACTGCCCGTGTGGAGTTTGCACATTCTCCCCGTGTCTGCGTGGGTTTCGCCCCCACAACCCAAAAATGTGCAGAGTAGGTGGATTGGCCATGCTAAATTGCCCCTTAATTGGAAAAAATAATTGGGTAATCTAAATTAAAAAAAAATAAATACATGAATTTATTTCTAACTGAGCATTGATTCATTGCCATCTGGTTACCACGTTGCAGAAAGAACAGTTTTGCGACTGGGTTTGGATCAGTGCCTGAGCTACAAGGAGAGCTTAAAGAAACTGAGAACCCTGCAGCCTATCTGCTCGGTAGCCCCAGTATTTGTACGACTGGTTCAGTTACATTTCTGGCCAATGATTTGTTTTTAATAAATGAGTACCCAATAATTCTTTTTTTCCAATTAAGGGGCAATTTAGCGCGGCCAATCCACCTAACCAGCACATCTTTTGCGTTGTGCGGGTGAAACCCATGCAGACGTGGGGCGAAAGTGCAAACTCCACACGGACAGTGACCCAGGGCCGGGATTCAAACCCGGGTCCTCAGCGCCGCAGTCCCAGTGCTAACCAGGTTTCTGGCCAATGATGACCCCAAGATGTTGATGATGGGAGATTTGATGATTGGAATGCTACTGAATATCATGGGGAGATGGTTAGGCATTCTCTCTGTTGGAGCTGGTGACTGACTGACACATATGTGGTGTGAATGTTGCTTCCCACCTCTCAGCCCAAGCCTGAATGCGCTGTCCAGGTTGGCTGCATGCGAGCGCTGAACATTTCATCACCTGAGGAGTCACGAATGGTGCTGAACGTTGTGCAGCCATCGCTGAACATCCCTTCTTCTGACCTTGTATTGGAGGGAAGGCCATTGATGAAGCAGCTGAAGATGGTCGGGCCTAGGACACTCTACACTGAGGAATTTCTGGGGCTGAGATGATGGACCTTCAACAAGCAGAATGCGAGTTGCGCTCATCTCTGGAATTCAGCTCTTTGTCTAGGGACTGGATTTTACATTGGCAAATTGGGTGAGCTGCACCATGCCCCCCCCCCCCCCCCCCCCCCCGCATGCAAGGGTGTACAATCTGGCATGATTACGACATCACCACATCAGTATCCCGAATTACAACGGCAAGCGGCCTGCCGCTCTCCATTTTGAAATTCCAAAGCTAGTTCGTTACCAACCCAGTTAGTCATAATTTGTCATTGCCTGTTGCTCTTTTCAGATGTTGGACGTGAATAAATTGGGAAGGTTTTACAGCAGCTATAACAAGACAGCACAAAGTCAGGAGGAAAGGCTTGTCACTGGGACTATGTGGTTGAATGTACCAGCAGATTCTGCTGGCGTAGGTGGAAATATTTGTGTGTTTTCTGTTATGACATTTTTAAAATCTCCTTTGTGCTTTCAATAAAAAGTAAACACTGATTCTGAGAGCAGAGGGCCTTTTCAATTCTAGCCTGAATTCTTCTTTGTGCCATTGTCCCTCTGCTACATGAAATGAAATGAAAATGAAAATCGCTTATTGTCACGAGTAGGCTTCAATGAAGTTACTGTGAAAAGCCCCTAGTCGCCACATTCCGGCGCCTGTCCGGGGAGGCTGGTACGGGAATCGAACCGTGCTGCTGGCCTGCTTGGTCTGCTTTAAAAGCCAGCAATTTAGCTCAGTGAGCTAAACCAGCCTGCCTGCAATCCTGATTGGGCCCAGTGTCACCTTTGTTCCTCTAATTGGCCTCTCTCCACTGTTCCATTCCGGTCCTCATTCTGCCAAGTAACTTAAAACCCAGCCCTTTGGTTGGACTAAAGTTGTCATGTGATCTCGAGCTGGGTGAAGCCCCAACTAATCGTTGGTGATCAGGTCATTGGTGAATAAGTGTCACTTGATAGCACTGTCGGTGTCTGTTTCCACCATTTTGCTGATGATTAAGGGTGGGCTGATGGGACAGAAATTTGTTGGGTTGAATTTGTCCTGTGTAGTTTTCCACTTTGGCAGGTAAATGCCAGTGTTTTAACTATACTGGGACAGCCTGGCTAGTCACAGCTAGTTCTGGAGCACAGGTCTTCAGCAGTTACAGCTGGGATGTTGTTGGGGTCCATACTCTTTGTGGTATCCAGTGTGGTCAGCTGTTTCGTGCTATCACTCAGAATGAATCAAATAAGCTTTCCTTAACTCCTCCACTGTTGCTAAACTGTCAAACTGCTTATTCAACACTCGGTGCTGGATGAGCAAAACTTGTTTCAAAGTAAACATTGGGAAGTCTGAAGCCATTGTCTTCAGCCCCCATACAAACTCTGCTCCCTATCGACCAACCAAATTCCTCTCCCTGGCAACATATCTCAGGCTGAACCAGATTATTCACAACCAACCCCAAATCTGCAGCATCACTAAGAGCCATTTCCACTTCCGTAACATTGTCCAACTTTGCCCCTGCCTCAGCTTATTGGCTGCTGAGACCCTCATCTTGTTATCTCTAGACTTGACTATTCCAATATATTTCTGGCCGACCTCTCACATTCCACATCCTTAAACTCGAGATCATCCAGATCTCTGCTGCCTGTGTCCCCACTTGTAGCAAGTCCAGTGGACCCATCAGCCCTGTGCCCACTGACCTTCATTAACTCCTGACCCAGCAATGGTGTAATTTTAAAATTCTCATCCACTCATGAAGCAGAACCGCAAACAGCAAAGCAATGCCCCTGAAAGGGTTTAGAAAAGGGCTTGCAAAGTCATTCTTTGCCCTAATTACCGCAGTGACTCAGGCACCTTCCCCATTTACTGTTGGCAGACACTCACAAGAACAGACACAATCGACTCTGCCTTTCTTTCACTGGATCCATGCTGATCTCCGAAAGTCACGACTTGTTACCTGATGCCAGCTATGGAATTCAAAACAACTAGCTGAATTAAGAAAATAATAATCTTTTTATTCTCACAAGTAGGCTTGCATCAACACTGCAATGAAGTTACTGTGAAAATCCCCTAGTCGCCACACTCCGGCGCCTGTTGGGATACACAGAGGGAGAATTCAGAATTCTCAGCCGGTACAGGAATTGAACCTGCGCTGCTGGCCTTGTTCTGCATCACAAACCAACTGTCTAGCCCACTGAGCTAAACCAGCATCAAGATATGTAAACCGACAAGTTTTAAGAATTGTCCAATGCCATAAATTCATTCGTAGGAGGAGCAAACTCGAGTGACATTAGGCCTTGAAACTTGATTCTGTAAAGACCCTAATCTGATGATTAGTATGTTATTCTACTCTGTTTGTCCACCTCTTTTTTTGCATTTTGCTTGGAATGATTGATTGCAAAGCTTGTCTCAATTCAGCCCTTGAACATAGCAGAGGTTGATTCTTAAACAAATAAACCTTGGAATTGAAAAATTTGGAATTGTTTTCAAATCGCCCCATGGTCTCGCCCCTTCGTCTCTCTGTAACCTCCTCCAGCCTTACAGCCCCTCTGAAATACCTCTTGCCATCTAATTCAGCATCTCTCATTTTAATTGCTCCACCATTGGTGGCCTTGCCTTCAGTTGCCAATGTCTGGAATTTCCTCTCTGTTTTGCTTTTATCTTATAAGATCCTCTCTGAAAACTATCTTTTAAAAAAAATTTAGAATACCCAATTCATTTTTTCCAATTAAGGGGCAATTTAGCGTGGCCAATCCACCTAGCCTGCACATCTTTGGGTTGTGGGGGCGAAACCCACGTAAACACGGGGAGAATGTGCAAACTCCACACAGACAGTGACCCAGAGCCGAGATCGAACCTGGGACCTCGGTGCCGTGAGACAGCAGTGCTAACCACTGCGCCACCGTGCTGCCTGAAAACTATTCTTTTGACCAAACTACAGGCAGTCTGCCTTAAAACCAGCTCGTGCCTTAGTGTCAAACTTTTCTTCAGGACTCCTGTCAATCACATTTGGATGCTTTAATACATTAAAAGCACTATATAGATACAAGTTGTTGTTACCAGAGACATCGGGAGGACAATGATATGGATTATCCTCTCAGCACTTCAGGCTGAAGATGGTAGCAAACAATTTTCGCTCTCATGTGCTGGGCTACCCCATCATTGTGGCTGTGGAAGCTCATGAAGCCTCCCCAATCACAACGCCACGTGGCAGGACTGAAGAATTTTGATCTGACCGGTTGGTTGGTGGGATTTTGTGGTTCTATCTGTAACATGCTGCTTTCACAGTTCGGCATTCAGGTAGTCCTGTGTTATAGCTTGACCAGATTGGTACCTCATTTTTCTATGTCCTTGGTGTAAGAGTCAGACGATCAGTGAGAGGGGAAACTTTGTCTTGAACGAGATAGAGACTGAGTGAGTATGTGTGGGATTTTGGTTCAAAGTGGGAATTGGGTGTACAGCGGGAAAGAGGAGCTTTAGGTAAGGTTTACTGCCAGAGGTGCAACTTCGAATAGAGTGCTGGGAGTTGGGTAATTGAGAGATTTGGGGAAGGAAGGGAAAGAGGTACTAACTTTCTCAGACTTCAGGAAGTTGTCTTATTCTGCTACAGGAGAAGAAGCTCGTTATTTGGCGAATATCTGGTAAGTGACTAAGGTTTATTCTATTTCTAAGATTCAAAATAGTCTAACAATTGGTGGTAAGGTTAATACAACATATTAATAAAATGAGAGTAAACTATGTAATTGAATAAAATAATTAAATAGTTAATTAGAACACATTAAGGATGGCAGGGCAGGGCAGGTGAGCTGTGACTACAGCAGCATGTGGGAGCTCCTGGATGTCACTTTGATCCAGGGCAACCTGTTTGCAGTCAATGTTTGAAGTTCGAGCAGCTTTGGCTCAGAGTTAATGAGCTGGAGGCTGAACTACAGACGCTGTGTCACATCAGGGAGTGGGAAATTCACCTGGATCCTTTGTACTGGGGCAGTCACACCTCTTAGGACAGGGTGTACTGATTTGGTCAGTGGCCAGGGACAGGAGTGTGTGACTGTGAATGAGGCAGGTAAGGGATTTAAGAGTACAGGAGACTCAATCTTTACAATTGTCCAACAGGTTTGAGGTTGTTTCAACTTGTTTGGATAGGAGTTGGGGCTATAGATGGGTGAGCTAACTGACCATGGCACTAGGGTACAGGAAGCCATTCAGGTGGGGGCAGCAAAAAGGAATGTGGTGATTTTATGGGATAGTATAGATAGAATTTACACTGTTCTCAGACGCAGCAGTCCAGATGGCTGTGTTGCCTGCCTGGTGCTAGGGTTTGGGACGTCTGCTTGGGGCTGGAGACTTAACTTGCTGTGGGATGGGAAGGACCCAGTCATTGTGGTCCATGTAGGTACCACTAACATAGGCAGGACAAAGAAGGAGGTTCTGTATAATCAATATGAGGACCTTGGCACCACATTCAGAAACTAAACCACAAAGTCGGAATCTCTAGATTATTACCTGAGCCACATGCAAATTGGCATGGGACAAATCAAAGAGATGAATGCGTGGCACTAAGTTTAGGAAACCAGGATGTTGAAATGGTTTGGGTAGAGATGAGAAATGGTAAAGGCAAGAAATCACTTGTGGGAGTTGAGTGCAGCCCCCATTGCAGCAATCACATGGTAGGGTGAAACATAAAAGAAGAAATAATTGGAATTTGTCAGAAAGGTACGATAATATTCATGGGAGGTTTTAATTTATATATAGACCCCAAGCTTCAAATTCCCAAACTCACTCTTAGCTGTGTCTCACTCTGGCTGTGTCTTCTCTGGCTGTGTATCACTCTGGCTGTGTCTCACTCTGGCTGTGTCTCACTCTGGCTGTGTCTCACTCTGGCTGTGTCTTCTCTGGCTCACTGGGAGTGAGTTACCTTCTTTGCCTCCTTCTATGCTGTAACCATGCTATGATTGTATTTTATGATACAGCACGGTAGCATTGTGGTTAGCACAATTGCTTCGCAGCTCCAGGGTCCCAGGTTCGATTCCCGGCTTGGGTCACAGTCTGTGCGGAGTCTGCACATTCTCCCCATGTGTGCGTGGGTTTCCTCTGAGTGCTCCGGTTTCCTCCCAAAGATGTGCAGGTTAGGTGGATTGACCATGCTAAATAGCCCTTAGTGTTGGGTGGAGTTTCTGGGTTAGGGGGATAGGGTGGAGGTGTGGACCTTGGGTAGGGTGCTCTTTCTAAGAGCTGGTGCAGACTCAATGGGCCGAATGGCCTCCTTCTGCACTGTAAATTCTATGATGACTGGAAAGGTCAGATGGACAAAGGTAGTCTAGATGAGGAGTTCATTGAATGTTTTTGGGATAGTTTCTTTGAATAGCATGTTCGGGAGACAACCAGAGAGCAGACTACACAAGACCTGGTATTGTACAACATGACAGGAGTAATTAATTTTTTTTTTTTTTTTTTTTTTTTCTTTTTTTTTAAATTTAGAGTACCCAATTCATTTTTCCAATTAAGGGGCAATTTAGCGTGGCCAATCCACCTACCCTGCACATCTTTGGGTTGTGGGGGCGAAACCCACGCAGACACGGGGAGAATGTGCAAACTCCACACGGACAGTGACCCAGAGCTGGGATCGAACCCGGGTCCTCGGCGCCATGAGGCAGCAGTGCTAACCACTGTGCCACCGTGCTGCCCGGACAGGAGTAATTAATGATCTCGCCTAAGTAGCAGTGACCATAATATGATTACAATTTACATTCAGTTTGAGAGAAAGAGGAGTGGGAATGAGAGTATGTTTTAAACTTCAATAAGGGCATGAAAGCTGAGCTGGCTAAAGTAAGGGATAAGTCAATAGAGGGGCGGTGGCGGATATAACTTTTTTTCCAATTAAGGGGCAATTTAGCATGGCCAATCGACCTTTCATTCGACCAAACTGTTTGTCCCTCTTCCACGGTAAAATTTGCAGCTGGGTGTCCCTGGAAAGGGAGAATGCGGTGTCCACGGGCTCCATAGAGGCCTTCCGTGCCTGGTGGGCACCGCAGGGGTTGGGGTGCTTTTTTGACCCCTTTAATTGCACTCTTATTTGATATTTTTTAAGTTTCCGTTGATCTTTGTTATGTTTGGGCAGTGCCCCTAACAGGAGCGGCCCTTTTTTGCTTTGTCCTTCAGCTTGTTTCCTTTCTTCTGTTTTGTTGGTGGACCTCAAAGAGTGGCCAATC
Source organism: Scyliorhinus canicula (assembly GCF_902713615.1). Taxonomy (NCBI): domain Eukaryota; kingdom Metazoa; phylum Chordata; class Chondrichthyes; order Carcharhiniformes; family Scyliorhinidae; genus Scyliorhinus; species Scyliorhinus canicula. The sequence continues at coordinate 18,072,039 of NC_052162.1, forward strand.
TGCCGATCAGGGACACCTTTGGGTTCTGGGGGTGAGACCCACACAGAGACGAGGAGAATGTGCAAACTCTACACGGACAGCAACCAGGGGCCGGGATCGAACCCGGGTCCTTGGTGCAGTGAGGCAGTAGTGCTAACCACTGCGCCACTCTGCTGCCCTGATATTTAAGGGAATATTTCAGAATTCATAGAATAGATGCGTTCCAACAAGGAACAAAAAGTCCAAAGGACAGAAACACCATCCGTGGTTAACTAGAAAGATTAAATGGGCAGCACGGTAGCACAGTGGTTAGCACTGCTGCCCCACGACGGCGAGACACCAAGTTCGATCCCGACCCTGGATCACTGTCTGTGTGGAGTTTGCACATTCTCCCCGTATTTGCGTGGGTCTAATCCCCTCAACCCAAAAATGATGTGTAGGGTAGGTGGATTGGCCACGTTAAATTGTTCCTTAATTGGAAAAAATGAATTGGGTACTCTAAATTTTTTTTTGACATTCAGTATACCCAATTCATTTTTTCCAATTAAGGGGCAATTTAACGTGGCCAATCCTCCTACCCTGCACATCATTTTTGGGTTGAGGGGGTAAGACCCACGCAGACACGGGGAGAATGTGCAAACTCCACACAGACAGTGACCCAGAGCCGGGATCGAACCTGGGACCTCGGCATCGTGAGGCTGCAGGGCTAACCCACTGCGCCACTGTGCTGCCCCGGGTACTCTAAATTTAAAACAAAAAATAGAAATATTAAAGATAGACTCAGACTTATAGAAAATAACATCATTGTGCTAAGACTGGTAGCAGGGCAGAAGATTGGACAGAACGCAAGGAACAGAAGGGATGATGAAAAGATTAATAAGGAGGGAAAAATTAGAGTACGAGAGAAAACTAGAGAGAAATATAAAAATTGATAGTAAGAGGTTTTTTTTTGCAAATATTTAAAAAAGAAAAGAGTTAACAAAGTGTGTATTGGTCCTATAGAAACTGAGTCTGGAGAATTTATAATGGAATCAAGGAGATGCAAATTAATTGAACCTTAAAAAGAATAAATTTAAAGTATCCTATTCTTTTTTTTTCCAAGGAGCAATTTAGCACGGCCAATTCACCTACTCTGCACATCTTTTTGGATTGTGGGGCTGAGACCCACGCAGACATGGGGACAATGTGCAAACTCCACACGGACAGTCTCACTGTAATGTGCAAATTCCTGAGTTACCCGAGGAGTGGGATTAATCTCAATCCTGTGGAGGGCTCTGAGGGCCCTAGGTGTATGCTCTTTGGACAGGGTGGCACCTGGGCACTCTGACATGCCACCTGGGTGCCAGTTTGACACTGCCAAGGTGCTCAGGTGGCACTCCCAGCTGCCATTTGCACTGCCAAGTTGGCACTGCCAAGCTGCCATTTTTACATAGGTATGATCAGGCAGGGGTGCCCTATGTGGGTGTTGGGTGGGATGCAGGGGACTGAGGACCCTCCCATAGTGTGTTGGGAAAGGGGTTCAGAGATCACTTTGGGGAGCCTTGGAGATCAGACGGCATTTTAAAATGGAGACCCGATCTCTCGCTACACATCAGGTGTTCCGGCGAGCGGAGGTCCTCAGTGTACAAACCAGGGTTATGTGCGCCTCGGCCGCGTATTCACCGTTGAGGCCCTGTATCAAATACGAGTTGCGTTTTATAGCCTTGTGTTTCTCGGCACTGCCTGGTCTTTGTATTAATTTAGTAAAATCATGTCCATGGATAGAATATTGGCTGGCTAAACGGAAGCAGAGAGCAGGCAAAAATTGATCCGTTTCAGGTTGGTAAGATGTAATGGGGGTGGGTCACAGGGATCAGTGCTGGGAACATGTTACTTCACAGCGCCAGGGTCCCGGGTTCGATTCCCGGCTTGGGTCACTGTCTGTGCAGAGTCTGCACGTTCCCCCCCGTGTCTGCGTGGGTTTCCTCCGGGTGCTCCGGTTTTCTCCCACAAGTCCAGAAAGACGTGTTAGGTGAAATGAAAAAATGAAAATCGCTTGATTGTCACAAGTAGGCTTCAATGAAGTTACTGTGAAAAGCCCCTAGTCGCCACATTCCGGCGCCTGTTCAGGGAGGCTGGTACGGGAATCGAACCGTGCTGCTGGCCTGCTTGCTCTGCTTTAAAAGCCAGCGATTTAGCCCAGTGAGCTAAACCAGCCCCTGAATTCTGAATTCTCCCTCTGTGTACCCAAACAGGCGCCAGAGTGTGGCGACTAGGGGCTTTTCACAGTAACTTCATTGCAGTGAGTAAGCCTACTAATAATAATAACTTTATTGTCACAAGGGGTGGCCAATTTAAAACGGAGATGAGGCAAAATTATTTCACCCAGTGGGTTGAGAGTGTTTGGAACTCTCTTCCTATAAAGGTCGTGGAAGCAGAGTCATTGACTATTTTTAAAGTAGAGGTGGATAGATTCTTGGTTAGCAAGGGGGGCTGATCGGTTATCAGGGGTAAAGGGTAGGAACGATGCAGATTTGAGGTTACTATCAGATCAGCATGATCTAATTAAATAGCGGAGCTGGCTTGAGGGGCTGAATGGCCCACCCCTGTGTTTTGCTCACATGATTGTGTGTTCATGGGCAACACGGTGGCACTGTGGTTGGCACTGCTGCTTACGGCGCTGAGGGCCCGGGTTCAAATCCTGGCCTTGCTTCACTGTCTGTGTGGAATTTGCACATTCTCCCCTTGTCTGCGTGGGTCTCACCCCCACAACCCTGAGATGTGCAGGTTAGGTGGACTGGCCACGCTAAATTGCCCCTTAATTGAAAAATAATAATTGAGCACTTTTTTAAAAAATGATTGTGCGTTCATGTGGTGGTGTTCCTTGCATGCTTGGACCTCTGGCTTGATGGTAATGGTGAAGTAAGGGACAGATGCTGGCTCATGTGGTTACAGTTGTGAGTGAATACATTGCTTCTGCTGCTGCTGCTGACAACCCACAGTGTCTCATGGATGACCATGGAGTTGCTAGATCTGTTCTGAATCTATCCCTCTGAACACAGCGATAGTTCCACACAAGACAGTGGAGGATGTACTCAGCGTGAAGACAGGACTGTGTGGAGATCACTCCTACCAGTAATATCATGGGTAGAATGGCGAGGACAAGGTCAAGTAGGTTTTTCCCTTATGTTGGTTTTCTCACCACTGGCCACAGGTCCATTTTAGCAGCTACGTCCTTCAGGACTCAGCCGGTTAGTCGGTAGTGGTGCCACAGAGCCACTCTTGGTTTGGACATTGAAGTCCCCCACCCAGAGTGCACTCTGTGTCTTTCTTACCCTTGATGCTTCTTCCAAGTGGTGTTCTATGTGGAGGAGTGCTATTTTATCAACTGAGGGAAGGATTGAGGTGATAATTTAATTGGACATCAAGTTACTATTGAGAAATCCCCATGCCCAGGCTTTATTCTAATTTTTATAGGGGTTTTGATCCATTGAATGGCTAATTAAACCATTTTACAGGACACTTTATAGAACAGTACAGCACAGAACAGGCCCTTCGGCCCTCAATGTTGTGCCGAGCCATGATCACCCTACTCAAACCCACGTATCCACCCTATACCCGTAACCCAACAACCCCCCCTTAACCTTACTTTTATTAGGACACTACGGGCAATTTAGCATGGCCAATCCACCTAACCTGCACATCTTTGGACTGTGGGAGGAAACCGGAGCACCCGGAGGAAACCCACGCACACAGGGGGAGGACATGCAGGCTCCTCACAGACAGTGACCCAGCCGGGAATCGAACCTGGGACCCTGGAGCTGTGAAGCATTTATGCTAACCACCATGCTACCCTGCTGCCCCTTGACACTTAAGTTGACACTTAAGAGTCAACTAAGGGTAGGGTATCAGTTATGGGCCAAACCTGGCAAGGACAGCAAATATCCTTCCGTAAAGACAGCAGTGAGCCAGATGGATTTTCAATAACAATGGTCATCATTACTGGACCTTTTTATTTCAGATTTATTTAATTGAATTTAAACCCCTCAGTGGGATTTGATGTCACTCCAGTTTATTAGTCAAACAGCTGGATTAACATAACCAGTATGCAGCCTACCAATAGAGAACATAAGACTATCTTTTTGTGTTTTTCTTTTGTTATTTATTTACAGCACAGAAGGAAGCAATTCAGCCCATCATGTCCGCATCGGCTCCCAAAAGGAGCTAGGCCCGTTCTCCAGCCCCATCTCCGTAGCCCTCTAAATTCAATTTCGAATATGTATCCAGTTCTCTTTTGAACCCTCCTATGGAATCCACCTCCACAACTCTCTCAGGCAGCGCATTCCAAACACCAACAACTCTGAGTAAAGAGGTTTCTCCTCATCTCACTCCCAGCTCTCTTGCTGACCATCTTGAAATTGTGACCGCTAGTCACTGATTTACCAACTACTGGAAACAGAATATCCTTCCTTACCCGGTCAAAATTTTTCATAATTTGGAACACCTCAATAAGGTCGCCTCTTAATCTTCCCTGCTCCAAGGAGAACAAGCCCAATTTCTCCAATCTTCCTTTGTATCTAAAATTCCTCATTCCTGGTCCCATTCTAGTAAATCTCCTCTGCACTCTCTCCAGGGCTTTAACATCCTTCCTTAAATAAGGTGCCCAGAACTGAACACAATACTCCAAATGGAGTCTGACCAATGATATTATGCAGGAATAGATTGCAGACATAGCGAATTTTCAGAAACTGTTCACCAACTTCCTGTCAATAGTGGGTTGGATAAAACCTTGGAAAGATGAATGGATGTGTTCACCTTTCATACAACAGGTGTTTGGGATGGAAAATAATAATCTTTATTGTCACAAGTAGGCTTATATTAACACTGCAATGAAGTTGCCATGAAAAGCCCCTAGTCGCCGATGTGTTGGGTAAGCTGGGTCTACGTGGACTGTGTTTGATGCAGTAGAGAGAGAGAGACAGGCTTCCAACACTTGAAAAGATGCAACACGATTTTATTGGACAACTAACTATAATACATGCTTAACTGTGGGTTAGCACAGTAAGAAGTCTTACAACACCAGGTTAAAGTCCAACATGTGTGTTTCAAACATTAGCTTTCGGAGCACTGCTCCTTCCTCAGGTGAGGGAGTAGTGCTCCAAAAGCTAGTTTTTGAAACAAACATGTTGGACTTTAACCTGGTGTTGTAAGACTTCTTACTGTGCTCACCCCAGTCCAACGTCGGCATCTCCACATCATAACTGTGGGTTGACACTATGCTGACTTGATTGGAGACCTGAGGCTAACCTGACCAGACTATCTTACTACCACATGGTGTTTGTACTAGTTGCTGCTCACAAGCTCTGACTGTCTCAGAGGCTGGATCCCGAGAGAGCGGGAAAACTTGTGCCCTCTGGCTTTATAGTGGTCATGTCCTGTCTGGTGATTGGCTGCTGTGTTCTGTGTGCTCACTGGTCATCCTGTGTGTCAATCGCTGCCGGTCTGCTCTCCATCATATGCCTGGATGTATAGTATGACAGTCGCCACATTCCGGCGCCTGTTCGGGTACACAAAGGGAGAATTCAGAATGTCCAAACTACCTAACAGCACGTCTTTCGGGACTTGTGGGAGGAAACCAGAGCACCCGGAGGAAACCCACGCAGACACAGGAACCCTGGAACACTGCTATGGTCAGTCGAGGGAGATAGAAGGTCTGAGGCTGATACCAGTAATTTTAAGAGGAGGTTAGTTAAACATTTCATAAATCAATTTAAGAATATGGCTAATGAGCTGTGTATTCACATTTTGGTTAAGATGCACATTTTTTCTAGATGTTAATTGACCTGTTTCCTGTCTCATTGTTCATGTATAACAATCGTCATCTACACCTGCACATTCCTATTTATGGGGCGGCACAGTGGTTAGCACTGCTACCTCAGCACCAGGGACCTGAGTTTGGCCCTGTCTGGCATGGGTTTCCTCCGGGTGTTCCAGTTCCTCCCACAGCCCAGAGAGGTGCTGGTGTGGATTGGCCATGATCAATGCACAGAGTTTCGTGGCTAGGATGGGCGAGTGGGCCTGGGCAGAGTGCTGTTTTGGAGGGTTGGTGCAGACTTGATAGTACGTGTGGCCTACTTCTGCTCTGTTGGGATGCTATGGATTTGAGTTTATTTTATGAGGAGGGCCTGTGTAGAGTTTCCAAGGGGAACAGGTTTGTATAGATTTCCAACGATAAACATGGGGTGGTTTCTGTCCAAGTAGAAAACAGCAGGAGCTGCTTTCAAAGCAGAATTAATGGCCTCCTTTTCTCTCTCTCTTTCTCTGTTTTTTGCAAATCCAGCTGCTGGACGAAAGTAAGAGATTTGGTGAACATTGCAACCAGATTAAAAGGAGCTTTAGTGTGGGCTGTGTTTTTTTGCCTGTGTGTTAGAAACCCAGGAACAGCAGTGAGTGGGAAAGGGCCTGCAGCAGGTAAGATGACGAATCTATTTGTCAAGTTTCAGCCTTCGCTCACGTGACCGTCAATACTTAGCCCAATGGAAGGTACCATTGCGGCTGGTGGACGGGGGGGATATTTGTTGATGACAACGAGCTGGCAATAATGAAAGCGGCGACGACTTCTTTTTCCCGAGAGACTTGAAGAAAAAAATAAGAAACAGCGGGGGATATTTAGGCTGCGTTGTCAGGATTGTGTTTGAGGCGGGTTGAGGTTAGGCAGGGCCTCCCTCACCCCCCCCTTCCCGCAGTGGACCGCCCCTGAAACGCTCGGCCAGCCGGATCGAACGTTCAGTAACAATATTCTTTGATACGTGTCGGAGCGAGTGTTGCAAAAGCTTCTGCGTTCCTTCCGCTCTTTATGTCCCTTTATTAACCCGCAAACCGCGGCAGAGATGTCCACCCCAGCACGGAGGCGCCTAATGAGGGACTTTAAACGGTAGGAGGGAGGCAGGGCTGGGCAGGCATTCCCCCCCCCCCCCCCCTCTCCCATTTAACATGGCGGTGCTTTGACTTTTAAATATGGAAAGGCCAGCGGGCGGGCCGGCTCTGATCACCGTCTTCACTATCTCCAGTGTGATCACTATGTTCACTATCGTCAGTGTGATTACTGTGCGTGTGTCTAACCCCCTCCCTTTCTTCCCCCTCTCGGATTTCTAGGTTGCAGGAGGATCCTCCAGCCGGTGTGAGTGGAGCGCCCTCGGAAAACAACATCATGGTGTGGAATGCAGTGATATTCGGGTGAGTGAGGGTGTGAGGGAGGACCTTGTCTCTCTGAGGCCCGGGGGGGGTCTTTTCCACATGTCCCCCTGCCCCAGCAGAAATCCCCTAACTCCCCCCTCCCCTCTGTGCTGGAGCCAAGCTGTTGGGGTGGAGTTGACCAAGTCTGGGATATAGGCTTCAAACTTGTGGGGGTGGGGGCGGGATTCAGGATGTGATGAGTAAACCCCAATCTGTTCGAAGTGCCCTACCTGTTAGATTAGTCCAGGCACATTGCTTCGACCTTTTTTTAAGTAATGATGTGGGGATCACTGTATATTTGTCACCATTAATTATTTCCCCTCCCCTTTATTCCCTGTACAGGCCGGAGGGAACGCCTTTTGAAGATGGTAAGTCAGCGTCCAGAAGAAACAAACTTGTGGAATATAACTATCTTGGTGGAAGTCTGGTAAAATGCCTCCCTTTTCAGTCCGTCTATTTGAAAGGATGGACAGAATTTTCATTGGGATCTGACACTAATGATGGTGACCAAAATGCTTCGCAGTGGGGCAATTAAAAGATTAGAAGTTCAGACACTGACAATTTGTATATTTTCTTTTAGCAGCAGCTACATTTCCTGTTTATATAAATTGTGACACTTGTTATTTGCCTCAAATCCAATGCAGTTCACTCCCTTGTTTCCAAACAAAACCAGTTCTGAACACTGACATTAGGGTTGCAGGAAGCAGCTTCCTGGTTAAGGTGGAGGCAGGGAGAAAATTGTTTCCTTGTAAGTACAAGTGTTTTTGTTGCAAACTATCCTACTTGGAGCACATTACTGAGTATGGAAGCCTTGGCCTGTAGCTGTTATTCTCCACTTGGGTAACACTTTTACTTGTGAGCTTTTACTTTCTTGCTATTTAGAAACAGAAATTGGGATGTAGTTTGTGGCACATAATGCCGCTCTTACATCCTTGTAAATTGACAGAAGCCAAGGCCTGGAGCAGAGAACTATAGAGACTAGAGATGTGTTATTTTTTTGAGGATTGTCATTCAAATATGCAGCTAATGTTGCCCCAAAAAGAGTGATAATCTGGGAACTGAAGTCAGTGAAGCATAATCCTGTGTTTTTTCTGTAACATTCTGTAAATATTGTAATTTGATATCGGGATATGTGCTGTGATGCAGAACGCAGTACATTTGGCAATACTGTTTGTTGCTGTGCTACAGTGTGTGTGTAACAAAATGATTGAACAGCGACTGAATATTCACCAATTGAAATTCAGGTAAGAATTTGTTAGTGTAAATGTTTTTTTTCAATTCGGAGCCAGCTGATGGAAGTGAGGAACTGTAACAAAACCTCTTTATTTGACCCCAAAAATTGGGCATTAATTTTCTGGCTGGGTTTCAGGTGTAAATACATCTGAATTGATCATTCCATAGGATAAATCAAAACAAAATACGTCTAAAGTTTGAGTCAACATTTGATTAGAATAGTGTTGACTGTTTTGATTTTTTGTCAAGAGTCACCCAAGTGTTGTGATACACTGTGCCACCGATTGATAGAATTTGGGTTTAACCTTGCAGCTCACAGCATAATGAGCTCCAGGTTTCATTTGCCCCACTGTAGATACCTGCCAGAAGGATGTGAAACGATGGAACAGACTTTTGTTTTCTCCTTTGTGGCTTTCTTCACATGCTTCATGGAACTTGATGCTTCATTTTGGCATTTGCATGCTTTCTTTTGTTGGTGAAGAAGAAAATAAAGGTTGAACAGCATTTGCTCTGTTCAGCATTGTGCAGCCAGGTGGACAATGAACCATTCCAGCAGAGAGCTGGGAATAGGGTTCCAAGGGTAGCTGTGTACACGGGAAAGGGAAAAATGTGCGTGACTATGGACAACAAAGCTGGCCATTGGGCCCAACTGACATATAGTATAAACCGACCACCTCTCGCCTGTCTTCACCTATATCAGAATGACCCCTATTCCTTTTTCCCTAGCGCTTGTCTAGCTTCCCCTTTACTGCATCTATGCTTTTTACCCCAGTGACTCATTGTGGTTGAGAGTTCCGATACTGAGCAAAAACGTAATTTTGTTAGTGGCTATCTTGTATTTCTAATTAAAATTTGTGGAAACCTTCCCTCCACATCTACCCCACGCAGATCATTAAAATGTTTTATCAGGCCCACCCCTGTTTTCTAGAGGAGGCCCAGCCTGTTTAGACTTTCCTGACATTCTGTGACCCTTTTTTCCCGATCCAATTTGTCAATATCCTCTTTATAACGTGGAGACCAGGAATGTACCCGGTACTCCCGGTTGTGGACAAGCAAAGGTTGTAAGCAACTTTGACAACTTCTCTGCTTTTCAATTCCATTCCTCCTAGAAATAAACCAAGGTGCTTGGCTTGCTCTATTTTTTTTGTATCTTTTCACCTGCGTCACTACTTTTTAGTGAGTTGTGCATCACTCTGCAATGCAAATTGTAAGCTGTTCTTTCCAAGAGCTGGCACATGGGCATGATGAAATGAAATGAAAATCGCTTATTGTCACAAGTAGGCTTCAAATGAAGTTACGGTGAAAAGCCCCTAGTCGCCACATTCCGGGATCGAGTGGCTGCCTTCTGGGCTGGAAGATTTGAGTGTCCGTAGATGGGAGGCAGGAATTATTTTTGTCCTATACCTGAAGTTAGATTCTTACTAGGAGCAAATGTTGATACTTAGGCAGAATCATTCCTTTCTGTATATGCCCCAAAATGGTGAATGTCGGCCAGCCACTTTAATAAGGCGGCACTATTATTGAGTCAGATTCCAAACAACATCCAATAAGCAGAGAGTTATTTTTCAACCTGGAAACTGAACCAATAGGGCAGGAAGAGATGCGTGACATTATAGCCAAGATGTTAGAAGCCATTTGATTTCTGTCCTGATGATTTTTATAAAAAGATATTAATTCTTGTGAATGGGGGAGTCATTGACATGGCCAGCATTTCATAGAATTTACAGTGCAGGAGGCCATTCGGCCCACTGACTCCACACCAGCCGTTGGAGAGAGCACCCTACTTAAGCACATGTCTCCACCCTATCCCCGTAACCCCACCTTATCCCCGTGTCCCCACCTACCCTTTTTGGACACTAAGGGCAATTTAGCATGGCCAATCCACCTAACCTGCGCATCTTTGGACTGTGGGAAGAAACTGGAGCACCTGAAGGAAACCTGTGCAGACTCCGCACAGACAGTGACCCAAGCCAGGAATTGAACCTGGGACCCTGGAGCTGCGATGCAACTGTGCTAGCCACTGCTACCGTGTGGCCCAATTTGTTGACCATTCTTTTTTTTTTAAATTTAAGAGTACCCAATTATTTTTTCCAATTAAGGGGCAATTTAGCGTGGCCAATCCACCTATCCTGCACATCTTTTGGGTTGTGGGGGTGAACCCCATGCAGACACGGGGAGAATGTGCAAACTCCTCACGGACAGTGACCCAGAGCCGGGATTCGAACCCGGGTCCTCAGCGGCGTAGGCAGCAATGCTAACCACTGTGCCACCCCTTGTTGACCATTCTTGATTGCCCTTGAGAAGGTGATGATGAGCTGCCACCTTGAACCACAGCTGTCCATCAGGTACAGTTACATCTTCAGTGCTGTTAGGGAGGGAGTTCCAAGGTGTTGATCCTGTAACAGTGAAGGAATGGTAATATAGTTCCAAATCCAGGTGATATCAGCTTCAGCTAACTTAGTAAAGCTAGGGTCTCCCAACAGAGGACTTGCATTGCAGGGCCATGGCTGGGGGTTGTTGGTTGATAAACTGTTTCTGGTTTTGTTTAAATTTTGCTTAAATAGTGTGTAATAATCTTTTAGTGTCACAAGTAGGCTTACATTAACACTGCAATGAAGTTACTATGAAAATCAAGATGGACCATTTTTCTTCCATAAGACCATAAGACATAGGAGTGGAAGTAAGGCCATTCGGCCCATCGAGTCCACTCCGCCATTCAATCATGGCTGATGGGCATTTCAACTCCACCTACCAGCATTCTCCCCATAGCCCTTAATTCCTCGCGACATCAAGAATTTATCTATCTCTGCCTTGAAGCCATTTAGCGTCCCGGCCTCCACTGCACTCCGCGGCAATGAATTCCACAGGCCCACCACTCTCTGGCTGAAGAAATGTCTCCGCATTTCTGTTCTGAATTTACCCCCTCTAATTCTAAGGCTGTGCCCACGGGTCCTCGTCTCCTCGCCTAACGGAAACAGTTTCTTTGCGTCCACCCTTTCTAAGCCATGTATTATCTTGTAAGTTTCTATTAGATCTCCCCTTAACCTTCTAAACTCCAATGAATACAATCCCAGGATCCTCAGCCGTTCATCATATGTTAGACCCGCCATTCCAGGGATCATCCGTGTGAATCTCCGCTGGACATGCTCCAGTGCCAGTATGTCCTTCCTGAGATGTGGGGCCCAAAACTGGACACAGTACTCCAAATGGGGCCTAACCAGAGCCATATAAAGGCTCAGTAGCACATCGCTGCTTTTATATTCCAACCCTCTTGAGATAAATGACAACATTGCATTCGCTTTCTTAATCACAGATTCAACCTGCATGTTTAACTTTAGGGAATCCTCGACTAGCACTCCCAGATCCCTTTGTACTTTGGCTTTATGAATTTTCTCACCGTTTAGAAAGTAGTCTATGCTTGGATTCTTTTTTCCAAAGTGCAAGACCTCACATTTTCTCACGTTGAATTGCATCAGCCATTTCCTGCACCACTCTCCCAAACTGTCTAGATCCTTCTGCAGCCTCCCCACTCCCTCAGCACTACCTGCCTGACCACCTAACTTCGTATCATCGGCAAACTTCGCTAGAATGCCCCCAGTCCCTTCATCCAGATCATTAATATATATGGTGAACAGCTGCGGCCCCAATACTGAACCCTGTGGGACACCGCTGGTCACCGGCTGCCATTCAGAAAAAGAACCTTTTATCCCAACTCTCTGCCTTCTGTCAGACAGCCAATCCTCAACCCATGCCAGTGGCTCACCTCGAACACCATGGGCCCTCACCTTACTCAGCAGCCTCCTGTGTGGCACCTTATCAAAGGCCTTTTGGAAATCCAGATAGACCACATCCACTGGGTTTCCCTGGTCTAACCTACTTGTCACCTCCTCAAAGAATTATCCTGTCGGGATATGTTTGGCATGTCTTGAGATCAGGGATTGTCTTTGCAATTCAACAAAACTACAAACTACAGGATTTTTTTTAAATAAGAAAAAGTTGTGTACAGCTGTTAACAACTTTCATTCAATGTAACACCAGTAATAGATCCTGTTTCTCTTTCAACCCCCTTTTTGTTTCTCATTCCAGGTACTTTTAAGCTCACAATAGAATTCACAGAAGAATACCCAAACAAGCCACCCACAGTTAGATTTGTTTCAAAAATGTTTCACCCAAATGGTAAGTGAATGAAATGTGGCATTTATTGGAATTAATATACTTCAGATGCACTGTGGTCAATTATCTGGTGGTAGAGAAAATTAGTGTGTGTACCTTGTACCTGAAAGTGACGTCAACAATGAAGGAAGTATGGTAGACAAATGCAGGCTGCAATGTTATCTATTACAGCCATGTTCTTTGGGAGGGGGCTGTAGGTGGTAGGAATTCTGTCAATTCCTCTGCTGCTGCCTTTTGCATCTTGGGTTTTGTCTCCACACTGATGTGGTAGCACAAAGCCCTTCTCTCCCCATCCTTTTTAGCCAGAGTCTCCAGATATCATATCTGTGCATCTTTACTGTGTCCTTGAAGTGCCACTTGTCTCCTGTTTTCTTCTGCCAGTCACCAGTTAGAACATAGATAGAACATAGAACATAGTTCTCCATAAAGACCTGTTTGAACAACTGCACACAATTTATTCTAACACATCCAGCCCAGTTAAACTGAGTTTTGATGATCCTGCCCCCAGTGCCGGTGCTGTGAACACATTCCAGTTCTTTGCTTTTAGAGGAAACAAACATATTTTGTGGAAAAAATAGACACGTTTTAAAACTTGTATATTTGACCAGTCAGGGTGAAGGATGATCATGTTGGAGAATGGAATATGTTTTCAAGCACAGAATATCTATGTTAAGTTTTTCTGGATTAAATGTAGAGTAAATCGTATGGAGTGGTTGCTGCACCTCCATATTGCTGCAGTGAGATTTTCTTCCCATACCATTTCAGGGGGGATACAGTGCACAGTTGTTAGCACTGCTGCCTCACAGTGCCAGGGTCCTGGGTTCAATTCCGGCCTTGTGTGACTGTGGAGTTTGCACTTTCTCCGTGTGTCTGTGTAGGCTTCCTCCCGGTGGGCCACGCTAAATTGTCCCAAGGTTAGGTGGGGTTGTAGTGATGGGGTGGGGGCGTGTGCCTAGGTTGGGTTCCTTCAGAGGATCGGTGCAGACTCGAATGGCCTCCTTCTGTTGTAGGAATTGTATGCTTTTCCTCACTGGCCATCCTGTAGGATGGGGAATGGCTTTGTGCCATGGGCCTGTGGGTAGGTTGAGACTGGCTAACTATGTCCCATCAAGAGTAGACAGAGGAGATATTTTGTCCTTGGAATGTAGACTGGAGTTGTAAGGTTTAAACCTGTGTCCTTCCAGCACCTTTACCAACAAGCCTGATCTTGAACAGACATGTTTTTTTGCAGCACATCTCTTCAGGTTCAGAAGGTGGATAGAAATGGCAATATGAAGTAACACACACCTGTGCTATATGCTGCCAGCTGGGAGATCTGAGAAATAAAGTATTGTCTTGAGCTGACGAGCTGAAGGATAGAATCCAGTCCCACAAAGTTACTAAAATGCGAATAGAATAAGTTCTCATAATAAACCATTTGGAGCAATGACCTTGGCTGCTGTAATTGAGCTAATGGTCAACTGATTGTAATGGTCCACCAGTACTAAAGGTTCTCTGTTAGAGGTACTGAAACAGAATAAGAATGCAACCAAAAATGTTTGACGTATTTTAAAACATTTGCTTTTGAAGGAATTTTTTTCAAGTGACCCTCTTTGCATATTTGTGATGATGTGTGATCAGAGCACCTTTGGGTTTTCCTAAATTGGAAAGTGCAGTAATTGCGTTTCATCCCGATTGTGACCTGATATTTATAATTTCACTTGCACCCAGATCCTTGAAATATTGCATGACTTTGACTTGATCACGTCCAAAAGCAAAAATAGAGTGGTGTTTTGAACAATAACCCAAACCTTTCAACGTAGGCAATTTTAATGTACGTGGAAAAGCTGCTTCGGAAGACAGATGGGTTTTGATGTCTTCAGCACTGTTGCCAAAATAGACTTTTGCATTTTAATATATAGTTAAAAGGGATGTTGTTGTTCAGATTCAAGTCTGGGAGTTAGATCTCATGTTGGCAGTAAATGTTGCTGAATTATTAAATACAGGTGTTTTTGAGTTATGTAGTTTTAATTTCATAAGCTCCTGATTTTGAATTTATGAAGCACTCCAACGACATTTATGGTTGCCATAGTTTAAATGAAGGGTAGAGAGTCAATTAGCAACGGGATAACGTGTTGTATTTTCTGTAGTCTATGCAGATGGCAGTATATGTCTGGATATACTGCAGAATCGCTGGAGTCCAACTTATGATGTGTCTTCAATTTTAACATCTATACAGGTAATTATACCATGTTTACGTTGCACCTTTACCCTACCTGGTTTTCGTACACTGTCATGGAAGCCAAGACTTTTCTCATTAATAATAATCTTTATTATTGTCACAAGTAAGCTTACATTAACATTGCAATGAAGTTACTGTGAAGATCCCCTAGTCGCCACACTCTAGCGCCTGTTCGGGTACACAGAGGGAGAATTCATGGATTATAGATTTAACAGTGCAGAAGGAGGCCATTCAGCCCATCGAGTTGGCACCGGCACTTGGAAAGGGCTCCTTACTTAAGCCCACAGCTCCACCCTATCCCTGTAACCCAGTAACCCCACCTAATCTTTTTTTTTTGGTCACTAAGGGCAATTTAGCCTGACCAATTTAACCTGCACATCTTTGGACAGTGGGAAGAAACCGGAGCCCCTGGAGGAAACCCATTCAGACACTGGGAGAACGTGCAGACTCCGCAGACAGTGACCCAAGCGGGAATCGAACCTGGGACCCTGGTGCTGTGAAGCAACAGTGCTCACCACTTTAATCTGTAGCTCACCATTTTGCACAAGATTCTCTATTCCATCCCCCACGCACACAGTTCTTTGCCTTGTTAGGATGTATCTGCCTCCGTGTGCAGGCACACAGTGTCCCGATAGAGACTGGAACTTAGTGTATGTGATTGGGTGAAACTGCAGAAACAAATGCATGTCGTAACACTCTCTGGGACAGCATGCCTAAATTTAGTGACCTAGTGCTTGTTCAATTTTTACAAGAAAAATTATTTATTTCTGCTATGCTGAACTCAACAATACGCGGCGCTATTGCCATTGATAACCCTTTGGCATCCCAACCAAGTGGCCATTTTACATTCCAAAAATGTAATTTATTCATAAAATTTGTGTAATAGTTCAAAGTTGACATTCCATGAAGTTCAAAATAAATTGGTTCAATATGTTATGTGGCATTCTGAGGTGCCTCACTACACTTACAATTAAAGTTCCGAATTGCACTGTTCATTTCACGTTAAACATATAGCCTGAAGCATTTTACACTGTGTACTGTAGTGGGGAAGGGCGTTGGTGGCTGTTCCCTATTGGGTTTTTGTGGTGACTGTCCTGCGTCCCTCGGCACGTACCTTGGAGTATGCTGGTCTGCAACACCTTAGTCATTGGCTACTTTTTGCACTGGCAGACCAGCAAATGTTGGGTAGACCACAGAGCATCTTTCACCAAGTTGAAGGCTTTCCAGCAACAGTTGCTGTTTATCTTGGTATGCATCCCAGGAACAACTGTAGATCATAGAGACTTGCATTACAGGACGGTCCGGATGAACCTCAAAACTGCTGTGTATTTTTCCAGATCTGCTTTGCAAAGGTATATTTCAGAAGGGGGAGGTGACAGTCTCTTTCTGCCCCCTCCCCATTGCAGCCATCTTGAGGGCAGCATACAGAGGGTCTGAGACTACGGCCATGCATAAAGGTCCTGGTGAGAATACTTCCCACCACCACCTTGGTACTTGATTGAAAATTCTAGCGATCAAGAATCTCCTCGGGGATCCATCTGACACGATCCACCATCCTTTTCTCTGAGGGCCACAAGGATGTTCTGCGTGGAGCATTGTCGATGGTCCGGTGTTTTTACAGGTTTATCCAGGGCACAGATGGTATGACACACTCCCAAGTGACTGGTGTCCTCTGCAGCAATGTGACCAGCCCTATCCTTCACAACACAAGGGATTGATAAAATCTCAGCAAGTAGTGACATTGTGTTTGTGAACCGAAGGCCTATGCACAGCTTGATGCAGCCATTGCTGTGGATGCAATCCATTTGTGATCTCCAGACAATGCTGAAACTGGTTCAGGAGACTGCCATGACTCGTGAGTAGCGTGTGGGTTAAACCTGTGCTACGTAAAGGGACACCGAGAGTGCCTTGAACCTGATGACCAGTTTCTTTCTTGCAGTGGAGAGGGTGCATCACTCACACATGCTCAGTTTGTTTCAGCTCCTTCCACTGCAGCTTCCATGAACCATCTCACAAGCACATTCAGGCAGCCTGACATGGAGGTGAAGAGGAAAAAAGGATCGGTCAATCCAGTTCACAAAGAACACTGCCTCGCTCTTGGCGTGATTTACTTTGATTCCTGAGGCCAGTTCAAACTGGTTGCAGATGCTCATCAGTCAGCGAACTGACAGTGGATATGAGCAGAAGACTGCAACATTATCCATGCAGAGGAAGGCGTTGACCCGAGTGCCTCCGCTGCATGGGATTGTCTGTCGCCTGTCTCCTTCCTGATGGACTTGGTAAAAGGTTTGCAGCACATAAACAAGATGGAGAAAGGACGACCCTGCCTGACTTGAGATTTGATCAGAAAGCTTTCTGATCCCATGCCAATGATTAAATCTGTGCTACTGTTATTTGTGCAGAGCAGTTAGATATAATTGTGGATTCCCTCCAGTGTAAAGCTAGTGAAAGCATGATGGGTTGAATAACATACTGTGCAGTTTCTAATACACAAGACTTTGTTCTCCTGAGCTGAGTGATGTTTATGGTGGGAATAAACCTTTTTCCATTCCAGCCATTCGTATCTCCAATCAGGTATGGCATAACCAGTCACGGTGAAGTTCTTTCTGCTCTGCCCAAGTCTATCTCAAACCCCCAGCTTCTCAAGTGTGACACTTTCACTTCTTGTCATCAGTAAGTCTGGCCTCCAGTAGATTGCCAGTTGGTACTGGATTAAGGGCAGCTTATCATAATGCAACGCATACGTGCCAGTAACACAAGATTTAAAAAAATATATATTTTATTACCAACATGTATCAAAACAAGTTACAAATAAATACTCCGGGAAACATTCTTCCCAGCAATCAACTATACAGTCTGTACAGATTTTTACCCCTTTTTACCCCCCTCCCGTGACTAACAGCTCCTTGAACATGGTCATAAACACCCCTCATCTTTTCTCAAACCCCTCTGCAGAGCCCCTTAACTCATATCTTCTCCAACTGCAGGAAGTTGCAGGTCACCCAACCAAGCCGCCATCCCCGGTGGCAGTGCTGATCGCCACTCCAGTAAAATTTGCCGCTGTGGAATCCACGACATCGGCCTTCCTCCTCTCCTGAGCTCCGGCTTCTCTGAAACCCCAAATACTGCCATCAAAGGGTCTGGGTCCTTCACTATACTGGCTAAGATCGTGAACACTCCCACCCCGAATCTTCCCAAATTTTCGCAACCCCAAAACATGTGAGCGTGATTCGCTGACCCCCGCCCACACTCATCTGCTGCCCCCTGAGAGAACCCATTCATTCTCGCTCAAGTCATATGCACCACCTTAAACTGTACCAGGCTCATCCTTGCACAGGAGGAGGTCTCGTTTATCCTACGCAGTGCCTCACTCCATACTCTCCAATTGATCGTAACACAAGAGATTGCTCAAATTGCCTTCTAATGGATCCTTTGTAAATAGATTTTTTTATCCCATGAGCCTTGGCTGAACCCAGGCCCAAGAGGTGAAAGGCCAGTGGCTAATCTACTGTTACCTAGCTACCAGCCAGTAGCTAGTCCCAATGTCGTGCCAGTTCTCACTGAAGCAGTGGTAACTGCAAAACAAAAGCTAAACTTTTCTAGAAGTCTTTTATTCCCCTTCTAATCTGAACCATCTCCCTGACTCATCTCTAACCTGACCTATTTCTTTCTGCCTTATGGTGTTTCTTTTTCTATCCAAAAATTGATTCCAAGGATGGCCAATTGGATCCTGCATCGTAGATGCTCTTATCAGTGTTGTGTCGTAATCAATCTGCAGCACAAAATACAGAAGGGTGAGGAAGAAAAATCCAATTCACAGTACTCGCCGTGAGATAAGCCACTCTCAACCATTCCTAGGCCAATGCAATGACTCCATACTAATTGTGATTAGACTATGTTTTACATTTACTGAGCATCTGGACGTTGTATATGATATCAATTCTTGCTGGCGTTGGTGATTAAATCACCACATAGTCAGTGGCTATGAGCACTGAAAGCCTCAGTTCGGGTAGGAAACTGGTACAAATTAAGTCCCGAGCTCTAAGTCAATCTGGAACTTGTTGGGATGAATGGGTGATCTGATGTGATGGTGTTTTTTTTTGTTTGAAGCATTTCTTTCTTACTCGCCGCCTTTGGTGGTATGCTCAGATGATCCATTTGAACAGACACGTTGGACATTACAGTTAGTCTTTGTGGTTTTTTTTCTCCTCTCTTGAAATCCAATTCCAGGTGGATAGTGGACAGAAGCAAGAAATTAGCTGACTATATGCCACCCCCATGCGAATTGTTGAAATGTTGAAGCAAACTCAATGTGAACAGGTGATTGAACCTGAAAATATTTGGTCTGTTTGGCTCAGCTCATTCAGGCCCAAATCATCTCGACCACTGGGAAATATAGAGCCTGGAATATTATTTGACAACTTGGCTTGCACAAGACCCGGCTTAATTATGTAAGGATTTTGTTTTCAATCCGAGTTCAGTTGGCAGCAGGGAAGGATCATTAAGATTTATGCTGAGCAGAGTTGCAAGGGAAGGAATGCCTTTTGCGGATTTGAACCATGATCATAACCGTAAGCTAGAGGTGGATCATTCAGGGGTGATGTCTTAAATGAAAGGTGGAAATTTCCTCAAAAGCTTTTGAGACTGCGGAAGTCAGTTGAAAATTGCCAAACTGATTTTGTTAGGCACCGTAAGGTAAGTGATGCTATAAACTTCCATTCCTTCCTCCCCAGTGGCTTTTATTGCTGCAAGACGACTGCTTAGTTAATGTGCTTCATTTTCTGGTGATAGAATCAGCCTTGTATTGTTTGGAAATCATCAGGTTACAACATAAACTGTGTGCAAGTATGTTTATTGAGTTTCATTTAAGATGCTGAAATGTTCCCCACGACATTTCTATATGGTGTCAGATTCTCGTGTTGTTTCCCTATCCGTGGTGTATTCAGTCATTTACAGCAAAGAAAGAGGCCATTCAAGGGTGGCATGTGATGCAGTGGTTAGCACTGCTGCCTCACAGCGCTGAGGCCCCGGGTCACTGTCCGTGTGGAGTTTCCACATTCCCCCTGGGAATGGGGCTTGTTTAGCACACTGAGCTAAATCGCTGGCTTTTAAAGCAGACCAAGGCAGGCCAGCAGCACGGTTCAATTCCCGTACCAGCCTCTCTGAACAGGCGCCAGAATGTGGTTACTACGGACTTTTCACAGTAACTTCATTTGAAGCCTACTTGTGACAATAAGCAATATTCTTTTCTTTCTGTGTCTGTGTGGGTCTCATCCCCACAACCCAAAAAGATGTGCAGGGTAGGTGAATTGGCCATGATAAATTGCCCCTTAATTGGATAGAAATAATCGGGTACTCTAAATTTAGAAGGGGGGGGGGGGGGGGGGAAAGAGAGAGAAAGAAGCCATTCGACCCATCGAGTCTATGCCATGCTCGTGGTGCAATCCAATCCGTTCTACTCCCTTGTTCAGTCCCCATAGCCCTTCATGTCACCTTTATTTTCTTAAATGCCCATTCGGTTTCCTTTTGAAATCATCGTTTCCGCTTCCGCCCCTTTTTTTGGCAGCAAGCTCGTTATCAATCCATAAATTGAGAACTGAATGGTGGCCTTGGGTGAGTGGAACTGCTTCCAGAGATGGGTATGATGGGGGTGGAACTACTTCCAGAGATAGATAATCTTAATACCCCCATTTTAAAGGGAAATTGCAGTGAGATTTTTGTGTAAGTACATGTGACGTGTTGGCTGTTAAGTTTGTTTTTTTTTTGTTTTCTAATAGTCTTTACTGGATGAACCAAATCCGAACAGTCCAGCCAACAGTCAGGCTGCACAGCTGTACCAGGAGAACAAACGGGAATATGAAAAGCGGGTATCTGCAATAGTGGAACAGAGCTGGCGGGACTGTTGACCCAGCCTAGTGCCTAAGAACACTGTCAGGCCATGAAAATCATGAAGCATTTGAGTCCTTCTCGTTCTGGCATCATCGCATTATTTTGCAAGCTAAACTGCTACAACGCTGCCACCCGTCTGAAGCCTTTTTCCCTGGACGTTTGAGTCAAAACACATGTTGAAGTGCATGCACTGTACCTGGGGCACTTGCCAAGGAATTTTAAATTTCACTTTTTCATCTATGGTCATCCACCTTTCCTGCTGGTCTTTCATAGTCTGGGCAGTATCAGGCACATAAAATAAAGGTGCACTGTAACACATACAGTGCCATTTGCATTGCATATTTTGTGCAGCTTCTATGTATAGCCCAGTGAATGGATTTTTTGAGGTTGGAAGAACACTGATCTGCCCCAAGCAAAATCCACCATTATAGTGAGAAGTCTAACTATAAATTAACTAGTGCGTCAATGTCACTTCTGTTTATGCGACAGATGTGTGCCTCTTCTCTGAAGCCAGCACTGTAGTTCTTGGCCAGCAGAACTCTTACTAGAAGGTGCTAGTCTATATATATAAAAAAAAAACAATGTTTGACTTTTTTGATAAAATGTCCAGGGTACTGGAGCTTAGCAGGGTGGTCACTCTTGTGACTGTGTTTCGAGTTCTCCGTAGGTCTGTTGTGAGTGTAGGTATGTGTGTGTGTGAGAGCTGTTGCTGCATGCTTTGTTTTACTTTTTTTTCAATTAAATGAAGTGCTTTTCACTTTGTCAAGAATTACAGCCATCAACAATCCCGTTAGTTACGTTAGACCAAACTTGTATATTCAGATACCTAATGCAGTGATGTGGGATATGGGAAGAGACCCTGTAACTTGTATTGTCTGATGTTCTAAAGTACTTTTTTTCTGCACATTAGTCTTTTGAAGTGACAGTATAACTTTGCACTATAGTAACCCATGTAAGAAACTGTACATTTTCTCACTACTTGTAAATAAAACTGCAAACTTAATATTGTGTCTTGTGTGACTAAACAGTGGCTCACCGACCAGCTGAGCAAGCTTCCATTTTGATAATTGAAGCACACAATTGTAAAATATAAATGAAAGGATTTGAGGGGTGTTGAAGCCACAGACTTATCAGTTATCCTCTTGAAGTGTAAATGTCTCTAAGAGATTGCACTTCAGGCTGTACCTTGGTCTAATCTGTTTTATTTTAGATCTAGTGGGTAGTTTATAGTTGTACTTACGAGTGGTTACATTGGTGCTTAGTTCATAAGTCTGTCAATTATTTCTTGGGCAATTATGTCCGTACATTGTGAGGGCACTCCAAAGCCTCTTGTGCTTACCATTGCTGTTTGAAAATGACTATCACTTGTAGACTTTTTAACCTTGGACTAGACATCTGTAATTTGCAGAAAAGGGTATGGGAATAATGTTTTATATTTATTGTCTAATTACAAACTTGAATAACATGAGGATTAAGTCCCAAATTTCTGATAATGTAGCCACTAAATTTCATATCCACTGGGGAATAAAAACTGACAGGCACCTCAAGCATACTTGCGACTTGTACTGGAACAGATTCTGGAATAATCAGTGTAATCAGGATTTTAAGGGTCATGGAAATCCTTAAAACATTTTGTGCTGTGCTACAGGATTGACCTTGCTGATTGTGATCACAATCGACTTTGCTGAGTTAGCTTGTGTCAGAAAGGGGAGCACTAATATTGGCTTATGGTCATTTGTTTTTGGGGGGGGGGGGGGGAAGAGAAAGAGCAGTGTGGCGAAAAATCCTTTGGAATTCTTGCTTCTCTCCAATGCCTTTGCGTGGGTGTTTTGTGAGAACAGGTGACTAATACACACACACCCAGTCAAATACCCAGGCACATGAAATACAAAAGGAACCATACCACATTCGGGCAGGGTAAATTGGTATAAGGAGGTGGCAAAGGTATAATTTGCTAAAACGTTTCCCGAGTGGAAGTTATAATGAGCGGTATCTTCTTCTTCACCCACCCTAACCCCCTTAATGCTGGAGGCTCATCCAAGTACAAAGCATCACCCCTTTCACTGCATAATGTTATTTGTGGTTATTACCAAGTTCAATGCGTGGCTGTAAACAACTACTTCACTAAAATGGGACTTGCACATTGTCTTTTCAATCTGAGCTTGGGAGTAGTCGCTGGTCTTTTATGATGGTCTCTCAGGGCTTATATTGTTTGGAATCCAGAACAGTCATACCAGTTAAAAAACACATTCAAAAATGGAAGAACACAAACTATGTTCAACCTGATCAGTTCAGTGTCCACCTGCCCGGTGACCAAGTAGTTCTAATGTTTTCCCAACGCCCGAACACTTGGCAATAGTGGTGTGTGGGATTGCTGCCTTCTGTAGAGTTGCTTCCTGCAGTTTAGGCAGCAAAATAAACCCACTTGTGTCAGAAAGTAGAAAAAGAATGTGAGGCAGGAACAGCCATGTTCTGGAATCATCTGTATAGGAATATTTCTGAAAGGGTCAATTGAGTTTCCTAATCCTGCAGGATCTGGCAAGATGACAAAATGGCTGCTAATGCAAGCCAACACCACCACAAACAAAATTACTGCGGATGCTGGAAATCTGAACTAAAAACAAAATGCTGGAAACTCCCATCTGCCGTCATCTGTGGAGAGAGAAACAGAGTTAACCTTTCGTTTTTAACCTAATGGCCACTGAGTTGGAATGTTGGCTGTTTCTCTGCACAGTGTTAATATTTTAATGTTTTTGTTTTAAAGTTACTATAATTGAAACTTGTCACCCCAATTTAGTCACACTATTACAAAATGGCTTCGCTCATTGGGCAGATCATAAGTCAGTTATGAGTGAGCAAGCTGCCTGATCCAGTATGTATGTGTTTCAGAGTAAATGTTGGGAATTTTCACGAGTGTGTGATGCTAACCTTCAGAAGCTTTGCATCAAGTGTGAAAATTTGCAACATTACCACTATATCCTCAATATTTCTACTGGAATTACAGAAGCTTTTTAACAAAAAAGAGCACTAGTTGCACATTATATCACTGCAACACAAGAAATTCACTTCTGTTCCACTGCATGGTAGGTGCAAGTCTGGTGGGGGTAAAATGTACTACTTCATATTTATCTGTGTTGGAACTTAATTTGCCAATTATTTGCCCAATCTGCAAGTTTATTAATGTCCTCCTGTAACTTCACAGAATCTCAGTGCAGTAGAGGCCCTTTGGCCCATCAAGTCTGCAATGACACATGAAAAAAACCAACCTACCTATTTACCAGCACTTTGTCCACAGCCTTGAATGTTATGATGTGCCAAGTGCCCATTCTGGTACTTTTTAAAGGCTGTGAGGCACACTCCCAGACAGTGCCTTCCATCACCACCCTCTGGGTAAAAAGGTTTTCCCTCAAATTCCCCCTAAACCTCTTGCCCCTCACCTTGAACTTGTGCCCTTGTGACTGATTATTCAACTAAGAGGAACAGCTGTTCCCTATCCAGGCTGGAGCGGCACAGTGGCTAGCACTGCTGCCTCTCAGCCAGCACCGGCCCTAGGGTTGCTGGCGCCCCGGGCAAGCTGAACTTCGGCGCCCTTGGGGTGGGGGGGGCGAGGGGTGGGGGGGGCAGAGGGCGGGGCCGAGGCCGGAGGGGGGGGGGGGGGGGGCGGACGGAGGGGGGGGGGGGGGGGGAGAGCCGGAGGGGGGGGGGGGGCGCCCTGGGGAAGGCGGAGGGGGCCGCCCTGGGGAGGGCGGAGGGGGCCGCCCTGGGGAGGGCGGCCACCGCGCATGCGCTGGTTGGCACCGGCCCAACTGCGCATGCGCGGGACCCGAGTCTCTGGCGCCCCCTAACACATGGCGCCCCGGGCGACTGCCGGCCCTGCTCTCAGCTCCAGGGTCCCAGGTTTAATTTGGGCCTTGGGTGACTGGAGTTTGCACTTTCTCCCCGTGTCTGTGTGGGTTTCCTCCCACAGTCCAAAGATGTGCAGGTTAGGTGGATTGGCCATGCTAAATTGCACTTAGTGTGAAAAAGGTTAGGTGGGGTTACTGGGTTATGGGGATAGGGTGGAGGTGTAGGTTTAAGTCGGGTGCTGTTGCCAAGGGCTGGTGCAGACCCGATGGGCCAAATGGCCTCCTTCTGCACTGTAAATTATATGATTCAAGCACTGATCCTTACGGAAGGCCGCTTCCCATCTTCTGCTACTCTGAATAAATACCCTTTACTCCTACTTTTTGCTTTCCGTCTTAAAGGCAGCAAACAATTTGTCCCGATTTTAAAAAATGAAGAAAAAAAAATGTATTTTTTCAAAGATTTTCAAAAGTTTTACAGAACACTCCAAAAAGGAAAATAATACAAAGAGAAAAGGGCAACATGCCAACCAAACAGAACTTAACCCTCTAAACGATAAACAGTTTAACAAATTAACACCCAACTCAAAACAAAATAGGGCAAGAAGAAAAAGAAAAAGAACTCAACCCACCCCTCCCCGAGTTGCTGCTGCTATCGACCTCCACCTATCGTTCCGTGAGAAAGTCAAGGAACGGTTGCCACCACCCGGAGAACCCCTGCAAGGACCCTCGCAAGGCAAACTTTATCTTCTCCAACCTAAGAAACCTCGCCATGTCACTGATCCAAGCCTCCACGCTTGGGGGATTTGCGTCCCTCCACACTAGCAAGAGCCAGAACTCTATCGACTCCTGCACTCCCGGATCCTCCGATACGCCAAATATCACTATCCCCAGCTCGGTTTTACCCGAGTGTCCAAGACCTTGGACCTTGGACATGACCGTTGCAAAGCCCTTCCAGAACTCCGCGAGCGCCGGGCATGCCCAGAACATATGGGTGCAGTTTGCTGGGCTCCCCGAACACCTCACACATCTGTCCTCCACCCCAAAAAACTTACTCGTCCTCGCCCCTGTCATATGTGCCCTGCGTACCACTTTAAACTGGATCAGGCTGAGCCTGGCGCAAGATGAGGAGGAATTGACCCTGTCCAGGGCGTCAGCCCACAGGCCCTCATCCAGCTCTTCCTCCCATTTGCCATTCAACTCCTCCACCGAGGCTTCCTCCGCCTCCTGCAGCTCCTGGTGGATCTCCGAGATCTTACCCTCTTTGACCCACACACCCAAAATCACCCTGTCCTGTATCCTTCGGGCAGGCAGCAATGGAAATTCTCCTACCTGCTTCCTGACAAACGCCCAAACCTGCATGTACCTGAAGGCATTTCCCGGGGGTAGCCCGAATTTCTCTTCCAGTGCCTTTAAGCTGGCAAAAGTCCCGCCAATGAATAGATCCCCCAGCCTTCTAATTCCTGCTCGGTGCCAGCTTCGGAACCCACCATCTATCCTGCCCGGGGCAAACCTATGGTTATTCCGTATCGGGGACCAGACTGAAGCCCCCGTCTCCCCTGTGCTGCCTCCATTGCCCCCAAATCTTCAGCGTCGCCGTCACCACCGGGCTCGTCGGCGGAAGCGGCAACGGTGCCGTCACCAGTGCCCCCAGGCTAGTACCTACACAAGACGCCGCCTCTAGTCTTTTCCACGCCGCCCCCTCTCCCTCCATCATCCACTTCCAAATCATCGACACGTTTGCTGCCCAGTAGTAGCTACACAGATTCGACAGCGCCACCTACCCCCCACCTGACTGCGCTCCAAGAACAATCTTTTAACCTTCAGGGTCTTACTGGCCTACACAAATCCCATGATACTCTTGCTCACACGTTTGAAAAAGGCCTTGGGGATGAGGATGGGCAGGCACTGAAACACGAACAAAAACCTAGGGAGGACCATTATCTTGACAGACTGCACCCTTCCCGCTAGGGAGAGCGGAAGCATGTTCCACCTCTTAAAGTCCTCCTCCATAGATGCAAGACCCCCCAACTCTTGGCCACCTGAATACCCAAATACCGAAAACTCCTCTCCACCATCTTGAGCAGCAGCTCCTCCAGCCTCTTTTCCTGGCCCCGCGCATGCACCACAAACACAAACATAAACACCACAAACTCTTCCCAACATTAAGTTTATATCCCGAGAAGTTCCAAACTCCCTGAGGGTCTGCATAACCTCCCCCATCCCCTCCACCGGGTCTGTAATATATAAAAGCAAATCATCAGCATATAGTGAGACACGGTGCTCCTCCCCCCCCCCCCCCCCCCCCCCCACCACCGAACCAAACGCCTCCAGCTTCTAGATTCCCTCAGCGCCATGGCCAATGGCTCAATCGCCAAAGCAAACAGCTGGGGGGTGGGGGGGGGGGGGGGGGGAGACAGAGGGCACCCCTGCCTCGTTCCACGATATAGTCTAAAGTACTCTGACCTCAACCGGTTCGTCGATACACTCGCCACCGGGGCCTGGTATAACAATTTAACCCACCCTATGAACCCCTCTCCAAACCCAAACCTACCCAGCACCTCCCACAGGTACTCCCGCTCCACCTGGTCAAAGGCCTTCTCCGCGTCCATAGCCACCACCACCTCTGCATCCCCCCCTTCCCCCTCCTCCGAGGGCATCATGATCACATTCAGAAGCCTCCGCACATTTGCATTCAACTACCTGCCCTTCACAAATCCCGTCTGATCCTCATGTATCACTCCCGGGACATAATCCTCAATCCTAGTGGCCAGGACCTTCGCCAGCAACTTGGCATCCACATTAAGGAGTGAAATCGGCCTATACGAGCCACACTGCAGCGGGTCTTTGTCCCGCTTGAGAATAAGCGAGATCAGAGCTCTCAACATGGTCGGGGGAAGACTTCCTTTTTCTCTCGCCTTGTTAAAAGTTCTCAACAGCAACGGAGCCAACAGTTCCAAAAACTTCCTATAAAATTCAATGGGGAACCCATCTGGACCCGAAGCCTTGCCCGCCTGCATACACCCCAACCCCTAAACCAGCTCCTCCATCCCAATCGGGGGCCCCCAAGCCCTCTACCTGCTCATCCTACACCCTCGGAAACCTCAATTGGTCCAGGAACCGCAGCATACACCCTCTGGGGGCTCTGATTTGTACAAGTTCTCATAAAAGTCCCTAAAGACCTCATTTATTCTGACTGGACTCTGCACCATATTCCCTCCCATGTCCCCGATTCCCCCAGCCGCCTCCTTATGTGCCAGCATCCGACTCGCCTTCTCCCCATATTTATACTCTGCTCCTTGTACCTTCCTCCACTGGGCTTCAGCTTTCCCCGACGTCAACAAGTCAAACTCCGTTTGGAGGCTCCGGCGCTCCTTCAACGGCCCCTCCTCGGGGGATTCCGCATATCTCCTATCCACCCTAAGTATCTCTCCTACCAATCTATCCCTCTCCCTCCTCTCTCTGTCAGCCCTGATGAAGATCAGCTCCCCTCTAACCACCGCCTTCAGCGCCTCCCAGACCACACTCACCGAGACCTCCCCATTGTCATTGGCCTCCATATACCTCTGAATACACCTCAGGACCTGTGCTACCATGGGGATCCGCCCACAGACCTCATCCGCCAATAATCCCACGTCCAAGCGCCACAACAGGCGCTGGCCCCTCTCTTCTCCTAACTCCAGCTCCACCCAATGCTGTGGACAATGATGAGAAATCGTGATGGCCGAGTACTCCGTCCCCTCTACTCTCGGGATCAGTGCCCTGCTCACCACGTGAATAGGTCTTGTGCACGTGGGAAAAGGAAAACTCTCTCGCCCTTGGCCTAGCAAACCTCCACGGATCCACTCTCCCCATCTGATCCATAAACCCCCTCAGGACCTTGGCCGCAGCTGGCCTCTTACCCGACCTAGACCGATCCATTGGCGGGTCCAGTACCGTGTTAAAATCGTCCCCATAATTAGGTTCCCCACCTCCAAATCCGGGATCCGACTTAGCATCCGCTTCATGAACCCTGCATTGTCCCAATTTGGGACATACACATTCACCAGTATCCCCCGGGCCCCCTGCAGCTTAACACTCACCATAACATATTGGCCCCCTTTATCCGCCACAATGCCCACCCCCCTGTTCTTCACGTCCAACTTGGAGTGAAAGACCTGCCCTACCCATCCCTTCCTCAGCTGGGTCTGATCTTCAACTTTCAGGTGCGTCTCCTGTCGCATGGCTACGTCTGCCTTCAGTCCCTTTAAGTGCGCAAATACCCGGGCCCTCTTGACCGGCCCATTTAGGCCTCGTGATCAGCCGGATCGGGGGACTACCCCCCACTCCCCCGCCGACTAGCCATCTCCTATATTGGGCCAGCCACGTGCATACGTCTCCCACTCCTACCAGCCCCCCCTGGCGGAGGCTCCCCCTCGGTCAATACAGCAGCAACCCAGTATACCCCCTCCCCACCCCGGCCAAGCAATTGCTTGACCTCCATACTCCTCCCATTGCACTCCTGTAAGTCAGCTGACTCCTGCTGACCCCAGCCGCTCCTACCTCTGCCACCAATCCCCGCAGAATTCCTCCTAAAACCCAAGTCCCCCCCCCCCCCCCTCCACACCAATATGGACTGCATTCCAATACCGCCTGCCTGCGTTCAGCCCCGCCCCCTCTCTTTCCACAGGAAAAAACCCGCGCTCCCAGTCCGGGCTGACCCCGCCCTCTATGGCGCAGCTCCATTCTCCTACAACCTCACCCCCATCCCCAGAGTTCCCGGCCCCTTCTCCCCCCACACTGAACGCGGGGAACAACCCCTCCCAGATCAGCGCCCGCACAGAAAAAAAAAGACACAAATATCACCCTCTCCCACTGCACAACATCCCCCAAAACATGCTACAGACCACTAATTTGAGTCCAGCTTCTCATTTTTGATAAAGGTCCACACCTCGTCCGGCGTATCAAAATAGTGGTGACGGTCCTGATGTGACCCACAGTCGCACGAGCTGCAACAGCCCAAACGTCACCCCCTTTCTGTGGAGAACCGCCTTGGCCCGATTGAATCCTGCCCTCTTCTTGGCCAGTTCTGCGCTCCAGTCCTGGTAAATGCGAATTCACCTGCTGCTCCGCTCCTTCTTCGCCCATCTAAAGACGCACTCCCTGTCGGTGTAACGGTGAAACCTCACCACCAGAGCTCTAGGCAGCTCATTCGTCCTCAGTCTCCTCGCCAGGACTCTGTGCACCCCATCCAGCTCCAAGGGCCTCGGGAAGGCTCCCGCGCCCATCAGCGTACTCAGCATCGTGGCTACACACGCCCCAGCATCCGACCCCTCCGCACCTTCAGGGAGACCCAGAATCCGCAAATTCTTCCTTCTCGACCTGTTCTCCAGATCCTCGAATTTCTCCTGCCACTTTTTATGGAGCGCCTCCACCTTCACTGCCAGGCCCAGGATCTTGTCCTCGTTAACAGAGGCCTTCGGCTGCACCTCTTTAATGGCTGTCCCCTGCATCCTCTGGGTCTCTACCAGCCTTTCCATCGACGCCTTCATAGGGGCCAACATCTCTGCCTTCAATTCCGCAAAGCAGCTTCGTAGAAACTCTTGCTGCTCCCGTGACCATTGAGCCCACGCTGCCTGGTCTCCGCCCGCCACCATCTTGCTTTTTCGCACCCGTTCTCCTCTCTTCTCTAATGCCCCTTTTTTGACCGCACCGCTCCTGGTTCACTCCATACAGTGCTGGGGGGACCTTACTGCCGTCTTCCCACACCGGGAATTGTCAACCAAGTGCCGCAGGGGCTCCTTAAAGGGCCCAAAAGTCCGTTTTCGGCGGGAGCTGCTGAACGTGCGACCTAACCAGGCATAGCCGCAACCGGAAGCCTTTAAAAAAAAAAAATATTTCCAATGTGTCACAGGCTGCCCATTCATTGTCAATCTGCTGCCCATTTCCCAATTGCCTTCAGAGCCCGCCTAGCTGCGCGGTCTGGAGTCATATGTAGGCCAGCCAGATTGAATAAAAAGACAGCAGATTTCCTTCCCTAAAGATGGGTTTTTAACAACAGTGATAATTGTCATGGTCACTATTACTAAGACTAGCTTAATATTCCAGTTATTAATTGAATTTAAATTCCACCAGCTGCCGTGGTGGAATTTGAACCCTTCTCCTCAGAGCATTAACCTGGGCCTCTGAATTACTAGCCCAGTTACATTACTACTACGCCACCATCTAATAATATTCATTGTCACAAGTTACTGTGAAAATCCCCTAGTCGCCACACTCTGGCCCCTGTTCGGGTACACAGAGGGAGAATTCAGAATGTCCAATTCACCTAACAGCACGTCTTACGGGACTTGTGGGAGGAAACCGGAGCACCCGGAGGAAACCCACATAGACACTGGGGGAATGTGCAGCCTCCACACAGACAGTGACTCAAGCTGGGAATCGAACCTGGGACCCTGGCGCTGTGAAGCACCAGCGCTAACTACTGTGCTACCGTGCCATTACTCCCAGTCTCAGCTTAGTCATTCGTCTATGGTGGAAGACTTTTATTGAAGGCCTTTTGAAATATCAAATGAATTGCATTAACCATTGTCTACTTTCTCGGTTACCTCCTGCCTTTATCAATGTTTCTCAAGCATTTAACCACTTCCTTTCAATAAGCTTTTATGAATTCTCCCACTATCTGCTTAAAGAACATTTTTATGATTTTAAATACATGCACTGATCAATGGAAATAGATTTCTCGAAATACTTTATTGAAACCCAATACCAACTTTGATTCACAAAGAACTATTAACATAATGAACTGCTCAGAGGTGCTTCACAAAAGCACAAAGCAAAATTTGCTATTGATCCACACAAGGAGATATTCGGCAGTTGAACAAAGGCTTAGTCAAAAGTGAGGAGCATTTTAAACAAGTATAGAAAGGTGGAGAGATTTTTATGGAGAGAATTCCAAACCCGAGTTCATTATTGAGAGGTGAGGTTTGGTAGACAAGTATAAATTGGAAGTAAGGGCAATGATAGATCAGAGAATTGTGTTTCTCTTTTCAATTCAAAGATGTAGAACATGGTCCCTTGGAAAGTGTTGAAGCAGGATTGGATCTTCCATTATTTTACAACTTAAAAATTGCGAGGTGGAACAGTGGTTAGCACTGCAAGCTCACAGCACCAGGAACACGGGTTCAATTCCAGCTTTGGGCGACTGTGTGGAGTTTGCTCTTTCTCCCAGTGTGTGGGTTTCCTCCCACAGTCCAAAGATGTGCAGGTTAGGTGGGGGTTATGGGGATAGGGCGGGGGAATGGGCCTACTTAGGGTGCTCTTTCAGAGGATCGGTGCAGACTCGATGGGCCGAATGCCTCCTTCTGCACTGTTGGAATTCAGCCCCTCGAGCCTGCCCCATTTGATAAGAACATGGCTGATCTCACCACCTTTTTTATTAAAAAAAAATTTTTTATTTTTTATTTAGAGTACCCAATTCATTTTTTCCAATTAAGGGGCAATTTAGCGTGGCCAATCCACCTACCCTACACATTTTTGGGTTGTGGGGGCGAAACCCATGCAAACACGGGGAGAATGTGCAAACTCCACACGGACAGTGAACCAGAGCCGGGATCGAACCTCGGCGCCGTGAGGCTGCAGTGCTAACCACTGAGCCACCGTGCTGCCCTATCTCACCACCTTTCTGTTTGTCTCCCAAAACCTGAGACTCACTTGTTAATCAACTCTATTTAACTTAGACTTGTGTATATTCAATGATCCAGGCTCCACTGCTCCCTGGAAGAGACTAAAGATCCTCCGAGAGAAAGAATGTCTCATCTTGATCTTAAAAGGGAGACCCTGGGCAGGATTCTCTGGTTGCTGATGCCAAAATTGCGTTCGCCAACCGGTCGGAGAATCCTCGTTAACAACTAAATAGAGGGCGGCGCCACGTTCACAATGCTCCACCCCCTCCAAAGCAGCATACTCTCCGAGTACGCCGCGCATTGAACTGATGGCCTCAGGACATTGCCCGACCCGACCCCCCCCCCCCCCCCCCCCCCGATGATCCGACCCGACGGCATCGCTCACGTCTGGTCTCATGCTTTGGGAACTCGGTGTGGCGGCTGGGACTCAGTCCAGCGCTCCACAGTCAGGGGGAGGGCCGATCCGCAAGCAAGGGGGGGGGACGTTGCCCGGGCTGGGGCTCTGTTGGGGTGGTGGTCCGGGGCGGGCGAGCTGGTCAGAAGGCGAGCTGGCTATTTTGCAGACTGGATCCGCGAGCAGCTGGCACCATGTTGCATGGCGCAGCCAAGGACCCAGCAATTCAACGGGCCGTAATTGACAGCTAGAGACGGGTGCTCTACGCTGCCTTGATCCTAGCCCCCAGCCAAATGGAGGATCGGTGGCCGTTTTACTCCTTTCTGTCGGAAAACACCACCGTTCCCATGTCGGTGTGGGGACATAGCCTCAAAAATCGGAGAATCCCGCCCCTTTAATTTTTAAATTGTGTCCTCTAGTTCTAGACTCACTCACAAAAGGAAACATCCTCTTAGCATCCACCCTGCCAAATCTCCTTGGAATCTTACTTTTCAATAAGATCACCTCTGTCATCTTCTAATTATATTCATGGGTATGAACTGACCTTTTTCCATAAGATGGTGCCTTCATCCCACGCATCAGTCAAATGAACTCTGAGCTACTTCTGATGCAGTTGTATCATTTTTCAAATGAGACCAAATCTGTACACAGTACCACAGATGTGGCCTAACTAAGGCCTGTACTGCAGTCTGGGGATTTTAAACGACATGGACTCAAAATGTTTCTCGCTCCACAGTTGTTGCCAGATCTGCTAAGTTTAGCCAGCATTTGCTGTTTTTATTTCAGATTTGCAGCATCCGCAGCATTTTACTTTTATTATGCCATTGAAGTAAACAGTCAGAGTTGCTGCAGTGTGTAAATATTGATTTTTGGGTTGCAAATTAGGTTGATCCTTATGTTGATATCAATTTCCTTAAATTTTGTTGCAGCAATGTCCAATACTGAAGCAGTCTGTGTTCATATGCAGCAAGGCCTGGACCATATTCAGGGTTGGGCTGATAAGTAGCAAGTAACATTGGTGGCACATAAATGCCAGCGATAACCATCTTTAACAAGACAAAATCTAATCATCACCCCTTGACATTCATTGGCACTACCATCATCGAATCCCATACTATCAACATCTTGGAGGTTATTGTTTACCAGAAAATGAACTGTATATAAATACTGTGGCAACAGCAGCACATCAGAGGCTGGAATTCTGCAGCGGGTTAGTCACCTCCTGACACCCCAAAGTCTGTCCAACATCTACAAGGCACAAGTCAAGAGTGTGATGGAATAGTCTCCACTTGCCTGGATGAGTGCAGCTCCAACAACACTCAAGAAGCTCGACACCATCCAGAATAAAGCAATCTGCTTGATTGACACCCCATCCACCTAACCTGCACAGCTTTGGACTGTGGGAGGAAACCGGAGCACCCGGAGGAAACCCACGCAGACACAGGGAGAACATGCAGGCTCCGCACAGTGATCCATGCCATGAATCGAACCTGGGACCCTGGCGCTATGAAGCAATAGTGCTAACCACTGTGCTGTGCCGCCCTGATAAAATCCACTTCATCCCTGGGTGGAATCGAACCACCAGCCTTTCGATTAACAACCGAACGCACTAACCGATTGCGTCACAGAGTCAACTGCTTTGTCCTTGAGGCCATGTTGTTGGGTCTTGTCTGGCTAAACGTGTGCTATTATAGGCCTACTCAGGCGTTGACATTTTAAAAAGAGTTTAGAGTACCCAATTCATTTTTTTCCCCCAATTAAGGGGCAATTTATCGTGACCAATCCACCTAGCCTGCAACTCTTTAGGTTGTGGGGGAAAAACCCACGCAAACACGGGGAGACTGCAAACTCCACATGGACAGTGACCCAGAGCCGGGATCGAACCTGGGACCTCGGCGCTGTGCTAACCACTGCGCCACCATGCTGCCTACTGAGGCATTGACATGAGCTTCTTCATTATTGGGAGGGTTGTAAATGGAGCTGAATACTCCCAAAACAGTGTATAGCCCCATTCCTGACCTTGATAGCAGGAAGGTCACCAACTAAACAGCTGAAGGTGACTGTGTTAAGGAACTCCTGCAGTGATATCCTGGGACTAAAATGATTCACCTTCAATGACTAACCTCCTTTGTGCCATCCATATATTTTTGATCTGTTCATGATAAGCCCCAAAATGTTGATAGATTCCAGCTACTGGAGGGTTTTTCTCTCAATCATTATTGACCTCTAGGAGATCAAGACCCAGAGTCAATGAAGGAACGGCAATATAATTCTGTGTCAGGACGGTGTGTGGTTTGGAGGGGAACTTGCAGGTGGTGGTGTTCACATGCAGCTGCTACCCTTGTTCTTCTAGGTGATTGATATCACAGGTTTAGAAGGTGCCTTGGTGAGATTCTACAGTGCATCTTGTAGATGGTACACACTGTTGCTACTGTGTGCTGCTGGTCGAAGGAGTGAATATTGAAGGTGGTGGATGGGCTGCTAATCAGGCAGACTGCTTTGTTCTGGATGGTGTTGAGCTTCTTGAGTGATGTTGGAGCTGACCTAAATTTTGCTAGGGCTACTTGCTCCCATATTTTTGGGGTCACCAACAATGCAAACCGTTGCTGCAGATTCACCCATGTGCATTACACTTAAAGGCTCTGTTGCAGTGAAGCACCAGCAGTGTCCTGTACTCAGGCCTGTGCAACTGGCCTTGCAAATGGATTTGTTTTTGCAGGGGTTTCCAAATGGTGGGCAGACAAAAGGCCACAGCTGACAGACATGCAAGCAAATAATGCTTACACAATGTAGAAGAGAATCTAATAATAACATGTATTCTTAAAGTGAAAATAAAAATACAGCGCGTGCAATGATAGAACAGAACATCACCCGTACAAAGTAAAAGGCGACAGCTGAAAGAGCCTGCAGTGTTTAGTCAGAGGAATCAACCCTCCGTACACAAGAACAGGATTAGGAGCACGACAAGGACATCTGGTCCACCATTCAATAGGGTCCTGACTAGCAGTCAGAACTTTATCCATGCAACAAAGTTTATTTTTTTTAAAACCTCGCTGTCGGACCTTAACCCAGCAATAACAAACCCCCTTCAATTTTATTGCAATACTTTGCTTCCAGATCTGTTTGCATCATGCAAGTCTGAAACCAGACTATAAGCTGCTGACCTGGTTCAGGTCTCCACTAAATCTACTTCACTGAGAGCACCTAGAGTGTAAGAACACTTCAGGGTATCCTTCCCATGGAGAAGAACCACAGCACTGAATTGTGCTGCAGAGACCTGATGCAGCGCTCTGACTAATCCTTTCAGTCTTGCTTGCAGCACACTGATCAAATGTATAGGAGTTTGAAGACCTATTATAGGAGGTACCAGGGTACCCAGAGCTGAAAAGCAACTCTCAAAAGGTGCAGAGCTTTAACTCTTCTACTGTAAACTGATCAGTTTTTCAGGGTCGAAGGAGAGGAGCATTTTTCACACAGCTCATTAATCAGCTAGTCAGAGATCCTAATAATAATAATAATCATCTTTTTATTGTCACAAGTATGAAGTTACTGTGAAACACCTCTGGTCGCCACATGCCGGCACCTGTTTGGGTAAGCTGGTACGGGAATTGAACCCGCGCTGCTGGCCGTGTTCTGCATAACAAACCAGCTGCCTAGCCCACTGAGCTATATTACCCAGAGAAGTAAAATTATACATTGCTTAACTATATTTCCAGATGCTTGGAACATATAGAATGATTGTCCATTTGAGGAACTGGCAGATTGGGGAGGGACCAAAGACACATTTAAACCACACCAGGGTAGGAATAAGCTCGATGTTAGGTGCTTCTTCTTTCCCAAGAGTAGTGAGCCCCTTGATTCTACTGCTGGCTTATGCAGCATGAACTGACCCGTTACATATCCTCATAGGAAACTGATTAAATTCATATCTGGAGCAGAGATCAATCACATCATAGAAAAGGTAAGGAGATTAACAGTTAACATGCACTATCAGGGACTTTCAGAGGTGGGATGCACTCCCGTCGTCATTGGCGGGGTGGGTCCAGACAGTGAAAATGACGGTTCACCCGAGGTTTTTGTTGATCTTTCAGAGCCTTCCAATTTTTGTCCCCAAGGTGTTTTAAAAAAAAAGTAAAAGCGATGATCTCGGGATTTGTTTGGCGGGTAAAACCTCACGGGTGAAGAAGGTGCTGATGGAGCAGTGGCAGTGGGGGGGGGGGGGGGGGGGCTTGGTCTTCCAAATTTTATAAATTATTATTGGGTGGTGAAGATTGCGATGGTCAGGAAGTGGGTAGTGGGGGAGGGGTCGGTATGGGAACGGGTGGAGGCGGTACCATGTAAAAACACAAGTTTGGGGGCACTGTTAATGGCACCTCTGCCATTCCCATCGAGCAGGTACTCCACAAGCCTGGTACTAGTGGCAGCCCTGAGGGTGTGGGGATAGTGGAGGCAGCATATAGGGTTGGGGGGGTGGCATTGGTGTGGGCACCGATATGTGGTAATTACCAGTTCACTCCGGGGTTGGATGGGGGGGTTCTGGAGGTGGCAGCGGGCAAGTATCGAGAGATTTGGAGATCTTTTTATTGATGAGGTCTTCCCAAGCTTGGAGGAGTTGGAGGAGGAGTTTGAGTTGCCAGGTGGAATGGGTTCCGGTATCTGCAAGTTAGGGATTTTGTGCGGAGATAGGTTTCGACCTTCCCGCACCTGTCGTGCAAGATAAGGTGGTGTCGAGAACAGGAGTAGGAGAGGGTAAGGTTTCAGAGATCTACAGGAAACTGATGGGAGTGGGAGGGAGCCCCGACAGGGAGGTGAAGAGAAAGTGGGAAGAAGAGCTGGGTGGGGAGTTATATGCCGGGTTATGGGAGGCGGCCCTGAGGTGAGTCAATGCATCCTCGTTGTGTGCCAGGCTCAGCCTGATACAATTTAAGGTGGTCCACAGGGCGCACATGACTGTGGCCGGGATGAGCAGGTTCTTGAAGGGGGTGGAGGATAGGTGTGGGCACTGTGCGGGGGGTCCTGCGAATCATGTCCATATGTATTGGGCATGTCTGAGGCCGAGGGGTTTCTGGCAGGGATTTGCTGACGTCATGTCAGAAGTTTTAAAGGTGAGGGTGGTGCCGAGCCCAGAGTGGCGATCTTTGGTGTGTCGGAAGAACCGGGAGCCCAGGGGGTGAGAGAGGCCGATGTCCTGGCCTTTGCCTCCCTGGTGGCCCGGATGGATCTTACTAGGTTGGAGGGATCGGAACCCCCGAAGTCAGGGGTATGGGTTTGTGACATGACAGGGTTTCTCAGAGTCGATAAAAATTAAATTTGCCTTGAGGGGTTCGCTGCAGGGGTTTGCCTGGGAGAGGGGTGGGGGTGGGAGAGGCTGGGTGTAAAGCCATGCTAGCTGGGGTTTGTTACTGGGAGGCGGTGCTAGTTTTATTGTTTGTTCTTGTTGAAATCTGATGTTTAAAATTGTTAAAATTATAAATACTTCAATAAAATATTCTCTAAAAAAAAACATGCACTATCAATGCAATGTCCTAGACTGGAGTACATTGTCAGAGTGGCTCAAAGAGGATTTTTCTAAATTATATATTCGTTTGTTGGGCCTCTTTTTCCTATTTGTTTGCCTCTCCAAGAATTACATTGAATAGGAAATGTCCAGTTATGATGTTTCAGCTATCGTGAGTTTGGGGCAAGTTAGATGGACCAGCTCTTCCTTTCCTACCCATTATTTTTAATATGTGTAATATTATGCTCCCAGACCAGACCCCAACAGTGGCTGGGATAGTGGACTGAAAATGCAATATTTTAGTTTATTTTGTGAGACTGCAGAAAGAATATTTAGCCCTAGGAGTGATTGCACAAAGAAATAGGGATTTGGTATTTTAAAACAAAACGTTATTAACACAATTTAATATTCTTTAACATCACGTCTGAAAATAGCTACAATGACTTCTTAATTACTATCTCTATTCCCAATTGAACAAGAAATAAGCAAAATATACAGTTCTCAATCGATCCTACAGCCCAATGGCACAGATTAATACGTGCTTTCCCAAACAGATTTGGCTCCTGTTAGAAACCCTGCAGCCTCTGACTGGATGTCTTCAAAAAGTGTTTCAACTGTTTTGTTTTAAGGGGCAGCACGGTGGTGCAGTGGTTAGCACTGCTGCCTACGGTGCTGAGGACCTGGACCCGGGTTGGATCTCAGCCTCGGGTCATGACTATGGAGTTTCCACATTTTCCCTGTGTCTGCATGGGTTTCATCCTCCACAACCCAAAGATGTTCAGGGTAGGTGGATTGGCCATGCCAAATTGCCCCTTAATTGGAGAAAAATAATTGGGTACTATAAATTTAAGAAAAAACGGTTTTGTTTCAGTTTCCCCCTTGTCCTCTGACAAGTCTGCACTGCTTTAAATACTATTAATCTTTTTTAACTATCCTACTGTGAGAGCAAAATACCTTACTTGTGGACTGTGTTATCCAGATCAGAACTCAACTCAAAAGCTTTCTCAAAATGTCTGAATACCTTTGCTATACCCAAATTGACATCATCTCCCCAAGCTGAAAACAAATGAACTCCCCAGGGACACCCCTCGTAAAACAGCAGCGCATTAGCTAGCGAAGGCCTTTTACTCTGACCAATTTCACCTCTGACTATTAAAAGCTTTCTGGTCTTGCAAAACAAGATTCTTTTTAAAACATGCCTACTGCAGTCAAACACACTATAACCCAGGCTTTTAACCCTTAAATCACAATGTTTATAACCCAGTAACATCTAAACTCCTGTAATCGTCACAGTAGGTGCAGGTCACGAGAAGATTCCAGCGATCATTGAATTAACAAAGATATCACCACGTGCAGGGAGACATGCAAATCGATGGACATCACAATAGATAAGCTGCACTTTATAGTGCATGGACGATAGGAGCCTGGTCAGGAGAGCTTTGGAATAGTTGAGCCTAAAGGTGCAAAAGCAATGGACGATGGTTGAGGCAAGGGTAGAGTTGGCAATGTAATGGAGGTGGAATTAGATGGTCTTCTCAGTGGACAGCACATGGAGTCAGATATGACAGAGGTCACAGCATGGTTCAGTGCCCGAGGTGGTGGGTGGATTTAAATGGGGGGTTGACTGATTTCTAAGAGAAAAGGACATTTCCAATAATACGAGTTTGAGTAAATTGCTAATTATTTATGGGTATGAGGATGGACCATTCTGTTTGAGATTACCAGTTTCCTGGAGCTTGCTTGATTGCTTTAGAGAATCAGAGAAAAATTTCCCCAGAGATTTTCCACATTGGCTGCAGTTATTTGCTTCTCCCAGGAGATGGTAAGCAAGTGGTGTAGGACTGGTGCAATTTCATACACCATTATGTGGCTGGGATCAACTTTATTTAATCATTCACGGATGTGAGCACCTCTGGTTAGGTCAGCATTTATTGCCCATCCTTATTTGCACTTGAGAAGGTGGTGGTGAGCTGCCTTCTTGAACCGCTGCAGGCCATGTGGTGTAGGTACACCCACAATGCTGTTAGGGAGGGAGTTCAAGGATTTTGACCCAGTGACAGTGAAAGAACAGCAATATATTTCTAAGTCTGGATGGTCAGTGGTTGGAGGCAAGCTTCCAAGTAGCTGTGTTCCTTTCCTTTAATGTCATGTTTCCCCGCCATACCACACTATGGAACCAGCCAAACTGGAACTTCGTGTTCTGATAACAGCAATGTGCTAGATTAAAATTGGATAATACTAACACGACTACTAATAATAGTATTAGTATTAATTGGAATGAAGTAATTTGAAAATTAGACCACGCAAATCAATTTAAGAATAACCAGATCATCGTGTTTAGATATGGTAGTTGAGGAATAATATTGTTCAGGACACCATCACTTCCCTGCTTTTCAAAATAGTGTCGTGGGAACTTTCACATCCACTCAGGGCAGGCAGGGTCTTGTTTTAATATCTCATTCAAAAGATAGCGTCTGACAATGCCACACACCCTCAGTACTGCACTAGTGTGTCAGCTTAGATTTTTGTGCTCAAGTGTTTAAAGTGGGACAAAAGCAAGAAAGTTATAAATTAAAAAGCACTGTTTTGGCCTCAATTAGAGTACCGTACCCAATTCTGGGGAGGCAGTGGCGTAGTGTGATTGTTGCTGGACTAGTGATCCAGAAGCCCAGAGTCATGCTCTGGCGACCTGGGTTCGAATCCCCTCCTGGTAGATGGTGAAATTTGAATTCAATAAAAATCTGGAATTAAAAGTCTAAATGTGACGATTGTCATAAAAATGTATCTGGTTCACTAATGCCCCTTTAGGGAAGGAAATCTGTCCTCGCCTGGTCTGGCTGGTCGACATGTAACTCCAG
This sequence comes from Scyliorhinus canicula, assembly GCF_902713615.1. NCBI lineage: Eukaryota > Metazoa > Chordata > Chondrichthyes > Carcharhiniformes > Scyliorhinidae > Scyliorhinus > Scyliorhinus canicula. Next base: position 18,113,004 of record NC_052162.1, read on the forward strand.
ATCCACAACAATGCGGTTGACTCTTAAATGCCCTCAAGGATGGGCAATAAATGCTGACCCAGCCAGAGACACCTACATCTGTTGAACAAATAAAAAAACCTGCACTAGGATGTAGAAAACATTGGTGAGAATAGTTGCGGGGATTGATGACTTCCATTACATGGATGCATTGGAAAGTAAGTTGTGCTTGCTCCCCCTTAGAGAAGATTGAAAGGAGATTTCATAAGGGCGCTAGGTACAGCAGATGGAGAGAAACCATTCCCATTGGCAAAGGGGTTGAGAATACAGATTTAAGACAATTGGCAAAGGAGCCCGAGGTAACTTGAGGGAAACCTTTCTATACAGCATGTAGTTAGGACATGGGAAGCACTGCCTGAAGGTGTGGTGGAAGCACGATAAGCACTTGAGGAAAAGTATTGGCAGAGATATGGGGAGTAATGTGGGACTGGCTAAATTGTCTTTCAGAGAGCTGGAACAGCCACAAAATGCAGATACCATTTTTTTTGATGATTCAATAAATGTTGCTGTCAATAAGGTGACTTGATTTTCATGGGATTGAGTAAGGGGAAAACCATATGCAGCAGGATTAAGACAATTACCCCCCTGATTCTGGTCCTAATTGACTTCCTTGATCCATGCCTGGGACATTTTATTTTTATTAGTTCAAAGATTTCAGTAAAAATAATACAAACAAGCACAAATTCCATTCCTATATTTACTTTATATGCAGCAAGAGAAAGGCACTTTCATTTCATATTCATAATGTTTTAGATAAAAAAATAGCGCATGATTGAAAGTCCATTCCCATATCTTATTCCATCCTCAAAATAAAATGAGATTTAACATGGGGCTGTTAATGTTTTACGGATGGATAACATTATCAGTTGAACCTAACTCAACGTGATTACATATCAATTACAGACTAACTGAAGTCATCACTTATGTATGCAGATTACACAATATTGTACAAAATGTGAGAGTTTATCAATAATCTTACAGAATTTCTTACCTCCTTTAGGTTCCCAGTTATGTAGCTCAATTTCTGCAGGACCCTAAGCTACCAGGTTGGACTAAGATATATTTTTCAAAGATTGGCAGATCTTTATCTTCACTCATTAAATAACCGGCCCTAAAATTCCGAACAAAACAATTTAGATGCCTGACGAAAAAAAACACCAGTGAATGGTCTCGACAGATCTGAAATCGGAATAGTTCAATACTTTTTATTTCAGCCGTTCATTCCAACAGGTTTGGTTGCAAATTCCCACTAGTGTTCATCCTGTTTACAGGTAAACATTTGGAATTTCATGTTTTGCAAAGACTCAGTGGTGTTTCTACACATATATACGTACCAAAATGTGAAGAGAGACAAAAGAAGCCTTCCATCCAGCTTCTGCGTAACCATGCACACCATTAACCTGCATCCCCAAAACGTGTGAACATATGCCCAATGCTGAACACAGATCAATTCCTGTGCCTAAGATAAACCAGTCACCAAAATAAGATATACACCTGCAACTTGTGTGCATGATTAGATGAAACAATTATATAAGGCCTCCTGTAGCTTCCAATGTAGCGTTCCAAGACAACAGACCACTACTGATCCTAAGGAAGACCTGACCAGGAGTTGATAAGGAATGTCCATTCTTTTTTGTCGTCCACTTAAAACCAAACGAATAAAAGAGAGAAAAAAAATATGAGAAAGTAATGGATGTCAAACACCGAATGCTTAATTGATAGTAGCTGAATTACAAGTGTGACACTTTATTACCAAAATAATTGTTAATAAAATTAAATTACATTTTAATTTCAAAATCAAGTAAACAATTTATCGGCTGACAATATTGTCTATTCTTCATATTTCTAGACTTGTACGTAAAACATTTGGATGACAGGAAAATTGCTTGAGTTTACCCCTTAGTGACTATAACTAAAGATTAATAAATCTTATTCCCCGTTGATATATTTTAAAAGAACCACTTTCTTAAATGGTTACTAAAAAAATTGATTAAATCCAGACAAGACATTAAAATTATTCCCATTACCTGCTGAAGAGGGTGCAAAATATCCTCGACACTATTCATAGAAGAGAATAGAGTTTGATTGAGTGCCCGATCCAAGATTCCTTCCTCAACTAAAACAGATTGTGTAATCTACTCAATTGTTGGTTTAGGATGGGGTCCGGTTGAGCTCAGTTGGCCAGATAGTTTGTTAATGATGCAGAGTGAGGTCAGCAGCGCAGTTTCAATTCCCGTACCAGGTGAGGTGATTCAGCGAGGCTCCCGCCTTCTCAACCTTGCCCCTCGCCTGAGGTGTGGTGATCCTCAAGTTAAATCACCACCCGTCCGCTCACCCCCTCAAAGGGGAAAACAGTCAATGGTGACTTTATCTGTTGTTTTAGGACTTGGCTGTGCTGAATATGGTTGCCACTTTTATCCAGATAACCGTGACTGTATTTCAAAAGTAATCCAGTGGCTGCAAAGCATTTTGAGATGTACAAGACATGCTTAAACGCAAGTTTGTTCTCATTTGCATATAAACTGGTGTTGAGGCTTTGATGTACTTGCATTCCTTCCACAAGAGGGAGATGTGGAGTATTCGTCCTGTCTACTGTAATTCATAAGATTTGTTGCGATAGATGCATTTATGCTTTTTTTTGATTCCATTACAACAATACTTTGTTATAACCCACGCAGGACCTTTGGGGTAGAAGCAATTAGCCTCCCAGTGACCTTCGTTGAGGGACAGGGAGCCCATGGTACTCCAAAAACCTGTAATATAAAGATCTGCCAGATTTGGACGCCCGACTCCCAGCTGGGATCTGAAGAGTATTGTACATACCGTTGATTCATAATAAGACTAATTTCTCTTATCCACTCGCCTTGGACTAGTCTGTGGTCACTAAACACTTCAAAAATGTTTCAAAGGTTCTAAAGGTCCTTGGAATGTAAAATTAATTGCATAAGCGCAATTTATTTGGTTCCTGTAAGATTCAATTGGTTTTGGAGTACATCATTCATTCAGATTTCCCTCTGTTCTCAAAATTCTACTTTTCTGCGAGACAACTTAAATCCACTTGATCAGCTCTTCAATATACATTTCTAATAACTTGGATGACAAAACAGAAGCATATGCATGGTTTGGAAGAGAGCTGGAAGTACAGCATAGACAGATTGAGAGGGGGGGGGGGGGGGGGGGGAAACAAAGGCGCCTGGAATTTAATGTGAACTGGGGGATCATTCACTTTCGATTTGGGAAATATAAATTGAAACACTTTCTCAATGGTAAAGGACTAGAGAGCTGTGGAGCACCAAAAGGATTTAGAAGTATATATACACAATGACGAAAAGGTACAAAAATGATCAAAAAGCTTAGTGAAGCATTGACCTTCATCTGAAGGGAGGATTGGAGTTCAAAAGTGGAGTGATGCTTCAGTTGCACATAGCCTGGGTCAGATTCTAGTTGGGTGCACAATATCCCCATGTCTGCATGGGTAGACATGCAGGTTAGGTGGATTGGCCATGCCCCTTATTGGGAAAAAAATAATTGGGTACTCTAAATTTGAAAAAAAAGATTCCAGTTGGATTAGTGAATACAGCTTTGAGCACTGAACCACAGGAAAGATGCACTAGCTTCAGAAGGGACATAGCAAATTCACCAGGGTGTTCAAGGTTAAATTATGAGAACAGGTTTCATAAACTTGATTTGTATTCTCTTAAATTTGGACAATTGAGGGGTGATCTAAGGTGCCCTCGGCCCACCATTAGCTGTTTCGTCAACGACCTTCTTTATATCAGGATGTTCGCTGATGGTTGTACAAGATTCAGAACCATTTCCGATTCCTCAGATACTGAAGCAATCGGTGACCCAATGCAGCAAGACCTGGACTCATAACCAGGCTCAGGCTAATAAATGGCAAGTAACATTCACGCCATAGAAGTGCGAGGCAATGACCATCTGCAACAAGAGAGAATCTAACCATCATGGCATTACCATCGCTGAATCCCCCACAATCAACATCCGGGGGTTACCAGTGACCAGAAACTGAACTGGACTAACCTTAAAAGTACAGTGGCTACAAGAGCCAGTCAGAGGATAGGAATCCTGCAGTGCGTAAACTCACCTCATGACGCACCAAAGCCTGTCCACCACATACATGGCACGAGTTAGGTGTCTAATGGAATACTCTCCACTTGCCTGGATGAGTGAGGCTCTAACACAGGAAACTCAACACCATATAGGACAAAGCAGCCTGCGTGATAGGCACCTCATCTGCAAACATTCACTCCCTCCGCCATCGACGGACAGTGGCAGCAGTGTCCTCTTCTGTAAGATGCACTGCAGGAATTCACCAGGGAGGGGGTCGGCACATCGGAGCAGTGGTTAGCACTGCTGCATCACAGCGCCGATGATCCAGGTTTGACCCTGGTCTCAGGTCACTGTCCGTGTGGGGTTTGCACATTCTCCTTGTGACTGCGTGGGTCTCATCCCCACAACCCAAAAATGTGCAGCGTAGGTGGATTGGCCACGCTAAATTGCTCCTTAATTGGAAAAAAAAGAATTGGGTACTTCAAAACTTTTTTAAAAAAAGGAATTCACCAGGGCCCCTTGGACAGCACCTTCCAAACCCACGACCGCTACTATCTAGAAGGGCAAGAGCAACCAATACACCGGAATACCACCATCTGGAAGTTCCCCTCCTAGCCAACCACCATCCTGACATGGAAATGTGTTGCCATTCCTTTACTGTCGCTGGGTCAAAATCCTGGACCTCCCTCCCTAACAGCACTTTGGGTGTACTTACACCACATGGATTGCAGCAGTTCAAGAAGGCAGCTGACTAACACCTTAAGGCAATTAGGGATGGCCAACAAATGCTGACCTACCCAACGACACCCACATCCCAAGAAATTTTTTTTTGAAGAGTTTAAATAACTGATGTATATATTCATGTGAATGCAGTTTGCAAGCCACATGTAATGTTTGGTATAACATCAAAGGGCGACACTGTGGTTAGCCCCTGCTGCCTAATGCACTGAGGACCCGGGTTCGATTCCAGCCCCGGGTCACTGTCTGTGTGGAGTTTGCACATTCTCTCAGTGTCTGCGTGAGTTTCACCCCCACAACCCAAAGATGTGCAGGGTAGGTGGTTTGGCCTCTTAATTGGAAAAAAATAATTGGGTACTCTTAAATTTATTTTAAAAAAACATCAAAGCATTAAAAACAATTCAGGAACAGCATCATGGATCATTTGTAAATGTCCCAGTGATATAATAAACGTTGTATACAATACTCTGAGCCATGGAGTTGATATTTTTGACAAATGAATGGAGTACCTATACTGGCTTGCTCGATGTACACATGCAGTGAATAATTAAACAACCTGCAGTGAACAGAAAGTACACAGACCCAGGAAAATTTGTAAGCCTCTTCTTTGAAACCAGCCCTCTGACATCAAGGCAGCATTTGACCACGTATGGCATCAAAGAGCCATAGCAAAACTGGAGTCAATGAGAATCATGTGAAAAGCTATCCACTGCTTGGAATTATGCTACAATAAGGATGTGGTTGTCGGAGGCCAATAATTTCGGTCCCAACACATCACTGCAGGAGTTCCTCAGGGTAATGTCCTAGGCCCAACCACCTCCAGCTGCTTCATCAATAACTTACCCTCCATCATTAGGTCAGAATGGGGATTTTTCGCTGATTATTCCAATGTTCAGCACCTTTCGAGGTTCTGTAGATATTGAAGCAATCTGTCAATATGCAGCAAGACCTGGGCAACATTCAGGCTTGAGCTGACATGTGGTAAGTAACATTCGAGCCACACATGTGAAAGGCAATGACCATTACGAACATGAAAAAAATCCAAACATCTTACCTTGACATTAAGTGGCATTATTATTGCTGAATCCTCCACTATCAACATCCTTAGGGTTTGCCTTTGGTCAGAAACTGAACTAGGCCAGCCATATAAACAGAAGAGCAGGTCAGAGACTGGAGATTCTGTGGAGATTAACTCAACTCCTGACTCCCCAAAGTCTGTCCACCATCTACAAGACACAAGTCAGGAGTGTAATGGAATACTCCCACTTGCCTGGATGAGTGCAGCTCCAACAACACTCAAGAGGCTCGACACCATCCAGAATAAAGCAGTGTTTGACTGGCACCTCATCAACCGCCTCGAACATTCATTCCCTCCACCACCAATGCACAGTAGTAGCAGTGTGTACTATCTACAAGATGCACTGCAGCAACTCACTAAGGCTCCTTCGACAGCACCTTCCAAACTAGCAAGGTCTAGGAGGGCCCAGGAGGGCAGGGGTACCAGATGCTTGGGAACACCACCACTTTAGGTTCACCTCCTGGTCACACATGATCCTGACTTGGATCTAAATCGTTGTTCCTTCACTCACTGGAACTCAACATCACTATTAGTAAACCTACACCACATGGACTGCAGCAGTGCAAGGTGACTCAGCACCAACTTCTCAAGGAAAATTAGTGATGGACAATAGATATTAGCCTAGTAAGCAATGTCCACATCCAGTAAACAAACAAAAAGTCATGTTAAAGAAGTGGGAATATATAATGAAAATTATGACATAGAAATGGGATCAAAGCTCACCTTGGGAACAAATATGACACCAATAAGACTGGGATTACTGAAAAGGACAGTGGACAGGCAATGCCAGGCATTCAAGGGATGAATAGGCGAACTCCAAAAATTGTTTATTCCTATTTGGCGCAAGGGTAGAAAGGGAACTGTGGCCAAACCATGGCTTACATGGGAAATTAGAAATAGTATTAGATTCAAAGAAGAGGCTTACAAATTAACTAGAAAAGCAATAGACCTGCAGACTGGGAATAGTTTGAAATTCAGCAAAGGCAGACAATAATAATAATAATATCCTTTTATTGTCACAAGTATGAAGTTACTGTGAAAAGCCCCTAGTTGCCACATTCCGGCGCCTGTTCGGATAAACTGGTACAAGAATTGAACCCGCGCTGCTGGCCTCGTTCTGCATCACAAACCAGCTATCTAGCCCACTGAGCTAAACCAGCCCTCTGCAAAGGGATTGATTAAGAAAGGGAAAATACAATTTGAAAGTAAGCTAGTGGGGAACATAAAAACTGACTATAAAAAGGTTTCTATCGGTCTGAAAAGAGAAAAAGATTGATAACAACTAATGTAGACCCCTTGCAGTCAGAAACGGAGGATTCATAACAGGGAGCCAAGAAATGGATGAGGAACTAAATTCGTACTTTGCTTGTCTTCACAAAGAAAGACATGATTAATATTCCGGAAATTCCGAGAAACACAAGTTTTAGTCAGGAGCTGAAGGAAATTAGTATTAGTAAAGAAATGGTTTGGGGAAATATAATGGGATCAAAGGTGGACAAATCTCCACGGCCTGATAATTTTCATCCCACAGTACTTAAGGAAGTGCCCTAGAAATAGTAGATCCATTGGTGGTAATTTTCCAAAATTCTTTGGACTCTGGAATGATTCCGACAGATTGGAACGTAACGAATGCAACCCCGCTGTTCAAAAAGGGAGCTAGAGAGAAAACAGGGAACTATAAACCAGTGAGCCTAACATTGATAGTAGGGAAGTTGCTAGTGTCCATTATCAAGGAATTTATAGTACAGCATTTGAAAAGCAGTGGTGTAATCAGACAAATTCTTTGAAGATGTAACTGGTAGAGTTAACCAGGGAGAACTTGTGGATGTGGTTTATTTAGACTTTCAGAAGGCTTTCGATAAGATGTCACATAGCAGATGAATATGTAAAGTCAATGCGCATGGGATTACAGGTAGTGTCTTGAGATGGATAGAAAAAGGGCAGCACGGTGGCCTAGTGGTTAGCACAGCTGCCTCACGGCGCTGAGGTCCCAGGTTCGATCCCGGCTCTGGGTCACTGTCCATGTAGAGTTTGCACATTCTCCCCGTGTCTGCGTGGGTTTCGCCCTCACAACCCAAAAAAAAATGTGCAGAGTAGGTGGATTGGTCATGCTAAATTGCCCCTTAATTAGAAAAAATAATTGCGTACTCTAAATTTTAAAAAAAACAAGAGATGGATAGAAAACTGGTTAGCAGACAGGAAGCAAAAAGTTGGAAATAATGGGTCTTTTTCTGATTGGCAGACAGTGATTACTGGAGTACCGCAGGGATCTGGGCTAGGACTCCAACTCTTCACATTATATATTAATGATTTGGACAAGGGAACTAAATGTATTATCTGCAAATTTGCAGATGATACAAAGTTGGGTGGGAAGGTGAGCTGTGAGGAGGATACAGAGATGCTTCAGCAGGCTGAGTGGGCACATGCCTGGCAGACGCAGCATAAAGTGGATAAGTGTGAGGATATCTGCTTTGGTGGTAAAAATAAGGAGGCAGATTATTATTTGAACGGGTGCAAATGGAGACAGATGGATATTCAGCGAGGCCTTGGTGTCCTCGTGCATCAGTCGCAGAAAGTAAACACGCAAGTCCAGCAGGCAGTAAACAAGGCCAATGAAGTTGGCCTTCATAACGAGAGGATTTGAGTATAGGAATAGAGATGTTTTACTGCTATTATATATGGCATTGGTGAGGCCACATCTGGAGTAGTGTGTGCAGTTTTGGTGTCTTTATCTGAGGAAGGATATTCTTGCTATGGAGCGAGTGCAGCAAAAGTTTGCCAGGCTGCTTCCTGGGATGGTGGGACAGTCATATGAGGAGAGACTAAGTCAATTAGGATTATATTCATTGGAGTTTAGAAGAGTGAGAGGATTTCATAGAAACTTACAAAATTCTAACAGGATTAGACAGGGTAGATTCAGAAAAAAATGTTCCCAATGGTGGGGTGTCCAGAACTAGGGGTCATAGTTTGAGGATGAAGGGTAAATCTTTTAGGACTTAAGTGAGGAGAACTTTATTCACCCAGAGAGTGGTGAAACTGTGGAATTCGTTACCACAGAAAGTTGTTGAGACCAAAATGTTGTGTAATTGCAAGAAGGAATTAAATATAGCTCTTGAAGCCAAGGATAATGGGAGAAGGCGGGATCAGTGTGTTGATCTTAATGATTAGCCATGATCATAATGAATGGTGGAGTATCCTCAAAGGGCCGAATGACCTCCCCCTGCTTCTATTTTCTATGCTTCTATATTACCTGTCTGCCAAATAGTTTTCTATCCATCTCAGTAAATTCCCTTTTCTGACTGTAAGGGACCTACATTTGTCTTCACCAATCTTTTCCTCTTCACATATCTACCAAAATTGTAGTCAATTTTTATGCTCTCCACAATCTTACTCTTGTAGTCTACTTTCCTTCTTAATCAATTCCTTTGTCTTTGTTTCCTGAATTGTAAACTGTGCCCAATCCTCAGGTCTGGTGTCTATGCTGGCCAATTTGCATGCCTCTTCGTTGCAACTAATACTATCTCGAATTCCCCTTGTAAGCATGGTTTGGCCGGGCACCTTTCCCATTTTATTTTTGCGCCAGCCAGGAATGAACAACTGTTGCAGTTCATCATGTGCTTTTTGAATTTTTCCCATTGCATATCCACTATCATCCCTTTAAGTGGGGTGGCGCATGGTTAGCACTGCTTCCTCACAGCGCTAGGGGCCTGGGTTCAATTCCAACCTTGGGGCACTGTCTGTGTGGAGTTTGCACATTCTCCCTGCATCTGCTTGGGTTTCCTCCCATAGTCCAAAGATGTGCAGGCAAGGTGGATTGTCCATGCTAGATTGCCCCCTTGTGTCCGAAAGGATAGGTGGGGGTATTGGGTCCCGGGAGAGGGTGGGGGCATGGACCTCAGTACGGATCTCTTTCAGATGGTCAGTGCACACCCGATGGGCCAAATGGCCTCTTTCTGCACTGCAGTGATTCTGCAATTCTAACGTACCCCAATCATAGCCAACTCGTGCCTCAGACCATTGTAGTTTCCTTTATTTAGATTCAGGATCTTAGTCCCAGATCAACTATGTCATTCTCTACCCAGGTGAAGAATTCCATCATATTATGGTCACTCATGCTCAAGGGGCCTCACGCAACTAGATTGCCAATTTATTCCTTTCTCATTACACAATTCCCAGTCTAGGATGGACTGTTTTCTAGTTGGTTCCTCAATGTATTGGTCCAGAAAATCATCCCGTATACACTCCAGGAATTGCTCCTCTGGGCTATTGTTACTAGTTTGATTTGTCCAATCTATGTACAGATTAAAGTCACCAAAAATTACAGATGTTCCTTTACCGCATGATCCAAAGCGGAAGCCCTACCTCCCTCGCTCCATAGATCACAGAATTTACAATGCAGGAGGCTATTTGGCCCACGTGCCTGCACCGGCCCACGGAAAGAGCACCCTACCTAAGCCCATGCCTCCACCCCATTCCTGCAACCTAGTAACCAGACCTAACTTTTTGGACACAAAGGGGCAATTTAGCATGGTAAATCCACCTAACCTGCACATATTTGGACTGTGGGAGGAAACCTGAGGACTCGGAGAAAACCCACACAGACACAGGAAGAAAGTGCAAACTCCACAGTCACCCGAGGCCAGAATTAAACCTGGGACCCTGGAACTGTGAGGCAGCAGTGTTAACCACTGTGCCACCATGCATGCATCCCTTATTTCCTGTTTAGTGCAGTTTTTTTGCACTTGCGATTAGAGCATACAAGGCTATAGGCCAAGTGCTGGAAAATGGGATTAGAATAGTTAGGTAGTTGTTTTTGACCGGCGCAGACATGATGGGCTGTATGATTCTATAAACTATGTTTCGGATAAAGGATAGTGGAAGACTATAATCTCCACCTCCAAGGGGCTGTGGGCTACTGGGAGAAGTTGAATTTTCATGGCTGAGATTGATCGAATTTTCAATGGGTATGGCTAACATGTATTAAACAAAGGCACAAAAATGAAATTGATGTATAGATCGGTCACACTGCATGTGTATGGGGTAAAGGCTCAAGCGAGGCTCAACTCCTGTTATTGGCAGTAACTTATACTTTAAAAAATAATCATTGGACTATTAGCAAGGAATAAAAATTACAAAATGATGGAAAAAAAAAAAATAATCATTGGTTAGAACAATGAAAAAAATTGCTACCATCAGAATTTTTACGGCACAGGAGGGTAGCCATTTGGCCCATGGCGTCTGCACAGGCTCACCAAATGAGCATTATGGCTTGGTGCCATTCTCCTGCCTTTTCTCTGTATCCTTGTACAATACTTCTTCAAATAATATCCAAGTCTCACTTGAATGCCTCAATTTAACCTGCCTTCACTCTTCCAGGCAGTGCATTCCAGACTTGAACCACTCTTGTGAAAGTGTTTTTTCACATCGCATTTGCTTCTTTTACAAATCACTTCAAACCGGTATCCTCTCATTGTCAACCCTTGTTACTAATGAGAGTTCATTACCACGTCCTTTCAATTGCCTGTTTTTGGTAAAAGGTTTTGCAATCTCACGATCCTTTACAGGGTCATCAATAGTTCCATGGGAACTAGTTCTGAACATGCCTTAAAGTGAAGTTCCTGGAGAAGGCAGGTATGTTGGCGGGTCAGCTCCGTAGGGAGGCTGCGGCAAGGGAAATTGCCCAGGTGCGGGACAGGACAGAGAAGTTGGTGGTAGCTCCAGATCAGATTAACAAGGTCTTTAACAAATTCTATGAGAAGATGTACAGGTCAGAGCCACCTGGCAGAGGCCAGGCGACGCAGGAATTTCTAGATGGGCTGGAGTACCCGAGGTTAGAGGAGGGGGACAGGGCTATATTAGAGGGGACGATAGTGGAGCAGGAGGTAAAAGATGCGATTGGGAGGCTGCAGTCGGGGAAGGTGGCAGGGCCGGATGGGTTTCTGGTGGAATATTATAAAAAATTCAAAAATAAGCTGGTACCGCTGATAGTGTGAAAGTTTAAAAAAAAATAAATTTTGACTACCCAATTTTTTTTCCAATTAAGGGGCAATTTAGCGTGGCCAATCCACCTACGCTGCACATTTTTGGGTTTTGGGGGCGAAACCCACGCAGACACGGGGAGAATGTGCAAACTCCACACGGACAGTGACCCAGAGCCGGGATCGAACCTGGGACCTCAGCGCCGTGAGGCGGTTGTGCTAACCACTAGGCCGCCGTGCTGTCCTGATAGTGTGAAAGTTTGAGGAGGCGACAGGGAAGGGGGTGTTACCACAAACTTTGGGGCAGGCATCAACTTCCCTGTTACTTAAGAAAGAGGGGAAGGAAACAGAGGTGGTTGTGGCATTGGATGCCAAGAAAGCGTTTGACAGGTAGAATGGGGGTACTTGATGGCAGTTCTAGAGCGGTTTGGAATTGGACCCAGATTTGTGGACCAATAAGGCTATGATATAAGGAGCCGAGGGCCAGTGTCCGCACAAATAACATCAGCTCAGAATACTTTCCTCTCCACCGTGGGACTAGGCAGGGATGTCCTATGTCCCCCCTGCTGTGTGCACTCGCAATTGAGCCATTGGCCATCGCATTAAGAAGTTCGGAGGTATGGAAAGGGATATTGCAGGGGCGATAGAGCATAGGGTGTCCTTGTATGCTGATGACTTATTATACATATCTAATGGATAGAGCAGGGACAGGAATGGTTGTTGCAGGTTCCGGGGTTTAGGTGTTTTAGTAAGTTCAGAGAAGGGGGCAAAAGAGGGGGAGGTGTGGCGCTGCTAGTCAAGGACAGTATTACGGTGGCGGAAAGGATGCTAGATGGGGACTCTTCTTCTGAGGTAGTATGGGCTGAGGTTAGAAACAGGAATGGAGAGGTCACCCTGTTGGGAGTTTTCTATAGGCCACCTAATAGTTCTAGGGATGTAGAGGAAAGGATGGCGAAGATGATTCTGGAAAAGAGCGAAAGTAACAGGGTAGTTGTTATGGGAGACTTTAACTTTCCAAATATTGACTGGAAAAGATATAGTTCGAGTACATTAGATGGGTCATTCTTTGTACAATGTGTGCAGGAGGGTTTCCTGACACAATATGTTGACAGGCCAACAAGAGGCGAGGCCACATTGGATTTGGTTTTGGGTAATGAACCAGGCCAGGTGTTAGATCTGGAGGTAGGTGAGCACTTTGGAAACAGTGACCACAATTCGGTGACCTTTACGTTAGTGATGGAAAGGGATAAGTATACCCCGCAGGGCAAGAGTTATAGCTGGGGGAAGGGCAATTATGATGCCATTAGACATGACTTAGGATGTGTTGGTTGGAGAAGTAGGCTGCAAGGGTTGGGCACACTGGATATGTGGAGCTTGTTCAAGGAACAGCTATTGCATGTTCTTGATAAGTACGTACCAGTCAGGCAGGGAGGAAGGGGTCGAGCGAGGGAACCGTGGTTTACCAAAGAAGTGGAATCTCTTGTTAAGAGGAAGAAGGAGGCCTATGTGAAGATGAGGCGTGAAGTTTCAGTTGGGGCGCTTGATATTTACAAGGAAGCGAGGAAGGATCTAAAGAGAGAGCTGAGACGAGCAAGGAGGGGACATGAGAAGTCTTTGGCAGGTAGGATCAAGGAAAACCCAAAAGCTTTCTATAGGTATGTCAGGAATAAAAGAATGACTAGGGTAAGAGTAGGGCCAGTCAAGGACAGTGGTGGGAAGTTGTGTGTGGAGGCTGAGGAGATAAGCGAGATACTAAATGAATACTTTTCGTCAGTATTCACTCAAGAAAAAGATAATATTGTGGAGGAGAATGCTGAGACCCAGGCTATTAGAATAGATGGCATTGAGGTGCGTAGGGAAGAAGTGTTGGCAATTCTGGACAAGGTGAAAATAGATAAGTCCCCGGGGCCGGATGGGATTTATCCTAGGATTCTCTGGGAAGCCAGGGAAGAGATTGCTGAGCCTTTGGCTTTGATTTTTAGGTCATCATTGGCTACAGGAATAGTGCCAGAGGACTGGAGGATAGCAAATGTGGTCCCTTTGTTCAAGAAGGGGAGTAGAGATAACCCCGGTAACTATAGGCCGGTGAGCCTAACGTCTGTGGTGGGTAAAGTCTTGGAGAGGATTATAAAAGATACGATTTATAATCATCTAGATAGGAATAATATGATTAGGGACAGTCAGCATGGTTTTGTGAAGGGTAGGTCGTGCCTCACAAACCTTATCGAGTTCTTTGAGAAGGTGACTGAACAGGTAGACGAGGGTAGAGCAGTTGATGTGGTGTATATGGATTTCAGTAAAGCGTTTGATAAGGTTCCCCACGGTCGTCTATTGCAGAAAATACGGAGGCTGGGGATTGAGGGTGATTTAGAGATGTGGATCAGAAATTGGCTAGTTGAAAGAAGACAGAGAGTGGTAGTTGATGGGAAATGTTCAGAATGGAGTTCAGTTACGAGTGGCGTACCACAAGGATCTGTTCTGGGGCCGTTGCTGTTTGTCATTTTTATAAATGACCTAGAGGAGGGCGCAGAAGGATGGGTGAGTAAATTTGCAGACGACACTAAAGTCGGTGGAGTTGTAGACAGTGCGGAAGGATGTTGCAGGTTACAGAGGGACATAGATAAGCTGCAGAGCTGGGCTGAGAGGTGGCAAATGGAGTTTAATGTGGAGAAGTGTGAGGTGATTCACTTTGGAAAGAATAACAGAAATGCGGAATATTTGGCTAATGGTAAAATTCTTGGTAGTGTGGATGAGCAGAGGGATCTCGGTGTCCATGTACATAGATCCCTGAAAGTTGCCACCCAGGTTGATAGGGTTGTGAAGAAGGCCTATGGTGTGTTGGCCTTTATTGGTAGAGGGATTGAGTTCCGGAGCCATGAGGTCATGTTGCAGTTGTACAAAACTCTAGTACGGCCGCATTTGGAGTATTGCGTACAGTTCTGGTCGCCTCATTATAGGAAGGACGTGGAAGCTTTGGAACGGGTGCAGAGGAGATTTACCAGGATGTTGCCTGGTATGGAGGGAAAATCTTATGAGGAAAGGCTGATGGACTTGAGGTTGTTTTCGTTAGAGAGAAGAAGGTTAAGAGGTGACTTAATAGAGGCATACAAAATGATCAGAGGGTTAGATAGGGTGGACAGCGAGAGCCTTCTCCCGCGGATGGAGGTGGCTAGTACGAGGGGACATAGCCTTAAATTGAGGGGTAATAGATATAGGACAGAGGTCAGAGGTGGGTTTTTTACGCAAAGAGTGGTGAGGCCGTGGAATGCCCTACCTGCAACAGTAGTGAACATTCCAACATTGAGGGCATTTAAAAATTTATTGGATAAGCATATGGATGATAAGGGCATAGTGTAGGTTAGATGGCCTTTAGATTTTTTCCATGTCGGTGCAACATCGAGGGCCGAAGGGCCTGTACTGCGCTGTATCGTTCTATGTTCTATGTCGGAACCGAGTGTGTCAATAGGGGGAATATTGGAGCTGCTTCAGGTGTTTGGGTTTTTCTTGGGGTACAAATTAAATCTAGACAAGAGTGAATATTTTGTGGTGACTTGGCCAGGGTGGGGCTGCCATTCGTGGGGCAGGGAATCACTTTAGAAACCTGGGGATGCAGGTTGCTTGAGATTGGGGGGGGGGGGGGGGCTCTGTAGGTACAACATTTCTAGTTTGGTGGGGAGGGTAAAAGCTGATCTGGCAAGGCGGGATGGTCTCCCTCTGTCACTGGCGGGTCGGGTACAGGCGGTTAAAATGAAGGTGCTGCGGCGATTCCTGTTAGTTTTCAATGTCTGCCGATTTTCCTGCCAAAGGCATTTTTTTAAAAGAGAGATTGAAGGGATGATTACCTCGTTCATATGGGGAGGGAAGGTGGCCAGAATTAAAAAGGTCCTGCTACAGAGAGGAAGGCAGGCAGGGGGTTTGGGTCTTCCAAACCTGATGTATTAATACTGGGCGGCAAATGTGGAGAAGGTATGGAGCTGGGTCAGAGGGGTTGACTCCCAATGGGTCAGAATAGAGGAGTTTGGGTCGGGATTGAAGGAGCTAGCGACAGCGCCGCTCCCAACGGCCTCGGGGAGGTACTCAGGGAGTCCGGTAGTAATAGCTTAGTTGAGAATTTGGAGGCAGTTTCGACAGCACTTAGGGTTGGGGGCAGGGTCAAGGGAAATGCCAATTCGGGGAACCATAGATTTGAGCCAGGGAAGCGGGATGGAAATTTTCAGAGATGGGAGGAGAAAGGAATTAGGACACAAAGATTTGTTTCTTGGGGGTCGTTTTGCGGGATTGAAGGAGTTGGGAGCGAAGTATGGGCTGGAGCTAGGGGAAATATTTAGATACATGCAGGCTCGAGACTTTGCCAGAAAGGAGATACAGAGCTTCCCAATAGAGCCGGCTTCCACATTGTTCGAGGAGGTGCTGACGACATAGGAACTGGAGAAGGGGGTAGTATTGGAGGTTTACGGGGCTATTTTGGAGGAGGAGAAGGCGACGCTAGAAGGGATCAAGGCAAAGTGGGAGGAAGAGTTGAGAGAGGGTATGGAGGGGTTCTGGTGTGAGGTGCTCCGGAAGGTGAACGCCTCCACCTCGTGTGGGGCTGATACAGCCGAAGGTGGTGTATAGAGCACACCTTATAAGGGAGAGGATGAGTCAGCAGATTGAGGGGTTAGAAGGTGTGTGAGACCATTGCGGGGGGCGTAAACCACGTTAATACATCTTGGTCCTGTCCAAAGCTGGAGAATTACTGGAAGGAGGTTTTTAGGGTAATCTCTAAAGTGGTGCACGTGAACTGAACCTGGGCCCTTGGAGGCCATATTTCAGGTGTCGGACCAGCCAGGGTTGGAAATGGGCGCGGAGGCAGATGTTGTAGCCTTCACCTCGTTGATCACCCAAAGACGGATCCTGTTAGGGTGGAGATCAACCTCTCCACCTTGTGCCCTGGCTTGGCAGAGGGACCTGCTGGAATTCTTGACGCTTGAAAAGGTCAAATTTGAACTAAGGGGAAGGATTGGGGGGGGTTCTACCATTCATGGACGTTATTCATTATGCACTTTCGAGAATCGGATCACATCCAACATTGCCCGGGGGGGTTGGGGGAGAGGGACTGTATGTGTTAATGGTGACTATGGGTGTTTCCTGATTCTTTTTTGCCATTTGTTTATGTTAACATGCGGGCTAATGTTTGGGGTATGCTGGGAGGATGGGATTGTTGTTATTGATGCATACATAGATACATAGAACATACAGTGCAGAAAGAGGCCATTCGGCCAATCGAGTATGCACTGACCCACTTAAACCCTCACTTCCACACTATCCCCATAACCCAATAACCTCATCTAACCTTTTGTGGACACTAAGGGCAATTCAGCATGGCCAATCCACCTAACATGCACGTCTTTGGACTGTGGAAGGAAATCGGAGCACCCGGAGGAAACCCACGCAGACACAGAGAGAATGTGCAGACTCTGCACAGACAGTGACCCAACAGGGAATCGAACCTGGAACCCTGGCGCTGTGAAGCTACAGTGCTAGCCATGTGTGCTACCGTGCTGCCCCCTGATATGGGGATTGACATTACATTCGTTACTGATCATTGTTTATTGTTGGGTGTAAATTTGGGAGAAAATGTGAAAAGGAGAATAAAAAATATTTTTTTTAAAAAGTGACGTTCCTGATTTAGGATTTACACATTCCTCAAACGTTTCATTGAGAATTTGAGTGTATCCCATCCATATCTTATTTTCCTACGTGATGTGGTCTTTCATACAAGTCCGAGTTTCTCCGGTGACTCTGAACGGACCCTCTTTTCCTACCAATTACAATGCGCTTTCCTACCTTCATTTCTTCTAAATTCCCTTAGCTCTCTATCATGCCTCCCTATCATGCCATGTTTTCCTGCCCTTTTTTAGGTCCAGCTGTAATCAAAACCAGCTGCAGTGCCAGTAGAAGTTGCTTCTATGCGTGGCCATCCATGGTTCCAGGATTTCCCCAATTTAAATCTTGGCTGTGCCCGTTGGTCTTCGAAATCAAGGAAGATTTCCCCACTTTTAGCACCATACATCAGCATCAAATATGTATAATCTGGGCTGCTAAGTAGTTTTTTTCATTCTGGTCCGACATTGCAACTTACCCCAACTGAATCAGCCTCATGGAATGTTGGAAGTTTTGTTGTGAAGCCCTCCTGACAGGACAGCAAGGCACTACCAACTAATTGCATGCATTGTCATTACTACTGCATGAAGCAACTATTTCAACAACGAACTGCATTCATCTAATACCTTTAACATAATAAAACACCCCACAGCAATTCACAGTAGTGTTATGGAACAAAAGTAGGCATCATGCCACAAAGGGAAATTAGAGCAGATAATCAAAGCTTGGTCAAAGAGATAGGTAAGGAGCATCTTAATGGAGGAAAGAGTCAGAGCTACTGAGATTTTGGGGGCAGTTCCAGACGTTAGGACCTAGACAACTGAAGGAAGGTCATCAATGGTGGAGTAATTAACATTGAGAATGTTCAAAAAGTCAGAATTGGCAGAGCACAAGAGATCTAGCAGGGATAATCAGGCTGAAGGACACGGAGGAAGAGTATTAAATGGAACAATTGGTTGACTGGAAAATTATGTAGTTTAGGGAGCACAGCGAAGATGGGAGCAAGACATGGTGTGACTAGTAGCTGGTTTTTAGTTTTGTTTCCCTGGATAATCTTTGAATAGCTGGCAGTTGTCATGGAGGGCACAGCCCGATAAGGCTTTACTTAATCTAGCCAGATGGGACTAGTTGTTCACCAAAGGTGATTGGTCTGAATCCCTTTGACCGAGATTGCCTCTTTAGTGAAAGTAGCAAGTGTATCAAGTGTAGGATGGTGGTCATGCACATATGTAGGACAGTTATTTCACATTCATTCATGGGATGCAAGGATTTTTGGCTTGGCAAGATTTGTTGCCCATCTCTCTGCTCTTGGTGACCTATTTCAATAAAACGCTGAAATCCATGTAGCGTGAGGACCAGAGGATGGGAGTTCCAGGATTTTGATCCAGTGATACTAAACAAACAGAAATATATCTCCAGGTCACTTCTGTATGCAGCTTGGAGGGGCATTGGTGCTTGGTGGTGTGCCCACATGTCTGCTGCACTTGTCCTTCTAGGTGGTAGAGGTCAAAGGCTTGGTAGGTGCTTTTGAAGTTTATATTTAGAAGGAAGGCAGTAAATTCAGAGGAGAGAAAATAATAAGTTGAAATGGAGATTGTAATCACAGGATGAGAAGTCGCTCAATGCAGAGGTAGAGTGAAGAAAGCAGCGAGAAATTTTGAGTGACATCTGGATGCGTGGTACCAAAGAGGAATTTTAAATGACAGATGTGAAGGGTGAATAAAGACAAGATGCTCAAAAGACATTGCCAGAGGACATAAGGCAGTGATTTAGATACAAGAGCTTGGCCGCTGCATTTACTGAAAGGCCAATACTTAACCTGGTGTACTGTGCACTCACGTCACCTATTATTTTCAAAGAAATACAAAAGGTAAATTCACCAAATGGCCAGACAGAGGCATAGAGCATAGCATTGATGAAAATAATCAAGAGTTGACAATGAGTATGATCTTCTAACCATTCCAGAGACATGGTTACAAGGAGATCAAAGCTGAGGAACTAAATATTTAGGAGTATGTAATTTATTGTAAGGGTACGTGGAAAAGAAAGAGTAGTGGGGGGTAACTTTGTTAGTACAGGATGGAGTAAGATTTGGAATAAGATGTAGAATCCATATGGATGGAAGAAATAACAAGCGGAAGACCATGTTGGTGGGAGTAATCTATAGGCCCCCTAATAGTCGCTATAATATAGGATGGAGAATACATCGCGTTGATGAGGACATATAAAAAAGGCAGGTTTGTCCAAAGTGGTGGGGGTGAGGGTGGAGCCATGCCCGATAGTGGCGGTCTTCGGGGTTTCAGACCAGCCAGATCTATTCCTGGGGAGGAGGGCGGACGCCCTTGCCTTTGCCTCCCCGATCGCCCGCCGTAGAATCCTGTTTGGCTGGTGGTCAGCAGCACCGCCCAGAGCTGCAGACTGGCTGTCCGACCTCTCGGAATCTCTCCAAATGGAGAAAATCAAATTCGCCATCCGAGGGTCAGACGACGGCTTCCATAGAACGTGGGAGCCATTCATGCAATTGTTCCGGGACCTGTTTGTGGCCAACGAACAAGAGGAAGAATAGTCGGGTGGCCAAGAATCAGGGGAAAATGGACGGGAATCGGGGAGAGGTAGCCGGGGTGGGGTTACAGGTTTGTTATGGGGGTTTGATGGCAAGCTAAGGCCCAAAACCAAACTATAAATAAATGCCTATAAACATGTGCCTCGGCCATATTGGGGAATGTAAAATATGTATGCCGGCTAAAGGGGGCGGCCACAATTGTTGTTATAAAGATGCTTACCTGTAAATGTTACATTTTTGTGTTTTCTTTTTTTCTCTCTAATAATTTGTAATTTGTCATATATAAAATATGAAAACTCAATAAAAAACATTTATAAAAAAAAAGGCAGGTTAAGCATGGGTGACTTTAAGCTTTCTGTGGACTGGGAAAATCAAATTGGCTGAGGTAGCCACGAGGAAGAATTAATAGTGCATTCACGACTGTCAGGTGGATGTACCTTTAAGAAATGAGTGTTTATCAAATAGCTGCAGTGATGTCAGAGTGCGGTGGAGTTGGGCTGTCTTTCACTTTTGTTTTGAGCTGGCAGCTGCAGTGTGTTTAGTTTCGTTTTCAGAGTTGGAGAGCTGTATTCAAAGCAAGCAGATATGTAAAATGATCTCTCTCTCCACAAGTTAAAGAATGTCTTCAGTTCATTGATTATTTCAAAGTGATACCTGTTTCTGTAGAGAATTTAAACCTGTTGTCTTTGTAAAAAAATAAGGGTTTAACTTATGGATGTTGCTAGGAAAGGTATCACGGGTTACCTATAGAGTATTGCATCTGTGGGGTTACGTGTGTTGATATTTGATAAGATGTTTACTGTATGTTTATAAACTGTTAAGTGGGTTCGTAGAATAAACATGGTTTTGTTTTTAAAATACTTTTTAGATCTCTGTTGCATCACACCTGTAAAGTGGGCCCTTGTGCTCCCCATAGCCAAAATCTATGAAATGTTGTGGGTCAGATGAACTCCACAATATACTTTGGGGTTTTCTAAACTCTGGCCCATAATAGGACAGTTCCCGAGAACAATATGTTGTGGATCCAACCAGGGATCAGGCTATTTTAGGTTTGGTAATGTGCAATGAAGCAAGTTTAATAAGCAATCCCAGAGTAAAAAGACCCCGAGGAAACAGTGACCATAACATGGTAGAATTTAACACTCAGTTTGAAAGTGAGAAACTCTGGTGAGGAACAACTGTGCTAAACCTAAGTAAGGGGAATTACAAAAGAATGAGGGCAGTATTGGCCAGAGTGGACTAGGAAAGGAGTTTAGGAGAAAAAATAAAGACGGTTGATCAGCAACGGCAGAAATTTATGATAACAGTTAATGACTCACATCAAAGACATATCCCAGTGAGAAAGAATAAAAAGAGGACAAATCAACCATTGTAAACCAAGGGAGTTAAGAATAGGATTAAACTGAAAGATCAAGTACGCCTGAGGATTGGGAAATTTTTTAAAGGAAACAAAAGATGACCAAAAAAAAAAGAGGGAGATGGTAAACTATGAGGGTAATATAAAACAGACAGCAAGGGCTTTTTTAAATATCTAAAATGGAAATGAGAGGCCAAAGTGAACATAGGCCCCTTAGAGAACGAGACTGGAGAAATAGCAATGGGAACCAGAAAATGGCAGAGGAATAAATAACTACTTAGTGTCTTACGGTGGAAGACACTAATAACATTCCAAAAATTCTAAAATTCAAGGGGGCAAAAGGGAGGATAAATAAATACAATGACTATCAACTGAGAAAATATACTAGAGAAACTAATGGGACTAAAATATTGAGGCAAAAGCATTGTGTAATTTCAAGAAGGAATTGAATCTAGCTCCCGGGGCTAAAAAAAAATCAAGGGATATTGGAGGGGGAGGGCAGGAACAGGGTACTGAACTTGATGATCAGCCATGCACATTATGAATGGCGGAGCAGGTTCGAAGGGCTGAATGGTCCCTCCTGCTTCTATTTTATATGTATGTTTCTGTATAAAGGTCGGTAGGTTCCCTGGGCATGATGGGTTGCATTCTAGAATATTAAAGGAAGTAACTACAGAGATGGTGGATGCACTGGTTGTAATCTTCCACAAGTCACTAAATTCTGTATAATTTCAAGACGGAGTTAGATTATAGCTCTTGGGACTAAAGGGATAAAGGGTTATGGGGTGGACAGGGGGTGAAACGGGATCAGAGTATTGAATTTGATGATAATCCTGGATTATAATGAATGGCAGGGCGATCTCAAAGGGCTGAATGGCCTCCTCCTGCTTCTATTTTTATGTAAATTCTGAAAAGTTCCCGAAGATTGGAAAACTGAAATTGTAACACCTTTATTAAAAAAGGGAGACAAATAACAGGTAACTATAGACCTGTTGGACTATATAACATCTGTCATTGGGAAAATATTAAAGTCCATTATAAAGGATGTAATAGCAGAAAATTCAGAAATACATAACACAATCAACCGGAGTCAGCATGGCTTCATGAAGGGGAAATCATGCCTGACAAGTGTAATTCTTTGAGGTGGTTAGGAATAGGAAAGATAAAGGGGAACCAGTAGACTTGGCTTTCCAAAAGGTGATGTGGAGATGCCGGCGTTGGATTGGGGTGAGCACAGCAAGAAGTCTTACAACACCAGGTTTCCAAAAAGTGCTCGATAAAAGTGCTGCACAAAAGGCTACTTAATAAGATAACAGCCCATGGTTTTGGGGGTTGTATATTAGCATGGACAGAGAATTGGCTAGCTTATAGAAGATAGAGAGCTGGGATAAGAGGGGCATCATCAGGATGGCAACCTCGAACATGTGGAGGGCTACAATTATTTACAATATATATTAATGACCTGGGCAAGGGAAGTGAATGCACCATTGCCAAGTTTGCAGGTGGCACCAAAATAAATGGGAAGGCAAGTGGTGAAGATACGTCTACAGAGGGAGACAGACAGGTTAAATTAGTGGGCAAAAACTTGGCAGATGGAATATAATGTGAGCAAATGTGAATCATAGAATCCATACAATGCAGGAGGCTAATCGGCATAGTGAATCCGCACCAACCCTCCGAAAGATCACCCAGGCCCACCCCCTATCCCCACCTACCCATTGGACATTAAGGAGCACGGTCAGAATCAAACCCGGGTCTCTGGCCCTATGAGCCACAGTGCTAACCACTGTGCCAGCACTTTGGTAGCAAGAATAAAGGAGGTAAATTATTATTTAACTGGAGAAAGAATGCAGAAGCTGCAGGGATTTAGGGGTCCTCGTGCATACATCACAAAAAGCTGGCATGCACGTTCAGCAGGTAATATGGAAAGCAAATGGAATGTTGGCCTTTATTTCAAAGGGAATGGAGCATAAAAATGGGAAGTCTTGCCAAAACAATACAGGCACGAGTTAAACCACTCGTGGAATACGGTGAAGTTTTGGGCCCCTTATCTAAGGAAAGACAGACTGACACTGGAGACAGCGCAGAGAGGGTTCACTAGGTTAATAGAACCATAGGATTCTTACAGTGCACAAGGAAGTCATTTGGCCCATCGAGTCTGCCACGGCCCTCTGAAAGAGCACCCTAGCTAGGCCCACTCCTCCGTCTCAATTAATGCATATTAGCCCTATCTCGTGCGCTCTAAATTTGTTTTCGAACCTGCTGTGTTGGAGCTTATTGAAAGCCTTCTGAAATCCAAATGCACCACATCCACTGGTTCCCCCATATCTATTCTGCTAATAACTACCTCAAAAACCCCAACATGAATCCCCTTTTATATATCGGTAGCACGGTGGTTAGCACTGCTGCCTCTTGCGCCAGGGACCCGGGTTCCATGCCAGCCTTAGGTCACTGTCTATGTGGAGCTTGTACGTTCTTCCCACATTTTCGTGGGTTTCCTCCCACAGTCCAAAGATGCGCAGGTTAGGTGGATTGACCATGCTAAATTGTCCCTTAGTGTCTAATGTTTAGGTGGGGGATGGGGAGGAGTCGTAGGTGGGGTAACTCCTTCAGAGGGTCAGTGCAGGCTCAATGGGCTGAATAGCTCCCTTATGCACTGTAGTGGTTCTATGATTCCAAATCCCCATAACCTCTACCTAACCTGCACATCTTTGGACCATTAGGGGCAATTTAACATGGCCAATCCACCTAAACTGGAGCACCCGGAGGAAACCCACGTAGATACGGGAAAAATGTGCAAACTCCACACAGTCACGCTTAAGGCCGAATTGAACCTAGGTCCCAGGCGCTGTGGGATAGCGGTGCCAACCACTGCTGCCATGCCACCCAATCTTGGGTATGGAGGGATATTCTCATGGGGAGAGGTCTGTACTCATTGGAGTAAGGAATGAGAGGTGATCTTATTGAGACATAGTATTCTCGGGGGACTTGATAGGGTAGATGTTGCTGCCCTTTTTGGGAGAGTCTAGGACCAGAGCGCATAATCTCAGAGTAAAGGTTCATCCATTTAGGACAGAGATGAGGAGGAATTTCTTCTCCCAGAGGGTAGTGAAATTGGAATTCTTTACTGGGGGCAGCACAATGGTTAGCACTGCTGCATCACGGCACCTAGGTCCCAGGTTCGATCCCAGTTCTGGGTCACTGTCCATGTTCTCCCTGTGTTTCCGTGGGTTTCGCTCCCACAACCCAAAGATGTGCAGCATAGGTTGACCGGCCAAGCTAAATTGCCCCTTAATTGGGAAAACAAATTAATTGGGTACTCTAAATTTATAAAAAATAAAAATATTTTAAAAAGGAATCCTTTACTGCACAGAGCTGTAGTAGCGGGGTCATTAAGTTTGCTCAAAGCTGACACACAAATACTCACAAAGGTCTTGGCTAAAAGGCTGGAGAGCTTTATACCAGAGGTGGTGGCAGAGGACCAAACGGGCTTTGTCAAGGGTAGGTAGCTCACTGTCAACATCAGGGGGCTGTTGAATGTAATAATGGCTCCCCTCTGGGGAGAGAACAACAGAGGTGATCATCTCCCTGGACGCAGAAAAGACCGTTGACAGTCGAATGGAAGTATTGCATCGAGATACTGGAACGGTTTGGGCTGGGAGCAGGATTCACCACCTGGGCGAGACTCCTGTACAACGCTCCCAAGGCAAGCGTTCGAACCAACACCATCAGCTCTGAATACTTTCAGCTACAAAAAGAGGCACAATGCCGGGATGCATGCTGTCCCCGCTCCTGGTTGGACTAGCAATCTGCCATGTGAGAGTGCCTTTAAGAAATGGGTGTTTATCATAAAGCTGGAGTGGATGTACCTTTAAGAAATGCGTGTTTATCAAATAGCTGCAGTGATTTCAGAGTGTGGGTGGAGCTGGGCTGACTATCTGCTTTACTTTCGTTTTTGAGCTGGTAGCTAGTGTGTTTTGGTTTCGTTTTCAAAGTTGGAGCTGCATCCAGCCAAACAAGGTGTAATTTTGATCTCTCTGTATGTAAAGAATATCTTCAGATCACTTGTTAATTTAAAAGCGATAACTGCTCTCAGTAGATAATTTAAACCTGCTATCTTTGTTAAAGAGGGTATTTGACTTATGGATATTGCTGGGAAGGTTTCAGGGTTACTGTATTCTTTGGGGGGGTGGGGAGTATTTGAGTTGATAGTTGCCAAGATGTTTACTGTGTGTTTATAAAATGTTAACTGGATTCATGGAATAAACTGTTTTGTTTTAAAAGTGCTTTAGATCTCTGTTGCATCACACCTGTAGAGTGGGCCCTTGTGCTCCCCATAACCAAAATCCAATAAAAGTTGTGGATCAGGTGAACTCCATGATACACTTTGGTGTTCCCTAAACCGTGGCCCATAACAAATTGAACCCCTGGCGATAGCCCTGCAGGACGCAAAAAGCTGGAGGGGCATCCAAAAAGGAGACAGAGAGCAGTCTATGCAGATGACCTGCTTCTGTCCGTCTCAAAGCCACAGAAAGGACTGAAAGTAATCACGCAGATCCTGAAAGAGTTCGGAACCTTCTCAGGTTACAAATGCAACCTGGGCAAAAGTGAGGCCTTCCCAGTGAACCCAAAGGGGTAGGGACAGAGCTGGAATAGTTCCAACACCTGGGGATCCAAATAGCCAGAGACTGGACACAGATCCACAAGTGGAACCTGACCAGCCTGGTGGAGGAAGTAAAAAAGGACCTAGAGAGGTGGGCACATCCCCACTCTCCCTAGCGGAGAACGTGCTGCCGAGGTGCCTCTCCTGTTCAGATCCATATCGATCTTCATCCCCAAGGCCTTCTTCCATAACATAGACAGTATAATTATGGTGTTTGTGTGTGTGTGTGTGTGGGTGGTTGGGGGGGGGGGGGGGGGGGGGGGGGGAAGGAGAATCCATGAGTCCCCAAATCAACACTGCAAAGGAGGAAAATCGAGGGAGGACTGGCACTGCAAACTTTGCAAAACTACCACTGGGCGGCGACTGAGGAAAAGAGTGGGGGGATGGATGCACAAAATTAACTCGGAGTGGGTGGAGGAGAACTCCTGCAAGGGGGTGACCCTCCAGACCCTAGCCATGGCAGCACTCCCATCCCCTCGACAAAATACAAATCCAGCCCAGTGGTAGCGGCCACACTGAAAACGTGGGGTCAACTAAGACAGCACTTTGGACTGACCAAGATGTCCCTCATGGCCCCCTATCTGCAGTAACCACAGATTCCCTCCAGCCACGCTGGAAACAACCTTTAAAAAAATGGAGACAGGACGGGGGAACACTGACAGTCAGGGACATCTACATCGGAAATAGACTAGTAACGCTGAACAAACTGGCGATGGAATGGGAACTACCGACAGGACAGGAAATATGACACAGAAAGCACTTCCTTCGCAAAGACACAGTGGGATACCCCTGGGCCCCGGAGACCACACTACTAGAGGACCTGATTAACACGGACAATAAAGAAGGGGACTCTGCGGGAAAATATACAGCTACTTGGACAGAGCCCAAACACCACTGGACGAGACCAGACGGAAATGGGGGGACGAACTGGGGACAGAAGTAGAGTGGGGACTCTGGAGCAAAGCACTGAGCAGGGCGAACTCCACCTCCTCCTGCGCAAGGCTCAGCTTAGAACATAGAACAGTACAGCACAGAACAGGCCCTTCGGCCCTCGATGTTGTGCCGAGCAATGATCACCCTACTTAAACCCACGGAACCCGTATACCCGTAACCCAACAATCCCCCCATTAACCTTACACTACGGGCAATTTAGCATGGCCAATCCACCTAACCCGCACATCTTTGGACTGTGGGAGGAAACCGGAGCACCCGGGGGAAACCCACGCACACACGGGGAGGACGTGCAGACTCCACACAGACAGTAACCTAGCCGGGAATCGAACCTGGGACCCTGGAGCTGTGAAGCATTGATGCTAACCACCATGCTACCGTGAGGCCCATGCAGTTGAGCAGGCCCTTGAGCTTCATGCAGTTCAAAGTGGTGCACAGAGCACACCTGACCAGAACCCGAATGAACAGGTTCTTCCCGGAGAGAGGACAAATGTGAACGGTGCCAGAGAGGCCCAGCCAACCACACCCACGTGTTCTGGGCTTGTCCCAAACTTGTCTGGTTCTGGACAGCCTTCTCCAAGGCAATATCCAAGGTTGTGGGGGTGAGGGTGAAGCCATGTCCAAACGTGTCAATCTTCAGGGTATCAGAACAGCCAGATCTACACATGGGAAAGAGACACACGCCCTGGCTTTCACTTCCTTAATTGCATGCCAGAGAATCCTGCTCGATTGGCGATCAGCAGCACCACCCACAGCTGCAGACCGTCTAGCAGACCCATCGGAATTTCTCCACCTGGAGAAGATCAAATACGCCACCCAAGGGTCTGAGGAGGGCTTCCTTACTGCATGGGGGCAATTTGTCGGCCTGTTCCAAAACCTATTTGAGGCCAGCAACAGCCAGTAGAGAGGGAAACTGCAAAGTTTAAAAAGGGAAAAAGACAGACAAGGAGGAACGTTAGGAACGCAGAATCCGGGAGACGAGAAGGGAGAACACCAACCCCCCACCCCCCACCCCGATCAATCAGGGAGAGCATCAGGGGGCGGGTGGGGGTAGGGAGCGGAGGGCTAGGGTAGGGAGGATTGTACGCCGAGTCAGGTGGCGACAGGACTGTAATTAGAGAAACCTAAGAAGTATTTTTGTACTGTACAATAAAAGCTGAGATAGGCAGATATTTAATCCTTACGGGAATAAAGGATTATGCGGCGAAGGCGAAAAAGTGGAGTTGAGGATTATCATAATAGATCAGTCATGATCTCATTGAATAGCAAAGCAGACCTAATGGGTCAAATGTCCTGCCTTATGGCAGTAATTTTAAAATCCAGGGTCGCGAGCCGCGGGTGGGTATCAGGAGGGTCGCAGGGTCATGTGTCACGGCTTTCACAGAACAAAGTACCCAATGGCACGACCGGCTTTTAAAAATGCCAACCAGAGGGCAGCACGGTGGCGCAGTGGTTAGCGCTGCTATCTTATGGCGCCGAGCTCCCAGGTTCGATCCCGGCTCTGGGTCACTGTCGTGTGGAGTTTGCACATTCTCTCCGTGTCTGCATGGGTTTTGCCCACACAACCCAAATTGCTGGAGTCTTCCTGCCTGGAGTGGCAGCAGAGAGGTCACGCGCCCCGTACGCTGACGTCACGTGTTCTGGGCACGCGAGAGATTTTCCTCCCTCCATTTCATAGCAGCCAGCAGTGGTGTGAGCTCCAGGGCCTCTGGTGAACAACCCATGCAGAAGCTGATGGGTCGGTGGATTGGCCACACTAAAATTGCCCCTTAATTGGAAAAAATGAATTGGGTACCCAATTTAAAAAACAAATGCCAACCACGACCGGCTTTCAGAATGCCGGCTGTTCCGTGCATGTGTGCCCCCTCAACAGTGCGCAGGCCCAGAGCTCAGTGGGGCAGACCGCATTCTCTTAATTTTAGCAGGTTGACCCAAGAGCAGAGTTCTTTAAAATTGCTGGACTTTTCCTGCCTGGAGTGGCGGCAGATAGAAGGTCACGCGCCCCGTACACTGATGTCATGTGTTCTGGGCACACGAGAGATTTTCCTCCCTCCATTTCACAGCTGCCAGCAGTGCTGGTGTGAGCTCCAGGGCCTCTGGTGAACAACCCACGAAAAAGCTGAAAACAGGAACAAAGCAGCATAAAGATGATTACTTGAGGTATGGGTTATTAATTGTTCCCCTGCAAATCAGGATTCAAAGTTCAAGTTTGTTATATGCAGAGAAGTACTGGCAAATGAAAGTTTAAAACCCTCAAAACTACAAAGACACTTGAAGACTAAGCTAGTCAAGTTAGAGGACAAACCTCTTGATTTTTTTTCAGTGAGATCTTAAATTATCAATTGAAGTCATTATCAGAAATGTAACATTGAATAACAAAGCAAGTGAGATTGTGAGGACCAAGCAGGCTCACCTGCCACATTAAAGGTCAATTAAAATGGTGGGCTGTGAAGTTCGGACCACGTAGGTTGTGACGGTCGGCCAGCGTGGGTCGCGAAGGATGGGCGGTTGGTAAAAAATGCATCCCGGACAAAAAAGTTTGAAAAAAGGTCAAATGATCAAATTCCCAAATCAGTTGCAGTTAGTTTCAGTGCACATATCCAGAAAATATTTTCTATTGAAGGAATACTTAAAATGTTCAGCAAGAAGCATTTGTGGAGTGTGCTTCCATTTTAAGTTAAATGGTGAACAATGTTTTCCTCATCTACACAATAGTTGGCTAAGTGGGCTTGCAATGTCCATTTGCCCGATCAGAGTTGTGAAAAACGAAGTAGACTCTGGATCAATTATGGATTTTATCAAGCCAATCATTGAGAAAGGAGTGGAAGATGCAGTTTAATATTTTTCAAAAGGTTAACTATGATAATGGCATTTTAGAATTTGCAATGTGGTAAAACAAAATCAGATTCGCTCATAATCAAACGTTGACTATTTGAGTCACTCTAAGCCAGTCCAGAGTTCTCAGAGGGTTCCAGGACTGGAGTTCTCTTTTTTTAATATAAATTTAGAGTACCCAATTAAGGGGCAATCTAGTGTGGCCAATCCACCGAGCCTGCACATTTTTTTTTGGGTTGTGGGGGTGAAACCCACGCAAACACGGGGAGAATGTGCAAACTCCACACGGACAATGACCCAGAGCCGGGATCGAATAATAATAGTCTTTGTCACAAGTAGGCTTACATTAACACTGCAATGAAGTTACTGTGAAAAGCCCTTAGTCGCCACATTCCGGCGCTTGTTCGGGTACACAAAGGGAGAATTCAGAATGTGCAAATTACCTAACAGCATGTCTTTTGGGGCTTGTGGGGGGGGGGGGGGGGGGGGGACCCATGCAGGCACAAGGAGAACGTGCAGACTCCGCACAGACAGTGACCCAAGCTGGGAATCGAACCTGGGACCCTGGCCTGGTGCTGTGAAGCAACTGTGCTAACCATTGTGCTACTGCAGACATGGTCGTTGGTGGTGAATGCTAAAGATGGTAGATGGAGTGATCAAGTGGACTAGGGAGGTACAAAGTCTGAAAAAATAATCTTTATTCCTCTTTCCAAATCAAGAAAAAGGAAAATGTTCACCTGGAATAAATAGAACTGATCACAAATGGGGCATCAGTAATAGTGCAATTAACCTCAGCACCTCTGGGCTTGGTGTGGTGGTGAGGAATGGTTCTCATTGTTAACTCCCTTTCTTGAAATCTCCCTCAATATCAAATAGTCTGCTAGCACAGATGGTTGCAATCTAGTACATGAAGAGTTTTAAGGGAGGACTGTTGGCATCTTTGGAACTGCACTCTCCGTCAGTTTTATTAACCGAATACAACCTGAAGAAGTAGCAGATAAAGCATCACACACTAAACTAATAAAATGAAAAAGTCTACGCTTCAATTACTGGACAGTGCTCAATTAGCAAAGCAGCAACTAGACCATTACAAATAATCTCAGAAAGCTCAGAGTGGCTGGGAAATAGAAGAATGGGAATATCACTTGATAACTTGCTGAAAACTTCAAGAGTGCAGATACCGGAGAAGAACAGGATTGGGTTTGTCTGTCCTGCCTTTCAAATAGGCTACTGATACTCACTGGTTCACACACAATAGCTGGAGGTGCCAAAAGGCTGCTGGTACCTATGGATCTAAAATCGAAGAGTAAACACCTTTAGCACCATCTGAAAAGAAGTGGGAAGAACAAGGGAGAGAAAATAGCACACACTCAGCATGGGTATCTCAAAACAGCATCGGTTCAGTTTGATTTGTTTCAAAAAGGCATTAAAATTTAGAACACCCTTACAGGGCATTTCCACGGTCTATAGCAGAGGAAATAAATATATTTTATTTATCAATGTGATGTAGGCATTTAGCACCCACCCCCACCCTCAACCACCACTAATCGCTCTCAAGAGGGAAGTGGTGATCCACCTCCTTAAATCACTGCAGTATCTGTGAAGTTGCTCTTACAGTACAGTTAGGTAGGGAGTTCCAGGGCTTTGATCTTGATGAAAAAGCAGCAATATATTTCCAAATCAGGATGTGTATGATTTGAGGTACAGTTGGAGGTGTTGGCGTTACCATGCACCTGCTGCCCTTTCAAGTGGTAACGGTCATGGGTTTCAAAGGCGCTGCATTAAAGAAGCCATGACAAATTGCTGCAGTGCATCTTGTACAGTACACGCAGCAGACATGGTCATCGATGGTGGAGTGAGTGAATGCTAAAGCTCGTAGCTGGAGTGCTGATCAAGTGAGCAGCTTTGCCCAAGATGGCATTGATCTTAGAATATTGTTAGTTATGTTCATCCAGGCAAGTGACGAATATTCCATTCTATTCTTGATTTGTGCCTTGTAGATTGTGGGCAGGTTTTGGGGAGTCAGGAAGTGAATCACACACTGCGGAACACCCAACCTCTGACCTGTGGCCAGTCCAGTTAAGTTTTGAGCAGATGGTAATCCAATAATGGCAATGCTATTGAATATCATGGGAAATTGCTTAGACTTGTTGGAGATGGTTTTGCCTGGAATTTGTGGCACAAATGTTAATTGCCCCTATCAGAATGTTACCTTGGTCTTGCTGCAAGGAGTACACAGGGAGTTGCAAATGGAACGGATTACTGCAATCATCACCTCTTCTGACATGGCGAAAAGGCCACTGATGAAGCATTAGAAGATGGTTAGGCCTGGAACCATGCTCTGTAGAACATTCCTGCAGTGATATTTTTGGGATGAGATGATTGACCTCCAACAACTACAACCATCGTTATTTGTGTTTAAAGCAAACTCCAGTCAATGGGATGTTTCCCAGATTCCTATAAATTAGAATTTTGCTGCAACTCCTTATCCCAGACGGAGTCAAATGCTGCCTTGAAGTCAAAGGCAGTCAAGTCCCTCTCACCTCGGCGCTGGAATTCAGGTCCTTTGTCCATGTTTGGACCACGGCTGTAATGAGGTCAGGAGCCAGGAGATCCTGAAAGAACCCAAACTGAGCATTGGTGAGCATGTTATTGGTGAGCAAGGGCTGCTTGATGGCACCATCACCAACAATTTCCATAATTTTGCTGATAGCTGGTGATTTTTCAAATTAGTTGAACCAAACTAGATATTCTTAAATTTCCAAAGGACACATTGTGTGTTCATGTTGCTCAGCTGATGAGGAGCAAAGGAATCCTTCTGGTCACCATCTTTTTTCCTCTGAATTAATTCAGTTTGAAAACAGAGTTTATGAACATTAGCTAACAGTTACTATCAGATACATGAGCAGCAATGCAAAGTTAATCCACCATTTTCAAGTAACAGGCTTCATTAAAAAATATTTTATTCCATTCAAAGAAAATCAGGATATTCTGGACTGCCATTTTAATACACCAAAAATACAACAACTAGAATCTGAATCCCTACCTTGTTCCTCAAAGGCAAAGTCATCCGGCGAGCAGACCGACATTCTGCACACCTTACAGCACAATGCTGCTTTGACTCAGCTGATGGAACATTAAGGGAAAGAGATTTTTGGTCATACCAATGTTACTGACATAGTGGTAATCTCAGTAGTGTCCCCTGGCACAGAACTAAATGAAGCTCATTGTGACTAACAAGTCAAAACCTAATCCTTCAACACTAGCTAACCCCGACACAGTGTAGCCCTCAAAATTAAAGTCATAATTCTACCATGGGATGTTGATCTACATCATACTGACCACAAACAATTGAGGTTCCAAATCTGGTCAATGCTAAGTTAGTTGACTTCATTGAAGACCGCAATAAGGCACTAAAATTGGCCTCATCGTCCTAGGTTAAGGAGGCGAAAAAGAGATCCAACTGCTGCTGGAAAGTGCATTTGTACGTTTATCAGCTGAGGACATATTGGGCGAACTCGAATATCCACTACATTCAAAGAACATACTGTCACCAAGCAAATGGCTCACATGAAGAATCAGCAGTTCAGCAAGGTATCAAGGGCACCCGACCCCAATTCCTAGCGATGAGGTGAGTAGGGTAGAAAGAATACTGTCTGTACGTCAAACAGGATATATATAGTCTGTTAAGCATCAGCAACTGTAAAAAGGACAGTTAAATTATTTAGAGCATAAATATTGCACTCTGGAACTATCAAAATGGAAAAAAATACAATTCTGTTCCAAATGTCATTCATTTTGCAAACAATTTCCCATTAGTCTAATTGATTCTTGTGATTAGGGACTCTGAAGGATGAGGCAAGTTTAGGTCTCAACTACATTTTATTCCACTGTTGGGGAGGTTGTGATGAGAATTAAAAATCTAGTGCAAGATGTACATCAATGAGAGACTTCCATCTAAAACAAACAACAGTATTAAAAAAATATACACTACCTTTCCAGATCAACCGTCATAATTTTAATGGATTTCACCCCTTGCCCCCTAATTGAGATGAACCACATCAAAACAGTTGTTAGTTCGCTAGTAATTTTAACAGTGGCAGTTTATTACCATTTTTTGTAAATAACACAGACAGTTATCTTTATACAAGGAAAAAGGTGATGCAGAAATACTGAGACAGTTCATTTTGGATGCCTTATTTTGAACATCTACCTCACTGATGACAATTTGAAAACTGTAAATAATAGATGTAAATAAACTTCTATTGCAATTGAGAAACCATTTACAATAACTGAATTCAGATTACTGGGGGAAAGTCTCGCTTCGGAAGAAAACTGCACATAAATAAAAAGGAAAAATTGGGCGGAGTTCTGCATCAATTTGAAGAACCTGGCACGACCAATTCAAATCGGCAAACCTGTCCTTCCTGTGCAAGCTGGTTCATAATATCATCTACACGGACTTTTCTGCTCACAACCAAATAGCGCTCCTTTCCTTTTCCATAGGATTTACTCTTGAGGCCATACTTTGCAGACATCTGATGGATTTGCATTCGCTCGTCGTTGGTCAGCTCTTTGGAAAAGGTCAGCTCTTCCTGCTTGTCTGAGTGGGCATAGTTTTTGATAAGATCTTCTATATCGCGCTTATTTAATTTAGAACCACTCTTGCTCGTCTCCGAACCCAGACCCTCCCTCTTGAACTGTTCTTTTACCATGATTGGCTCTGCAATACCCTCACCCTCTTTCCCTAAACCACCCCCCTTCCAACCCATTTTTCGTAAAAGCTGATTGCCAATGTTGTCCTCGGAGATCTTTTGTTTAAGAGCTTCTTCTGCTGATCGTCCAAGAATTGCACTTCGAGAGATGGCTGCATCGGTGTTCCCGGGCTTGCTTGATTTTACAACTGGTTGCGTTTCCCTCAGTATACTCAAAGCTTTTTCTGCCGCGGTGTGCTTCACCAACTTTTTTGTTCCATAAGCCTCAGCAATAAAATGGTCTTCAATAAAAACACGGCACTGCCAGACCTGAGTGGGTGTCATCTGAAACTTGTAATCCACAGTCATTCTGTTGAATTGAGCAGAATTGTTCAGAATGCAGACGGCATTTTTTGCAGTCTCCAAAATGACAAAATCCATCCAGTGCTTCTTTTTAAGTTCCTTTGACTGTCGATTGCTCTGTTTGGTTGTTTCATTTCCTTTATTGACTGCATCTCTGTCTTTAGTTTCTTTGCTTGACATTTTCTCATCTGGTTTTTTGAGGGCAGGTGGAATGTCATTTCGAGGGGCGTTTTTTTCACACAATATTAAGTCATCAATACAACTGCTTTTACACTTGCGCTTCACAACCTCAACCATCACATCTTTAAGGAACAACTTTAAGGCTTGCTCTGAGGCCCTATCGCGAGCTCCAATTTTGCTGCCAGCGTAACCTGTAGCCAAGTAAACCCCCTGACACCTCAACTCACAGGCATAGCCATCTGTCAAGACTTTCTTGTTTTTTGGTACATCAGCTGGAGGGATCTCCTTCAGCGATACGTAGAAATACTGAGGGTTTGTTTTACATGTCTGAATGCAGCTGCTTAGGACATCACTGTGGTTCAGCTGGTTACTGAAGCCTCCA
Source organism: Scyliorhinus canicula (assembly GCF_902713615.1). Taxonomy (NCBI): domain Eukaryota; kingdom Metazoa; phylum Chordata; class Chondrichthyes; order Carcharhiniformes; family Scyliorhinidae; genus Scyliorhinus; species Scyliorhinus canicula. The sequence goes on from NC_052162.1 coordinate 18,148,518, forward strand.
ATAGAACTAAGTTTTCTTGACACAGCTATCTGGAGCATATTAAAGAACGTTTGTCGGCTCTTTATTGCAGATGGAGAAAACCCATCAGCTGGAGATGCCTTGTTTGTCAATGGTTCCGGAAATATTGACTTACTTGCATTTTTCTTGGAAGATTTTCTACTCTTCGACCGTTTGGTCTGTGTGAAACCCAGGCCCTTGTAGCCCTGTTTATTGGCAACTGGGATCTTCGAAAAATCCGGTCCCCTCATTGTTGGATAAAGATCTGACGGATTGGAATGATAAGCCTCATACTTCGCAGAATAATTCTGCTGTATTTTAGACATGTAAGTGCTTAGACAGCTTATCCCATTAATGCAGTTTCCACCTTTGGCTTCCTCTCCTCTATCGCTGAAGAGGGTTTTGTATAAGGAGTCATAATCAAATGGGCTAGAATTCTGAGAAGAGGCAGGAACCAGCGGGCCATTTGAAGTTTTGCTAGATTTGTTCATTTTAGAGTTGGGAGGAGATTCTGTTTTCATCGCTTTCTCCTCGGTTTTAATCAAACAATTTGAATTATCTTCATCTAAATCTGCCCACCTTCGTGGCTTGTCTGATTCATTTGGCTTTTTCTTCACTTCATCCTCCGCCTTGGTGCTGCTACTAACAAACGCAACTGGCTCAAAGCGAAATCTAGGGCGGAATAAAGGAGGTTTCCGCTTTGCTGTTGGATTTTCACCTGAGAGGGTGGACACAGATAGAGCGAGTGTGTTAGGTCGTATTTTCAAAACATTGGCTTACAAGTTATCCCTTTTATTTTTAAAGAATCAAATCTGAAAACTTCAGCAATATATGCCAAAATATTCCTTGTTCCTTTGCTGATCTGTCAATATTCATACAATAGCTGGTAAAACCTCCATAACTTTAAATGGTACACATGTGCTGTCTTTGTAGACTCCATTTTCTGTAGTCAAATTGTATGTGCTTGTTTCAATAGCATCTTTGGAATAAGATTCCCAACTGATTTTAAATGCTAGATCATGTGGAGATGTCATGAGAAATGTCCATAAGGAGCACTAGCTTAATTCCAGAGAGCTAAAGTAAGCAATTATCTCAATAGTTCAAGTTAACCTTTCCCTGGCTATAGGTGTTAGTTGTTAAACCTAAAGAAACACTAGCAAAGTTACTTGCTGCATAAAGTACATTTCTTCCAATGTCATTGCAAATATCCTGACATACATTTTAGATCTCAAGTGCTACCACATTATAGGATCCTTTGATGTGTTTCAATTTACATTTTGCGAAATTGATGAATGTCAAAGTATAATCTATGCTTGATGATTACAGAGTAGACAAAGAGGCATTGATGTCCCTATTGTGATATGATCAAGTGCAAGATTTAGCAGTTATAGGATCACTGTACTTGCTCCAGAATCTGAAAATTGTCCAGAAATCCTCCACATGCCCAATATTTCACTGGCAATATATGTTGTTGAAGTCTTTACAACTAATTGTTACATTATAGCATGTACCAAGATGAAAATGGACAATTCTGTAGAATAAGAGTCAGCCCATCAGTTTGAATACTGAGGAAAGGGAATTATAAATTTTTAAATAGTAATTTACAGCATAAAGCAGTCTGTTCGGCCGTACTGGTATATGTCAGTGTTTATGTTTCACACCAGCCTCCTCCCGCTGTACTTCATTGCACAGCAGTAATTTCTCCTTCTCTTCCTTTCTCCCTTACGCGTTTATCAAGTTTGCCATGAAATGTATTAGTTTCCCCTCAAAATGCATACAAGAGCAATCACTAGCATTGTAAAGATAAGACACTGCAATGGAAATTTTGGAAAATGATTTTAAAAGACAGAATTTTAGTTATTAAAAATCAAATGCATTATGGCAGAACAATCTAATTGCCAAATGGAATAAGGATGGAAATTGGGGCTCAGTGAAAAATCCACAATGTTTTTTTTCCACTGTTTGGGCAAAAGCAGCAAAGACTGAGCAGAAGGATGTTCTCTCTCGCTCCTAGCTAAAAAGCTTTGATTTTCAAACCAGTTGATAGTAGGTACGCACCCAGGAAACAAAAGTGCCCATAATATGGCAAACTCATTTAAGCCTGCAATGGTTACTGTTAATTGAAGCAAATGCATAGGGAATTAATGGGTTTGCTCTTCCCAGATTGAGGTTGCTGGTGCAGGGAAGATGGAGTTTTAGTCTGCAGCTCTGTGCTCTAACCAACCTGAGAGGTTATGCAGTCGCTGCATATTCATCTCCAACACCGACACATCCAATAGGAGCAACATTAAAAGGAAATAGATTTAGAACAAAAAGCGTGTAAAACTTTCTTTCGGGAAAAAAAGGGTGGTTGTGAATTAAGGACAGATGCAAAGACCACATCAACAACTGGTTGAATGAGGTGATTGAACAAAAGGAAAATAAGGAGATATTGGAAAAAAGGCAGGACTCTGCTGCTTGAACAGAGAATAAACATAAACTGCTTGGTCCAAAAGCTACCTGTTTCCGGGCTGTAAATACCAACATAATAGGAGAGAACTTTTCACTTACCGTTGTCAGAATTGGATCTTTTATTCGTTGCGCTGCCGGGTACTAACTCGCATGATCCGATGTCACCAACATCAATACCTTCTGCCATTCGAAAGACCTTTTCTAAAAGATCTGGGCTGTATCTATTAATAAAAACAAACATGCCATCTTTATGCACAACTTCTTCACCATCATTTTCACTTCTTGTCTAATGATTTGAATGCAATACACCTAAAACTATATACAAGGTATACTGACACATAATGGTTAACTGTGCTTTTCTTTTTGAAAACCTATTTTGCAGCTTTGCCCCATTTTCCCACCACATCACCCTGTCTTTAGTTGATAGAGAAAAAGACCCACCAAAGATGCAACAATGAGTGCACCAGGAAGTACAGCCAGGCTGTGAGAAAGGCACCCTCTTCCATTTTAAGAGGGAACCTTGTCCAATCTTGTCGCGTAGCAGTAAAGGATATTGTGAGTCCTGACTGAACCAAGGTTCAAAAGTTACACACCATCCTAGCCTGGGTATTTATCACCATTGTTTCATCAAACTCCAAGAACTCCCAAACTAATAACATTGCAGAGGCATGTTCACTACAGAGACTGTCAGAGGACGGTTCACCACCACCTTCTCACAGGCAATTAGGGTTATGCACTAAACATCAGCCTTATCAGAGGCAACTATATCCTGGGAATGAATGGGGGCAGTCAAAAGTCAGGGTAGGGATTTTATGGGAGAGATTTGGAAAATCTGTGCAGTATCAAGAATCTGAACAAAAACCAAAGTCAAATGCTTAATGCTTGTTATATAACTAAAGTGATTATGCTTCTCAATGATAAGAACCAAGAAAGGGAACAGAATACCCAAATAAAAATGCATTGATGACTGGACAAATTCAGAAATAGCCAGAACAAAGATAAATCCAGTTTCTCTGATTATTTGATTTATACGTCATGCACCTTTAAATGTGCGTCTATTTTTGTTTCTGCAACTAAGAACGAACATGCTAGGCAGGCATCTTTTAAACTCCTTCAAATGAGATATTAACATCCCTTCAAGTGGATGTAACAGATCCCATGCCACTATTTCAAAGGGAAGGTGTTCGCCCAGGATTCCTAGCCAATATTTATCTCAATCAACACTGTAAAAACTGGTTATCTGCTCTAATACCACAGCAGGGCAGCATGGTAACACAGTTGCTTCACAGCTCCAGGGTCTCAGGTTCGATTCCCGGCTTGGGTCACTGTCTGCGCGGAGTCCTCTCCGGGTGCTTTGGTTTCCTCCCACAGTCCAAAGATGTGCAGGTTAGGTGGACTGGCCATGCTAAATTGCCCTCAAGTGTCCAAAAAAATGTTGGATGGGGTTGCTGGGTTATGGGGATGGGGTGGGAGTGTGGACTTGGGTAGGGTGCTCTTTCCAAGGGCCAGTGCAGACTAATAAGCCAAATGGCCTCCTTCTCCACTGTAAATTCTACGATTCTATTTGTGGGAACTTGTGTTTAAGTTGGCTATTATGGTTTCTTCATACTACAACTATGACATTTTAAAAACTCTTAGCCAGCTATAAAGCAATTTGCAATATCCAAGAGGTAGGGAACGGTGGCACTATATAAATACAAGACTTTCCCTAATTTTATTCACCTATGAAAGTGATAATTCAGGGAAGGTTGAATTGCCTCTGCAGTTTGTAAACAAAGGTAAATGTCAAAGGTGCATTCATAGAAAGCCTCTCATCCTCAGGACATCCCAAAGCTCTTTACAACTAATCAATGACCTTTGAACTGTAGCCCCATGTGCAAATGTGGCTGCCAACTACTGCATAGTAAAAACTCCACAAACAGCAAATTAACAAATGATCTGACAATCTGTTTTCAACTGTGTGAGAAAGGAATGCTCTCCAGGATAGAAGGTGCACACACACACATTTGTAAACAGTGCTACAAGATCTTTTATGTCCACGTTAGCTAGCAGGAGCTTGGTTTAACACTTTGCCCACAGGTCAGTTCAGAATGTTATATCCCCTCAATATGGCACTATCATCAGCATTGTGTTCAAGTCCATAGTGGTTTGAACCCACAATCGTACACAGTAACTAAGCCAAGCGATAATTAAAAGTCAAAATAAACTGAGCAATTTATTTTTTAAATCCATGAATGGGTTTGTATCAATGTTCATGTCTTTTACTATAGAAAACACTATATTTGGTTAAAATATTATCTACAGTGCTAAGTGTTGCCACTTTGAAGAAAAGTTATATGTAGTCCCAACTTCAAACAAGTGTTGCAAACGATTTTCAAATGTGCAAAGATTAGATTTTAATGTGTAGAAGTGATTTTTAAAAAACAAAAATTACACCTCACAAATCTTGATGCTCGCTTATTACCCCTCATCTTTAACAAGAGACCTGCGATAACACCAAAAAGTGGGTGAGTAGCTCAAAGCAGTGTTACATTTACACGGTTTATAAGACTGTTACATTTTGGGGTCGTCTTTAATTTAAGTTAAACAAAGTGGTATTTGTCCTGTTCTGAAGTCTGTCTGCCAGTACGCTTGGGTGGTTTGATTAAGAGATTAAAGGGGGCCCAGATTGTTTCACTGGGAAGGTGGTGTAAGTTTACATTTGGAGACAATGGTAGAATCCTGTGTGTTAACAGTGGATAGATTAAGCCTCCAAAGTCCCATGAAAAGTGCTGAAAATGTACGACTGTAAACAGTTGTGCTTTAAACTGTCCATTTAGTTCCAAGATAACGGAAGTTGGGTTCCAAAGATAGCTAAATCATCTCTACCTGGATACAAGGCCCATGTGAGTCACATTGCCATGGTGAATGACTATGAGATAGGAAGGGTACAGAGGAAGCTATTGTGATAATGGATTACAAGATTTTCTAAACTATCACTGAATATTACAGACATGTTATGGTGTCAGGATCCCAGAGATACAGTCGAGCCAGAGATCAAAAGTCTAATATTTTGCTGTGCCAGAACGTCGGTGAAGCTCACACCTGACTGAAAAGACCAAATTTGGGAGGGATTAAAACGAAGCCGGAAGATTCACCTAGCTTGCACAAAGGAAGGATCACCAATAATATGCTGACTACGAAGAACAGTTCTGGGATTAGAAGTTATCAGACTAAGAAAGAGAAATAACAGAAGTAAACCTTTGAATCATTCTGGACTGAAACTGGGAGAATTAATTGTCTCCTGAAAGAACAGTGTAACACACACCTCGGGTTTCCTCGGTTGAGCTAAAAAATAGCGTGGGTATTCCATTGTTTGGTTTAAAATAGTTTAAAATAAAGCTTTCTATAAATGTTAAATTTCTGCCGCCGGTGGTAGAAATGTTCAAAGATGCAATGGTTATGGGGGTTTTGCCGAGAACGATGGGGCAGGCCTCCATCTCCCTGCTGCTAAAGAAGGATAAGGACCTGGTGGAGTGTGGATCGTACAAGCGCATATCTCTACAGGCGCTAAGCTATTGGCAAAGGTGCCGGTGCTAAGGTAGGAGATGTGCATGTAGTAGCGTATCATTTTAGGTATCTGGGGATGCAGGTGGCCCGGGATTGGGCAGTTCTTCGGATATTGAATTTTCCAGGCCTGGTGGGGAGAGTGAAGTCGGATTTGTTGAGGTGGGACAGTCCGCCTCGGTCATTGGCAGATCAGGTGTAGGCAGTTAAGATAAACATTTTGCCGCGGTTCTTGTTTTAATTTCAGTGCCTGCCAGCCTCCTCCACCCCATAAAGCGTTTTTCAAGGGGTTGGATAGGCTGATATCTTCGTTCATTTGGGCAGGGAAGGTGGCCAGGATAACAGAAGGTGGGACTTCAGAGGGCATGGCAGTTTGGGGGGAGGGGTTAAGGCCTCCCGAATTTGATGTAGCTGTCACTGGCCGGCAAATGCGGTACAGGTTGGAATAGAGAGGTGGTGGCTCTGTGGGTGAGGTTGGAGGCGGGTTCGTGTAGGAGGTCTGGGTTGCGGATGCTGGCGACAGGGCAGTACTCAGGAAGTCCTGTGGTGGTGGCTACGCTGAAAATGTGGAGGCAGCTCCGGCAGCACTTCAGGTTGGGAGCAGGGTCGAGGGTGATGCCAATCAGGGGGAATCGTGAATTCGAGCTGGGTAGGATGGAGCCGAGGCTCCGGGGATGGGAGGAGAATTAGGGAGATGAAGAATCTGGTTTTGGCACAGTGGTTTGCGAGCTTGAAAGAGTTGAATGAGAAATTTGGACTGGCGCGGGAGGACAGTTTCCGGTATATGCAGGTGCAGGATTTTGCGAAGGTTTTCCCAACCTTTGCGACAACGCATGCCTCCTCGTTGTTGGAGGCGGCGCTGTCGCCGGGGGGGGGGGGGGGGGGGGGGTCAACTTGCCGATTTATGGTTGGATTGTGGAGGATAAGGTGTCCATGAAGGGGATTAAGGCTAAATTGTAAGGGAAGTTACAATTAACAGCGGCATTGGAGGAGGGATTGTGATTTGAGGTGCTGCGGAGGGTGAATGCCTTGACCTTGTGTGTGAGGCTGGGGTTGATACAGTTGAAGGTGGTGCACAGGGCACACCTGACAAAGTCAAGGATGAGCCAGTTGCTAGAGGGGATGGAGGACATCTGTGAGCAGTGTGGGATGAGCCCCGCTAATGTTCTAGTTTTGCCCAAAGTTGGAAAGGTTCTGGAAGTCAGTTTTCAGCACCATCTCGGCGATTTTGTACGCAAGTGTGAAGCCTGGAGGCCATATTTGGGGTGTCAGACTGGCTGGAGTTGCAGATGGGTGTGGGGACAGATGTTTTAGCCTTTGTCTCGCTGATTGCTTGCAGGTAGGTCCTGCTGGGGTGGAGGTCAGCTTCTCCATCTTGGCCTCGATGTGTCAGGGGACCTTTTGGAGTTCTTAGCCCTGGAGAAGGTGAAATTTGCCCGGGGTTATTTTTAAGTTATCGGTCTCTACAGAGATGATAACGGACTGCCTCACTTACACTCCATTACTGTAAGGAAACACAGAGTCTGTTTTATAATTCTACACAGGACAAATACGAAACCAGGAATTCCCCATGTGAGAAAACCCACATGAATAACGTCAGGTACCACTCTGGGCACAAATGCTGCTCTACCCACTCTTCCCATCACCAAATCTGTGAAATGCTCAGAGATTACCAAAAGAAAGCATGAAAAACACAAACATACGAGTTGGTCAGAGATCACGTGACCCTTTGAGCTGACCGATTGTAATCTCCAGCCTGCCCACAATAACCTTTCACCTGCTTGTTTATTAAGAATCTATCTCCCTCTGCCCTAAAAACATTCAAATACTCTGTTTTTTGAGGAAATGAGTTTCAAAGACTCACGGCTCTCAGGGGAATAATTTCTCCTCATCTCTGCCTCAAATGGGCAATCCCTTATTTTTAAAACAGTGAATCCTAGTTCCACATTCCCTTATAAGAGGAAGCACCCTCTTCACATCCAACCTGTCAAGACTCCTCAGGATTTCATGTTTCAATAAAGTCACCACTTACCCATCTAAACGCCAGTGGATATAAGCCTAGCCTGCCCAATCTTTCCTTATAAGACAACCTGTCCATTCCTGGTCTTAATTCAGTGAACGTTCCTTGAACTGCTTATAATGCATTTTCGTCCTTCCTTCAACAAGACCAATACTGTACACAGTACGCCAGGTGTGGTCTCATTAGCGTTCTGGACAACGTAAACATAACCTCCCTTCTTTTGTAATCAATTCCCCTTGCAATAAATGATAACATTCTACTAGCTTTCTTAGATACTTGCTGTACCGGCATAATAGCTTTTTGTGATTCATCCACTAGGACGCCCAGATCCCTCCGCAGCTCTGAACTCTGCAATCGTCCACCATTTGGATAATATGCTTTTCTATTCTTCCTGCCAAAATGGACAATTTCACATTTTCCCACATTCTATGATTCTATTATACTTTATTTGCCAGGTCTTTGCCCACTCACCCAACTCGTCTCCCAACTTACAAAATAGGTAGAAAAGTAACAGCAACTAATTTAACAACCATACCGTGTCTCTTCACCCAAGTTATTTATATAAATTTTAAATGATCGATGGTCCAGCACTGATCCCGATGACACGCTACTCATTGCATCCTGCCAACTTGAAAAAGATTAATTTGTGGCTATTCTTTGGCTGGCTAACAAAGAAACTATCTTCTATCTATGCCAATATGTTACCCCCTACACCATGAGCTTTTATTTTCTGTAATAACCTTCGATGTGGCACCTTATCAAATGGCTTCTGGAAATCTAAATACAATGTATCCACCGGCTCCCCCTTTATCCACAGCACATATGACTCCTTCAGAGGACTCCTATAAACTGTTTAAACATGATTTCCCTTTTACAAAACCATGTTGACACTGCCCAATTACCTTGAATTTTTCTCAGTGCCTTGTTTATAGCATCTTTAATAATGGCATTTAATATTTTTCCTCTGGCAGTTATTAGGTAAATAGCCTGTAGCTTCTCGCTTCCTGATCTATTTTGAATACAGAAGTTATATTTGCAATTGTCTAATCTAATGGAACCTTTCTCTTATCTAGAGAATTTTGGAAAATTAAAACCAAGGCATCAGCTATCATACTAGGCACTTCTTTTAAGATCCTGGGATCCGGAGATTTGTCAGGCTGCAGCTCCAACGATTTGCCAAGTTCCTGGTGATTGCAATTTTCTGGAGTTCCACCTTCCATTTTATTTCCCCATAACATCATGCCAAGCCTTGTGTTTAATTATTGACCCCAAAACCTGGACCGTTCCTTTCCAAATGGTGTCAAAGTCAACATGTATTTTACTCTGGCAACCTATTCCACTGACAAGCATGAAAGCCGTACGTTCCAATCTGTACTGAACACTACTTGTAATTTATAATTATACAAAAGAAGTGCCTTCTTATGGGCTAAAGCTAGTTGTCACTCATGTTTGAGTGTTCTTCTGGGGTAGAGCCAATAATATACAATTCCACTGCTCTCAAAAAACTCCATGGGAGCATCAGTGGAATCTGCAATAAAGGCCGTGATAAAAACTAGCACGAGTAGGCAGTTCAGCCCCTCGAGCCTGCTCCGCCATTCAATATGATCTATTGGCCTCAACTCTACTTTCTTGCCCATTCTCCATAACCCATCAATCCATTACTAATTAAAAATCTGTCTATCTCCTCCTTAGGTTTACTCAATGTAGCTCCATCGCACTCTGGGGGAGTGAATTCCATATTTACGCAAGTAATTTTTCCTCATCTGTTTTAGATCTGCTACTCCTTATCCTGAAACTATGACCTTTTGTTCCAGATTGCCTCACAAGAAGAAACATCCGCTCTACATCCACTTTGTCAAAACCTTTTATCATCTTTTATACCTCAATTAAATCTCCTCTCATTCTTCTAAACTCGAGAGAGTATCGGCCTAAACTGTTCAATCTCTTTTCACAAGACAAACCCCTCACCTCTGGAATCAATCTAGTGAACTTCCTCTAAACTGCCCCTAATGCAAGTATATCCTTCCTCAAATAAAGCGGACCAAAAATGTACCCAGTAATCCAGATGTGGTCCCACCGATGCCTTGTACAGTTGCAGTAATACTTCCCTACTTTTATACTATATTCCTTTAACTATAAAGGCCCAAATTCCATTTGCCTTTCTTATCGTCTGCTGTATGTACCTGCATACTAGTTTTCTAAGATTCATGTACAAGGTCATCCAGATCCCTCTGTACCAAAGCGCTCTGAAGCTTCTCTCCATTTAGATAATAAATTGCCTTTCCATTTTTCCGACCAAAATGGGCGACCTCCATCTGCCACATTGTGGCCCCCTCACCTATTCTATGTCCATTTGTAAATTTCTTATTTCCTCATTGCAACTTACTATCCCACCTATTTTAGCGTCATCTGCAAATTTGTACCTTCCATCCCGACAGCCATGTGATTACTATATATTGTAAATAGTTGTGTGGCTCAAGGACTGAAGCATGTGGCACCCCACTAGTTCCATCTTGCCAACCAGAGAGACCAATTTATCCAGACTCCGCCTCTGTCAGTTAACTAGTCTTCTATCCAAGCTAATAAATTACCACTGATCCCACGTGATCTTACCTTGTGCATTAACCTTTTGTGCGGCACCTTATCAAATGCCTTCTGGAAGCCCAGATATACATCTACAGGATGCTCATGATCAACTTGGCTTGTTACATCTTCAAAGAACTCTAGCAGATTAGTCAAACATGATTTACTCTTCATAAAGCCATGCTGACTCTGGTGGATTGAGTTTTGACTTTCCAAATTTCCTGTTATTATTTCCTTAACAATGGATTCTTACAATTTCCCAACGACCGATGTTAAATTAACTGGCGGAGAGTTTCCTACTTTCTGCCTCTCCCTTTGTGAATAAAGGCGTTAAATCAGCATTTTTCCAATCCACTGTAACCTTTCCTGCATCCAGGGAATTTGGAATATTATAACCATTGGAGCCACAATCTCCACTGTCACTTCCTTTAAGAATCTGGGATGTAGGCCGTCATACCCTGGGGACCTGTCTGCCCTCAATCCTAATAGTTTTGTTTAGTACTTTTTCTCAATTGATGATGATTGTTCTAAATTCCTCCCTTTCTATTACCTCTGCATTACATGTTACTACTAGGATGGTACAAGTGTCCCCCACTGTGAAAACGGAGGCAAGATATTGATTTTGTGCATCTGTCATTTCTGTGCTCCCCATTAACAACTCCCAGCAAGGAACCAACATTAACTTTAGTTACTCCCTTCCTTTTTATATACTTAGAGGTTTTTGCTATCCTTGTTTACATATTTTGCACGACAATTCTTTCATAATTTACCTTTGCTATTTTTTTGTGAGGGCCACGAAGAATCCAGTACAAGTTTTTGTGAGGGCCACGAAGAATCCAGCACAAGTTTGTAGAGTCAAAAGAAATAACTTTATTTAAAATTCCATATATACAACGGCAGCAGTACTCCAGCACTGCTCTCTCCTCTAGCTGGTTCCACACTGGCCAGCTCCTGCGCTCTCTCAGGACAACACTATCTGAATAGCCTATTGAAAAGTCAATGTCGGCTCAGCTAACAACTTCCTCTGGGTTGCCGTGTTGTTAAGCGATCTGACAAAGTCTTACCATAGTCACAGTACTCCGCAATCCTGCGTAGCCTGGATTAAAACCTCAGGAAGGGATTCTCCTGGGGTCGCCTTTGCGGTATTAAACCGCTAACGCTGGACTATCGTGGACGGGTTGGGTTAAAATGTTGCCCCACCAAGGTCACAAGTTCATCAAACGTCTTGCTGTCAGGCATAGCTGGGTATGCAAGGCTCTGAAACACCCCAAATGCATGAGCAAAATGACCACCTGGCGTAACGTTTTCGGTGCTGCTATTCGCCCAGAAGTAACGTATCCGTTGTGCACACTGGTTCCAACTTTCCAGTGCAGCATCAAAGACATCCAAATGTCCATAAAGAGTCATGATGCAACAGAAAAAACCTACCAACCTGTATCCAACAAATGTCCAGGGAGGTGGCTTCAGCAGCCTGCACAGCTATCTACTTTAACCCTCGTCGCCAGTTTTGTGAGGGCCACGGAGAATCCAGCACGTGTTTGTAGAGTCTAAAGAAGTAACTTATTTACAATTACATATATACAACAGCAGCAGTACTTCACCGCTGCTCTCTCCTCTAGCTGGTTCCACACTGGCCAGCAGTATTTTTGCAGGTGACTCTGCTAATGATGTCTCTGCCCTCCTCATTGAGGGAGCTCATACTCACTAAGGATTGTGGGATAGTGAAATAGTCCCCAGCCAATAGTATTCAGGCACTTTCTTAAAATTATTTTTTAATAACCGTTTGTTGTTCTTTAAAAGTTTCCTAATCGACCAGTCTGCCGCTGGCCTTTGCAATGGGGTAAGGACCCTTCTGCAGAGAGGTTGGAAAAGCTATTGCTGTGTGCTGGACAGTTAAAAGAAGGCTTTGCACTGGTTTGGTTGCAGGCGCAGATGATAATCCTGTATTCCAAAAGGTTGCTGTAGGCCAATGAGAAAGAATTGCAACAATTGCTTTGGAGAATAGTGTAAAGGACTGTCATCTCACGTTGAAGTTGTCCATCTTGAATAAGATTCTTGAAGCACAGATTTCCCCCATTACTTCAGAGCTGTAGTGTGGTTTCTTTATCCAGGAGGAGGAATCCCAGTGAGCTGAAAACTACTGAGGAATCTCATCAATATTAATTGTTCTTCTGGTTGGAAAAAGCAAACATAGTGAACATTGGAAGGTCCCTGCAGTAACTATAAAGGACAAATGGATTCAATCTTGTGAGGAATGTTCAAGTCAAGTTGCCACTCTGTGATCACCGAAGGAAAAGCACTCGAGGTCAGCTGCTTACTTGAACCACTACAATCCATGAGACAAAAGTACTTTCAACAATGTTATGGTATGGAGTTATGGGAGTTTGAGCCAGAAATAATGATGGAATGGTGATATTCGTCCAAATCAGGTTGGTATGAGACCTAGTGGGAAACTTGGAAGTGCTGGGATTTCAATGCACCAGCTGGCATTGCCCTTCTATGTGGCAGAGGTTGAAGGTGTGGGAGATGGTGTTGAAGAATATCAGGTGGGTTTGCAGTGTGATCTATAGACAGTATACATTGGGGCCACGGTGGATGTTTAAGCCAATGAAAAGTTCCTGTCAGCTGGTGTCCAACCGAGTACTCAAATCTACACTTGCTTAGTGAGTCAATGGCTTGTCAGATGGACAGCAGAGCCCATTGGGAGACTCCAAAACCACAAAATTGTTCTCAGGAAATCAGAATCCAATTTAACCCTCTGTGGCGGGCTTGCTATCCAATAACCGAGTTAGGTAGGTCCGCAGTATTTCGAGACACTTGATGCACAAAGCCGACAATTTGTGTTTATCTTGACAAAATTGAGCTGAATGACCTCCGGGAGATTTTGGTTTAAATATGAAATTTAACTTTCTCATTCACAATTAACCAGGAGCCCAATTACAACAGAATTAGGAAATGCAGCCCATAAACCAGAAGAGTAAAATCCTATGAGGTAAAGATTCAGTAAAAGGGTTGGCCTGCCAATGAATGACCAGCTGATTAATGGCATCCAAAATAGACCAGTTTCTGGATGCCAAAATTCTTCCCACTTGGCTTTGAATAATCGACAAGCGAATTTTGCTGTAGTAAATATGGTGGTTTCAGCTGAACAAAGTTACCAGTGCTCTGGATTAAAGCAAATTACTGCAGATGCTGGAATCTGAAACCAAAAGAGAAAATGCTGGAAAATCTCAGCAGGTCTGGCTGCACCTGCAGGGAGAGAGAAGATCAACGTTTCGAGTCCAGCTGATACTTTGTCAACACTACTGCCGATCTTAGGCCCTCCACCAGTCCCAATCCCTCATTTCTTCTAGCCCCAGCCCTTGCCACATGTTCACCATACCCTCTGACCTTCCCCTCTCTGAGGCTGAGCGTGCTGTTTTCAGTAAAGGACTCAGCTTTACGTCCCCACCTCAATAAATTCTGGGCTTGACATGATGTTGAACTCTTTCATGTTCTCTTTGGGCAAGAGTCCTCTCACCATTCCACAGATCTTTTCATGTGCCTCCAATTGGACACCCCCGCCGGGACAATCATCTGCCCTCGATCTTTTCATTGAGAACTGTCGACGGGACATTGGCCGTCTTAATTTTTCTGCCCCCTCACCCATTCCAACCTCTCTCATTCCGAACTTTCCACTCTTCACTCCGTCAGGTCCAACCCCGACTTTGTCATCAAACCTGCCGACAAAGGGGGTGCTGTTGTCACCTGGCGTATTGGCCTCTACCTCGCAGATGCTGAGTGCCTACTCTCAAATACTTCCTCCTACCTCCCCACTGGACCATGACAAGACCACTGAACATCAAGCCATTATCTACAACACTGTTAGCGACCTTAATGCTTCCAGATGCCTTCCCTCTACAGCAGCCAACCTCAGTCTCCCAACCCCAGACAGCCCGCTTTTACCTACTTCCCAAAATTCACAAAATGGACTGTCCCGCCAGGCCCATTGTGTCAGAATCTCCTGCCCCACCAAACTTATTTCCTCTTATCTTGACTCCATCCTCACTCCTCTGGTCCATTCCCTCCCCACCTACATCTGGGATTCCTCTGATACCCTGCGTCATATTGACAGTGCTAACTGCCTCCTATTCACCAAGGATGTGCTCTCTCTACACCTCCATCCCACACCAGGATAGCCTGAGAGCTCTTTGCTTCTTTCTCAAAAAGATGCCTGGACAATTGTCATCCACCACCACTCTCCTCCGCTTGGCTGAACTTGTTCTGTCTCTCAACAACTTCTCCTTTAACTCATCCCACTTTCTCCAAAACAAAAGTATAGCAATGGGTACCTGCATGGGTCCTAGCTACGCTTGCCTTTTTATGAGGTATGTGGAATATTCCTTGTTCCAGACCTACCCGGGTCCCCTCCCACAACTCCTTTACCAGTACATCAAATACTATTTTGGTGCCGCTTCATGCTCTCGCCCAGACCTGGAAAAATTCATCAACTTCCCTTCCAGTTTCCACCCCTCCATCACTTTCACCTGGTCCATCTCAGACACTTCCCTTCTTTGACATTGCTGTCCCCATTAGACTAATATCCATTACAAGCCCACTGACTCCCACAGCTATCTGGACGACAGCTCTTCGCACCCTACACCCTTTAAGGACTCCATCCCTTTCTCTCAGCTCCTTTAACCTCCGTCGCACTTGATATCACTTTCCAAAGTGGTGCTTCAAAAATGTGTTCCGAGCTTTGACAAAGGGTCATCTGGACTCAAAAAGTGAGCTCTTTTCTCTTAGAGAGGCTGCCAGACCTGCTGAGATTTACCAGCATGTCTCTTTTGGTTACTAGTGCTCTGTACTGGTAGGGTGTATGATTTTAATTGGCTAAGCTCTAGCTGTACCTCAGCACACTCTTGGGAGAAACTAAACTTTGGTTCTTGTTAACTTGGGATAAGTTAGGGGCAGCATTGCTGCCTCAAGGCGCTGAGGACCCAGGTTTGATCCCATCCCTGGCTCACTGTCCTTGTGGAGTTTTCACAATTCTCCCTGTGTTTGCGTGGGTTTCACCTCCGCAACCCAAAAGATGTACAGGTTAGGTGGATTGGCCATGCTAAATTGCCCCTTAATTGGGAAAAAAAGAATTGGGTACTCTAAATTTATCTTTTAAAAACTTGGGATAAATTCTCAGGGTTAGATTAGTGAGGAGCATGCAATAGACATCACCAGAAATTCTACCTCTGTGGGTTGCTCAGTAGCTTGGCTGTGGGCTCTCAAATGTGGTCATGAATTTGTGACACACACACACACAAAGCTAACGAAAAAACTTGTGATCAATTAAGCCTTCTTCCACAACAGGCATCTCAATTGCTTTGTGATCATAAAAATGATTTTCTGGGTGGCACGGTGGTTAGCACTGCTGCCTCGCGGTGCCGAGGGCCTGGGTTCGAACCCGGCCCAGGAACACTGTCCGTGTGAAGTTTGTACATTCTCCCCATGTCTGCGTGGGTCTCACCCCACAACCCAAAAATGTGCATGGTAGGTGGATTGGCCACGCTAAATTGCCCATCAGTTGAATTTTTAAAAAATATTATTTTATTTAGTGGAGTGTTTTATTCCTCTAACTTCACGATTTCCATTCAATAACGGCAACATAAACACAGGGAACTAATAACTGTAAAAAAAAAGCAGACAGGATCCAAGGACAAATATGGTCTCTCACAACAAAACCCATTCTCCCATTCATTGACTCCATCTACACCTCACCCTGCCTGGGGAAAACAGGCAGCATAATCAAAGATCCCTCCCACCCGGCTTACTCACTCTTCCAACTTCTTCCATCGGGCAGGAGATACAGAAGTCTGAGAACACGCACGAACAGACTCAAAAACAGCTTCTTCCCCATTGTCACCAGACTCCTAAATGTTCCTCTTATGGACTGACCCCATTAACACTACACCGTGTATGCTTCATCCGATGCCAGTGCTTATGTAGTTACATTGTATATCTTGTGTTGCCCTATTATGTATTTTCTTTTATTCCCTTTTCTTCCCATGTACTTAATGATCTGTTGAGCTGCCCGCAGAAAATTACTTTTCACTGTACCTCGGTACACATGACAATAAACAAATCCAATCCAATCCGTTTCCACGCAAGACTGACTTACACAGGAAGCAATACCAGACCCTCAGTTACTGGCAAAACCAACTACATTCAAACATGGAACAAAACTTCCATTTCATTCATGCCAGGCAAAGCTATTACGGCCTCAAATGTTGTACATATAAAGCAAACAAGCATTTGCAAATCACTGACTCTCTGCTGAGGGACCCGAGAACCATTTTTTCAAACCAAATGCAACTTCAGAAAGAAAAGTCTGCCCTCGAGAGTTCTCACTGAATAAATGCAACTGTTGAAACCCTCTCCCCGAATATAAATGTGGGTAACGTTGGTAATTAACTTTTGATCAGCCGGCACAGACTTGGGGAAAGGTGCTCAGTGAATGCAAAGTGGTGAAATTATAGCTGGAAATTGGAAATTGTTGATGGGTCAACGCCCCACTCTGGGATTTGTTTGTGTATATATGTGTGGGCAAGGCACATGGGGAGAAATGGGGGCTGGGGTAGGTAACAAAGATCCTTTCAAAAATCCCTGCCAAAAGAAAAACTAAGCAGTCTCTTCCCAACCGTGGCACACATGAATACATGTGGTGGAAAAGGTTGGTCAGCTACCAGGTGGGGGTGGCAGACTGGGGAGTGAACCGGGTGAGGGGGTGCAAAAGATGAGCGGAGGGGGGGGGGGGGGGGGGGGGGTGCGTGAAGGAGGGAGCCCATGTAAAAGAGGGCGTCTGGGAAAGGGGGCATGGAGGAGGGGGTGCAGAGCAGCCAGGGGCATGCGGATAAGGAGAAACCGGGAACAGGTGCTCGGAGGGGACAGTCAGGCAAGGGCACACAAAGGAGGGAGCGGCTGGGGAGGGCCAGCAAGGGGGGCACACAGGAGCCGGCGGCCTGGGGGGGTGGGGGGCACACAGGAGGAGGCCTTGGGGGGGAGGGGCACTGGAGGCGGTGGCCTGGGGGGAGTGGGGGGCACACAGGAGGCCTTGGGGGGGGGGCACTGGAGGCGGTGGTCTGGGGGGGGGCACTGGAGGCGGTGGTCGGCACTGGAGGCGGTGGTCTGGGGGGGGGGCACTGGAGGCGGTGGTCTGGGGGGGGCACTTAGGCGGTGGTCTGGGGGGGGCACTGGAGGCGGTGGTCTGGGGGGGGCACTGGAGGCGGTGGTCTGGGGGGGGCACTGGAGGCGGTGGTCTGGGGGGGGCACTGGAGGCGGTGGTCTGGGGGGGGGCACTGGAGGCGGTGGTCTGGGGGGGGCACTGGAGGCGGTGGTCTGGGGGGGGGGCACACGGGAGGCAGCGGGGGGGGGGCACACAGGAGGTGAGAGGCGCCATGTGGTGAATGGGGAAAATGAGATGTAGTCAGTTGTGCAATAAAAGGCCTGGAGTCTGGCCCCGCAGCCCGGGCCTGGAGTCTGGCCCCGCAGCCCGGGCCTGGAGCCTGGCCCCGCAGCCCGGGCCTGGAGTCTGGCCCCGCAGCCCGGGCCTGGAGTCTGGCCCCGCAGCCCGGGCCTGGAGCCTGGCCCCGCAGCCCGGGCCTGGAGCCTGGCCCCGCAGCCCGGGCCTGGAGCCTGGCCCCGCAGCCCGGGCCTGGAGCCTGGCCCCGCAGCCCGGGCCTGGAGCCTGGCCCCGCAGCCCGGGCCCGGAGCCTGGCCCGGGCCTGCAGCCTTTCCCCGCAGCCCGGGCCTGCAGCCTTTCCCCGCAGCCCGGGCCCGCCGCTCACTCACTGACTCACCTGCAGCCCAGAAAGATATGGTTGGTCCAGACCATGGAGAGGGCAAGCAGCTGCTCCGTCCTGTTACCCGGGTATTCCTGGACATGGCGGACGATGAACTGCCTGCGGATCCACCAATGTTTGTCACTCTCCGAGAGGCCGCGGTACTGATCCACCGCCTCGGCCAGCTGCCGCTTCGGGCCGGCCTGCGACTCCACGCCGGCCGCCATCTTAGAGGCCCCGGCCAGGGGTGGGGGGAGAGACACAGAGGGAGAGAGAGGGGGAGAGTCAGCCGCCTCCCCACCACACAGACCGCCAGCCGACCCGGACACCGAGCCCCGCTCTGAGCCACACAAGCGCCTCACGAAGGCCTCACACTCCGACCACCGCCTGCCAGCCGCCCGCTCTGACTGCCGGAGGCCGGCCCGCCAGCGCCCCTAGTGTTGGCGCTCTGGAGGCGCCAGTGCGCGGCTCCCCCTCCCGCCCCTCCCCCACTGCCAGCCGCCACAATGTCCCTGCTCTGCTGTCACAAACACTCCCCTGACAACATCCAGACAAGCAGCAAAGCCAGGCAGAGCCAGCACACATCACAACTCACTGCAAAACATCATTCTGCGCATATTGCCACCTCCACTCTCATGGCAGATTGCAAGACACAATTCAACTTGCCCATATTGTTGTTTCTGTTCTTCTGTAGGAAACCTGAGACCCAATCTGTACACAGCAAACTCTCACAAACAAGTCACCAGATAATCTCCCTTTGTGAGGTTGATTCAGGTATAATTCTGGACCAGGCCACCAGCAATAACTCCCCTGCCCTTTTTCAAAATAGATCTTCTAGGTCTACCTGAGAGGGCAGGCACCACCTCAGTTTAATACCACCTCCAAAGGATAACGCCTCCAACAGTGTAGAACTCGCTCAGTACTACACTACAGTGACAGCCTTGAATTTTTTCCCCAAAAGTTTTGAAGGGAGACTTAAACTCAGGCCCTTCTGGCTGAGACAGGAATGCTTCCAATTGAGCATTGGTTTCCACCTAGAATTAAGCATTAGCAGGTATAGCGTGTGGTGGCAAGGGTCTTAGCCAACATAGCTCTTCATCTGGGGGTCAGTGTTTTTGGGCAAATTCACAGACTGCTGTGTACAGATTGGGTCTCAGGTTTCCTAGAGAAGAACAGAAACAACAATATAATTAGTGAGCCTTGAGAGGAACATAGGTGAATTAAGGGCAGGCAACTTCCAATAGTTTAAAGGCAAGTCATTTAAGAAATATTACAGTTTTTTTGACAAAGCATTTGAATGCAGTGGTGGTAATTTATGCACATGGCTTCCCAAAACAGTCCCCTATCTCTCCAATCAGATGGCAGAGGTGACGTTTGATAGATAGACTGTGAGGTGCCTTATGTCTAACAAAAAATGTCAAATCGTATCATTGTCGGGGCTTGTTTAGCATAGTGGGCTAAACAGTTGACTTGTAATGCAGAGCAAGACCATTAGGGCGAGTTCAATTCCTGTACCGGCCTCCCCGAACAGGCACCGGAATGTGGCAACTAGGGGTTTTTCACAGTAACTTCATTGGAGCCTACTTGTGACAATAAGCTTTTATTATCTGTGATTGTGGTGCATTATTCCATCTCATCCTCTTTGACCCCGGTAGCTTTTGACACTGCTGCACAAATCATCCTCTGCCAATGTCCTTCTTCCTTGACCACCTTGTGGAGTTGGCCTCACTTGATTCCATTCTGATGTACGCAATTGTCACCAGAGCATCTTCACAAATGGCTTCTACTACTTCCACTCTGGAGTTCCCCAGGCTGTTCCTCTTTCTTATCTCCATGCAACATTTTGGTAGCATTTTAATTGGAACTGAGGTCAGTTTCCACAAGTATGCCAACACCTCTTAGCTCTCTCTGTCTCTTCCTACCTCTCTGCTGTTTCTATTGTCAGACTGCTTGCTCACTGTAAAATGTTATGGATAGCTGCAATTCCCTCCTGTTAAACATTGAGAAGACTAGAGATATTGGGCATGATTTAACCAAATGGTAACTATGTCCCATAGTGAGCACGTTTAGTTGCGTGTTTCCTGGCGCTTGTAGCGCCGAGAAACACAACGCTATCTAACGTGACTCCAGTTACATACAGGGCCTTAGCGGGGAATGTGTGGCCAAAGCCACACTTAGCCCCATTTCCTGCACCGAGGAGCTCCGCTCGCCATAACTCCTCAGTGTAGGGAGAGATTGGGACGCCATTTTTAAATGGCATCCCAATCACTCAAGCCCCCTACCTGACCCTCGAACCACCCCCAAGACCCAATTCACTGTAACGGGGTCTCCATGCCCCCCTCACCCGTGCAGGGCACCCTCCTGCCTGATCACTGCCATGCGAGAAATGCCAGCCTGGCACCCTGGCAGTGCCCCCGTCAGCTGGTGGTTGCTCCTGGGCACTTTGGTAGTGCCAGGCTAGTACCCAGATGGCACTGCTGGGTACAGTGGGAGGATTGCATCAGCAAATACCCTGAAGTCTTCAAGAAGAGCCTTGGAAAAATTATAGGAGCCAGAGCCAAAATTTATGTCGACCCCAATGCTATGACTGGTTTTAGAGCACGACTGGTTCCATATCCCTGTTGGAGAAGGTAGAGACCGAGCTTGGGCACCCGGAAAGTCTAGGTGTAATTCGCAGAGTGGTCAGCCGCAGTCGTCCCTGTCCTTAACCGGACAAATCGGTCCACCTCTGCGGGGATTATAAATTTACGGTCAGTCGGGTTTCCAAACTTTATAGATACCCTTGGGGTGATTCTCCGAAATGGTGGCCAAGTGTCCGCGCCGTCGTGTACGCCGTTGCGTTTCACGACAGCGCAAACATTGCCCGGGCACAGCGCCGGCCCTAGGGTTGCTGGCGCCCCGGGCAAGCTGAACTTCGGCGCCCTTGGGGGGGGGGGGGCGAGGGGAGGGGGGCGGGGCCGAGGGGGGGGGCGAGGGGGGGGGGGGTGGGGGGGGCCGCGGGGGCGGGGCCGAGGGGGGGGGCGGGGCCGAGGGGGGGCGGACCCGAGGGGGGGGCGGGCGGACCCGAGGGGGGGGGGGGCGGACCCGAGGGGGGGGCGGGGGGGCGGACCCGAGGGGGGGGGCGGACCCGAGGGGGGGGGGCGGGGGGGCGGACCCAAGGGGAGGCGGGGGGGTGGACCCGAGGGGGGAGCGGACCGAGCGGGGGGGCGGGGCCGCCCTGGGGGAGGGCGGCCACTGCGCTGGGGGAGGGCGGCCACCGCGCATGCGCTGGTTGGCACCGGCCCAACTGCGCATGCGCGGGACCCGAGTCTGGCGCCCCCTAGCACATGGCGCCCCGGGCGACTGCCCGAGTTGCCGGTGCCTTGAGCCGGCCCTGCCCGGGCATGACCTATTCTGGACACAGGGGGCCAGCACGGTGCTGGAGCGGTTTGTGCCGCTCCAGCCTCCTTACGCGGTGCCAAACGGGCACCGTGCCAACCTGCGCATGCGCATTTGGGCCGCGCCGGCCCTGACCCAACATGGGGTCGGTGTTCAGGGCTGGATGCGCCGAAAAGTGGGCCCGGGGAGGGAGAGGCCGGCCCGCCGATTGGTGGGCCCCGGTCGCGGGCCAGACACCATCGGACGCACCCCACCCCCCCCCCCCCCGGTGAAGGAGCCCCCCTGCCCCCCACAGGCCGCCTCCCCGATCGTTGCCGCAGACTTCCCACCAGCAGCGACCGGGGTGAACGGTGCCGACGGGACTCTGTCATATCGGGGCGGCCGCTCAGCCCATCCGGGCCGGAGAATTGGCGGCTTCGCCAATCGGCAAACGGTGCCGATTCTCCACACCGACGCTCCACCGTCGGGGCATCGTGGCGCGGTTGCGCCGCTTCTCCGGCCCGGCGCGAAGCTCGGAGAATCGCCCCCCCCTCCCCATGCTGTGATTAGCAGACCTTTATGTCAAGCTAGCAGCTGGACAGATGTTTACGAAGTTAGATATGAGTTGCAGCCATCTTCAAAACAAATTAGACAAACATTCCCGCAAATACGTTACGATCAACACCCACAAAGACCTATATGAGTACTCTCGCTTGCCCTTCGGGGTCTCAGGAGCGTGCGCCATATTCCAACGGATGATGGAAAATATACTCCAAGGGTTACCTGAAGAAGCGGTGTGCGTGGATCACAGGGACTTCAGAGCGAGAGCACCTAGTGAAACTAGAAGAGATCTTGGGTCAATTTTGGAAAGCTGAGGTACATCTAGAAAGAGAAAAATTGCATTTTCCAAGCGAGCGATGTGACCTATTTAGGCTACCGGGTGGATTAAAAAAGGGTTACATCCAGTGGGGGACAAGATAAGGGCCATCAGGGAAGCACCAACTCCGAGAAACGTAACGGAATTGAAATCCTTCCGGCGATTAGTCAATTATTATCCCAAATTTGGATTGGGTGGACTGGATTTGTTTATTGCCATGTGTACCGAGGTACAGAGAAAAGTATTTTTCAGCAAGAAGCTCAAACAGATCATTTAGTACATGAAAAGAAAAGAAAAGAAAAAGAAAATACATAATAGGGCAACACGAGGTCCACAATGTAAATGCATAGACACCGGCATCGGGTGAAGCATACAGGAGTGTAGTATTAATCAGGTCGGTCCATAAGAGGGTCGGTAAAAGATCTGTCAACAGTGGGGAAGAAGCTGTTTTTGAGTCTGTTCGTGCATGTTCTCAGACTTCTGTATCTCCTGCCCGATGGAAGAAGTTGGAAGAGTGAGTAAACCGGGTGGGGGAGGTCTTTGATTATGCTGCCTACTTTCCCCAGGCAGCGGGAGGTATAGATAGAGTCAATGGATGGGAGACAGGTTTGTGTGATGGACCGGGCTGTGTAGCTGTCCTCCACCTAGGTCGGCACCCAATTCTACTGGAGCTGCACGATGGCCACGCTGGGGTATCTAAAATGAAACTGCTCTCCAGGAACTACATTTGGTGGCTCAGTCTCGACTCAGACTTCACGGACTTGATGAAGTAGTGCGATTCATGCCAGGAGAATCAGAAACGTCCTCCTTCAGCCTCCCGACAGCCAGGGGAGTGGCCAGGCAGGCCATGGACACGAGTGCACATGGACGTTGCTGGGCCTTTTATGGGTTCCATGTTTTTGACCCTGGTGGGTGCACACTCCAAATGGTTGGAGATACACCGCATGGGCTCTACGACCTCCCACGCTATGATCGACAAACTATAACAAGGTTTTTGCACACATAGCAAACTGGAACCCCTGGTTTCCGACCTTCACCTGTGGGAGTTCCAAAGCTTCATGCAATCCAATGGCATTAGAAAAATTAGAGCAGCACTTTATCACCATCGTTAAATGTGCTAGGACAACACGGTGGCGCAGTGGTTAACATTGCTGCCTCACGGCGCCGAGGCCCCAGGTTCGAACCCAGCTTTGGGTCACTGCCCGTGTGGAGTTTGTACATTCTCCCCGTGTCTGTGTGGGTTTCACCCCCACAACCCAAAGATGTGCAGGATAGGTGGATTGGCCACGCTAAATTGCCCCTTAATTGGAAAAAATTAATTGGCTACTCTAAATTTAAAAGAAAAAAAAAGTGCTGGCAGAATGGGAAGTGAATGAAAAAACAACTGACAGCCTCCATGGAGACCAAATTAGCATGGATTTTATTCAATTATAGGACCACTTCTCACACTCCAACAAGATTCGGCCCAACGGAACGGTGAATGGGACAATGGCTTGGTACGAGACTAAGCCTTTAATTCCCAAACCTGGCGGGGAGGGTGGAGTCCCAATAAGAGAACCAGAAAATAAATTATGACTCTGTGAGAACCAAACAAATATTCAAGACGGATGATCTGGTCCATGTGAGGAACTTTGGAGATGGTTCCAGCTGGGTCCCTGGAATCATAATGGAGAAAATGGGACCAGTATTCGACTAAGTGAAGGTCCAAAATAAGGTTGTGAGGAAACACTTGGACCACCTCAGAAATAGGGAGTCCATCCCATGCAAGCCTCACTACTGGACACAGAGGAGGCCTCTGCTCGTGTAGAACAACAGCCCAAAGAGAACCTTGTGTCCAACTCCCATGATAACGAGGACTCGGGTTCCATGATGGAAGGTGATGTTGCGACTGCCGCCCCCGAGGAGGAACCCATGTCAGTGCTCCTTCCGGAAGCTAAGTCTCCAATTCAGTTTGCACCATTTTATCCCGTTCCACCCTCGACGGACTTCAGACCAATCGTGAAGAGGCAGAAGAGACCTCCTCGCCGCAGGAGTACCGAGGGAGAAATGGGCTTGCGTGGGGAGGGATGTTATGGAGGCCACGAGGGACATGGTGGATTGTCAATAGATCTCCCGTGGGCTTCGAAGAGCAAAGAAAAGTACAGCACAGGAACAGGCCCTTCGGCCCTCCACGCCTGCGCCTACTATGCTGCCCATCTAAACTAAAATCTTCTACACTTCCGGGGTACGTATCCCTCTATTCCATCCTATTCATGTATTTGTCAAGATGCCCCTTAAATGTCACTATCGTCCCTGCTTCCACCACCTCCTCCGGCAGCGAGTTCCAGGCATCCACTACCCTCTGTGTAAAAAACTTGCCTTGTACATCTCCTCTAAACCTTGTCCCTCGCACCTTAAACCTATGACCCTAGTAATTGACCCCTCTACCCTGGGAAAATATCTCTGACTATCCACTCTGTCTATGCCCCTCATAATTTTGTAGACCTCTATCAGGTCACCCCTCAACTTCATTTGTTCCAGTGAGAACAAACCAAGTTTATTCAACCTCTCCTCATAGCTAATGCCCTCCATATCACGTAACATTCTGGTAAATCTCTTTTGCACCCTCTCTAAAGCCTCCACATCCTCTGGTAGTGTGGCGACCAGAATTGAACATTATACTCCAAGTGTGGCCTAACTAAGGTTCTATACAGCTGCAACATGACTTGCCAATTTTTATACTGAATGCCCCAGCCAATGAAGGTAAGCATGTCATATGCCTTCTTGACTACCTTCTCCACCTCTGTTGCCCCTTTCAGTGACCTGTGGACCTGTACACCAAGATCTCTCTGACTTTCAATACTCTTGAGGGTTCTACCATTCATTGCATATTCCCTACCTGTATTAGAACTTCCAAAATGCATTACCTCACATTTTTCCGGATTAAACTCCATCTGTCATCTCGCCGCCCAAGTCTCCAAACGATCTAAATCCTGCTGTATCCTCTGACAGTCCTCATCGCTATCCACAATTCCACCAACCTTTGTGTCGTCCGCAAACTTTCTAATCAGACCAGTTACCTTTTCCTCCAAATCATTTATGTATACAATGAACAGCAAAGGTCCCAGCACTGATCCCTGCAGAACACCACCAGTCACAGCCCTCCAATCAGAAAAGCACCCTTCCATTGCTACTCTCTGCCTTCTATGACCTAGCCAGTTCTGTATCCACCTTGCAGCTCACCCCTGATCCCGTGTGACTTCACCTTTTGGACCAGTCTACCATGAGGGACCTTGTCAAAGGCCTTCCTGAGGTCCATATAGACAACATCCACTGCCCTACCTGCATCAATCATCTTTGTGACTTCCTCGAAAAACTCTATCAAGTTAGTGAGACACGACCTCCCCTTCACAAAACTGTACTGCCTCTCGCTAATACGACCAATTGCTTCCAAATGGGAGTAGATCCTGTCTCGGAGAATTCTCTTCAGTAATTTCCCTACCACTGACGTAAGGCTCACCGGCCTGTAGTTCCCTGGATTATCCTTGCTACCCTTCTTAAACAAAGGAACAACATTGGCTATTCTCCAGTCCTCCGGGACACCACCTGAAGACAGTGAGGATCCAAAGATTTCTGTCAAGGCCTCAGCAATTTCCTCTCTTGCCTCCTTCAGTATTCTGGGGTAGATCCCATCAGGCCCTGGGGACTTATCCACAGTAATATTTTTCAAGACGCCCAACACCTCGTCTTTTTGGATCTCAATGTGATCCAGGCTATCTACACACCCTTCTCCAGACTCAGCATCCACCAATTCCTTCTCTTTGGTGAATATTGATGCAAAATATTCATTTAGTACCTCACCCATTTCCTCTGGCTCCACACATAGATTCCCTCCCCTGTCCTTCAGTGGGTCAACCCTTTCCCTGGCTACCCTCTTGCTTTTTATGTACGTGTAAAAAGCCTTGGGATTTTCCTTAACCCTATTTGCCAATGACTTTTCGTGACCCGTTTTAGCCCTCCTGACTCCTTGCTTAAGTTCCTTCCTACTTTCTTTATATTCCACACAGGCTTCGTCTGTTCCCAGCCTTCTAACCCTGACAAATGCCTCCTCAATGCTTTGTGGAACATGAATTCCTCTATTAAGGCGGGTAGTAGCTCGTCCAATAAGAAATGCATGGCGGCAGCTTAAAATCCACTATCCCAACCAGGACTGGCATCTCCATAGGTCCCCAGGCTTAGACACGTATGTTGTAAGCTCCTGCAATGGCCTTTTTTGTTCCTGTAATAAAGGGGTTTGTTGTTGAAAGACTTCTTCCAGCACTCTTCCCACAATCGGCAGTTGTTCCTTCAATCATGATCCACACATTCTAGAATTCCTTTCCTAACTCCTTTCCCCTACCCCTCCCTCGTTTCCTTTACATCCCTCTTAAACCCCATTTTGTTTATGAGCTTTTGGTTGTTTTTCCTTGTGTCTTTTCCTTGGCATCTGTTTCTTTTCAACTATAACTCCGTACAGTGCCTTGCGATTCTTTTGTTGCATTTTTTAATGTGATCATGTTTCAGAGGGAGACCGTGAGGCCATTCTGAAATGAGTGTTCCTCAGACTGGAAGTGGTAAATAGTGGGTCCAATGTTCATGGATAGTACAGACAATTTTCACTTGGATAAATGGAATACAATCTCTCACCCACAAGTAGGTTATTTAACAAACAACCCTCAAAAGGAATGCACAATACTTGAGGAATTCACAGACAGGTAAACAGAATAGGCAAACATGTGGAAGATGTAATTTAACATGAAGTCATACATTTTGAAAGGAAAAAGAAGAAATAGAAATATATACTTTCAGGGGAAAAGTGCTGAACACTTTAGATCAATACGGAACGTTAGGAGTTCAAATACATAAGGCTCTAAAAGTGCCAATGGTCGATAAAGTCATTAAAAGTTCTGTAGTATGTTTAGTTCTGTGAAAAGGGCCTCAGGCTAATAAAATGTGTACAGAACATTGGTTAGGCTACAGTTAAGAGTCTTGTGTGAACTATTCAAATCCCCATTATAGAACTGACAACAAAAGAACAGAGAGGGTTGCAACATTGCTTCACTAGGATTATGCCAAGAATGGATAACCATGATTATGAGGAGAGACTTGAAATATTCTGACCATTTCCACTTGAACAAAGAAGGCTTAGAAGGGTTTTTTGAAAATGATCAAGGGTTTTGATAAAGAAAAGATAATTATTTCTCAATGGAGTCAGTCATGATAAAGGAGGGTCATCAACGTAACATTGTTCACAGATTTTAACTCTGCCAAATAGTAGCTGCCTGTAGTAATCATGCCAAGATTAGTCTTCCGGCACCACTTCCTTTCATTTACGTAGCGGAAAAGGCCGCAGCTTACAGCGCACAAAACCCAGGGACCTACAGAATACCGACTTGGGTTGAAGCAGTGAGTTTTAAACTCCCGCTGCTCATTTCCCATTGGGTGAGCACAATATGGAAGTTCATATTCCATGAAGCCCACAGGAAGACCTATTGAAGATCCACGTGTCCCTCGTGGCCACCATAACATCCGTTTCTCCCCCAGTACCCTCGCTGCTGGAAAGTCCTTTCTGCCGCTTGGCAATCAGTCTGAGTCCAGTCAAGGGTGGGACCAGATCTGGCGGAGTGAACTGAATTGGGGAAGTTCCTTCCCAGCGGGAGTGCTGAAGAGTTACTGACACAGATTCCTCTTCGGGATCCACTTCAGTTGTGCCACCAGCTTCTTCTGCTTCCACCTCAGAGTCCGTGTCCCTGACTCGGCTTTGAACTGTTGCCTGGTACTGATGGTACCACCTCCATGGCCGGTAATGAGACTTGCTCGGGGGTGGACTCCCTGCTCCTGAGGTGGTCCAAGTGTTCCTTTATGACCTTACCCTGGAACTCCAGTCTGTTTGACACTGGCCTCATTTCCTCCACTATGATACCAGGGTACCAGATGGGACCACCTCTGAAGTTCCTCACGTAAACCTGATCACCTGTTTAGAATGTTCTTTCTGTTCTTGCAGAGTCGTAATTTATTTTCTGGTTCTGTTGTTAGGGGTCCACCTTCCCTGCCAGGTTTGTGAATAGAAGGCTTAATCTTGTACTTCTGCTGGTGAAATTCCATAATGTTGTTATAGAACATAGAACATAGAACAGTACAGCACAGAACAGGCCCTTCGGCCCTCGATGTTGTGCCGAGCAATTATCACCCTACTTAAACCCACGTAACCCGTATCCCAACAATCCCCCCATTAACCTTACACTACGGGCAATTTAGAATGGCCAATCCACCTAACCCGCACATCTTTGGACTGTGGGAGGAAACCGGAGCACCCGGAGGAAACCCACACACACACAGGGAGGACGTGCAGACTCCACACAGACAGTGACCCAGCCGGGAATCGAACCTGGGACCCTGGAGCTGTGAAGCATTGATGCTAACCACCATGCTACCGTGAGGCCCTGATGCTACCGTGAGGCCCTATGTGAAGAGTGGTCCTACAAACAAATAAATATCCTGCCAGTTTGGTCGCTATGGGTGCTGTAGGTTGCTTCTTCACGCCAATTTAAAAGTTTGCACCGTCCATTCCGCCAGCCCATATGATGATGTGTGATGGGCTGGTTTAGCACAGTGGGCTAAATCGCTGGCTTGTAATACAGAACAATGCCAGCAGCGGGGGTTCCATTCCCGTACCAGCCTCCCTGAACAGGCGCTGGAATGTGGCGACTAGGGGCTTTTCACAGTAACTTCATTGAAGCCTACGCGTGACAATAAGCGATTATTATTATTATCATGAGGTGCTGTTCTGATGTGACTGATGCCATTGGATAGCATGATATTTTGGAACTGACTATTGATGAAGGCAGTGCCGTTATCAGAAACCAGGACTATGGTTATTCTGTGCGTGCAGAATCTGTCGTAGTCTCTTGATTGTAGCCTGGGAGGCAGTGAAGCTCATGCAGTGTATCTCCAACAATTTGGAGTGTATGTCTACCAAGATAAAAAGATGGCACCCATAAAAGGCCCAGCAAAGTCTATGTGCACTTGAACCCATGGCCTGACAGGCCACTCCCATGGGTGTAGGGAGACTGAGGGAGGGGAAGGTTTTGATTCTCCTGTCATAGGTCGCCCCCATCTCACCAAGTCCATGGTGTCTTAGTCGAGGCTGGTCTACCAAACTTAGCTCCTGGCGAGCATTTTCATTTTAATACTCCAGATTGGCCATTGAGTAGTTCCATAAGTATCGGATGCTGCCCTGGCTGAGGGATATTTACTCAGGTCCCCCAGAGAATGATACCGTCCTCAACACTGAGCTCGTCTTTCTTAGTTAGATAAGGTTTCATTTCGGGAGCGGCACGGTGGCGCAGTGGGTTAGCCCTGCTGCCTCAGGGCGCCAAGGTCGCCGGTTCGATCCCGACCCTGTGTCATTGTCCGTGTGGAGTTTGCACATTCTGCCAGTGTCTGTGTGGGTCTCATCCCACAACCCAAAGATGTTCAGGGTAGGTGGATTGGTCACGCTAAATTGCTCCTTAATTGGAAAATAAATATTTGGATACTCTAAATTTATAATAAAAAAAGATAAGGGCCGGGATTCTCCCCTACCCGGCGGAAGTCTCCGCACCTTTAGGGGCCAGGCCCTCACCTTTAGGGGCCAGGCCCTCACCTTTAGGGGCCAGGCCCTCACCTTTTTTTTTTATAAATGTTTTTTATTCAGTTTTCATGTTTTATATTGAACAAATTACAAATTGTTAGAGAGTGAGAAAAAAACACGCAAAAATTAACATATATATTTACAGGTGAGCATCTTCGTAGTAATAACTGTGGCCTCCCCCTCTTTGCCGGCATACATATTTTACATTCCCCAACATGTTTATTGGCATTTATTTAGTTTGGTTTTGGGCCTTAGCTAGCCATCAAACCCCCGTAACGAGCCCGTAGCCCCCCCCCCCTCCCCGCCGGCTACCTTCCCCCGACTATTCTTCCTCTTGTACGTTGGCCACAAACAGGTCCCGGAACAATTGCATGAATGGCTCCCACGTTCTGTGGAAGCCGTCGTCCGACCCTCGGATGGCGAATTTGATTTTCACAATTTGGAGAGAATCCGAGAGGTCGGACAGCCAGTCTGCAGCTCTGGGCGGTGCTGCTGACCGCCAGCCAAACAGGATTCTACGGCGGACGATCAGGGAGGCAAAGGCAAGGGCGTCCGCCCTCCTCCCCAGGAATAGATCTGGCTGGTCTGAAACCCCGAAGACCGCCACTATCGGGCATGGCTCCACCCTCACCCCCACCATTTTGGACATAGCCTCGAAGAAGGCTGTCCAGTACTCCACAAGTCTGGGGCAAGACCAGAACATGTGGGCGTGGTTGGCCGGGCCTCTTTGGCACCGCTCACATCTGTCCTCCACCTCCGGGAAGAACTTACTCATACGGTTTCTCGTTAAGTGGGCTCTATGTACCACTTTTAGTTGCGTCAGGCTGAGCCTTGCGCACGTGGAGGTGGAGTTGACCCTATGCAGTGCTTCGCTCCAGAGTCCCCACCCTATCTCCATCCCCAAGTCGTCCTCCCATTTCCTTCTTGTTGCGTCCAGTACGGTGTCGTCCCTATCTACCAGTCGGCCATACATGTCACTACAGTTCCCTTTCTCTAGGATACTTGCGTCCAGTAGGTCTTCCAGTAGTGTCTGTCGTGGCGGTTGTGGGTACGTCCTTGTCTCCTTTCGTAGGAAGTTTTTGAGCTGCAGGTACCGTAGCTCGTTCCCCCCAGCTAGCTGAAATTTCTCTGTCAGTTCGTCCAGTGTTGCGCTCCTGTCGTCCGTGTATAGGTCCCTGACTGTCAGTGTCCCCCCGTCCAGTCTCCACCTTTTGAAGGTGGCGTCAGTCAGTGCTGGTTTGAACCTATGGTTGTTGCAGATGGGAGCCTTGTCCGACATTTTGTTCAGGCCAAATTGCTGCCGCAGTTGGTTCCAGGATTGGAGGGTGGCTGTCACCACTGGGCTGCTGGAGTGTTTTTTGGGTGGGGATGGGAGTGCTGCCGTGGCGAGGGCCCGGAGGGAGGTCCCCATGCAGGAGGCCTCCTCCGCACGCACCCACTCGGCTTCTGGCTCCTGGATCCATCCCCTTACTCGCTCGGCTGTTGCCGCCCAGTGGTAGAATTGTAGATTCGGGAGGGCTAGCCCCCCCCTGGATTTTGTTTTCTGTAGGACCTTCTTTGGGATCCTAGCATTTTTACCCCCCCATACGAACGCCATGATAAGTTTGTCCAGCGCTATGAAGAAGGCCTTGGGGATGTAGATCGGAATGGATCTAAACAGGAAGAGGAACCTGGGCAATACGTTCATTTTGATCGTCTGGACTCTTCCTGCGAGGGAGAGTGGGAGTGTGTTCCATCTTTGCAGGTCCTTTTTTACTTCCTCCGCCAGGCTGGTGAGGTTCCATTTGTGGATCCCTTTCCAGTCATGGGCTATTTGGATCCCCAGGTAGCGGAATTTATGTCGGGCTTGTTTGAACGGCAGCCCCTTTAGTGCTGCCCCCCCCCCTTGCTGGTGTACTGGGAAGATCTCGCTTTTGCTCATGTTGAGTTTGTAGCCCGAGAAGGCTCCAAACTCTTTCAGGAGCGCGATGATTCCGTCCATGCTGCTTTGTGGGTCCGAGATGTAGAGGAGCAGATCGTCTGCATAGAGTGAGACTCTGTACTCTCTGCCTCCCCTTCGGATCCCCCTCCAATTTCAGGCCCTCACCTTTAGGGGCCAGGCCCTCACCTTTAGGGGCCAGGCCCTCACCTTGAGGGTCCGAAGGGACTTCGCCGGCCGGCGTAAGTCCGCGCATGCGCTGGAGCGTCAGCGGCTGCTGACGTCATCCCCGCGCATGTGCAGGGGAGGGGGTCACTTCCGCCTCCGCCATGGTGAAGACTATGGCGAAGGCAGAAGGAAAAAAGTGCCCCCACGGCACAGGCCCGTCCGCCGATCAGTGGGCCCCGATCGCGGGCCAGGCCACCGTGGGGGCACCCCCCCGGGCCAGATCGCCCCGCACCCCCCCCCCAGGACCCCGGAGCCTGTCCGCGCCGCCTGGTCCCACCGGTAAGGTAGGTGGTTTGATCCACGCCGGCGGGAGAGGGTTGACAGCGGCGGGACTTCGGCCCTTCGCGGGCCGGAGAATCGGCAGTGGGGCCCGCCGACTGGCACCGCGTGATTCCCGCCCCCGCCGAATCTCTGGTGGCGGAAAGTT
The DNA here is from genome assembly GCF_902713615.1 of Scyliorhinus canicula. Taxonomy (NCBI): domain Eukaryota; kingdom Metazoa; phylum Chordata; class Chondrichthyes; order Carcharhiniformes; family Scyliorhinidae; genus Scyliorhinus; species Scyliorhinus canicula. The sequence continues at coordinate 18,181,384 of NC_052162.1, forward strand.
CGGGACACGGCGGGGGTGGGATTGACGCCGGCCCCCGGCGATTCTCCGACCTGGGGGGGGGGGTCGAAGAATCCCGCCCAAGGTTTAATTTCCTCTGAGGATTGTCCGAATCCACCATTCAGGATCATATACTTCAGTTCGGCAAAGTTAATCTTTTCGCGTCCAGGCCTTAATTTTCCTTGCCGACACTGGCAAAGTCTTAACATAATTTAGAGTCATCATAACCTCTTCCAATGCTGGAGAAGGAGCTAGGCTTGTGGGCAGCGTGAGGCCACACGATGCGTTAGCGTTAACTATCCAGGTTCCAGGGCGGTGCTCAAAACGTTATTCATAAGCTGTAAATAACAGAGCTCAAAGGTGTAGCCAGGCAGAGGGAATAGGGGGAACTGCCTTATTCTCTTTCAAGTCTTAATAAGGGCTTGTGACAGGTTACTGTTACGAAATGGCTACCTAGACATATTGGTGGAATTTCTTTTCATACAAAACATGACCACCAGGCCCTCTCTGCTCGCATCTGAAAGGGTCCTGGGTGCGTATGCGATCGGCCTTTCTGTTTCGTCTTTCCAGCGATGTGAAAATACCGCCCAACCCCGTAAGGGAAAACATTACAAGTCGAAACGTGTTCCTTCTTAGCGTCTAAATGGGTCAATAAGTTGGGTTGCAGCAACTGTTGTTTAACTTTATTGAAAGCCTCCACCTGTTGTGCCTCCCAAGACCATCTTTGATACTTCCGAGGTAAGGTATGCAAGGGAATATGCTACAAAATATTTAGGCATAGCATCAGGGCCGACATAAATCTTGACTTTGACTGCTCTTATTTTCCCAAATCCTTCCTGGAAAACCTCAGGGTGTTTGCTGATGACTTCATACAGTTCTCCCAGTCCATACACACACCCAGCCTGAGGATCTCCACCCAGTTCAGCCTGATCCGCTGGAACCAATCTCTCCCCATTAGGTTTGGTCCTTGTCCCCACACAATGATAAGTGGAGTTGGGCTGATTGCTGCCTGCAAGCTACTGAGGCCATTGTGGTGTCCTTTATTTGTAATGGTTCGCCTGTGTAGGTGGCTAATCTGGCCTTCTTGTCCTCTGAACTAAAGGGCTGGATTTCATTTTGGAGGTGATCATATTTCTGCTCCCCGATAACGGAGACTGCAGCTTCCGTGACCACCTCCAATTTCAATGATGACCGTTTACCAGCAGCCCCGCCATTATTGGGGCAATCTTGATTGTAATGATGCGGTTTAGTTGCATTGTCCCTGATTCTGGAAGTGGGTATACCTGCATGCTGCGGGCTAGTACAGGCCTTGGCTTCATCCCTGAACAGCCCACGTTTTGCCTATTCCTATAACTTTGTCTTGGCTGTGCCCTTTGGCAATGATTGCAATAGACCATCGTCTGGCATCTGCAACCTTCCGGAGCATGTTTCCTAGCTCACTTGGGGCCGACATTGCATTTGCTTGACTGCCAGGTGATGGGGGTTCAGCTCCAATATTGTAAGGCTCTACCTGACACCTTACTTACACAACTGCACTCAGTTGAGAAATGTTCACTGTTACTCAAGACCCCGCTCCCTAACTGGAGGAAATTGCTGTCTGCAACCTCCCCCCCCCCCCCCCCCCCCCCCACCGCCCCCTTCTAACTCCTGAGCCTCTTTTTATGCATTTCCCAGTGACAGAGCTATTGCAATGGCTTTTTAAAAAATCAGGTTGAGTTCTGCCAATCATTGTTTTGGGGTTGTCAAGTTGCTTATTCCGCATACCAATCTGTCAGGGCGGGTAGATCTGGATAGGTCGGACTCACGCTGAATGTCAGAGCCCCGCGTGTGCCAGTACAATCACTTTCTGTCTTTCACCTCCCTCAATATTATTTGCCCAGAAGTCATAATG